>NC_081765.1:21555207-22201207 GCF_963082965.1 Carassius carassius
AAATTACTGTTGCCTTTCTAGGACCGTAATACGAAAAACAGGCAAGTAAATATCTTTAGAAACCACTTGGAAGCGAATAGCACATAACTGCTATTAACCCATTTGCTTGCAAGCATCGCCAATGGCCCCAGTTTATTATCGTTTCACATTCACAGCACGTTAAACATCACTCTCTTACTTGATCTGGATAAACCGGGAATCAATTGAAAGTCTAAAGACTCTGGCTTCGATATTTGACCAATATTTCGATAAAACATCGTTTCAGTGACAGTTATTTAGTAATTTATGTCAGGAAAACGATTCCGATTCCTGAACGGTAAATGTCGAAGTGTCAGCTCGTGGACAAATGTTGATCATGTATCTAGTCAGAAAGAATCATGAGCAGAAACATTTTTATTTTGGGTATGTAATTTCTGTCTCCATGCCAAAAATGGGGGGGTGACTGGTAAGGGGTTAACGTTTCTGCTATAATCATGTCTTTCGGTACAACGTCTTACAAGACTAAACATGTTTCATCGTTTCCAAAAGCCTCTGTTTCCACAGTCCATACTACAACGTGAAATAGCGTTCCAAAAGTATCCGCTCTGGAGACCGTCTAAAAAGGCCGGAGGCCAAATAAAAGGAAAGATGCTTTTCCAACAGGAACATAATAATGTGGACAAGGCTTGAGGAATTGTCAAATCAGGCAACCAATTGCTAAGCTGGCAACACAGTAGGCTACCCATTCATTTTTAGCTTGCCCCATCAAATGTTACTAACCCTTTTTACTCTTCCCGCAGCCAACATCTACAGCAGCTGAAGCAAGCTCCGCAGGTGGCCCAAGCAGCTATCTCTCCTCCTCTTCTCATGCTCCCCTTTACTTCTCTGTTTTCCGCATCTCCCCACTGCTGCTGCAGTGTCTGCTCCCGCAGGAGCCTTTTCTGCATCTCCTCACTGCCGCAGCAGTGTCTGCTCCCGCAGGAGCCTTTCCCGTATCTCCTCACTGCCGCAGCAGTGTCTGCTCCCGCAGGAGCCTTTCCCTTATCTCCTCACTGCCGCAGCAGTGTATGCTCCCGCAGGAGCCTTTCCCGTATCTCCTCACTGCCGCAGCAGTGTCTGCTCCCGCTGGAGTCTTTCCCGTATCTCCCCACTGCCGCAGCAGTGTCTGCCCCCGCAGGAGCCTTTCCCGTATCTCCCCACTGCCGCAGCAGTGTCTGCTCCCGCGAAAGAAAAAAAAAATCGACATCACCTCCGCTTAAAAGGTATGCCATGCATCCTAGGTTGCGGTGATAGTATCATGTATCGACGATAGCCAAGAGGATATTAGGCTCATTCTCCAATCAACGTATTTTATTATCATTATTAGGCGGCCTACCATAATTTGGCTATCAAACCGCTCTGTCATCCCATCTCAGCACCGCTCGCCTGTGCTCTCAAAGGATGATGTGAGCCTGTAGGTGGCGAAGAAATCTCCATCCACAAATAGACATACATCGTTTGCAGATATAAGGTATTCCATCGTACTTCAACAGGTAATCCGATACGTGCCATATTTTAAACGAGCTCTCACTAACGGAGTTTAATGCCACAG
This sequence comes from Carassius carassius, assembly GCF_963082965.1. Lineage (NCBI taxonomy): Eukaryota > Metazoa > Chordata > Actinopteri > Cypriniformes > Cyprinidae > Carassius > Carassius carassius. The sequence goes on from NC_081765.1 coordinate 21,556,778, forward strand.
TTACGTTAGAACGCATCACATTCTTTTTTCCGGGGCAGCGCGTCGGCCCCATCATGAGGCACGTGGTCCGAAGCGCATATGACCAAGGCATCAGTTCAACCGAACTCACTCCAAATATATGAACTTACCTGTTTTTGAATACCTTATATTTAAGGCGTTCGTTTACGTCCATATTAGGGTTAAATCGTTGGACTTTAATTGAAATCTACTATTGTTTTTGCACCATTGACTGATTTTGCAGAACATTTATACTGATAACTTCCGTGCGCAGATGCAAAAAAAAAAATAAATTGTCACAGGACAAGCGAGATGACAGTAGTGCCGACTACATGAACTAGCTGTTTTAAATATAGTATTTTATATTTAATGCCAGTTTATCAGTACGTCCGACTACATGAACTAGCTGTTTTAAATATAGTATTTTATATTTAATGCCAGTTTATCAGTACGTCCGAAAGTATATTTTTAGATTATTGGTGATTCCATAGGCTCTTTTTCGTGCACCTGCATGGTTAAAATGGCAAATAGTAAGCTCAGACAAGAATAAAGAATCTTTCTCTTACTCCACCCATGCACGATTACATCGTTGATATGTACCATCGATCTCACGTGCTGACAATATGACGATTTGACAATGACCACATCGCTGATTCACGGCACCTATTCGGGGTACACTGGCACAGGAAATCCAATTTATTTTTGCACGCTTAATTTCGGATACAATGACTGCACCAAGATTTTTCGGACTCGTTATCGGAAGTAGCTCATTGGATTTGCTAAACAATTATTCAAGTAAGCCTCACAGCGTCTACCCTCGTAGACAACCAAATCATCCTTAGTATTGAACTCCCTGTCAGGCGCTGCAAGAGTGCTCCCTGTTGAGCCAACCTTTGCCTTCTCCATTCAACTATCAGCAAAGCTTACTCCTATGACATCGCGAGTATTGAAATCCTGTCAGATGCTGCAAGATTATTTCAGTCAGTGACACTTACCTATTGAACACCAACGAGTACATCGCAGCTGAAACAAATTTTCCCTCCGATGGCAAGACATACCCATCCAATACCGCAAATTAAGCTTTTGCCGAACACCAACGGGTGCTTCGCAGATAAAACAATCTCAATTTTCCCTCTGATGGTCGGAGAGACTACCCATCCGGTGTCGCAAATGTAAAAAATAAATAAAAAAAAAAAAAAATAAAAAAAAAACACCGGATGCCGGCCATAGCCTCCCGGCCAGATAACCTTACCTTTTCTATCCTATGGCCGGCGAGGCTTCTCTCTTCGATGCCAGGAGTTCGAGCTTCCATCGGATTCTGATGAAAGCCTCCCGGCCAGAAAACCTCACCTTTTCCATTCTGCGGCCAGCAAGGCTTACCCGTTAGTTGCCAGGAGCCCACACTCCCCTCGGACATAGGTGAAAGCCCCCGGCTACCTTTCTTGCCATTCTGTCTTATGTACGGGGAGGTTTACCCATCCAATGCATGGAGTTCGGGCTCCCATTGGATGTAGGTGAGAGCCTCCTGGCTAGACAACCTTACCTTTTCCATCTTTTGGCAAGCGAGGCTTAACCGTTCGATGCCGGGAGCTAAGCTCCTGTCGGACAAAGGTAAGAGCCTCCCGGCTAGACAACCTTTTCCGTCCTTCAGCCAGAGAGGTTTACCCGTTCGATTCTTGGAGCTAAGCTCCTATCGGACGTCGGTCAGAGCCTCCTGGCCAGACAACCTGACCTTTTCCATCCTTTGGCCAGCGAGGCTTACTCGTTCAATGCGAGTGCTCCCATCGGACGCTGGCTAGAGCCTCCTGACCAGACAACCACTACCATTCCACGTGGTCTAGGTCGCAAAACCGATCTACCCAATAAGCAAGCCGTCTGATGGCGCAAGTACCAAACACACAAACAAACCCTCCTTCCTTCCTACAGTCATCGAGGCTTACCTGTCTCATGCCGTGAGTAGCGAACTCCCATAAGACATCGACGAGAGCCTCACAGCCACACAAACTTACCTTTTCCATCCTATGGCCTGCGAGGCTTACCCAGTTGTTTCCGGGAACAGGAAGTCCCCGTTGGATGCTGGCCACTTAATGTTACCTTTTCTGTCTCACATCCGGAGAGGCTTACCCGTTCGATGCGTGTGCTTCCTTCGGACGCCTGCAAGAGCCTCCCGATTAGACAACCTTACCTTTTCTATGGTCAGCGAGGCTTACCCGTTCGATGCGTGTGCTCCCTTCGGATGCCGGCGAGAGCCTCCTGGACAGACAACCTTTACCTGTCCACTCTACGGTCAGCGAGACTTAACCCGTTCGATGTGTGTGCTCCCTTCGGACGTCGGTAGAGTCTCTTGGCCACACAACTTACCTTTCCATTTGACGGTAGGCGAGGTTTAACCGTCCGACGCTACGAGTCTCGACCTCTCGTCAAATCCTGCAAAAAAAAAAAAACCCTCTCAGCTATCCTCACATCTTTTAACCCCGCCTGGGCAGGCTTACCCGTTCGATTTTCTGAGTTTAATGTCCCATCGGATGCCGCGAGAGTCCTCCCAGTCGGGTTTTCATTTCCACTCTCCCCATCCAGCGAGGCTTACCCGTCTGATGCGTGCGCTCCCTTCAGATGTCTGGTGAGAGTTCTCCCGGTCGGGTCTATACTTGCCAGCCGCAAGCAAGTCTCATTCATCCGATGCCGTGAGTCGGGATCTCCCTTCGGATGTCGCCAGAGTCCTCCTTGTCGGCCAGCCAAAGCTTTTTATCTGCCAAACCGATAGGACCCAGACGTCCGTCATCCTGAGTCTCAATCTCCTGTCGGAGACTTCATGGGCCCTCTCGGTCAGCATTAGTCCCTTCGCCCACTGAATAGCAGGGGCTATCAGCCAGTAGGGCCTGTACGCCGACACCATGACCTATTCCGGTCGAGGCAACTCGGGTCCTCCCGGTCGGGCACCACAACCACGCTGCTCCTCCTCATCGGCCGGTAGGGCCTACTCTTCCAATGCCTAAGTCGCTCCCACCGGAGTACGTAGACCCTTCCGGCCTGCCAACGAGACAACTTCTCAGAAAATCAATATCAGCCCCCGCCAGTACTCTATGCTATTTTTGTGGGGGCGTTCTTTAAACTGGCAGCTGCCTTCTTGTATATTTCCTTTTTGGGGGGTACTCTAGGTTCGGGCCATTCCTGAGCTCGCAGCCCTTCCCCGGACAGCACGCCAAATACACATACCACACCTCAGCTAATTATATGTAAGAGTGAACTAGTGAAATGATGTTTTTATTAACAAGATTCGGGAGGAGCGCGTCAGATACTTGGCCCAATCGACACAGGTGGACCATAATCAAGTAATCAATCCCATAGTATAAATATCGCTGACTTACCTCTATCCATTCACAGTTTATCAGCATCCCTCCTCCACCCCATCTCCTCACTTTGAGTTCACTTTATAAATAGACGGGGAAGGGGGGGTACTCTAGGTTCGGCCATTCCCGAGCTCAGAGCCCTTCCCCGGACAGCACGCCAAATACGCATACCATACCTCAGCTAATTATATGTAAGTGTGAACTAGTGAAATAGTATCTGTGCAATAAAGTCAACGATATTGCTGGAAATTAAGTGTCCCCAACTACACAACCCATAGGCAACACTGGCAAGGAACCAAAACTCCATCGGTGACAGAATGGAGAAAAAAACTAGGAAGAAACCAGGCTCAGTCAGGGGGCCAGTTCTCCTCTGGACAGACAAAAAAAGGCAGTTCAATTCCAGGCTGCAGCAAAGTCAGATTGTGCAGAAGAATCATCTGTTTTCTATGGTTTTGTCCCAGTGGCTGTCTAGGAGACAAGGTCTTGACTGTGGATCTGTCTCTGGGGCTCATCTAGTTGTCCTGGTGTCCGCTGATATTCAGGGCCGTAGAGGTCCTCTCTCTGGATACGTATTGGATCTGGGTGACTGCAGTGACCCTCTGATCTGGATACAGACTGGATCTGGTGGCTACGGTGACCTTGGAATAAGAAAGAAACAGACTAATATTAGTGTAGATGCCAATCTTGTAATGATGTAGCGAGTACATTTTTTGTTATGTGTCACACGGCTCTAGTGGGGGGGGGGGGGGGAATAATTTTTTTTCTCACTTTTTTATTTTTTTTTCTCACTCTTTACAAATCCTAGTGTAGCAGGGAGGGTTATTACCCCTCCTACATCGTTTAGTGTTTAGCCAATGGCTAGGCGTCCAGGGTGTATAAGAGCATGAGCTACCAGTTCCTTGGCATGCGTCATTTATCCGGGACGTCATCCATCATCCATCCACCCTGTTACTTTCTGTTGGAGTTAGCGTAAAATGTGCTGCTTGTAAAACTTGCTGAAGCTGTTTATCCACTGGCGGGTCTATGTGCTTGTTTTGAATGTGTACACTTGAGACAGGTAAGAGAAACATTTGTGTGCGACGGTGGTTTGTAGATTAAGTTTATGGTTCGCTCTGATTAGGCGAGTAATCTGACTGATCTGTATGCGTAGTGTACGATCTATCTGTGCTTCATGCCAATGAGTTTATCGGAGACTTTCGGCTCAATCTACCGCATAGTTTGGGGATAGTGATTCTGAGACAGCATGCTTTGTAAGTATACTGTTTGAGCATAAGCCAAGGGAGAAGAACTCTCAGCGTAACACTTTCTGTTTGTTTCTAGGCATGCGCTAAGGACCGTACCGACTATCCGAATGAGCATTATCTGCTCTGTGCTTCATCATAAGGCTTTATTCGTGCTGGGCCTCATCAGCTGCTGTTCTGTTCTGTTTTGTGTTTGTTTTGTTTAGTTGTTGGTGTGCTGTTCTGTCACGAGCAAGTCGCATCGAGTGAACAGCTGATTGAATCGTCTTGGGTGAACCGTTCTAAGTGAGCTGTTCGAGTGAATCAATTCAAGTGAACTGTCCAGTGAACGATGACTCTGTTTCCGTGATTTGTTTGAGTTTTGTTTTTTTTTTTAGTTTATTTCTTTACTTTATTTAGTTTAGTATTTTCAGAGAAAAGTACTTTTGCATCTGTCGTATTAGTAAATTTACTTTTCTTTTCATTTGTGATTTTGAATTATACTGTTGCATTTATGACAACTTTCATCATTTTGTTTTTATTTTGTTTTGCATAACACTGCTCTTTAATGTTGTTTTTCTTAAAAAGCAAGACGCATGACCAATTAGGTGGTAGGGTCTTCACTGTAGTCGTGGTCTTCTCTGACATGAGTCGTGGAGTGTGTGCTGTGCTGGTGTGTGTGCACTGGATGGGGTGCTCTTCATAGAGGTGATATCTTCAGACTGCCCTTGGGTATGCCCAGGATCCTCTGCAGCCAACGTTAGAACTTAATAAATTGAAGAGAGTGATTGCTGGTCAACACCTTTTACCCGAAAGGACTGTCTTTTAAACAATTAAATAAATTGTATATGTTTTTCAATCACCTATGTCTCTGACTCCAACTGTGGTTAGGATCTGTGTGTGCCTTAGCTTAGGGGTTATATTAAATTCTTGGGGCGAACCCTCCCAAGTGGCGTAGTCGGAAATAATTAACTGAATTGAGCGTGGGTATAAATTGTTCCGCCCAATGTTATAAAATAGAGCCGTCACTCCCGAGCGCTTTGGTCATGAATTAGAAGCACCAAACTAGTGTGGCAGTGTTTTTGTTTCATTCTCTCTCCGCGCACGTTACTAACCATGCAGCACTGACAAACTACAACATCCACCTGCACGTCTTCCGGTTCCCAACAGTCAGCAGAAGAGAGAAAAAAAGTGTTTATTACTTTGAAATCTGGATATTTATCTTACAAAAATGCATGGATTCACTACAGGGGGCCTTTATTCACCCCCTGGAGCCGTGTGAGGGATGTTTTCTTACAGATTCGCACACTTTATTTCACGTCTTCTGAAATGTTGACAACAAACACCCACTTGCCCCCAATGAAAGGCATGGAAGAGCAAGGAAATTTTTTAATACAACTTCGATTGGATTATTCTGAAAGAAGAAAGTCATATACACCTAGGATGCCTCAAGGGTGACTAGAAGAAGGACAAATTTTCTTTCTCGGGTGGACTAACCCTTGAAGAAAATGTTGAGTTATAGTGAACTAAAGTTCAATGTCAATACTAAATATAATTGAACAACATTTTTTAAAGTAGAAACAAAAGAAGTGTGACACTTTTGTTTTCTGCAAATCTTGGTGTTTTTAAAGGGCACAGGCAAAGGCGCCTTGATGTGTTCTGTCACCTGAGGTCACATTTACTTCCAAAGAGAGCAACCATAAGGTGACAGAGCTTTGTTAATTGCACTGGAAAATAATTAAATGGATGAACTAATTCCCCAATATGTATGTGAGTCCAACATAATTAAAGAAACAAACTCAAATCAACCTTCATCAAGAAAAAAAGAAGTGTGTACACCCAGCGTGAACTTGTCTCGCCCCGAAGCATCCCGCAGGAGGTAGTTTTAACATCTTTAGTATGTTTATTGTCACTGTCACATATAGCATAGGAGGCAAGGACATCCACAAAGGAGAGGCCAAAAGAAGAGAGAACTTGACATTCCCCCCTCTGAAGTAAAAAAAAAAAAAAAATTAGTTAATTACAGCATTTAAATAATTATTTACTGGATTTGTTTGTCCCTCATCTTCTCCCACCTTTCCTCCCCCTCCTATATTTATTCATTTATTTTCTTCTCTTCTTCTTAGGGAGGTTTTCACCATATGGTTGCAGATCAAGTAATGTCAAACATTTTGCCCTTGCAAGTTTTTGCAATTTGCAGTTTTCAAACGTGAGACCTGTTGAAGGCACAAGTGATAATGGACGCGCTCTACCCCCTACCGCCTTTGTCCCACCATATCTTTCTTCAATTAATGCTACAGCAGGAGCTTCATGTAATAACATTTGTGCTTGTGGCCTGTCCACGTGAAGGTGGGGTGGGGTGGGTTGGGGGGGGGGGGGGTATATAGGTGGTCTGGAAAAGTGGAAAGAGAGAGAAAAACTAATTAAAATGCCACTGTTGTGTGCTCATGTGTCCATTGCATGTTAGCTGGATGCTTATCTGGTGTTTTGAGGCGGGAGAAAGCGTGCAAAGCTTTGTCTGTCATTATTGCTGTGAGCAATAAAGGTGATGCCAGTGGGACGGTGGACGCGTTGACAGCTGTAATTATGTATCTCCATGGTGATCACTTTTGGCTTGTCATAGAGGCCAGGCTGGCTCCTCCTCTTCTGGCATTTAATCAGATTGGGCTGTCATTTGTCAGGTGGATGGCGGCTGGTTGAGGCGTAGTGTGCATTTTGTGGGAGTGTGTTTATGTTCGGAAGCGTATGTGTGTGTATGTGTGGAACGTAAGGAGGGGGTCTCTCATCTGTCTCAGCCCTAAAACCAGTGAAGAATGTTTAATTACATGCAGCGGAGGCCTTCTATCTCGCTCTTTCACTCTCTCTCTGCACCCCCTGGCCTGGTCAGTTCTCTTTCATCATGCGCCTCCTTAAAGGCTGGTTCAGTTGTAAGCTGTCTTTTATGCGGCTCTCACAGGGAGTCACTGTGTCCTCCTCCTACTCTTCTCTCTGAAAGAGAAGAGCCAAGCAGAGGAAAGTCAGCTCCTTTCACCTAACCAAAAACAGGCATGGCTCTCTTCTTTTAACCCTAAGTATTAGTTTAAGCAACACATAATGCGAATGAGCAGTAAGTAGTTCTGCATTGGTTTAACTACCCCAAAATTCTGTCATTAACTTACCCTCATGTTGTTCTGAACCTGATTTATTTTTTCTTCAGTGGGTTGTAAAAGGTGAAATTTTGAGGACTGACACTGTAAATGGATAGTTCACCCAAAAAATTTAATTCTGTCATTAATTACTCACTTTCTTGTCATTCCAAACCCCTAGGACCTTTATTCATCTATGGAACATGAATTAAGATATTTTTGATGAAATCCGAGAGCTTTCTGACACTGCATAGACAGCAATGCAAATGAAATGGTTAAAAGAGTCCATGTGATGGCAGCGGTTCAACCTTAATTTTATGAAGCTACAGGAAAACTTTTTGTGCACAAAGAAAACAAAAATAATGACTTGCTTCAACAATTTCTTGTTCTTGTAGCATCTGCAGCCATTCACAAGAGTATACAATGAAAATTCATTCTATTTTCTGAATGCAAGTTTTTGATCTTATCATGAATAATTAATCATTGCATATGTTTATTTATTTATTTTTCCTTTTTTAACCTTATAATTTTAAATTAAAATATAAATCTTCCAATGAAATTCACTTCTCTTTGGTGATGCCTGACTTCATTAATTACGGAAGAAATATCTGTAGCTGCTTCTGTTTTATTCAGTTTTATTTTAAATTTCAGTGCATTTATGACATAAGTTTACAGTGTCAGGTAGATAATGATCAATGTCTTTGTACTCTGCCTGCCAATATTATGAAAACACTAATTCAAAAGAATGCTTTGAGCTGACTTGTATACAGACATCATGACACGTCCAACACATCACAAGGTGTGGGCTGAAAATGTGAGGAGAGACCCTCAAACCTCCTCAGTGTCCCAACAGGAAGTAGACTTGTTTTTATTGCACCCCCGTGTCCTTTAATGTGTAAGATGAAAGCGTGTCTATCAGTGGTGTTTTTCTTTGCTTTTTATGGATTGCTAATTCATATTTAGGGAAAAAGGAAAACATAAACACATTGTTGTAAGAGTGCTTTTGGACTTGATTCATTTATAGCCCCCTTATTTATGCACTTCCTGAAATCCCAGAAAAGAGAGTCACCAACTGTGCCTTTGTATTGTGTTTTTCATTACCAATGATGAGCCTTGTTTTACTCTATTGTACACATGGTAGCCTACTATTTTTTACAGCGTATGATATTTCTGCATAATCACAAAATGCTGCACAAAGCTTTGTCTTTGGTAACAGCTTCTAACAAAAGTCATATGTAGTGTTGACTTCTACATTTTCAGCCTGTCATCTATATCTCGCAAATGTGTCAAATAGGGTTTGGATCGCTGGTGCTGCTGTGTGACTATTTATCTTGACTCTTTTTCCTCTGTCTTCCTCTTTTTTTGCAGCATACAGAAGGCTGCAAGTCTGAGGTGCAAGTACATGGACTGCTAATGAGACTAGATCTACGGTTTGTGGTGTGCTAAACCTGGATTCTTTAATACTGTATCAAAGGCCCAAACAAAGGGACAATTTCCTCCAGCGGCCTCTCTCTGAGCTTCACTGTGAGCCGTTTTGCTTACTACAGTCTTTTTCTGGCATTGTAAAAAAAGAAAAAAAATTGCTTTTTTATGTGTCGTTACTATTGTTCTTATGGGCATTTTCTTTTGGTACAATGGATGTTTACACTAATTAATGGCTGAAATACCAAGAGATATGGATTAGCGCTGTATGTCATTTTTGCAGTGTTGTCTTTACACTTGGGTGAGTCTCAAATTTGTTGAATCCCAGAGATAATGTGTCTGAGCTGTTTATTTTGAATTCATGGAGATCCTGTAGGATTTGAACTATAATTAATAATAATAATGAATAATAATTATATGATCGAATATAATGTCCACAATTTTAAACAATCTTGAGTGAGGAGTGTAAACCCTCCAGGGATTTTCTAAACCAAGGTAAACCTGAGATTTGACTGCTGAAGTAACATCGTTCTGTTTTTTAACAAGGCATGCAATCACATTCAGACATGGTTAGGCCTCTAAACATATGGTGTTATGATTGAAATCAGCTCTAATCAAATTATATTTTTGTGTCACGTTGAAATAAAATTGAAGCATAACTGAAAGACAATGAGCTATGGAGAAATTCTTAGTACTGAAAAATGCAAGTCAAAGATAAGATGTCTGGCACCATATATGGAGTCTCAGATGCTTAGTGTCTTTGGAACAAAACAATTAGGCCTATAGCACTGTTGGTTTTTGGTCCAAATTCCTGGTGTGAAAGGGTGGTGGAAATTGGGATGAAATGGCTGGAACAGGTTTTAACTAACAAATTCAATATAATTTAGCCAATGAACAACAAATTTAAATGACTTGCATTCATTAGCCTGAATGAAAATGATCTCTCTTAGTGTTGGGTTTTTAAAAAGCAAGAAAACAGGAGAGTTTAGCACCACTTAGCAAGATATGAAAGTTCATAGAGTAAAAAGCTACAGAGAAAAGAATCCACGTTTTAGCCAAATTATAGGGTTTTCACAAGTGCTTTTATCATTCTTTTCATTTGCTATCAGTTGCCCTCACAGTTATGTGATAATGGTGACATTTTCCATATCCATTCATTTGAAGTATTATTATTATTATGTTGTGTCGCATTTCTCTAACATACTTTTAAATAATTTACTGGTTGCGTTCAGCGTTCAACCCTAATCATTGGAATCCATTTCAGGTCATCTGGAATGACTCATTGCTCTCTAATGGAAGTCTGTATACAGAGCAGATGAGCGGAGATGTTGTCCTTTAACTGTTAAGATAATGAAGTACTGTGGGATCTGACTTCCAGGCTGGCCAGGGCAGATTGGAGTAAGTTCGGCCCAGTGCAGGGAACTGCAGTGTGGGGCAGTGCGCCATGGCAGGTGCCTGTGTCAGCAGTACTGCCAGCCAAGGGGAGAGGTCAATCTCACACCTCCAGCAGGTGGAACACAGGCTTGCATTAATGATGCTTACAGTGAGATAGCTGCAGTGTCAGGGGGAGAGGAAAGCATCGAGCCAGGTGTCTCCACCAGCTCTGAGATTTACACAGGAACACAACAAAGGTAACAGGCTTCTAAATTTGGAATTCATGCTTGATGAAGTTGTTGGGTCAGTGAAGAACTGCATTTTGGTTATCACTTTTTTGGAAAAAGATTTGGTTATTATCAATAGCCTGTTGCTTTATATACAGTAAAGCCCAAATACATGCACAATGCATTTATTGAAATTAAAAATATTACGGAAATTGCACTTTTTTTTTACTGGGGCATGTGTGGGTTTGGTGTGTTTGTGTCTACTGGCATTTGTAATGACCTCCGCTTTAACGATAAAATGCACATGATAACTTTTAACTCTACAGAAAGTAAATCCACTTCACCAGCTACCGGTAATTACTCTTCAACAGTGATGCAATAGTGAAAAAATATTTCAAAGTCAAAATTCAGAAGATGGCTTGTTTCTTTGATGCATAAGGTCTATAGAATCTTAAGTTTATTGGTTGTTGGTCAAAATTTTTGAATTTGCTTGAAATGGAAATTCCAAATGAAATTCCAGGAAATAGGAAATTCTAAATACATCTTATTGGTCTTATTGAGAACAATTCATGAATGCATACAGATGTTGACTTTTCATATTTTTTGTAACTAGTAACTCACCTTCCGATGAAACAACAAAGATTTCTCTCTGGTAAAGTATACTGTAATTCTCCAATCATTAAATCCACTTAATCACTGTCCCAATCTTACTGAACAAGTCCCTATCCTATATTTTTTCTTTTTTTCCCTGATAATCCGTTTCACTCTGAAGTCAAGTCACAATATGAAAGAAAGATCCATGCATCTTGCTGTAAGTGTGTGATGTAAATGTGGCAAATGTATTTACATATTGGGTTCAAGAAAGCTTCTTAATGACACTGAGCTATCTTGTTATAGGGAGACTTAACTGGACATAAAATTGTTCTGCCTCATTCTGCACTCTTATGTCAAACATCTGAATCACAATCTCCTCACCTCATTTTCCACCTTACTTCTTTGTCCTTCTCCTCTTGTCTATGCGATAATGGATGAATGAAAGGAGGAAGGATCTATTCTGGACATTTCACGCCCCCCTCAGCTCTTCACCACAGATGATAAGCTGCTGTGTGTGCTATAAAAGAGTGTAAAATAAATAGAGATAATCTGAGTGTGTCCTGATGCCACAGGGAGTGCACATTTGTGTCAGTAATTTGGAATGAGTGAATATAGGATTGAAGCTTAAAGGTGTAGTTCACTCAAAAATAAAAATTCTGTTATTTACTCACTCTTATGTTGTTCAGACCTGTAAGATTTTTTCTTTATTTTGTAGAACATAAGACATTTAACATTTGTCAAAATATATTTGCTCCATAGAAAAAAGAAAGTCATGAGTGAATGATGACGGTATTTGATTTTTTTATTTTTATTTATTTATTTATTTTTTTATATATATATATATATATATATATATATATATATATATATATATATATATATATTTTTTTTTTTTTTTTTTTTTTTTTTTTTGCTGAACTATCTTTAAAGAGTTCGCATTATCTTCTATGAGTGGAAGTGGAGATTTTTATTGGACAGAGCCATAATAGTCAACAAATGGGCCTGGTTTTCTCACGAGAGCAGGATGGGGTCTGTTTAAATTTTAAATATGAAATATTATCATCAAAGTAACAGAGTAATGTACTTCACTGTATTTCGTTAAAAGCAAAATTTTTGCCCTTTCTCTCCTGCAGTAGCCTGACTCATGTTTCTCTTCTTCGATGTCTCCAATGGAGGCATCTGGTCTGAAATGTCCTCAAGGAAGAACTCCACCTCCCGGCCTTCCATTTTATCTGAGATCAGGAGTATTTGCTGGCCCCATTTGATCTTTTCAGTACGCTCGGGTTTAATGTCTGGCCAGTGTTTTTCGAGCAGCAGGTAGTCACAGGGAAGCTGTAATAGGGTCATCACTCTTTTGTGTCACTGTAATTCACACACAGATGGAGACCTCTAAACTTTGACAGAGGTCATTTTGAAATTATTACTTTATAAATGTCTGTTTTGGTTGGGAGTTTTGAAGAAAGGAATGATCTTTGGACAGATTTTAAAGAAAAATACAATCTTGTAAAGGTTTTCTCTGTGAAGGATGTGTTTTTCTATGTGAAACCTTTTTCATTAGTTTTAAATAGCCCTTTTACATGTGAAAGTGTTTTGATGCTGGACATTTTGAAGTAAAGGGGGGGCTTTCATACAAAATGTAACTTGTTGGTTGCAAAGCATTGTTTTTTGTTTTTTTTGGGCGGGTAGACATTTTGGCAAGAGTCCAGCTAGATCTAGACAGGTTTGATCTGCCTTTTATAGCTTTTTTACATGCTATATTAGAGTATTAGCAGGGTGCCTCTGACAGTCTGTGGAAAGGCTACACTAACAAAAGCATCTTAACATATGAGAGATGAGAGGAACAAGCAAGTCACAATCTTTCAGCACAACAAAGAATTGTCTATGCCTGTACTTGATGCCTTCTTCTCATAAATATATTAATTTGATTTTATGATTTAAGTTGTCATTATTTTTAACAATGCAAAATAAAATAAATATAATTATTGATTCAATGACTTCAGTTTTTTTTTCGTCTCTGAGAAAGTACCACTGTTTTGGTCTGTTAGCTTGTTGGCTTGATGTTCTTTCACATCAAAAATAAGCAAAAGTTTAACCTCTCTGTTCTGATTGCATCATGTGACAGACAGAATAGCTTGTAATTTAAATTTTTTTTGTCAATAGTAAATCAGTTTGAGCAGTAGGCACAAAGCAGTAGACTTCTGTTGAACTGAATTGTGCTAATGACACATTAATTCGAACTGCCATCCTCAATTGTAGTGTTTTAAGCAATGAAACTCTATTTGTGCATGTTTCGTTACATATTCAGTTTTTGTAGGTTTATTTTTACTACAGGGTGGTCCCTTCTTCACTTTGGAATGTCCAAGTATCTAGTTCAGGGTGGGCATTAGGCTAACTTCGTAGCTCATGTGATGTAAGGTCTGCTGATGTGATCAATTGCTTGAGTGAAGTCGCCAGAGTCTTTCATTAGGCATCTGTTCACAGAAGGAGGTAAGGACAGAGCTGGAGGCTCAAACATATCTGCTTTCATGATGTTTGTCTCTCAGCTGACTTCAGAACGGTGTTTAGCATCACACACAGTAGATGGAAGGCTCTCCAGATCCTTTACAGCACGGCAGTATCTCTAAAACCTGTCCATGTGTGTCAATGTAACTCGCTGTGTTACCTTTTGGCTTGCGGCTTCAGGTATCAAGGACTTGTGTGGTTTTGTTAACTCAATGTGGTGAAGTTGGCTTTAGTAGACATAATTTACTAGACACCATGGCTGTCACCAGCACCACTGAGTTGTGAAAGTATTGGCAGTAGTCAATCTATTTCTTTTTGTTGGTGGGTGGCTCCACCTGGCCATAGATGAGATGGTAGAAGGGTTTGACAGCTTGGGGGACATTAGATCTTGTCTATTGTTGTTTTTAGTCTTGTTGCCCCAATGCTCAGCTGAGATTCACTTAAGATGCACTTAAGCCTGGCTTTGGCTTTAAATATTTATTCTAAGTGGATGACAGCATCCCTTTTCCAGTCCACATTTTATTGTACCTGCAGGCGTTGTGCATTTACTTACTCAGCTACTGTACCTTTAAGATTAAATTATATTATATTATATTATATTATATTGAGCCATGTTCAAAGCCATTTTTTGGGCCATAATATAATATAATATAATATAATATAATATAATATAATATAATATAATATAATATAATATAATATAATATAATATAATAAACGGTTCAAAAACTTTTTTAAATAGTCTATTCTATTCTGTTCTATTCTATTATTTGCTATACTATACTATGATATTTAAAAGCAAAATTATATTGGCTTATAACTTTGTCAACCATATATTGACACAGTCATATAGCACTTTATGTCAAAGTTAAATGATGTTAGTATCATTTTGTTTTGTTTTTTTGCTTTGTTTTTTTGTTTTTGTTTTATAAATGCAATAACCACTTGAGGCTGCACATATATGGCTTATTGCTTAATGCTGGAGAACGCTGGGTCTATTTTACCTCTTCCAGAGCACTGCTTTCTTTAGTGTCTTCTTCAGTGCTTAATGATGGAGATGGTGGCTTGTACATTTTGAATGTAGACTTAGTTGTACACCTCCACACATTCATATTGACTGCTACATTTACAGTACATGGGAAGCTCTCCGTGTGTTTGTGCAAACAGGGCAGGAAGTGTTTGTAATAGTAGACGCGTGGGGTAACTATAAGTGTCCCTTTGATTCCTGTGGTTTCAGTGACACACTCCCTCTCTGCGCTGGGCATTGTTCACCCACATTTCTCTCCAGGAGTCAGCAGTGTTTCCTGCTTAGGGTCTATACACCAGCATCTGAAGGGGTGTGTTTCAGCACAGCAAGGCTTTTTGCTCTCTTTTCTCCTCCAATCTTGTCTCTTCATCGTCTCATCAGATTGTTTGTCTAATTGTGTGATTGTTCATCAAGGCTTGAAGTAGGGGCCTGCTCTGCATTTGTGGGTAAAAATAGTGAGAATTTTGCTTAAAATAATTTTGCTCCTTTTACTTTATATCATGATATTATATTATGCACTGGCCAAAAGATTGGCTAATTGGTGCTCATTATTTATAAATTTTCTGCATTTATTATAATAAGCAACAATGACCTCATTTTGAGGTTCCACATCCAGATGTAAATGAGTTGGTGGTAACCAACTTACTGCATTCCAGCGATCAGCCACACTTAGACCTGTGGAATGACACATCTTATCAGGGACCCTCCAGGAACCGAAATGCATTTTAGAAAGTGTGATTTCTTTCCTTTTCTTCTCTGTCTGACTTTAATTTTCTCTTCTTCCTCTGCTCCACTGGGTCAGCAGCTGTCAGGTAATGAGAGGAGAAAAGGGGGCTGCCCGCTGCTTTGCCGCCGTTCGCCACGACACATGCCCACCTTCGAGTCACATCTGGTGCGAGGAGCGAGCGCTCCGATAAGTGATCCGAAGCCGGCAGTGCGCCACACAGATGTTGCTCCCGCTACTTTCCCCTCTAAGTCTTCCAAATCTCCTTGAGAGAGTCGCACACACTTCGGCCTCCTCCTGATAAAAGTTTGCCGAGCAAGAGTCTTAGTTCTCCACGTGGGTGGTCTAGCCCATACATTCACCACACTGGTGGGCAGGAAGCCCATGGCATGCTGTACCTGCACCTCATCCTTCTCTGCCCCTCTACAATCTTGTTAACTGTGTCTATTAAATTCGAGGCTGCCCGAGGGCTTCCAAAATCCTCCCGAATTTCCAGCAGTGGCTGCTAGGCAGTATCTTGTAGATGCACGTCTCTGCAGCTTGGCGGCTGGGGCAGGAGGGTGAAATTGAATTAGTCGTTGTGAACCTGTGGCCTTGAGAAGATAGATGTGTCGAAAACAGAGGGCTGTACCAGAAAGGTCTGAAGTTTTTTTTCTTATGTACTGAGGGCTGTCTTTAACTAAGCAACTAATGATAACCAGCCCTGACAGCTACAGACAGAGGATCTTCTGTCAGTCCAAAGCAGGGGTGAGCTTAGGTCATACTGGGTTCCTCTGAAGAGGAAGTACAGGTCAATAGATCAAAGAGGCTTTTTTTTGATCGTCTTCAATAGTGTCAACGTTAGCTATGAAGCCAGGTGTGCTTGATTGACTAAGGATGGATTTGTTGAAGCATGCGCTTTTTGTTTTTTGGCCAGTTACTAAGTAGTCATTTTGTAGCTGAGTTTTATCAGAAGCAGCTTACAGTACACTTTTTTTTTGCAGGTGCTTTGCTCTCAGGCTTAGTGTTGGTAGGATATGGCTCATTTGTTGTTGGGAAGGAAGCAGCGCCCTTATGTTCTTCCTGCAGCTTCTTTTCTAAAAGTGCTCCCATCCTCTTTCTATAACTCACACGTAATTGCACTGTTGTCTAAAATTGACGGCTCTTCAAGTTGTTTTAACAAGTGCAGTTAATTGGAGGCCACAAAGGTGTAACCTTCAATAAATCTTTGAGAGTACCTTTACTTGCAAAAGAAAATACAGAGGGCAGGGGTTTTCAAATTGGGATTCTGAAACACCCAGGTGTTGCAAGAGAGTACGTGGGAAAATAATAATAGTAATATCTAAACAGGTTCGTTTGTCAAATTTGACATTGTTTCATTCTGCTTTTTAGAGATTGCTTGGAAATCTCTTAATAATTATTTTATTTTGTTCATAGCTTGTATTTAATCCTTCTCTTCGAGTGGCCTTATGCTTAAAAAAATTGTCTTTCACAGTATTTTACACATATTTATATCTGTGAAGCTAATAATATTTTTATTTTCTTTTTTTTTTGAAGGAAGGATCATGTGACACTAAAGACTGGAGTAATGGCTACGTATAATTCAGTTTTGCCAACACAGGGAAAAAAATTAAATATAATATATTATAAAGTAATAATATTTCATAAAGATATGATAATTATCAAATAAATGCAGCCTTTTACATTTAAGCAATCTTACAGGCACCAAACCTTTGAATGGTAGTGCACATGAAAATGTGTAGCTGCCTTTGGTCACCGTGATTTTGCCAAGTAAGACACGTTCTTGGATCAACATATTTTGATGATCCTGGATCAACATTATTGTCCAAAAATATAGACTTAACCCAATCCCTACCCCTAAACCTAACCCTACCCATAATTTATTCCCAACATCAGTTGGAAATGATACCTAATTAACAATGGTGTAGGAGAACCTAACCCTGATTGTAAGCCTAAAACAGATATTTCCTGAAAAGTTATATCTCAGTCCTGATTGGTTCCTTGGAATATTGTTCCAGAATCAACAAGGATGTTGATCCAGGAACATGTTGTACTTGGTGAAATCACGCTCGCCAGCTGCCTTTATATTTTAGTAAACGGGATTGTGATATTTGTGGGTTAATGACATCAAAAATGTTCTAAACTCCAGATCTAGGAATTTCATTAATTCATCACTCATATTGAAAGCTGGAGTCATTCAATGTCTACTAAATAAATTGCTGGACCCTCATGAAATTGAAATATTCTCAGCATCAATGCATCTGCAGGTCTTAAGGTACCAGAGTATGATGCTCAGTCATGCTTTGGGTTTTTGGGAGATTTATGGGCTTGTTTTTATTTCTTGCAGTTCTATGTTTAGCTCTTTGTTACTATTTGATATGCTTCGGCTTCCTGTTGAGTAGGCTGGGCTGCACTCCAGGGCCCTGTGGCAAATGCCACCTCCAGTGACATCCTCTTAGTGCCTGCCAGCACAGCATCAGGGGCCTCTGATGTCATAGTAAAGGGCCGCTGGGGGTCACCTGGGTGACCAGGTCTTACTGCCACAGCAGCATTTAGGGAAGCAGAGTGAGTGTGCTTCCTGCAGGAAACAGCCCTTAATGATTGATGATGGTTGCATTGTTCAACCTATGCCACCATGTTGTTGAACTTTTCCCTATTTATGCTTAGATCTATCAGATCTGACCTCATTCTCCCCCACACCCAGAGCAGAGGTAGAGCAGTTAAAGCTTTGGACCTGTTGTAGGGTCAGCTCAGACATGCAGCCTGGCTCAGGCGTCATTTTCCCCTGGGCTGTGTTATAGGTGCTTCAGAGAGTGTTTCTCAGGTGTGGTAGTGACAGGCTCTCTCTTGTGGGGGCACTAGCACAGTGTTGATTCAGTACCGAGCGATTGCCTCCTGCTCTTCCTGTGTGGTGTTTGTCTTTACGGGCTGGCTGATTTTCCACACGTTTATGTCGATCTCTTGCTTTCATCCTTTTTGGAGTCAGAGGTTGTCAGTCTTTTTAGGGGAATGATCTACATTGGATAGAGAGTTGTCTCTCCACTCTCTGCCTTTTACTTTGGATGTGTGTGTTTCTCACTTAAATAACTTGATTTAGTCATTAACAATGTCCAATATGTGAGCTGTGCTGGCAAATGAGTCTTATTCAGCTAATTTTTAAAAATAAGTTATTTTTTTTATTTTCAAAATCTCCATTAAAAAACTTTCAAAATGATGTATGATTTGTTGGAATCAACCAAAAAACATAACAGCTACACCAGTTTGAGGTTGATAGTCAACAAAGTAAATTATGAGAAAAATCTAGTTAAAGTTTTCTGAAGGTTCCAAAACAGAATCATCTGGTAACGTTGCATCTTTTCATCTACTTCTTTTCTTAATAATAATTACTATAATAATCACAATATAGCTATTTTTTTATTTTATCTTTGTAATCAAAACAGTAGAACAAATATAATATAAGAAAGAAACAATTTAAATAATATAGTACTTTTTTATCTTACATCTAAACAGAAGCATTAAAGTAAGAAAAATAGTCTAATCAAATGTGAAAATCACTTTAGTGTATTCATTACAAATAAACTGATTATTAAAACTACAAAAGCAGTTCAATCAAGGGCAGCTAGTGTGTCACGTATAATCTGTTTTGGTTTAGTTTTCTGTGTTTCCATTCTCCTGCCCTGTTTGTTTGCATGGTTTTTGATTTAATTAGCCCCACACCTGTTTCAGCTCTCTCAAATAAGTTTCTATTACTTAGATCTGTGTTCCCCTAGAATCATTTGTCTGCTATCATTTGGATTTGTGTTTGGTTGTGCCCATTATCTCCTGTGGATTATTAAAAGTAAAAAAAAATATTATGCTGAGTGAGTGCTCTCCTGAAGTCTACAACAATCTCCTTCGTCTTCTCCACGTTCAGAGAGAGATTGTTGTCACTGCACCATCCAGCCAGGTGGCTCACCTCGCTCCTGTAGTTTGTCTCATCTTTGTTGCTAATGAGACCCACCTCAGTCATGACTAGCCGTTCAAAGCACTTTATGAGGATGGGGGTAAGTGCAACAGGACGGTAGTCATTGAAGCAGGATGGAGATGGCTTCTTCGGAACTGGAATGATGGTGGTAGTTTTGAAACATGTGGGAACAACAGCCTGACCCAATGAGATGTTGAAAATGTCTGTGAAGACATCAGTGAGTTCTGCTGCACAGTCTCTCAGTACATGCCCAGGGATGTTGTCAGGACCCGGAGCTTTGCGTGCATTGATCCTGCTGAAGGATCTCCTCACGCTGTCTGGGGTCAGCGTCATCACCTGGTCACCGGGAGGAGGTGGAGTCTTCTGTGCAGTGGTGCTGTTTTGTTGCTCAAAGCGAGTAAAGAAGGTGTTCAGCTCGTTCAGCAGAGAGATGTTGTTGTCACAGGTCCGTGGTGGGGGCTTGTAGTCCGTAATGGTCTGTATCTCCTGCCACAGGCTCCAGGTGTCTCTGCTGTCGCTGAATTGATGGACTATCCTCCTGGAGTGCTGTCTCTTAGCCTCTCTGATGCCGCGGGACAGGTTGGCCCTGGCTGTTCTCAGGCCCACCTCATCTCCAGCTCTGAAGGCAGCGTTCCGTGTCTTCAGGAGTCTGTAGACCTCACCTGTCATCCATGGCTTCTGGTTGGCCCCGGACAGTGATGGTTTTTGTGACCGTTACATCATCAATACACTTGTTGATGGAGGCAGTGACAGTCTCTGAGTACTCCTGGAGGTCAGTGGTGTTATTGCATGTGGCAGCCTGCTTAAACATGTCCGAGTCAGCTTTGTTGAAGGAGTCTTGAAGAACCTCTGATGATCCTTCTGGCCACACTTGACATGCGTCATTGATGTAAACACAAAGCCCCCCGCCAGGGGTTTTTCCTCCCGCGATGAGAGCTCTGTCCACTCGATAGAACGTCAGCTGGTAGAGCTGAATAGCGCAGTCTGGAATGCTGTTGCTGAGCCATGTTTCCGTGAACAAAAAAACACAACAATCTCTTAAATTTTAATGTTAAGTATAATTATGTTTTTTTTAGATTATTATTATTTTATTTTTTTTTTTTCGTTTTTAGAATAATATTTATAATATACTATTCATGAGCTGTCATATTTCTCTGAGGGTTTGTTTTTGAGTTTCAGATAATATCACGGGTTTGCCTGATGATCCCTGTTATTTTGGCTTCATGTCTGTGCTGTCTCTCAACCCTTACACCTTTCCAGCTCCCTCCCTTCTCTCCCGCCTCATCCCATTGAACAGGCTTTTCATTATGGAAACTTGGTTCATACCTGCACATCAGAGAACAGGCCCTCTGCCCCTCTCCAGCCCACCTTGGGTCAGTCAGAACCAGGGGCCAGTGCTGCCCTTTGGTGAGTCTGGAGATTTATTCTAATGAGTAATGCACTTTTGACAGGTTAAAAGCTGACCTTTGCTGCCTGCCAGATATCCCAGTGCCAACGTCCTTGTGTTCCCTGTCCACTTTTATAAGCTGGGCAGGGAAATGTAAATTGAAGCATAAAAATAGATGATGAGACATGTACCTACTACCCTTTTTTCCTCACTTCTTTTTATTTATTTATTTATTTATCTCTAGTCATCCTCTGTGCTTGTGTTCGGGTAGAATAAAATTGAAGAAGCATGCTTGTAATATTATGTTTAGGGAAGTGTTAGCTGTCATTTGGCCAAACAAGAAGAGCATGGTACCAATAGGACACACATTATGCATGAAGGATTGAACTGTGCATTTTTTTTTCTCGCACTGGTAACAAATTACATATTTTCCCCTCATAAAGGTGATTGTTTGGCATTGTGGATCCAGCCACTGCTAGAGTGAGAGTGTTGAGGCAGTTTGCTGTCTTATTCACTGAGTGGAACTGGCATAACATGGTCTAAATGGTTTGCTGCCTTAACCATTATGAAATTCCACATATTATTGTGATGTTAATCTCTCATATGATGCATTTTTCTTCTTTCTGACATCTGACATTTGTTATGATATTCAGGAGGGCGGAGACACAGAAGTTTCATTTATACAATGCCTTACCATAGCTCAAGATCACTTTACATAGTGCTAAACAAGACATTTACACACCCACATACACAATACATACACATAAGGCCACATATAGCCAACATTATCTAAAATACATATTAAAAAGATAAGTTTTTAGCTGAGTCTTGAATGTAGACAAAAATGATAGTGAATTCCATAATTTAGGAGCATTAACACTAAATGACCTACCACCTACAGTGGACAGCTGAAAATGAGGAATGGACAAAAGACCAAGCTCAGATGATCTGAGGGATCGGGCAGGAGAGTAGGAGTAAAGTACGTCAGACAGATATGGAGGCACAAAAGCATTTAATGCCTTCAACGTAAGAAGTAATACATTAACGTTAATACATGATGACACAGGTTGTCAGTGAAGATCACACAGTAGAGGAGTAATGTGGTGGAAGTGAGAAATCTTCCTGCTGAGTTTTGAACATACTGTAACCTTACAATTAGTTTTTTAGGCAGACCAATAAATAGAGCATTGCAAAAATCCAAACATGATGTGATTAATGCATGAATTAAGATTTCAGCATCAGCTAGAGTTAAAGATCGAAGACATGCAATATTACGAAGATGGAAAAAAAGAGGTTTTAACAACAGAAGGAATATGAGAGGCAAAAGACAGAGAGGAGTCAAAGAAGACACCAAGATTATGGACAGATGAAGCAGGCTTAACATGAACCCCATCGATTTCAAAGGACAGGTTGATCCTTTTGACTGAGGTAGCAGAGCCCATCATCAATATTTCAGTTTTGTTATTATTTAGTTTAAGGAAATTCAAGGACATCCAGTGCTTGATATCCTTGATGCATGCAGTAAGTGAGTCAGGCAGTGATGACCTATCAGCTGGTGGTTATAGGTAAATTTGAATGTCATCAGCATAGCAATTGGGAAGTCGTGGCCTAATGGTTAGAGAGTCGGACTCCCAATTGAAAGGTTGTGAGTTCGAGTCCCGGGCTGGCAGGAATTGTGGGTGGGGGGAGTGCATGTACAGTTCTCTCTCCACCTTCAATACCACGACTTAGGTGCCCTTGAGCAAGGCATCGAACCCCCAACTGCTCCCCGGGCGCCGCAGCATAAATGGCTGCCCACTGCTCCGGGTGTGTGCTCACAGTGTGTGTGTGTGTGTGTGTTCACTGCTCTGTGTGTGTGCATTTCGGATGGGTTAAATGCAGAGCACAAATTCTGAGTATGGGTCACCATACTTGGCTGAATGTCACTTCACTTCACTTCACTTCACACTTCAATGAAATTGAAGTCGATGCATTTGTATCATGTCACCAGGTGGATATATGTAAATGATAAACAGATTGGGACAAAGAACTGAACATTGAGGAACACCCTGTGAAACTGGAGCAGTGGCCGATTTATACTCTTGTTTGGTGATATAATATTTTCTATCGCTAATGTAGGAAATGAGCCAGGAAAGAGCTGAACCAGTAATACCGATATCAGAAAGGCAAGACATTAGTATTTCAAAGCAGACTGTGTCAAAGACAGAGCTTAGATCAAGAAGAATCAAGATGTTTATTTACCCAGAATTCATGGACAGAAGAATGTCATTAACCACACAAAGAAGAGCAATTTCAGTGCTGTGGATAAACAAAATCCTGACTGAAAAGGTTAAAAAAGGCCATTAGCATTTAAGTAAGATCTCAATTTGTGAAGCCACAATTTTTTAGTTATTATTATGTCCACGACAAAGACTGGTATTATGTCCATGACAAAAGCTACCACACTATGAGTGGTGTTATTTTATTCAATGTCTGGTCTTGTAGGTTTTCAGAATGCTTCAATGTTTTCTTTGATGTGTGTCTCAGATGCAGTTGTGCAGGTGGTGGTATGGAGTGTACCATGTGTCTGTTAGGATGGGAGGTGGGGCATTCTTTGTGGTGTCTGATTTTATTTCTGTATGTTAATATATTTAAGTGGCACATCTTTGAAGTGCCTACCAGGAGGTCTGTGAGTGGCTATATCGGAACAGCTCACAGATGCCATTGTATACATGATTGTTATTGGTTCAGCAATTAACCATATCCTTGCAGCATGGAGAGAAAGCATCACTATAAGAAAATATGGACATCAATATAGAACATATCCTTTATAGATCTGAAATCCTTACAAAGCATTGATCTTCATGTAGTGTATTTGTTTGTTAAATAAATAATTATGACTTTTGATATGATTGTCTTATATGCCCATCCATTAGTGTCAACATCATAACAATACAAGTGCAGAACTGATTTTGGAATATGTGTTTGGTTGTTTCATTCGAGAGTATACTGTTTATAGTTCTATATGCAATACTAGTTATATATTTTTTATTGTCTAGACATGTCAAAAAGCTGTGTTGCTTTTTCATATGTGGTTGTACACCAGAATTATTTTTTCAAGGTTTTTTTAATTTCCTGATTTGATTTCCGTTTTTTTTTTTTTTTTTTTTTTGCAGTTACTTAACTCTGTCAATAATGTGCAAAAAGGGGCTAAAATCACATTGCATTGTAACAAACTAAATACAAAAAAAAAGCTTAAACAATACAGAAGTTAAATTCACTAAACTAAAAATGAAATGAAATAAAAACAAAGCACAGATTAATTGCATTATAATTTGATTACCCCATTACAATAGTCACTTTACGCTTAGGGTTACGCTTACTGCAATCATAAAATAAACTTACTTTTAGATTTAAAATTCTACAAATGACACTGTATATTTTGTATATAAAATGTATATTTTAGTCAGAATTATTGCAATCTTTTTTGTGTGTGCTCCGTCTGTTTGGCACAGATGCGCGCTTTGGTGTGGATTCAGTGAAGTCTCTGAAGAATCACAAGCAGAAGGCTCATGCGCTCTTGACAGCAAAATTGAAATATTTATATCACTTTCTAACATTTAAAGATGGAGAATATATCTGTGAAATGTAAGTTATGCACTGAGTAAAACAGCACTTCTCAAGCACATTAAACAGCACATGTAGCGTCTCTGTCAGCAGCACATGAGTATGTCAGAGCATCTGACGGGACAAGCTGCTTATAATATTTGTTAACAATTTCTTACAAGTTATTTTATAGCCCTTAATACAAGCATGTCTCATGTTAAGGACAAATTGGATTATGCACTTTCCCCACAGCTGTTAACTCAGTTTTTTGCAATTATTCAGATGTGCTCGTATCAATACTGTTTATTGATGCCTCATATCATTTATTAAAAATATATATTGATATACCTTACAAACTCTTTATGCCGCACAGCCCTACATGAAGCTAGAAAAAACGGTTTCTGTTTGTTTGTTTGTTTGAAAGCAGAGGCTCTGTTTTTTTTTTGTTTTTTGTTTTTTTTTACATTTTGCATGTTAAGATATTCATACAACCTTATGTTCTGGGGTCATGAAAGTTTTGTGAAAATGATCAAAAATGCTGGTGGGGAAGGAGTTATTTTTAAACCCCCTGGTTATGACTGAATGAATTGATCAGCACTGCTTGGTGATTTGAGATTTTAGGCTGTTAGTTTGCCTCTCCATTGGTGCCCATTTCTAGTCGCTGGGGTTGTGACCGAGGTGGGTTTCCATTGGCTGGACCCAGATCCAACATTGCTATGAATCTACATATCTAGACTTCAGGATGGTCTTCAGGATATTTCAAATTCTGGCATATTGGTTTGGCTATCGATTACATTTCAGAGTGCACTCCTGTGGTATGGTGCTCCCTGTGGTGTCTGTGCTGGTGAATTCATTTTTGGACAGCGGAGGCATGCATTAATCTGTAGTGTGAAGCCTAGAAACATGTCATGCTACCTCGCTCCTGCCGCTTGACCTTTGCTCAAGAGATTCCTCTACAAAGGTCACCAGGTTACCATTGCCCACCTGGAGAGATTCTGGTCTCCACTAAGTTCTGAATCTGATCCATCTATCACCCTGCAGAATGTGCTGCTGGACAGAGATACTAGGCTAGATACTTGTTCTCTTGAATTTTGTTGTTATATGTTGTTATGTGCTGTTGACAATCGAGAGTATTTCTCTGTCAGCAGAAGTGCTTGAGAAGTCTGATCAAGAAAAAAGATGGGTAGACCGAGTATGGACAGAATGGAGCCAGAGAGAGCTCCCCTGAGGAGCCTGGATGAATAAGCTGGGGAAAAAGCTTGGTGTCAACAGGTGGGATGATTCATAGCCATTGTGGCTGCCTTTGTCCTTATCCCTTCACCACAATGGGATGTCCCCCTGTTGGCCCCTGGATAAATATTGCCAGTACTAAGGCAGAGGTGCACAGTAGCTGTATTGAGCTTAAGTTGAAATCAATATTGGTCCATAGAGGCGGTTCTGCCAACCCCAGGTATTTACGTTAATGGCGATGCTGTCACAATCACACACTTCCCTAAAGGTCAGACAGGGGCATGTTTACCTTGAAGTGCAGTTCTTTGTGTGGTGCTGTGATTTCAAGCTGTACCTCATAGCAACAGATAATTCTATAAATGTGAAATGGCATGTGGGGGTCACATGAGCACAACAGTTTCAAGAAAATGTCATATTGCTTTACATAATCTCTACTGAGCTTTTCTGCTCGTACTGCAACTTTTCATGCAGAGATTATTTTGTATTTCTCTCATTTTAATTAAGGAAATACACACCGGATTATTATAGATATACAGTAGAGTAGGAATTGAAGGCGGTAAACATGACTAGCGCTCTAAATACGATGTGAACACATTCAAAATCATCGCCACTTTAAAATCAATCAAAGCGAAATTACACCCACTCTATACAACAGTACAGGTCTGTTATTATTGTAATAAAGAATAACAATTACTGCTGGTTTAGTAACAAGAATTTCAGTCATCTTTATTCAGGTTATTTTAGGTGATGCTTCAGTAGATAAGTAGATTCAGTTGTGGTGGGCTGCTGATTTGCTGACGAATTTGATTAGAAGTCGAGGTCCATCTACTTAATTTTGTTTTCATTTCTCTGTGGTGAGGAACACTAGATCTTACTAATTTGATTCGCACCTAACTCATTTTTTCAGGAGCTGTGGTTCTTCGCCCTCGACTAGCCAGTTATGACAAACTGTGAAGGGGTCTGTGGATGGATTCCAAAGGGGTTAATGCCACAACACTGGTAAATCCTCCTCCTAAATCCAATTCATTCTATAGATATTGGGTGGTTTTTACTCTATCAGTGGTTTTTCTGTCTCACATGTGAGTATATGACTGGCACGGGGCGAGGGCGTGAACCACAGCATTGGTTTATAGTGTGAAAAACAGTTAAGCAGAAGGTTGGCTTCCCCTAACCTCTGCTTGTTGGTCCTGTAGAGAGAAGCCTGGCCGTAGGGGACGTTAGCTGT
Organism: Carassius carassius; assembly: GCF_963082965.1. NCBI lineage: Eukaryota > Metazoa > Chordata > Actinopteri > Cypriniformes > Cyprinidae > Carassius > Carassius carassius. The sequence goes on from NC_081765.1 coordinate 21,583,731, forward strand.
GGAAATGGATTATGATTACTACAGAGAGAGTGTGATAAGGTGAATGTGATGAATGGGGTTTGGTAGAGCAACCAGTGCCATACTCCTTCGTTTTAAAGACTGTAGTGACTTCTCAGCTTTGATCTGAAATATTTTTTTCTTTTTTTCCACAGCGTTTAAAAATAGGTTGCTGTATGAGATGCTTAGTAAAGGCAAGTAAAATCATTTATTGGATTTAATCTTGCTATGTTATATCCAGTTATTTTATTTATTTATTTTCAAATAATTACTCATGCACTTAAGACATTTGATACAGAGCTTGGCATTAATAAATCATGTTCTTTAAAATATCATCTTGTTGAGGAAGGCAAGGCAACATTTGATATAACATTAAAGGCCTAGAGGAAAACATGTTTGCCAGAATCTCATCAGATCATTTATTTTTCTTTCTAAAAATATTCCAGAACATGTTTTACTTCAATATATACTGCAGTTTTGTTTTTTTTTTGGTTCAAAAGAGACAAACATTTCCCCCTGATAATTCTTTCCTTTTTGTGCACGAGTCTTTTTTTTAAGTCCTTTATTTGATTCCATGACTCCCTCTCTTTCTCTCTTGATAGTGATTTAATTTAATCTGGGGGGCACCAAGCAGCTAGGTCCTTTGATGTATCTTTGACAGGCTCTCATAACACATCTGATTTGATCTAACCTTTCTTGGTGCAAAGAGAGAATAAAGATCAATTATTAGGTGAATTTGAAGTTGCATTAGATTTATTTATTTTTTTTTTTTTTTGCTGCTTCGTAGTTGCTTTAAGTGCCCATCTGTCTAAACATCTCTCAGTTTTTCCCTCCTTTTTTTCTGATCATTTCCTCAATTTATTTATGAGCCATGGAACCACACTTTGTAGTCTCCATGTAGCTGTTTCGACCTACCCCCACTGAATATAGCTATGTGCCTGTCTTTTTCATTCTGCTTTCAAATTCTCTGAACAACGTTCACATGAATGGCCCAAGCTTTTTTTTTCCTTCTTTACACCCTTTCACACCCTCCCTCACTCTCTTATCCTTTGCGTCGTGTCCTTCATTGTGGATTTGTATGCAGAAAATCACTGCTGTGGCCACAAAGCACTGTGCATCACTCCAGATCATTTTTGGACACCCTGCTGTGTGAGTTATAAAGAAGCATCCCATAATGACACTTTGACTATTAACAATGTCAATATGTCTCTTTTAGTTTTCCCTCTATAGGCCAATAAATGTACAAAATGGTGTGTTTAAGTGACTGGGTCAGACCTATAACTGCATAGAGGTTCTTCTCATGGCTTATGTCTGTGCTATTGGTCTCATAATGGTTTTACACTTGATCAATTATTTCCTGCTACAGCCCTTTTATGTGTGTGTGTGTGTGTGTGTGTGTGTGTGTGTGTGTGTGTGTGTGTGTGTGTGTGTGTGTAAATATGTATGAGTATACACACACACACACACACAATTTACTGATGGGAGGAGATTTGTTGATTTTTACTGTAAGGTTATGGAACAGGATGCCACATATGTCAGATTTATTTCAGTTAATTCCAAAATATGCCGTCAGTGTTACGCTCTAAATTCCCAGCATCCCACATGGGTGTTAGCTGCATCACCTCGACCCGTGGCATGTTTGCACTGTTTAAGCGGCACAGCTCAACTGAGAATGACCTATGGTAGTTGTAGAGGTAGCTTTTGCCTGAATCCTGTGGCAGTCTGCGAAAGACAGTATATTTACAGAGGCACCACACAGACCATCTAAGGAAGACAGAGTTGCGGTGTGATTCAGTCTGCTCGTCTTTAAAATGATCATCTAGCTGACTGCACAGTAAGCAGACTGGGAATGAGCCACATAGCGGCTGGTGTCACAATCTGCCCCTCACAATAGCTTGGGCAAGTGCCAGCACAGCCAATCTGGAAATGGTTTTAGTCTATTTTCAGTAAGCAAATGGTTTAAAAATAACATTTAGAGCTTTTTATTAACTAAACAGAGAAGCGAAATGGATGATAAGTGAGAGTAAGGTCACGGTTTTGTTTTTTAAACAGAGTATCTGTGTCTGCTTATGCAGTTGTGGAAATTATGTAAAAAAAAAAAAAAAAAAAATCCTGTTTCCTGTATTTTAGTCTTTTAATCAGGTGTTCCTGTTTGATAAGAAACGTAATAATGGATCTACTTCCACAAATGTATAAAATATTAAATCATATAGTCATTAATTTCTATTGCAGTAGTCACTGAGTGGCAGTTGCCTTGATCAAATGGGTCTTGTCAGGGTGCCAGCATTGTGTCTGGGAGAAGCCAGGCAGAGGAAGAGGAGGATGCTGCGGTGTGTCTCTTTCTCCTGGGCAGAGTACAGGAACTGGAATCAGGCCAGTCTACAATCACTGTGGTAGGCCAGTAGCCAGTTAAGCATTAGAGAAAACCCTAACGGTGGACGAGGCGCTCACTGAACTCAAAGTATCTCACTTCCAAGTACAGCTAATACAGCATTGTTTAATGAATGTTAGTGTAACATTAATAGAACATTAGTTACAAATATTAGTAATCCGGATAAAAATGATTACCGTTAACTTTCTGTTTGTGCTTCATAAATACATGTTTTATAAAATTTGGGCAAGAAAGACTTGTTTTTCTCTATAATTTATAGTCGTTGTCATTAAAGACGCACCATATGCTAGATGAGCCAGTATTTGTGTTGTTTTGACTGATGAGACATAATGTTCTCATGGCAGACATTCTGTTGTTGTTGTTTGAGGAATTTTTCCGGTTTATCATGTTATTCGTAATTCCAGTAGACTTCAAAATGCTCCAATATGAATTCAAATAGTTTTCATTTCTTGTTGCTTTCGTGTTTATCTGTAGTTTACTTTGCATCTTTGTGTTAACTCCAAATTTGCCCGTGACCTAGTTTAGGTCACATTAAAGTTATTACAAATTTTGACGAACCTGATACCAAGTGGAACCTCCCAGAAGCTTGTAAAGTGGATGCAAACAAATGGCTGTCGGTTCCTAATGCATTTGCTTCACATATGTGGGTGCTCGAGGGTAGCAAAGGGAGCTGTAATGGATCATGTTTGTGTTTTTTAATAAACCCAAGCAATATTTCAGAATTAAGGACAAGCAAAGTGTACATCTGCATCAGAAGATAAGCAAATTTTGAGGATATTTAAGGCAAATGGTAGTCCGATGTGACTGTGCTGAGGACGTACCCATGTCCTCAGCACGTCTTGTGTTGTGTGTGCTCCACGCTCCAGCCTACATGTAAGGGTGAGTGATAAATGAGAAAGTGTTGGGTTTAATCGACTGAGGCTCCCTACACATTGCTCTTTGGATGCTGGGGAGGGACGGTGGATAATGGAAGCATTGTTTCACCCAGTCGCTGTGTCTCAGCAGGAGGACGGGGGGAGGTAGTGGGAATAGCAAGCTGGCCAGGAGAAAAGGGGTCCCACTGCACTTCGCATTAACCTTCAGATCCTATTCAGACAACCTCCCGCCACCCAGCTGCCTTAGTGTGCCCTGGAATCTATTCTGGATCATCCTATACATAAGACACATTTGTTGCTGTTTATTCCCTTATTCACAGAATCAACAACTACACATTTGTGTGATCTGCTAAAATGGACAAATCTGGGCCTACTGGTTTTGAAAACTGAAACTATTTGTTCTGAATGTCTGTTAGGTTCACTGATGTTAGAGCTGTTGATGCTAACTGCCTTCTATTGATGAAACCTATAGTAAAAGTAGGATTAAAGTTGCTCCTGTATAATTTCACTTGCATGCTACTTTCTGCATGTCAAATTTATTTTGATGATTTAAAACAGTATAAATGTTAAATATGGCTTATCTGTATCTCAATTTTAATATTTGTGCATCCCTTTTAGCAAGCGATGGTGTCAGGTCTATCTAAGCAAGCAGAAGGATAAAAGAGTAGCAAAAAGCTTGTCTGTTTGTTAGCTGTGAACAGTCTGCCTATAAACAGTCATTTTATCTGTGAATGCCAGTCATGTAATATTAATGCTGTTAATTGCATCTTGGTAGGGGATGAGTAGCTGTGACGTTGGTCTAACTGGAAGATGCACAAATAGATACATGGTTACTTCATACTGGCTGGTCTGTCATGAAACTTTCAGATCCTATAATTTAGTCTAAACAACTTGTAAAGATGCATTTCACACCTGTGGTGTTTTCAGCAAGGTTATAGGCAGAAAATTAGAATTACCATTGAAGCCATGTCCAAGAAATGACTATTCACCTCTATGCTGGCACAGATGCCCATGTTTCTCTGCTTTGACACTAACATCGGTGTGGGGGTGGGTTACACAAGGTTTTATGCCTCACCCCACAGAGCAGTAAAATCTTTCTGGAGCCACATCACACACTTACTGGTTTTATGGTGTTTGGTGTTGAAACATTTCATTCTGAGCAAGTGTTTCATCCTTGTTGTGTGTTTTTATACAACTGTGCACCAGGGATCCCAGCATGCACTTTCTTGGCTGAATTGTGTAATGGTGTAAAATCGCTACATTGGGAGGAATTATCGGAATTTGGCTGGAGGACATAGGAGTTTTTACATTATGTCCTTAGCATTATATTGCTCTTGGTGCACTCATTGTTATACTAGGCAGCACAGTGATAAACCTACGAATTAATATCATTGAATGCAGCCTTGTGAATTAAATCCTTCAAGAAAATCTTATGGCTTCTAATTAAGTGGATTAGAATTAATCAAACAAGAGTGCCGTGTTGGATACACGTTGGAGGAACATGTACACAAAGAGTATTACATGTCTTACATCTCATTACAAAACTCATTAAAACTTGCTTAATTAATTACAAGTGCTCTTGACCAAATGCACTTTGTGTGAACCTTATGAAGTCATTTAGCTCAATTAAAAGTCGCTTTTCCTGATAAAAGTTAAAGATATATGCTTTCGCTTGGTTGAGATGCATTACATGGAGGAGGGGATCTCTAGGCAGTGAGAATTTTAAGAGATTTGAATTGTCAGTGTTTCTCTAAACGTGATTTGCAAATAGCCTTTGGTGTTTTGGTTTTAGAATAAGATATTTCCAGTAGGCAAAAAGCTGCATGTGTTCATCATCAGAGTGTTTCTACTACAATGACAACGGTCTGTGATTCTTTAAGTTATGGATGCTGTAGGCTTTTCTCTTTGATTTCTACTTGCTAAAGAATGAATGTCTGTGATTTCCCGAAGGTTTCAGCGATCAAATGTCCAGTTTGAATTTACAAAGCGATGAGAAAAGAACCAGAAAGGCTGCCACATCCTGTGCTGTTCGTGTTTTATTGGCTCGTCAATATTCTGAGCTGCACCTGTCTGGGGTGCAGCGGGGCTTGGGGTATCTGGCCAATAGGACATCCATCACCTGCCATCTGAACAAAAGTTCATTACAAAGTCACGGTGGACTGGTATCTGGTGGATTTATCTGTATTCTGCTATTCTGTTTGTTGTTCCTGTTGTCATAATAAGCCAAGGTTGATCTCGGCAAGGCGGCATGTGCAGGGTTGCTAGCAGAACAGCGGGAAAATGCAAATGGGTAGGGGGTCTAACCCCCACCCCCTCTCTGAAAAGCCCCCGCACAAAGCCCTTTGATCTACCTCATCCTACCTCATCCAATCACTTCAGCTCAATGACCCCTCTCTCCCTGAAACTGCCTTGATTACTTCCAATATTATTTTAAACATGGTAAAAAAAATCACGTATGTATTCACGTATGTGAAATCCTCTGCCCCTTTGTCACCCACCAGGCCTGGCCTCCTCTTTTCTTAAAGGTGCTGACATTTCCCTGTACTCCATTTCTAGTGCTGTATACATATTTTATTGTAAAGAAGGAATGCTTTTTGGCTTTTAAACCTAACAAAGATTTTTGCTCGGATTGTCTTTCTTGTCTAACCTTCATGTGGTAGAGTGAAATTAATTTCACGAAGAAAATATTTATACATTTTTGACTGGAAATGAGCTCTGTTGTAGTGTGTTTGGATGGCTGGTCTGTAAGGTCTGAACTTTAATGCAAAACCCAAAGAAGCCCAAGAGTCCAGCAGTGTCATACTGATGCAAGAAACAACACGATGCATTAAAATTCTGCCTAAAAAAAATGTATCCATGATTTTTAGTTCTTTTGTTGTTTTGGACACCATTTACTATAATTATATGGATGAAAACACTTCCAGTATTTTTCAAAATATTATATTTTGTGCTCTACAGTACCAGTGAAAATCTGTGATACAGGTTTGGTGATACAACATGAAGTTGAGTAAATGATGATAAAATTTAAATTTTTGGGTGAACTGTCCCTTAACATGGATTTGCTCTAACTATCATTAAACACACACAAAAAAGTTTACTCAACTCATTATAAGTGGATCTAAAGTATATTCTGTACTGTAGATGTCATTACATAGAGATGAATTGTCAGTTGATTAGCATTTTTTTTATGTGTTTGGATCCTGAAGCAGTTGACACCCGATGCTTCCTTTAAGATCTTTGAACATAATGGACAAAAGAGTCCAATCCTCTTCTTGTTTTGACACGTGTGCCCCTAGCTTTGGACCAATCGCTGTTCCACTGGCCACTCAGCAAGAATAATAATCCAACGTCCATCTGACACATGGTCTTAATCAGGGAATCATATGGGCCTGATGATGGTTTGTAGCAATAGAATATATTCTCCACTCACCCATACCCGGAGTTGCCAAGACTTCAAACAGCCCAGTCTCCAAAGGTTTTGTAAGGTTCACAGTTTTACTGTTGTTTTGAAGTCAGAGTTCCTCTTTGTCTAAGCGGGAGTTTATGTTTACACAACTGGCTTGTCATGGAACTCGTCTCCCCCTGGTTCTCCAGACCTCATCTGTAAATAAGGCTGCTCTTTAGCTGAAAGCTCAGATACTGAGTCTTGCGAGTTTGATTTTGAGACATGTCTCCCCTCTGTTAGCTTCTGCATTAAATCTGGCCTTTGTGTCAATTGTTATTGTAATTTGTGATTGATATCATTGATGTTTTATGAGGATTTTCATAGTTTCAGAATGAAAGGGTTTTGAGCAAGACTAAAACAACAACATCCATCCAAAAAAAAAAAAAGATTAATTTTTTTTCAATGCGAGACATTTTTAATGTAAACTTCCTGTGTGCTCTGTGTGGGGGTATATAGCTGTTCCACTTGACTTTATAAATTTAAGACGAAGCCCTAAATCAACACAGACCCTATGGCAAGGAGATTAGCTGCTGACAGATGTGCAAGAGAAATCTGAATCTCATGTAGGCAAGTTTAATTATGCCTGATTTGTTGTTACACTGGGTGGGAATACAATTCCAATTGAATTAAGCTGTCTCGTAGGTAGCCACAACTACTGACACATTTAAAAATTTTCTGTTTTCAGCCATTTTTTTTTTGCAACACCTACCCAAAAGCCTCAAACAAATTAAAAAAACACACTCTCAATCCACTAAGAAGAAACAGAGATGCCAAAAAGCATGTTTAAATTTCCTGCCACTCTTGTCTTTCAATTGCTCAAGATGTTTCTAGGAATCCCAAGGGTGCCTCCTCAAAATTGTTCATTCTGTTTCTCCTCCTCCTCCTAGTACCTTTTTCTTCTTCTCAAGTGTAATGTCTTTGAGACTCTCAAGCTCATTTGGATCTAACTAGCTGGTGTGTTGGTCTCCTTTGCAAACCATTGTGTAATAATTCTCTGCTCCATCTCTCTTAAGACCAATAAATAATTAATTGGGCACTTGAGACCCTTGAGCATTTTGGCCTTTCAGGGTTGCTGGCACTGGCACTCACTGTAAGAATCAGGCTGCAAAGCCTGAATTGAATGAACCTCTGTTTGGAACACCTGGACTACTATGCCCAAGAATTTATTTGATATGTTGGGCAAAGGCAGCCGGTGAGTGCCAGGAGGGTCAGGCCACCATCTTGACTACCCAGTGAAGAAAAGAGAAGACCAGCAGCACCTGCCTTATTAGCACTGTGCCACCTTCAGTTGACGTAACCTCTGCCACCCTTTGGCAGAATATATATACATCATCTGCTATACTATAGGCCACACAAATGTATTAGTACAAGTTTTTACTGATTAACTAATTCAGAAGTGAGCTTCATTATTCCACCCTTAATTAAGATCACAATGCAAATTCCTTCATTAATAGTGACACAGACAATTTCTTCTTGGTTCCACGGGGACAAGATTATATGCAGGCCCCATTGAGCAGGTTGCAGGTTGTCACTGTGTATTCAGATGGTGTGCTTATTTAATTGTAGTAAATGTAGCATGTCCACATAAGTAAAAGAATTTTGAGGGCCGGTGAGGGAGGGGGTACATCCCAGGCTGAGGACCCTCCGCTCCCCCAGGCAGCTGTTTGCGGGGCCCTGTCTGCTCCCTCGGGTCCTCTGCAGGACCATGTTGTTGGACTCTTGTCTTTTATGGCGGCAGCAGTAAACATGACAGGCTGTTTGGGTACCATCTGTTTAAAATGGCTGCCACATGGTAACAGGGAGATGAACTTGAGAGCTGGTTTGTGTCTGTCTTCGTGCTAACAGTCTTGTCTCCACGTCTCTGCAGGTGGACGTCTGACAGGAGAGGCGTGAATGTGTCCAGCCAGTGGAACCTGGCGTCTGCTTGAATGCCCGTCAACACTGTACGCACCCACAAATTCACACAAATACGCACACATGTAAAGGAGGGAAAAAAGCTCTTCACAGCTTTTTGGTTTCTGACAGATTGATTGGAGTTGCCAGAACATTCTGTGGCTGTCAGTTTTGTAGCAACTAAATCATTCTCCCCAAAGATTTAAACATTTGAAATTAAGATTTTACAGAGCAACTCATATGTCAAAAAACACCTATTGCAAGTCACATGCATTAAACATTCAGACGACAATGTTTTGATTAATTACTGACCATCCCGTTGACCCCCTGATGTTTTCAGTTCTCTTCTTACCAGGAACACAATGCGTATATGACATATTTTCTAATGAGTTTGGTCTCCTTTGGCCGCAGATCACTGGTGCATTTTAAAGCAAGACTTGCCCACTAGGAATAACATTAATACATTTTGCCAACATAAACCACACAACTTACAATAATGCTTAACAGATTAGTAGTTTATTCAGACACAAAAAATGTCATTAAACCTTCTTTAAAGAAAATATGTCCACAGATCCCTGGATTGAAAACCCTGGATATACGCTGATAATTTTCTACTTGAATGTCAAGAATATCCAGTTTTTCTGCTCTAATTGTTGACTTTATGACGCTTGTTGTATTTATGTCCCTAACCTTACAGATCCAAACCTGTATCAGGATCTTTTTTCTCCACCCATTCCATTTACATTGAATAGTTCATTGGAAGCCAACTAGGTGGAACTAATTTGGCTCAGAAGTGTGGAGTGACTGGGCATAGTGTCACATGAAGTCACTGGGATGTAATGAGGAATACTTAATTAATGTTAAGCAAGAGAACACGGCTGTCTAAGCCAAGTGTGGAATAGGAATGTGCTCAGTGATGTGTAGTTAATGGTGATATTCAAGATTTAATATATATATATATATATATATATATATATATATATATATATATATATATATATATATATATATATATATATATATATATATATAATGAATATTTAATTAAAATTGTTTAATTATATGAAAAAAATTTAGATTACAGAATAAATGTGAAGATTCATGTATCGAATGAGGCAAAACTGAAGCTGTTTGTAGGCATTTTAAGTTTTTTTTTTTCAGAATAATTTTAAACGTTTTGTGCAACACTTACCATAATATAGACTGAATATTCATGCACTGACCCTGTTCAAAGCTGAGGGTGTTTATTCATGGGTCATGAATACTTAAGCTATTTTCCTTCAGATTAATTTTCACCTCTGTCTGTTTTGAATGGGACCATTACAGTTGTGAAGCTCTAATTAAGCACTACCTTTCAATACAGAAGGCTCTACCATCTGGTTGTTGTCGTATGCACCACTAACATAAGGGCACTGACAAAACCTGAAATGAGAATTACAACACAAAGCCAAAAAAAACAACAACAACCTCAACTTTTCAAATTAGAAATGCCAGCACAAATATCCGTCGCACAATAGGATATTAACAATATATAATGCAAAGCTGCATCTCTTGGCTGTTGACCTCTTTAAATCAATGCAGATGTGATTGCATTTGGAAGGCAGTAGACATGTGAAAGCACCTTGGCTAGATTTAGCTGCGTGAGGCCTAGATCAAATATTGAGTGAAATAAGGAGGGGCATTGACACATCAAAGTCCTGCTTTCCGTCAAAGAGAGATTAAAGAAATCCTTGAAGAACTGGGTGAAGGAGACAAAATAGTCCTCCTGTAACCACATCACTTCGGCCAGTCAATACCTGACCAACTGTACACTGAGAATAACATTGAACAAAGAGAAAAAAACAATTGCTGCAACTGCCTCAGGTTTGCCTGAGCATCTTCTCAAGGATATCTCAACTAACCTTGAATGATGGTATAAATGTGAATAGAATTGCACTGTAAAAAATGTACTGTAGAATTTACAGGATTTTACTGGCAAAAAAGTTGCCAATAAAATCCTGTAAAAATGATGTTAATTGCTGTAAAATGGATTACAGGAAATTACTTCAAAGCAAATTACAGTTAATTGCTGTATGTGAAATACAGTAGTTTGTAGTATTTTTTACAGTAACATTTAATTTAACTTGTAGTTTATTTTACAGCAATATTTTGTAATTTCACTAAAGTACAGTATTTACCTGGCAAAAAAGTTGCCAATAAAGTCCTGTAAATATATTTTACAGCATTTATTTGTGATTTCATTAAATTACAGTATTTAACTGGCAACTAAAGATGCCAATAAAATCCTGTAAATACCCCTAAATACAATATGATGTTGTAATAATTTAACAATGAAACTGCTTTAAATAATAATTTTAACAGTAAACTATAGAATACTGATATAAATGCATTATCATGAGCTCTATCTTAATACATTTACAAATGAATAAAAATGAATAAAGTCAATGTTGCAAATAAGTATTTATTAAAACTGGCAGAAAGACATTGCAAGGCTTTTACTGGTAAAATAAAAAATGCAGTCTTTCAACAGTTAAAATCTTATCATGAAAATAACATAGCATCACAAAAAACTACAAATACATGTTAAAAAAATAAGCCATATTCAGAGTAGAAGATTAACCTTCTATAAAAATGAAGGTCAATCAACAGAATTTGTATAATTTTTGTAAAAAAAAAAAAAAAAAAAAGAAAATGATTAAAATAAAATGCTGGAATCACCATTAAATCTCAAATTCTGTTGTTTGAGCTTATGTTCTATAAAATCAAGAATATTCCTGCAAAAGACAATTTAATAAATACATACTGAAAGTCCATCAACTTTCTGAGATGAGCACACACATGAGGGTTGTCCCTCTTCTCTGAGACTTTTCCACTTGTTTTGCCTCTATGTGTCCGTCTTGTATCCAGTGAGTGTTGTGATTCCAAGAAAACATCTGCACATAAACACAAGCAAAAGCATCAGGATAAAGTTAAGTATTGAATGAAACTAGCTCAATAAAATAAATATCAAAATGCCACTTATACAATACAGTCAGCATTTACCAGTACTTAAAAGGTTACTCCACCCCAAAATGAAAATCTTGCCATTAATCACTTACCTCAATGTCGTTCCAAAGCTGTAAAAGCTTCATTCGTCTTCGGAAAACAATTTAAGATATTTTGGATGCAACTGGGAGGATTGTGACTGTCCCACTGACTGCCAAGTAAATACTACTGTCAAGGCCCAGAAAAGTATGAAAGACATCATCAGAATAATCCATCAGTGGTTCAACCGTAACGTTATGAAGCGACGACAATGCTTTTTGTATGAAAAGAAAACAAAAATAACGATTTATTCAACAATTTGCCTCCTCTACGCATCAGTGTAGCACCATTTTGGGGAGTATCTGTTGTACTGCAGCTGCTGTTCTGTGTCAGCTGGGTCACATGGACAAGCTTTCTATGTTTATTTATGCTTTGATTTGAACAAAAACAAAAATAACGTCTTTGTTGAATAAAGTTGTTCTTTTTGTTTTCTTTGCATACAAAAAGTATTCTCGTAGCTTCATAAAATTACAGTTGAGACACTGATGGCAGATGGACTATTCTGACAATGCTTTTCATACTTTTCTAGGATTAGACATTGTTAATTGTTTGGCTGTCATTGGGACAGACGCAAGCCTCCCGGTTCTCATCTGAAATATCTTAAATTGTGTTCTGAAGACGAGCAAAGCTTTTACGGATTTGAAACGATATTAATCACTGTTAATCACGTTAACAGTGATTAATGACTAAATTGTCATTATGGGGTGGAGAAACCCTTTAAACTAAATAAGTATTTTTTTTCCCAAATGAAATGTAATTTTATTAATAAGATTCGGGAGGAGCGCGTCAGATACTTAGCCTAATCAACACAGGTGGACCATAATCAAGTAATCAATCCCATAGTATAAATATCGCTGACTTACCTCTATCCATTGACGGTTTATCAGCATCCCTCCTCCACCCCATCTCCTCACTTCAAGTTCACTTTATAAATAGACGGGGAAGGGGGGGGTACTCTAGGTTCGGGCCATTCCCGAGCTCGGAGCCCTTCCCCGGACAGCACGCCAAATACGCATTCCATACCTCAGCTAATTATATGTAAGCGTGAACTATTGAAATTACTTAAGTAAAACTTGTTACCTTTGAAAAAATTCAAGTGTGCAAAAGATGCCTTCTCCCGGGACTCCAGACTGAAGTCATAATAAGACTCCAAATCCAGCTACATCTGACCCTCAAATAGTCAAAAGCCACTGGGTGGACCTGAAATTAAGAAATATTAACAATAACGTATACCTACAATGCAGTATTTCAATATGAATTGTAATCTAAATTACAAGTTTAACAAATTATTTAAAGAATTAATACATTACCTAATATAATCAGCTTTAGAGTCTTGAAGCATCAAACATTTCTCCACATCAGCTGCTATTCTTTGCACCTACAAGACATAAAGAAAATAATCTTGTGATTTCTTTAAAGCATTTACATAAATGAGACCAAAATTAACACCAAAAATGGCATATATTTTAGAATAAACAAACTATTATAAATTATATAAATTATAATTCTAAATTATAATATTACATTGTAGAACTGTACCAATCAAATTAAATAATTTACAGTGCAAACTTACAACTGTGTAATGACATTAATGTTTTACATTAATTTTTGAAAATTCAATTAATAAATGTTGGAAAAATGCAATGGTACTTTTTAAACGTGAAACTAAACCGCCATTAGGTGGCAGCGAATAACTTAATGAGTCATTCATTGAACAGATCCGTTCAAAAAGCTGAATCATTCAGCAAAAACACAGCTTATTTTTGATTTGAGAATGAGCAAAATAGTTTGGATTGGATCGTTGTTTGGAACTATTTTCGTTGGTGAAATAGAACAACAGTTAATATTGTGTCTAAAAAAGTAAGTAACTTGTTAACTAATTGTTTATTGACCTATGTATTTGCAATTGTGATTCTCACGAAAACAGCTCACTTGTGATGCTTCTTATATCATATGTTATGAATAAACTCAACAGTTGAACATTTACCTGAGTTTATGTGTGCCGTTAAACTTGTTTTGAAGTTGAATGAAACTTTAATATAATCAGTATCAGTCTCGCGTTTCGATGCTTCCTCAGGCTTTTTTTTTGTTTTCTGGTTTTTTTAAATCAGGCTAACTTGTCCAGTCGGGCATATAAAGATGTCTTTCACTTATTATAGTAAGGCGCACGTCAATATGGGACAGTTGAACACATATAAACAAATGAAATTTTACATATTTTGCTGTTTGTCAGTTATTTCGACAGATTCTCGAGGTCGGACATCCGGGACTTTTACTCCCATAATGCACTGCGCGCGCATAGCAACCGCGGCGAAGGGTAAAACAAACAAGCGCTCGCCATTAAGCAACACGAAGCGGAAGATAAACGAGCGCAGAGCTGTCGAGAAAACTGCAGAGAATCATGCCTAAAAAATTAGCAATGATTCGGCAAATCAAAGAATAACAAAATAATACCACTGCAGAGATGGCCACTCAATTTTCTGTTGCTATGTTATGACATTGCTATGCATAATGGTCGGCAGCTGTACACTGATAAGCAACAATGAAATGCACTAGTTGTGTGGGGAATAAGATACGTTTCTGCAGTTAGTCTATTTTTGCTTTTTTGAAAAAACTGTGTCCCTCACTGACACTGTACAAGCTGTGCCACTGACAGATTGAGCCCAATACAGCCATTGTGTAACACAGTGCTTTTGAATAAACATCTTTTTTTTTTTTCTAAATGAACATAGTTAATGTAATCGATGCTTGATGGGTATTTAAACATGACTGCAAGTGCAGGACACATGGTATGTACACATGGTGTTCAAAACAGGGGATTTGATGAGGTAATTGTCTGGATACTCGAGCCTGGGCCATGCCTTTGGGTTGTTCTCCCAGGACTCAGCTGGTTGTCGATAGGGACAAGATTGTAACGTTAAACCTACAAGCGACAGCTTTCTGTGGTACCTGGTCAATGCAGGCGCAAGTAGACTTTCTATATATTGATAAGACATTCTGTAATAGAAGAAAGAAGATCTGTATTTGTATAGCTGCTAGCGCCTTTCACATACATGTAACGTTAGCTAATGTTAGTCGCAAAGAGCTTTACATGAGTGAGTGTTTTATTACATTCACTTCACTTCTCACCACCGACATACATTCGCATACACAGATATCATTCATCATTAATACAACATAGTCCGTTAGTATCCATAACTGACATAATCCACAACAAAACTTCTGTGAATAGATACCTTTTTGATTTTCCTCGGGCTTTGCCTTGATTGCCTTCGGTTTGTTTTACCCTTCAAACACGGCGGCGGCTTGTTGCTATGCAGGTCACATGATTTGTGACGTAACGCCGACCAAGAGAATAAAGTTAGTATAGTTACTATGACAATCGTTCGCATTGGGCTTAATGATAAAAGTTAGGTAAACACTACTTTAAATGCTCTCAATAAGAAAATGTAACTTTAAATGTAAATGTAAAATTTGGCCTAACTATGCTATGATAGCAATTCCGAGTTTACTGCACAGAAGTTACCAAGGCCACTTCTCTAAATGTCAGGATAGGAGGCTATTGTGACATGATATCGCTTATACATTATAAGTATAAACTCAAATAAATATAAAAAGGATATATTTCTCAAGTATAATTAAGTGAACTTACCAGGAATTATGAATAAAGCCTCTAATCTTCAATCGTTCTCATGCTGCTCCAGTCGGCTAGGTTTCAGATTTGAATGATGCGCGCGCAATCCCATAATGCCACACTACAGTAAATTAGTGTAAAAAGCAGGAACTACAGTGACAACACCTGCTTCTTGTAAATGAATTAAGCCGCTTGTCCACCAGCGTCTCGATTTCTGACGCGACGTCAAAGCCCATTCATTTCCTATGGAACTACGTCAGGCAGCAAAAACGCCCCGCAAAGCATGATGGGTCGCGTCGCGTCGATTTGGTCAACAGCAGCGCGTCAAAAAAGTATCTCGGTGGATACTTTATGCAAATGAGAGCGTCAAGACGCGGGGCAGCAGCCAATGGAAACTCGGCGGCGAGAATTTGTGTATGGCCGTTGCTATGGTTTCATATTTAAAGTTCCAGGCACGAAAATAGAGGAAAAATTAATTATTGCGGTCTCTAACTTTCCAGTTATATATGATTCCAGCCTGGACATATATAGAAATGTCCAGCTAAAAAATGATGCCTGGAGAACTGCCGTCTCCCCTCTTCCAACGCAGGTACAACACCGCAATGCTGACCACCCGGTTCCTGATAGCGAGTCTTCGTCGTCGATCCATTGCAAAATGATAAATAAATGATAAAAAAGTATTTTTCCCTCCAAAACTTCACAAATGACGTCCGTACAATGTCCAGCCCACAAATTCCGCCCCCAAGCAGCGAAAACGTCACAGGCGTCGCGTCGGAACAAAAATTGATCCGACGCTGGTGGACAAGCGGCTTGACGTGGAAATATACTGTTAACAACTGTAAAACCTTATTTGACCCATAATGCATTGCGAATTACAGCTGCATCTTGTAAAATGTTTATACAGTAAAATTATGTAAAATTTTGCTGTAGAAACTACAGCAATTTTTTACAGTGGGTCACACCCTACAGAAAGCTGAACTGGAATTACATGAATTTACTGAATTTCAATTCAAAGAAATTTAACACATTTCAGCATTCTGGGAAATGTAGTGTTTTTGCCATCTAATTAATTGAATTTTATCGATCTGTCTGTCTGTCTGTCATGTATGTCTTTCTAGCTGTGTGTTATTCTATCTTTCATTCTTCTGTTCTTTCTCTGTGGGAAGTGGTAGTCTAGTGGTTAGAGAGTTTGACTCCTCACCCTAGGGTTGTGGGTTCGAGTCTTGGGCCGGCAATACCATGATTTAGATTTCCTTGAGGAAGACACTAAACCCCCAATGCTCCCTGGGTGCCACAGCATAAATGGCTGCCCACTGCTCTGGGTGTGTGTTCATGGTTTGTGTGTGTTTGCACTTATGATGGGATAAATGTAGAGCACAAATTCTGAGTATGGGTCACCATACTTGGCTGTATGCCATGTCACTATTGTTCTAATTTATTTATTTATTTAAACACCTAGCAAGCTTTACTTTTCTAGTTTTCTATTATTTTTTACTTGTATTCAAATTTGTGTTACAATTCTGCATTCTGTTTGCTGCAACATTGTAAATTCAATTCAAATTCAGGAGGTCAATGGCAGGATGTCCTAACCAAGTCCAGCAGGATTAGGTTGATGAAGTCTTCAGGCCATCCTTTAAAGAAACTCACAAGCCTTTTCCATTCCTCTCTCTTTGTGCCAGGACTTCGCAATCCAGAAAAAGAGGAAGAACAAAGCAGATTAAACCCATTCCAGACTCTTCTCTCTCTCCCTGCCTGTTCTTCAAAGACCTGACTCCCAGATAGCATCTTAGATAACACAGCACTTGGACATGAGAAGATTTATTTTGGAGAGAGAATAGATAACATGCCAAGACCAGAACGGTCACTTGAGTGCAGAAATTATAAATAAACATCGGATATTCCATTTCAGTTTTTGGATGTGGTCATGTCTCTCAGCTGCTTCGGGCCACATCTGATTCGGGGCTCGCTGAGACAAGGAAAACACAGATGAGTTAAAAAGGTGTGGTAATGTGCGTGTGATCTGTGCACGGTAGTGAGACAGTGCTATTGCTACAAAGGGAAGTGTGATTGAACAAGCACAAACCTCATCTCTGTCGGTTCTCTTTTCCCCGCCGTGACTAGCTCATAAATATGCATTCAGGTAAGCCGCCACATCCCCTTGCTGGCCGAACCCTTTTGCTCTTTTCACTTCAGAGTCCTTCAGAAGTGGTGGCGATGGCAGTAGTTACCTGAAGCTCGACTGGTGCTCTGTGGTGAGGCTTCATCCCGGGGCATGCCCCATTCCCTCCTCAGCAGAGCCACGGCACTCTGAAGAGATTAGAAGATTTATGTCACAGCAATAAAGTCTTGAGAGAGTCTGCACTTGACTTACTGGGCTCTGGCCCAGAGGCGTTGTTTTGAAAAGAATTAACCTGTAATACATCTAAGCTTTTGAGGCTTCTCTTGAGAGAGGCTGTCTCCCTTTGGCTTAGAAAGACAAACCCACTACAGCTTTATTTTTCAATGGTGTAAGTAGAAACTGTGTGTGAGTTAACCTCTTTTCTATTCTAATGGCAGGCTCCTTGATACTGAGATGATATTGTCACGATCCATCCATCCCTTCATCTATATTCTACTTTTTTGTACATTCAAATTTGATTTGTCATCTTGTTTGCAACCTCCATTCAAATTCTCAGTGTAGTTATGAACGGCAGGCTTACGGCAGACACCGATAAGTTGGTGCAATTCAGTTTCCTCCGCAGTCATTTCTATAGTCCAATAGATCATCACATACAGGATTCAAAATGTTGTTTGATTTTGGTCTCTGCATAATATTGGACTGCCCAAAAAATTTTTTTCATAATGATTCTTTGAAGTTTCTCATATTTGGAAGAAAAACGTAAAGTCCTAAGGTATTTAAAAGTATTAAGTATTTAAATCTTACCTTATAAATTATATAGTTTCTTAAACAGAAAAACTATTTTAAAATTGAAATTTCAAGCGTTTTAAATTTCACTCTCCTTCAAATTCTTAGCACTTCTGAATCCTGCAGGGGTTTTTTTGTTTGTTTTTTTGTTTTTTACAACATACCCTCATGTTGTGGGATTCCTTTCTGCTTTATTTTTATGTACGTAGTAATGGTAGAGATAGTAATTGATCCATCAACACTGAAGCATCACATTTTATTTTTCTTCACCACATCATGTCTTCCAGATTGCAGCCCAATCACAAACAGCTTGTTGAGAAAGTCACACAGCCGAGCTGATGATGGGGTGGTGTCAGATACACATGTCTGTAGTAGGGGCTGATGGGAATCTCACTGTGTTTGGGGAAGAAGGGGTCAGTGGGAAGACGTTGATTGGGCAGTGAGCCAAAGCTCTCCTGCACAAGCCATGCATTGATCCACACCCATGCAGCTTTGGAGCGCTTGTGCAACCTTCACAGAAACTGCAGGAATAAGCAGCTGTGCACTCAGAAGCCATCTCTTTCAGCTCACATCCCTCTCAGTGTCCTGCTCGAAATATTTAAATGTTAGGGCAAGAAAAGGAAAAAGGAATTTAGTTTTTTTTTTCTCTCTCTCTCATTGCTGTATACTTAAAAATAATGAAAACTAAAAAAAAGGGTTCACTCAAAAAATAAATAAATAAATAAATAAAATAAAATTCTAAAAATATTGCGCCCTGCAGAAAAAAAAGAAGTCATACAGATTTTGACAGAATTTTCATTTTTGTTTGATTATTGAAGAATTGTAAAGATTTGTGGCAGTACAAACATTATGAGGATAGTCTTTGCATTGTGTCTGTTGAAGTGTATATCAAGTTTCATTGTACTGTAATTCAGTCTACTGCAGGTAAATCATAGACATCTTTGAGGCTGCTAGCTTGGCCAAATGCTGCCCATCCTGGACTGAGCCGAGCCGTAACTGTAACTCTCCTGACCTTGCTGTCAGCCGTTGAGCCATCTGAGCTGATGCGCCTAGCCTCCTCGGCCTGTCTGTCATGGGGCAATCAGTGCTGTCGAAATGGTTCAGTTGATTCTCTGACACTGGATGGCATAAGTTGGCGGGTGCAGAAACAGAGGTTAGCCTCGCCATCTGACAAGTGGGCACTAGAATGCACAGGAAGCACAAATAGAGGAAGGTAGAGAGACACAGAGAGAGAGCTTCTACTGAGTGCTTTCGTGAAAGATGTCTGGTAATATCCAAAGCCAAGCTACACAGCTGGGGATCAAATCCCATAGATGCAGCAGAGCAACATAATTAGAATTCATAAGGTGCAAAGAGCAAGTGATTTTTGTTTGTGTGGGCATTGGGCACAGTATTAAAAACATGAACAATAGAATATTTTGTGCAGAAGAAATGAAAAAAAAAAAATCTAATTTTAAGAATATATTCTAGGATGTAACTATATACAGGTATATCATCTTTATATATTCAGCTTTTCTGCAATTTTCTATTTATAGCTACAGCTATACTTTATATTTTATGTACAGTATTATACACAGTTTTATATTCACATAGTTGTGAGATGTGTATATATGTATACATACACATATATTTTACAGTATAAAAAGGATATTCATTTTGATATATATAGAGAGATTTACAATCAATAAAAAATAGTAATATAAAAATATTACTTAAATATGAAATAGTTAAATAGTATATTTATATATATATCACAGATATTTACATCCACGGAGTCTCCGGTTATTCACTGAACTGAGCGAGGTTGGTACTGGGGTTTACTCCTATGATAATTGTACTGTAAATCTCTTTGGGTATACGTGTGTGCTAAATGGCCACTTTTTATTTTTGGGCCAGTTGCTGTGGTCAGCAGCCCTGTGGTGTTTGTGTAGTGATCTGACTCCCGTCGTCAGGTTTCACTCCTCAAGACTGTGACAACAGTCTCCAGTCATCCACTGATCTGAGACAGTGTTACAATGTTGGCGCTGGCTACCTGAGTTCAGCCAGGCCAGACGCCATGACAGAGCAGCCCACTCATGTCCTGTCAGGCTTCAACCATTTAGATAAACAGTTTAGACTTTCAAAGGCTTTCGACAGCGACCAAACTGCACATTTTGCCGGGCTCGGTATGGGTCTACATTTTAGTGTCAGCCGATTAATGTCCTTGACCTCTTTTGCTAAAATGATGTTTGTGGATTGTGGTTATGAAGTGATGAAATTTCTCTTCTGTATGGTGGAAGAATGAAATAATTTCTGAAATCATATTTATAAAGGATTTATTTTGCAGTGAATTACTGTAAAATGCTATCTAGGTTGAGTGACTTTGCTGCTCTCTCTCTCTTCTTTTTTACAGCGTTCTAAATTATTCTCAAGAAAATTGTCCCTCGGTGAATGAATGTCACCACACACATCTGCCATTGCTTCAGACCCCAATTATCATCCTGAGAGTTTGAATTTGAACATTAACTAAATGGCAATGGGATTGTGTATATTCATACCACATCCTGAAACTGGAAATTAAACAGGGTTCAGAATTATTATGCTATTAATTGGCCCTTGATACACAAGCCCAATCAAATTTGTGGCAAAACCACTTAGCCCCTGTTAAGGATTAATGACGGCCATTCGAAACAATTCAAAACTTAATCAGTTTAACTGAGGAGGGTAAATTTAATATGATAATTGATCAGCATAAAGCAGAGTCGCATAACAAGAAGGGTATGCAAATGAGTGACCCTTACCTAGTGACTAATCAACTGATGCACTGACTGCTGGATTTGTTTTCACTTTAAGGAACTTCCGAGTTAAGGATGGCAAGTCTTCCTTGGAGTCAAAGGAGTGAACTTTCCCCATCTCACACTGGGTCCTGTCGCAGTTAACCCACATTTCCATAATTTGAAGGTTCCCCTGCCATGACAGCGAGACGCAAATAAGTGTTTCTAATGATATCAAATGGAGTTGTAGAGGACAGTGTTTTAATGCAATGAAGGGGCTCCCAGTGGGACTGTTATTGCTACTATAGAACATCAGTTACACAGTTGCAACAATAGTGTCTTAATTGATTCATTTAATTAGCAGGAGATGGAGCCAGTGCTGCGTCTTGTCATCTTGTATCTAAGGGGGTCCCGTACAGCCTGTGTGCTGTCTGCCACTTAACAGTCCCTGCACTTGTCACTCTCCTATTAAAGTGTAATTATATGTAAATTAAGGAAAAACACAAAACCTGTCAGAAGTTGCCCAATGAATCGTTGGTAGATTTTACCGTGTTTCTTGAACGATGATAAGAGGAGAAGAAACCGCACACAAGTATTTATTTATTTTTTTTTAAGTCTGTGTGGGTGAAGACGGCGTCTTACTCATTTCACAAACACTCTGTGGCCATTAACCATCTTCAAAGTTTTTGTATCATTGTGGACTGAGGAGAATGAGAGAGATAACTTTTGAGATATTCTCTCAAGGGAGCTAGTCAGATATTTCTACAAAAGCGTGAAATTAAATGTTTAAATGATAATTGGCCTTGTGTGGAAAAAATAATTTACTTAATGTCTTTTGCCCTTTAGTAGCAACAATAGTAATCAAGCGCTTCCTTAAATTGGAGACAAGTCTTTTATGTCGCTGTGGAGGAATTTTTGCCCACTCTTCTTTGCAGAATTGCTGTCTTTGCAGAATTGCTGTATTTCAGCACCATTGGAGGGTTTTCAGGCTTACAAAATGTCTTCCCATGGATGTAGAAAATAATATATATACTGTACGTATATAATATGTTTAGCTTACTCTGATTCAAGGTTTTGTATGAAACTCTTTGAAAAATATGCAAAAATATATTTAAGCACCTTTTGATGATCCTGAAGAACATTTGGCGTTAAAGTTTGTGCACTTGCATGTCTGTTTTCTACTCTTTTCTATCTTAATTTGTAAATTCGTTAAATTAATTTGTGTGAGTATGTGTGTGTTGGCCATAATTTGTGTGGGACTAAGAGTGTTGCTTCCTCATTCCCTGGATGCGATCACACTCATCACCTGACACTGGCACCTGCAGCATAAGAAGTTAAAGTTACATAAATAATTTTGCATCTAATAAAGGAGACCCTCCTCACACAAGTTCCGCCATTCAGACAAGCAGCATTTTTTCGAGTTGTCACCAGATTGAACTTCTTTCTGACATTGTGAATGACCAGTATTGATTAACCGCTCGCAGTCTATGGACGTGTTATTAGTTAATTCCAGGGAAAATGGAGGATGTGCTAAAATTGAGGAAGATCAGAAAGGGGGTGGTGGGGAATTCTGGTCTGCTGAAATTCTCCTTTCAGAAGACATAAGTAATTGTACATATTACATTTGATCGCACCCTAAAAGTGCGGTAGGCCCGGTGCAAAAAGTCTTGGGGCTTTTTCTATCGACTTGTGCACAGCAGTAACTCTTTGATAAAAGTGCAGAATATGGAGGCTTCTCTGTTCATTTGGGTTGACCGCCCATCTTCCTTTCACAGTACCATAACATGCTGTGCATTTAGGTCAATATGTGGAAAGAGGGTTTGCGAGCATCACGAGGCTGGTTAATGGACAGCCAAATTCATATTAATTTGACTGGATGCATACTAGTTGAATCGAACAATGAGGAACAGCGACCCATTAATCCTATTCAGCTGTGTATCCTGTTGTGAGACTACTGTCATCCCATGCACAGGCTTCTCAGATTAATTAATTGATTGAACTGATTTGCCGGCACTTACAGCAGCAAGTGTGCTGTATTTTTTAAATGTTAAATTTTCAAGGTGAGCTCGTCCCCTCTCAAGAGTGCATTAAAAGAGGAAGGTTCTAGTCGTGAACGGGGATTATCATTTTCTCAAATCCCATCAAATGCTCTTATCGACGGTCATCCCAGAGGCGAATCGCTTTTTGCGGCCCTTTCATGCTGACCGCAAAACGAATCTCCATGGCCTGTATCAAAGCCTGATTGTTCTTTACACTTTGTTTCTGTGTGTTTTGGCTTTCTTTTCCTGTCTCAGTTACATAATGCATACTCGTCCCCAATTTGAGAAGGACGATTAGAGGTTGAAAGAGGGATATCTACAAAAAAAGAACAACTTTCTGGCCTGCTCCCGCTCTTTGCCTTCATCTAGTGTGTTTTGAGAGGTATTGTGTTCAGCGGCTAGGGAAAGCTGTGGAATTTCCTGTTCGGGGTAGGCCAACGTGCAGCTTCGCACTCATCCCCCGCCCTGGCGAAAGAGTGCTTTCAGTGAAGAATATCTTGCGGCCCTCAGGTCAAAACTAAATGTGCTTCAATGGTTGACATTGCTGCGTTTATTCGTAAAAGGAAAGTTAGGATGGACCAGTTGGATGAGGATGCCCCCTCTTCACACACAGAAAAAGGGCGTTGCTTTCATTAATCATAATGATGGTTTGAGCCTTGATTTCATTGGCTGTGCTAATAAACCAAATATAATTTATAGCAGATTTCAATTGGGTAATAGGATACACAGGAGAGAAACTACACACATCCTTCCTGGGCAAATCCAGTGACTGAGAAAAGCACCAGTCCTGATTGTATGAAAAATGGGTTGGGGGTGGGGGGGTTGTTATTGGTAATCACACAACTTGCTTGTATAATCATTGATAAAATATTTATTAGCACCACATCCAAATCAATGTGCTTTCTGAACATATTTTAGTACTGTGTTTTGGTTAAGTCGAAGTAAGCATTAGGCATACTGTATCAAATGTTCAAATGTGTTTTAAGATCAATGAATGTTCGGATTCGAGGATTATCTGTGAACTTCCTGTTCCTTGATCTCACATTACACAGGCGATGCTTTGCAAATCTTATCACCATGAGAGGAAGCTTGTGTATGTTATGTGCCGCTTCTACTAAGTGTACACTATTTACCTGAATTTACCTAAAACATGCTTTTGATTGTGCAAATAGGGAGTCACGTTGTGCTCTCTGTAATGACTTCACTTGGCTGATGCAGAAAAGGTCATGACACAGTGGATAGAGGAAATAGCCAGTTAGTGGGAGGTCACCCCACAGGAGGTTCCTTTAGAGTGTCACAGTAGTGTCACCTGCACTGATTCTCTACTTCAGACCCGGCACCTGACTCACTACTAGAAAACACTGCACAGTTACCGGTAGAGCCTTGCATTTAGCAGAACCCGGCCTCACCCAGTAGAACAATTGCCAAGTGTCAGTTTCAATAAAAAAATAAAGACAAATTGAAAGAGGAAACAATTCGTTCACAACAGGACACGCGGCTGTTGAGGATAACCTGCCTTCAAAGATGATGGCCTGTCCGATCAGACTAGTTTAGCGGCAGGGCACTTCAAAGCATCTAGGCTCGACCAGCTTTCCTGCCATTCTTGTTTGTGGCTCTCTGGTTGCTATAAGTAGCCCAGCATCCTGTCCCCTGCCGTCTCAGGTGGATTGACTTTGTTTGTGTAGCTGAGACGCAGGGATTTAGTGCTCCTTGGAGCCTCCAGACGACTGTTAATAGGGCTGGCTGGTTTGTTAGCACTCATGTGTCATATATCACTCTTGAACTGAACAACTGAAGACCCCTATATACTCATGGCAAAGTTATTTTCCTTCTTCACTTTAGTGGGTAAAGAAGTTTGGAATACCTGAGCAGTGCAAACATCCTGACAACACCCGTACTGCTGGGAGTGGCATTTAGATGTATATGTAAATATTTTTTGCACACTTTCCTCTGTTTTGTTCAAAATGACATCATAACAGTTTGTTCTTTGATTACACTTGGTGTGAAATCTGGACGAGTGTTTTTAAGGCATGTAAGTGTAAATAAAAATAGCACATTTAGGGGTACAGCAGTTGGGGTTTCTGGACCAGTACCCTTAAAAGCTTCACCTTTGTATCATATCTAGTATCTACCCCTGAAAGGTTCATATACTTA
The DNA here is from genome assembly GCF_963082965.1 of Carassius carassius. Taxonomy (NCBI): domain Eukaryota; kingdom Metazoa; phylum Chordata; class Actinopteri; order Cypriniformes; family Cyprinidae; genus Carassius; species Carassius carassius. Next base: position 21,608,902 of record NC_081765.1, read on the forward strand.
AATAAAATTCAGCCAAATTCTGAGATCATCTGTTAACCCTCACTTTGTTCCCTGGTTGTTTTTTGTTTGTACAATGAAAGAAATTAAATGAAATGGAATGCGATTTCAGTGTGGGTTGGACACCAGCTTTTTCAAAGTATCTTATTTTATGGTCCTATAGAATTAAGACCGGCATACATGTTTGGAACAACATGAGGGTGAGTGAACTATCCCTTTAACGGTACACATTATTACCTTTTGCAGGTAATGACAGCTATACCCCTAAAGGGTCAACGGGATTTTGTCAAGTAAGACATGTTCCTGGATAAACATATTTAGATGATCCTGGATCAACATTATTGTCTCAGCCCTAACCCTAAACCTAACCCTATCCATAATTTATTCCTAAAATCAGTGGGAAATGATAGCTGATTAACAGGGGTATAGAAGCACCTAACCCTGATTGTAAGCCTAAAACAGATATTTCCTGAAAAGTTATATCTCTGTTCTGATTGGTTGATTGGGATGCTGATCCAGAACATGTTGTACTTAGTGAAATCACACTCCCCACCCCTAAAGGTAGTACATGAAATGACGATAAAAATAGAATTAATATGTGAACATGGAAATAATTTTTTCTTTCCCTTATCAGCAGCAGCTGTTTGGAGATTCTAGACTTTTGTCTCTGGCACAATGCATTGTTTTCCATGTTAATTACGCAGGCTGAAGAGGAGGAGGTGGAGGAAGAGAAAGCGAAAAATGAAACTGTATAGTCAACTTAATTTAGTGGTTTCTAATTGCACCCTACAGGCCCCTGGCAGTCGGCAGGGGTCTCTCTACGAGTTGGACGCAGCAGTGTCTTTTACACACGCACACACACTCCTGGATAAAGAGAGTGGCGAGAACATGAAACGGGTCAGAGATTAAACACTTTCTTTACACTGGTAATTAAGCGATCATCAGGCTGTGGGGCGTTTATTATCAGCCCGCCGCTCATCTAGATGGATGTGAATTCTGAGTGAGCTCTTAAGACTCCCATCCACACAAACACACTCATGTGCACACATCCACACACACACCCGCGTACACATACACACACTCATTTGTCTCAGCACAATGATGTCTTTGCGCACAGGGTAGAAACTGTGTCAGGAAGCGGACAATTCCAACTCATTTATTAGGGCCTTTTATTCCCCAATATTACGTTATTGCTGAAATGATTGTATGGGCAGGGAGGTGCGTTATTTCACACAAGCTTTTATCATTTGTGCTTGCTGTGCTGGTGGATATGATTTTAAATGTATTATTTGAATCATTGACATCAAAAATAAATTAATGTGGGTTTTAAAGACAAGATTTTTATTGTATCCTGACTGATATAAAAATTGGACAGGAAGAAAAGTAGTATTTGAAGAGCACAGGCACATGCAGCAACAGATGAAGCTTTACATCAATGCGTGTGTTTGTTTAAATAAATACATACATACAGTGAATTAACGTAAAGTAATATTTGAAGTCACAGTCAACATTTACTTTTCATTTTGAGCATTCATTTGTCTTTGTCATTCTTTGTGTTCACAGTTGATGTGAAGCATTTGTGTCTTTGGTGGTCTTGGACCAGTCGGCTCAGCCCACCTCATGAATGGCACACATGTTCCATTGTAAGACCTCTGTCCATAATTGCACACAGTCACACCGACAAGGCGGCAAAAGTGGCACTTAGTCCAGTAAATTACCTTGGTCAAGTAATTACCTGCTTGTTCGGTAGTTTTGTGGTCACCTGTCAGACCAGCTCCTGTCCAGAATGTACTGCTACACCTGCACCTTTTGTCAGTACCCCATAGCAGTGTATCCAATCACCTCCTCTTCACCTCCCCCATCTTCTTAATCACTTTCAACTTTATCTCCCTTTCCACCCAGCAGAGGGGTTGTCTTTCCACATTCATTACCGCACTGCTCTGATTACAGGGGAACAGGAGAGGGGTGGAGGTGTGTGGTGCGCAGCGCCCGCCAATAGCCAAGAGTTTATGTAGTAACGCTTTGCGTCAGTGTTATTAATGACTCGTGTTCCAGATATACCCATCTGGAATGGGTGAGGTGGGGCCCAGAAGCAGCCAGAGCAACTATTTGTCCCTGCCCGTCGGCAGCCAAATGGGACAATGAGGGTAGGTGAATTGGACAATGAGGGTAACCAGAGGAGGAAAGCTGGGAGTCTGCATTACATTATGAAATAGGCTACATGAGTATAATCCACCAGGATCTTTGCGTGTGCCGTAGTGTGAGCCAGGCTCCTAGGTGGGCAATCTCAGAGACAGTAGGGAGGCCCGGTGTTATTTCTAGGCACATTTGGCATGCCCTCCATGGGTGTTAGCCTGTCAAACTGGAACAGAACAACTTTTGATTCCATGCCTTTTGATACATTGAACAAGGAATGGAAAAATTAAAAAACAAAGACAAAGGGTGAAAGCATTTTGTGGATGTTGACTATATTTTTTTCTGATATCAATCACTGGTAGGCTGACATAAAACCATTTACGGTAAACATAAATGTGTGTATATAATATATATATATATATATATATATATATATATATATATATATATATATATATATATATAAATATATATATATATATATATATATATATATATATATATATATATATATATATATATATATGTATATGTGTGTGTGTGCTCTTGTTTTTGTGACATATCAGGACACAACTCTGTATAATGACATGGGTATGACACAGGTATTACAGGGAGAGGGTGACTTATGAGGACATAACCCATGTCCCCATTTTTCAAAATGCTTATAAATCATACAGAATTAGTTTTTTTGAGAAAGTAAAAAAGCACAAAGTTTCCTGTGAGGGTTAGGTTTAGGGGTAGGGTTGGTGAAGGGCCATAGAATATACAGTTTGTACAGTATAAAAACCATTACGCCTATGGGATATCCCCATTTTCCAAAAAAACAAACGTGTGTGTGTGTGTGTGTACACTGTTAAAAAGTTTAAAGTCACTAAGATCTTTTGAAATCAATGCTTTTATTTAACAGAGGCATTAGTAAATAAATGTAAAGTAAAAAAAAAAAAAAAATCCCAAAATATAATTATCTTGGTTTTGACAAAAATATTAAGGAGAACAACTGTTTTCAGCACTGATAATTAAAAAAAAAAATGTTTCTTGTGCACCTTGTACACCTCTCTTGTGACCAGTGTCATGTGACACTGAAGACTAGTAACAGCTTTGACATGACAGGAATAAATAACATTTTATCATATATATATAAAAAAATATAAAAAAACAGATGTTTTAAACTGTAATATTTCACATTATTAATTATTTTGTCTTTAGGTTTGAGTACACACAGTGTCTGAGCCTCTGTTCTGCTAATTTAAAGATTGTAGGTTCAGGCCAGAGTGTGGGTGACCCATGAACTAACAGGTACTTTGTGAACCATATCATCATTGCGCCCTCGAGCAAGGCACACAACACTAACTTGTTCTACAGGGCCACTGTCCTTGCCATTAGTACACTGTTTGTCACTTTTGTTAAAAATGTCTTCTACATAGCAGGCAATAAAATTACAGCACTGCAGCTTGATCTGCACTCTTGTTTTCCACCACTCTCATTCTAATCAGCCTGCTGGTCATGTTCACAGATCTCAAATAGAAAAGCCGAAAAGCCTTGTTTTTTGAGGCCAGTGTTATGACGTGTTTACCAGGTATAACGGTGGCACCCTGCCCAGCTGCCATATAGTAGGAATACAAGAGCTGGCCAGAGTCAGTGATGTGAGATGTCTCAGGCTGGATATCGAATGAGATTGTGAGTCCTGTCAACCCTACTGATGCTTTTATTGTGTCACTTGTTCAGCAGCTTACCTGTCAGTCTGTCCTAACATAGTTTTGGGATCCTTGATGCCCTCCTTAATTTATGATACTAATTAAAGCTGAAAACTCACAGTCAAGTGTGATTTGGACAGTTTGTGTCAAAGCAGCTTCACATTAATAAACAGCAAAATAACAGGTTAACATGTTGTAAAATCCATAAATTTTAACTTCTTAAGGGCAGTTTATCATGCTTTTTTTTTTACTAATATTGATTTTAAGAAGGTAGCACTTTAATCTGTACTTTATATCAGTGTTTTATAGCACTCAAACAATTTTATGACTTTGGTGTAGTTGCCTATAAAATCAGATATGGGAGGACATTATCTTACCATTTTCTGTTTTTACAGCTGACTTAGTTCACTTTGTTCATCTAAGCAGTTCTTTTGACTTAACCTATGTATTGTAGGGTGTGAAGGGGGGACCCTGTTGTGTTTCTTATGCCGTGGATGCCATGGTTATATATGTACAATAGCCTTCCCAAGGTTGTGACCTCATGTGACCTGGGTTCAGGAGGAGAATGTGGGGCTTCCTGTGAAGTATAACGGGGAAATGTGCCCTTCCCAGACCTTCAAGTGCTCCTCAAAAATCTGTGATTTACGTTCCCCAGTGTGGTTTCCCTGATTGATTTTATGATGGAACTTCCTAGTTTTCTCCTGAATTGTATGAAGGGTGTCCGCACCAGCTATATATATGTAGTGTTTTGAGATTGACCATTCCAGCAAACTTATAATTTTCCAAAAAATTATTTTTTATTTTTATTTTCATGTTTCACCATACATGTCATTATTAACAAACTTGTAGGACTATACGGAAACTGTGTATTTTGGTTTAAAAATAATGTATAGTATTTTATGTTGTGTGATGTCATTTCCTTTAATTGAATTGCCCAATCGCGTCCCGCTCTCGTCAGAACAGCTTTGGACTTGAGCGAGACAGGTACGTTGCAAATGTGCTCTGTGACATGGAGTTAAAATATATCAGATTGAGTTAAAATTGTGGTTGATATCAGTGGATGACATCTTTAGATGCTGGATTGAGTCAAATAATCTGTTCGTTTGGCGTCATTTTTCAGTATATTGTGAGTTTTGTGTTAATGAGCTGTTAATGAGTTGATTCAAGTTACCACCCGCGCCATTTTTATTGGCGGTATTTTTCTGATAATTTTGGTTCTTAAATAGAATAATAAAAGTGGATTATGTTCTTAATGTCATGCAGTTTAACTTGTCTAAAGTATATTATCATTTTATGTTTTCAGTTGTGTATTTGTAGCTATGTATCATCTTCGAGTCGTTAATCAGCTGCAGTTATAGTATTAATGGGGACAGAGGTTCACTTTTCTCTCTCTTCTCGCAACTCTCGCAGAACAAAGAACAGAAAGTGATTTTGTGTGCCGTTAATCCCTGTCCTGTCTTTTAATAAACTGCAGGTATGTAATTGTTACAAAATAACCACTATACGATCACATGTCATTGTAATGTTAGATTGAAATAATTTTTGTATGTGTGTATAAATGTATTAATATTGAATATTATATTATATTAAATTGAGAATATGAATGGAAATAAGTGAAACAAGACACTGTATGTAGTAAGTTTATTGTTAGAAATGGTCAGAACAGCTTTGGACTTGAGCGAGACAGAACAAAGAACAGAGAGTGATTTTGTGTGCCGTTAATCCCTGTCCTGTCTTTTAATAAACTGCAGACGTGGTCCACCGAAGCCAGTGGTGTCGTGTGGTTCTTTGTGGTGCGAGACGAAGTCCGCTACATATACAACAGCCGGACAACTGGGGAAGATGATGCAATGTCCAAGAGTGATGGGCAACATGCTAAAGGTTATCATGAGGTCCATGTAATGAGGACAAGGTCTGAACTCTCACCCTTCCTTGCATTAAATATGAATTATGATAAGACCATGACTTTCACCCAGTCATGCAGACACAAACACATCTATGATTCACATGTATCAGGCTGCCAACCCCTGGTAGGCGTTCCGTTGTGACGATTGGGTGAAGGAGGGGCTGAAACAGGTGCGAGTTAACAATTTAATGGTAAATAAACAAACAAACAAGAGTACAAAAAACAATGCAGGGAAGACGACAATCCAAGATGGCGGTGATGCGGTGAGGAATCCGGATGGTGACGGTGAGAAGGCAGCAGGAGAGGATGGCACAGGAACTGCGGGGAATAGAGCCCAAGGTAAGTCTAAATGCTGAGTGATAGTGCGGAGAGTGGATGAGGTTCCAGGGAAAAACACAGACATCCAACGCAAACGACACAGAAGCAATAGACAGAGGTACCGACATTAAACAACGTTCTCACAAACACAAGACGTGAGACAAACCAATATATAGGGAGTGTGTAATGAGTGACAGCTGCTGCTGATGACAATTAACGGAGACCCCCACAAACTAATCAGTGCAGACGGGAAACACACAGACTTCACCACAAAGTGCAAAACACAGAGATCACGGTTTACCAACCGTGACATCCGTTCAATCTATTGATCGTGCATTTTGTGTATTGTGTGAGTGAATAAGTGTATAACGCTAAATAATAACCAGAGTTTTTTTTTCGTAGTAGGGGAAACCCACTTCGCACAAGGTGGTGCCTACGTGCCTTAGACATGTGGAGAAAACCTTGGTTCTTGTCTCAGGGCCCGGTGCTGGGAGCTCCTTGTCGCCACAGAATGCTAGCGACGGACGCACCCACCCTGCCCGCGGTCTGTGGAGTGGCCGCCATCCGACATGGCATATCTTCTGCCCGAGGATGCTGGCCGTGCTTCGAGCACTACTTAACTTTCTCCCAGACCTAAGAGGTCACCATGTGTTGCTGCGCACCGACAAGACAGAAGTGGTCTCTTACATCAACCACCAAGGAGTTCTTAATATGGGAGCATACTGTACATCCTGTTTAGGCAGGGGCCGAGGCCCAGGGAATGGCGGCTTTACACCGAGGTGATGGAACAGAGTCGGAGAGGTTGGCCAGACTCGGGTGGATCTGTTTGCAACTCGAGAGACATCGCACTGTCCCTTCTGGCTTCCTCTGACTCATCCAGCCCCACTCGCAGGTGGAGGGTGCGCCCCCGCATGGAGCTTAGAGGCTGTAGGTGTGGTCTCTGAGGAGGCACAACTCTTAGCTTCCGGTCTCTCAACCGAGGTTGTTGAGACTATTCTCCAATCCAGAGCTCCCTCAATAAGGAAACTGTATGCCTTGAAGGGGAAGCTTTCTTCTTGGTGCGGAGACCGCCAGCTCAACCAAGTTAACTGCAGGGTTGACCCACTCCACCCTGAAGGTCTACGTGGTGGCCATGGCAGCCTACCACGCCCCTCTCGGTGGCCAGTCAGTGGGCAGAAACCCTCTGGTTACATGTTTCCTCCATGGTACACTTAGGCTGAGGCCTCCGGCCAGAAGAAGCTTATGCTAAGTGGTGATCAGGATGCTATCCTAAGCCTCGAGTCCTCTGATCTCCTCTCTCTTGGGGGTCAAGACTCACTCCTTCTGAAGTTGGCCATTGGACGGGTTGTCCCCGATAACTGTCAGGCTCCTGTCTCCTTCTCTTGCTTTAGCTGTGCTCTTCCACACTAGGCAGAGATATGAAAGTCTGGCTGCGTGGGCATTCTCGTTCCCCAAACGTTCTCGACGCAGCTTGAGTTCCTGAAGAGGAACGTCTAAGGTTACATTTACATTTATTAATTTAGCAGACGCTTTTATCCAAAGCGACTTACAGATGAGGACAGTGGAAGCAATCAAAAACAACAAAAAGAGCAATGATATATAAGGTAGTTAGATTTTTTTAAAGAATAGAATTAGAATAGTGAGTGTTAAAGTTAGAGGGTCAAATAAAGATGGAAGAGATGTGTTTTAAGCCGATTCTTGAAGATGACTAAGGACTCAGCTGCTCTGATTGAGTTGGGGAGGTCATTCCACCAGGAGGGAACATTTCATTTAAAAGTCCGTAAAAGTGACTTTGTGCTTCTTTGGGATTGCACAATCAAGCGACGTTCACTTGCAGAACGCAAGCTTCTAGAGGGCACATAAGTCTTAAGTAACAAATTTAGGTAAATGGGTGCAGAGCCAGTGGTAGTTTTGTAGGCAAACATCAATGCCTTGAATTTTATGCGAGTAGCTATTGGAAGCCAGTGCAAATTGATAAACAGAGGTGTGATGTGTATTCTTTTTGGCTCATTAAAAATTAATATTGCTGCCGCGTTCTGAATTAATTGTAAAGGTGTGATAGAATTGGCTGGAAGACCTGCCAAGAGGGCATTGCAATAGTCCAGCCTGGACAGAACAAGAGCTTGAACAAAGAGTTGTGCAGCATGTTCCGAAAGAAAGGGCTTGATCTTGATGTTGAATAAAGCAAATCTGCAGGATCGGACAGTTTTAGCAATGTGGTCTGAGAAAGTCAGCTGATCATCAATCATAACTCCAAGGCTCTAAGCTGTTTCTGAAGGAGTTATGGTTGATGTGCCTAACTTGATGGTGAAATTGTGATGAAACGATGGTTTTTTTTTTTTTTTACGTATGTAACCCTGGTTCCTCGAAGGAATGAGACGCTGCGTCGCAGTGCCACACTTCCGGCATCTCTGGCCGGCGCTTGCTTCATCCTTTGAGGCTGGTTGCCGGCTTCGCCGCTCTTGCTTTTATGCTTCCTGGTCTTTGACGTCACCCGCCTATGACGTCTCGCCCATCCATTTTACTGATTACACATGTTATTCAGAGACGTCACGCTGAAGGCATTCCCCAAAAGTTCTCGACGCAGCGTCTCATTCCTTCGAGGAACTATGGTTACATACGTAACCTTAGATGTTTTTTGACATTATTCATGTTATTTGTTTTTAAGTAGTTTGAGATAACCTATATAAAATTGAATTATGATTTCAAGACAAAGAAATGAAAGCAAGGCAAATAAGAATTTTGTTTTTTTTCATAAGTTTATTAATTAATGCATTTGTTTAAAATAAGTTTTTTTTTTTAAGTAAAAAAAAAAAAAAAAAACTAAAAATGCAAACTAATATTTTTGTTTAACTTCTGTGATCTTTTTTTTTTTTACAATGTTTCCGCCAAACACTAATCATGGATACATAGAGACTAGAAGTCAAAATTATAAATCAAAAGAATTAGAATTAACAACTATCGTGCCCAAATTAAATGTAATAATGCAGTTACATCTTGATCACTGCCTAACATGTTAAGACTATGTTCAAGCATCCCAAATCTAATAGCATGCTTAAAAAACGAAGCATCCCTGATGAAAAGTTATTTTTGGAACAAAAGCGCTGTGAAGATAAACTTGATGAAGGACATGGTGAATAACTTTTGAATTTGGGGGGAGGGGGCATTTTGCAGGGTCAGTGCCTAACAAACCTTTAAATGATTATTAAGCTGACCCAAAGTCCTCAAAGCTGCTAGTAGTTGGCATAAAGAAAGCCAGGAACAAGCATGAAATATGTGTAGCCACCATGACGGAGGAGAACATAAGTGGGCCACGCCAGGACAGATGGCAGCCTGGGAAAGATACTACTCTAGGCTCAGTGGCGAGAAGAATGACAGTGCGTCATGTGTGATATGAGAAAGGAACAAAGGAGTATGTCATTTTCACTAACTCTGATTGAAAGCGGGCAGCAGTGCTTAGGTAATTAGACTCCTGTGGATAGGGGAAAAAAACGACTGGGAACTCGTGAAGACACTGTGCGCTGGCCACACATTATTTTTTTTTTTGTTTTATTTAAAACAATTTTGTACAAATTTTTTTAGATGGCTTTGCCTTCCTTTTTGTGTGAGTTAGTTTTTTTAGTTTTGTAATTTGTGTATAATTTCTTATTTGCCACATTCTTTTTTTCAGTCATTGTGCCTGTTTTGCTACAGTTTCCAGTTTCAGTGTTAAGTAGTATCTTCACATGTCCTTACCTGAAGATTAACCAAAAAGAGAAGTTGTTTTCCATGACTTTACAAAGTGGATAATGAGCAAAAGTGCTTAAAAATGCCTTTCAGATCCTTTTTGTAAGACATTTCATTTTCTTTAGTCTCCTTTGCAAATAAGATCTTTTCAAAGGCCAAAGCCAAGGGTGCTAACAAAGGCAAAGGCTGTCTATATCCTCAGAGTAACTACATCAAAAAAGAAACTGGTCCAGGGCCTAATTAAAGGGAGAGATGTGTGTCTTGTGGCATTAGCTCACAATAAGGGTCCGCGGCAAATTAATGGATACCCAACACTATTATTATCATCAACAGCAGTGAATTCAGGGTGATTTGACAGGGACAAAAAAAAAACTTATTAAAGACAAGTCCAGGAAACTCCAGACACCTGCATAATTGAACAGCCACACTGTGGACAAACTGTCTGTTTTGTTTAAAGGAAAAACGTTTCTACAAGTCATAGAAGTTTTTAGTAACATCACAGTGATTATAGCAGAATATTCAGTTTAAGGACACATTCTATCCTAAAATAATCTTGATTATTTATTTATTTTTAAGTCATGCCTCTTTGTCCATGAATGGCATGGTTTCAGTTACTTGTAAATTTTTTGCATTTCACTTAAATTTCCCTATGGTGTGACAAATATTAAGTATAGTCATAAAAATCAAAAGTATATTAATGTAAGAATTAGAAACAAATTTTGTTTAGAACAGTTTTACTCATCATGTGACATTTAATAGCTATTTCTGTTCCTTTTCTTATTTATAAAAAAAAGCCTATTTCTAATAACCCAAGACCCTTTGTTTCTTTCATGAATCTGTTGTTCATCACTGTGTTGAGTACATATGAACACACACACACACACACACATTTCATCTGGTATTCATGCTTTACCCTTTTGAAGTGTCTTTCTCTTAAATTAAAAAGTGTTAGTAAAAAATAATTAAAATCACTCACCGCAGAACTTATCAATGAAAGTAGTGCTACTAGGCATGTTTAGTAGTGTATATATATATATATATATATATATATATATATATATATATATATATATGGTTCACACGATAAATGCTTTATCTACCATCTACAACTCTCTCTCCTCCACCTTCTCGCCCGTGGCTTCGTTTCTATCTCTGCATCAATTAGCACTGTGATTAATACAACAAGCAAGCAGTTTAGAGGTAATGGGAGACAATTAACATCTCATTGCACCATAAAGGGCTATGCAAACTCTGCTGGCCACTGCTTTTCTCTGCCTGGAATTGAAATAAGTGTTTGTCTTCATTCATACACTATCTAAAGTGAAGTGGCCCACAACACCATTAATCTAATTAGAGTGAGCTAAGAATGAATTCATGTCTCTCCAAAGAGCATGAATGCAGCGTTGTCACTGGTATTTAGCGCTGTGCACCCGCAGCCCTGCACTTCCAGTGTCGCTCTCGAAAATGAACCTTCCTCAGTGTGCGTACTGAGACTTGTTGCTGGTTTTTTTTTTCACCTTTCTACATCCTCTCTCTCACTCACTCGAATTATTAGAACATTGCAAATACAATTGTGCACATCAGTGAATAGAGCCGTAGCTGTGCCGTCATGGGCATTGCAGGAGGAAAAGTCCTTTGAGTGCTGTCGAATTAAATGATGCATTCTGATTGACAGCTACCTTGAGACTGGGCTGATGGAGTCGTCAAGGCAGAATGCTAACAGGCTGCCACCACTAGCACACACACAAACACACAGCGCTTTGAAGAAAAGCACTCGTGGGCATGTATAATCAGATGATATATATTTGAAGGTTATTAGGGTGTATGTGCCAAAGTTAACAAATGAAAACAGCTCCACCAATCAAAACAAGCCAATTAAAAACAACGGTGTTATTTCAGTACCATGCTAAATTTCAAAGCACTTTACCATTATGTAAGGGCAGAGATCTTTCTCACCCTCATGTTGTTCCAAACTCGTATGACTTAATTCTGACTGCAGAACACAAAAGCATATTTTGAAATGTTTGTGTCCATGCAGTTTTTCAAAATCTTACTTTATGTTCCACAGAAGACTAAAAGTCATGAAGGTACAAGTACAACATGAGGATGATTAAATGATGTTGGGTGAGAATGGAAGTCCAAACGAAAAGTCCCTTCCCTGCTGTCCTCTCACATCAAAATCCACTGGTATATTTGGTTAGAACTGCTTTGGACTATTTTGCTTGTAAACAGTGATTGATCTGTGATTCAGACTAGACAACTTTTTCACTGGAGAAAGCAATATTATGGATAGAGGAATTATTTTAGCTCGAAGCAATGGTTGGAAGTAAAACTAAAAACAAGCAAACAAATAGCACCATTGATAGATTTGTTTCTTACATTTTTTACTTGTATTCTTTAACTAATACAATTTAAAATGTAAAGTTGTATACACTTTTTAAAGAATGAATGAATTAAAAATGAACAATATTAATCTATATAGTCTCTCTCTCTCTCTATAATCATTCAAAAACAAAAATTATCAAAATGAACATTAATATATCTATGCTACTTTTGTTTAGAATTATAAAGTCTGTCATTACAAACATTTAGGCTTTCAGTTTAGGCATACATTACACTTTTATGTAATGTTGAAACCATTTTAGATGCAAATTGAAATAATATTATAATAACACTGTAAGGCCCCCTGTACAGCATGGACTGCGGGGGTCTCCGGTACACCTTGGAAAATTTATATATCAGTCTCCTGCTTAAAAGTCACTTAAGTCAAGTGGTCACAGACAGATAAAGAGAAACTATGCAAAAAGACAGAAATCAATAGACAAGATGAGAGACAATTCTGATGCATGTGATCTGGTCTCTTTCATTATAACTGTTGGTTGTGTAACAGTGTTTTAGAGGGAAACACTTGAATATGTGTACACCAGGTCAAGGGTCACGACAGGCTGCGAGTGACCACCCAGTCTCCACGTTCAGTTTCCGGACTTCAAGCAACCCCCCCCCCCCTCACCTCCCCATTCTTTTCTTTCTTTCATTTTCTGGTCCCTCCTCACACCAACACTGGTTTTCATCTCTTGAAACAAAAGCTAACTGTTTTGCTCAGCACTAGATCAAGGGCCTACTTTTTTTCCTCCAGGAGGGGTGGAAAAACAAACATGTGTACGCCGATACCTTCTGTCGCTTCCAGATTCACATCTGCAAGCTCCACCACTCTTCAGCTCCTCCACCCAGCTGTTGGAGAGCCTACACACACATACACACACACTCCCATGGGACCGGCCTGTTTATCAGCCAGCCTGCCAACCACATGATGGATCCTACCACGAGCATCAAAAGTGACACTTGGGAGGGTGGTACCACTCTCGATTTAAAGTCATGTTCTGCCAGAGAACAAAGTATTTGGTGAGGTTTTACACGATCAACTAGTATCATCTGAAAAAAGAAAAAAAAAACAAACAAGGTAAATATATACTACTTTATGTACTATACAGGATATACTTAGTTATATACTTAGTAATAGTGTAAGCATTTTCAAAGGATTATAATTTTAAACCTTTTTGCCAATTTTCAGGTGTGGGAAAATCCTGAAGACTTGTTTTCTTGACTTCTGACAATTATTTGTTACTGTTTGAAAGTAGACACTAAGTATATATTATTTTATTATACATTATAAGATATATACTATAATACACATCTTCTTATATGTGTTGCTTTTCAAGTATAATTATTAATTTTTAAGGTATTTTGACAATAATAATAATAATAATAATAATAAAAAGATGTATTTATAAATTCATTTTTGCAGTGGCTTTCTCTCCACAGAACTTTCAGAAGTTTGCCATATCAACAATTTTCTTTTTTTTTTCCAAACCACAAACATGGGCTTCCTCTTGCACAATGTAGAGAAATACTGTAAGTTTTCACCAAATTGTACCTCATAGTACATAATGCTCATGCTACTTGGTGTAATGATATTAGTGAGTAGTTCAGAAGTATGAAAAACGGGACAGACTGTATATTGTTACTTAATATTTTCCTGATTAACAGTAGCTATGGCTATTTTAGTTCACCGGCTGAAAAAAAAAATCTTGAATTTGTGGTGGTCTGAGCTAGTCTGAGGACTTTTTTTTTTTTAACAGGATCCTCTATTCCTTATTCTTTTGTTTTCCGCTCAATCTCGTCCTCCTTGAGTGTATTTTAATGAGCGTTGCTGTCCCGCTAGCGCTCCGTCCCTGGCGGGATGCGTCTCCAGCGTGCTTTTAATCCAGAGGGTCTTGATGCAGAGAGAGTCCAGCAGAGTAAAGCTTCATTCTAATTTGGTCAAGTCTTATGGTGTCGCGTTTCACTCGGCCTGCGATCCCAAGTGGCAATTCAACAGTGTAGAGCAAAGTCATTGTCCCTAAATGCTCAGTGCCTTTTCCTCTGAGGGCGACAAAGAGAGCATTCTTTTTATCAAACTGTACAGTAAATATGTTATCATGCCTATTTTTGACAGCAAATGTTACGTGAACATAGGTACCATAATAAATGATCCAATCTAGCATAATTACACACACTTGCACCCTCTTCTGACAATTACAACTGGAGAGTTTGACTTGGAAACAGTTTATCGGAGAAGTAACCAGCAGTGACCGGTGGCGGTCTCTTATTCGATTCTTTCAGTCTGGTTCAAGTTCTTCTTCTTCTTCTTCTTGCTTTTTTACGGCGGATCGCAGACAAATATGTGCATTACCGCCACCTATCTTGAAATGGACCATTGACACTTCCTATACTATAATCTCTCAACCAACATAAATTCTCCTTATTTACCCGCACCGAGGCTTCATAGAGTTTCATGATCCGGCGCTGCGTGTTCAGCTCCTCCGTCCACTCTCAGCCCCCATGACAGAAAAAAAAACCCCTCATTTAAATACGCTTATTAAACCCAGTATTTCCCAAATATTCTACCATTAAATTTATTATACTCCTATCTGACTTTAATACATTTTTAATTGTAAACTTAACTCCTATATTATTTAATTCCTTCTTCAACTCTTTCCTTTCTACATTATATCTCCTGCAGTGCATTACTACATGCTCAACTGTTTAACTTCACATGCCTCACATAAACCTGTTGGATTCTTACCTATTAAATGCAATGTACTATTCAATCTTGTATGCCCCAATCTTAATCTTGTAATCATATTCTCCTCATATCTACTCCTACCTGATATTCTTCCTTTACCCACTATTGACTGTATTTGATGCATATGTCTACCTTTTATTTCATTATCCCAATATTGCTTGCCATATTTTCAGAATATTCTTTTTAATAATTGACTTAATTTCTGACCTACTAAATAAAATCTGTATATCTACTATTTTCTCGTTCTATTGCCTTTTTTGCTAATGCATCACTGGTTCAAGTTCACGTCAGCAAGCGGCTTTTATCTGGCCAGTAATCTCTCAATTCCCTGGACGGCCAATGCGTCATGATTACATGGTCACGCCGCTCATGGAATAAGATAAAAATGAGCAGGCAGATTTCTGTTGATATCAAATGTAATTAAGTTGTTTACCACGATAAATCTGGAATAACTCTTTAAGTGACAGTGATTGCAGCGGTCTTACAGAGGCAGAGGACTCTTTATTATGAATAAACTGTTTTAGCATTTACTTTGGCTAGCACTAGACGATCTTTATTTTGTTATTATGAAGTAAATCCTAAGGCTATTTTTGCATTTGAACATGTATGAAGGAAGATTTCAGTGCACTCTACCTGTCAGCTAGATGCTACCTGTGAGCGCTCTGAAAGATGTAGGTTCTAGCTTGCATTATTAGAAAAGAGGTTCTAGCTTGCATTACTAGCAATGTTTACCTGAGCATCACCCTCCAGTATCGCCATAAAACAAAAAATAAAAAATGATGACTGATGCTTTGATAAATACCTAAATACGTCAGATATAGGTTGCCATCTTCTGGATTCTCCGCAAAACTTCACCAGACCCGCAAATGGTGTTTCTGTCATTTCCTCACCTGACCTAATAATGTTTTGACATGTGAGGTGAGTATTTGTCTTGAAATAATGATAGCCTATTAAGAGAGCCAAACAGAGGAAGGAGATACAGAGGCAGTAATATTTGGCTGTGTAGTTCCATTCGGTACCTCGGTGAATCATGCTGTGGGTGGACTTTAATTAGCATCGCTCGCGCTGGAGTGCAGCCGTCAGCCGGTGACGAGAGGAACAGGCCAGGATCTCATAGCGTGTGTGAGTGTTTTCTGTGTGAGTGAGTCTGCTGTAAAGGTGTGGCTGCTGAGTAAGTCTGTGACCAAGCTGAGTCGGCACAAGCCCCGGGAAGTGCCAGAAGACAGCAATGGCATCCTGTGCTCAGCACTGTGGTGGTGGTGTCCGTTGGGCTGGGAGACGCAGAGAAACACAGCCCCTCTGGCCCTGCTCGCTCATGTCTGACTGGGCTGCCAGGCGAGCAGAGCACCTTTGAGCCTCAAAAATATATTATCCTCCTATCCAAGCCGGGGTAAAGCGAGGCCACCTTTTTCTCCTTGTCACATTTCAATATGTGAACATTGGCATTGTTTTTAGTTACCCATTAGTAGATTACAAAATTACACAGAACTGATGTTTTTTTTCTTTACAGTATGTTTTTTACAGCTAGATTATATATATATATATATATATATATATATATATATATATATATATATATATATATGAATGACTTTTTTTGAAGGATTTTAGCTTTTATCTAATTGCAGATGTTGCATATTCTACTAAAAATTGTTAAAAATAAACAGAAAGTATTCTGAAAAGCTTAACCTTCTCTTTGAAGTCTTCAGCAAGCCCCCAGATTCAGTCCCCAGAGCCACTCAACAAATAAAGCAGTCCGTCATTCAAGATCACAATGAAACTCTTCAGATAATCCTGTTTTTCAAGAGGTCCATAATTAAAATAAAATAATTTAAAATCTGATAAAATCTTTT
Organism: Carassius carassius; assembly: GCF_963082965.1. Taxonomy (NCBI): domain Eukaryota; kingdom Metazoa; phylum Chordata; class Actinopteri; order Cypriniformes; family Cyprinidae; genus Carassius; species Carassius carassius. The sequence continues at coordinate 21,625,657 of NC_081765.1, forward strand.
CTTTTTTTTATCATTAACATTTGATAAAATTTTGATAAAATAATGAGTATCAATTATGGTCGAGATTTTTGTTATAACTGCACATCCTTGTTCAGCCTAGTTTGTTCATATCATGTTTTTTGTGATATGAGATTGTTTGATTAAAATGAAATCTTTGATTTGTTCTAATGAAATCAGCATGGCCAGTAAAACTGGAATAAAATAAAGTTATGCTAAAATAAAAAATACTATATTGTTAAGATTTTTTTATCTTTTTATTATTAAATTGTTTACATTAGACAGTTTTATATACAGACTTTGCAATTCAGTACTCTAAGCTATTTAAAGACCCTTAAAGCGCAGGGTAAATTATACATTACTAATGAAATATTACTTAAATAGGTTCAGGAAACCATAACATCTTCCGGTCATTTCTCCACACTCTTAATTTTACTGTCCTGAACAGCTAAATAGCAGAGTGTAATATATATATATATATATATATATATATATATATACAACCCGAATTCCGGAAAAGTTGGGACGTTTTTTAAATTTGAATAAAATGAAAACTAAAAGACTTTCAAATCACATGAGCCAATATTTTATTCACAATAGAACATAGATAACATAGCAAATGTTTAAACTGAGAAAGTTTACAATTTTATGCACAAAATGAGCTCATTTCAATTTTGATTTCTGCTACAGGTCTCAAAATAGTTGGGACGGGGCATGTTTACCATGGTGTAGCATCTCCTTTTCTTTTCAAAACAGTTTGAAGACGTCTGGGCATTGAGGCTATGAGTTGCTGGAGTTTTGCTGTTGGAATTTGGTCCCATCCTTGCCTTATATAGATTTCCAGCTGCTGAAGAGTTCGTGGTCGTCTTTGACGTATTTTTCGTTTAATGATGCGCCAAATGTTCTCTATAGGTGAAAGATCTGGACTGCAGGCAGGCCAGGTTAGCACCCGGACTCTTCTACGACGAAGCCATGCTGTTGTTATAGCTGCAGTATGTGGTTTTGCATTGTCCTGCTGAAATAAACAAGGCCTTCCCTGAAATAGACGTTGTTTGGAGGGAAGCATATGTTGCTCTAAAACCTTTATATACCTTTCAGCATTCACAGAGCCTTCCAAAACATGCAAGCTGCCCATACCGTATGCACTTATGCACCCCCATACCATCAGAGATGCTGGCTTTTGAACTGAACGCTGATAACATGCTGGAAGGTCTCCCTCCTCTTTAGCCCAGAGGACACGGCGTCCGTGATTTCCAACAAGAATGTCAAATTTGGACTCGTCTGACCTTAAAACACTATTCTACTTTGAAATAGTCCATTTTAAATGAGCCTTGGCCCACAGGACACGACGGCGCTTCTGGACCATGTTCACATATGGCTTCCTTTTTGCATGATAGAGCTTTAGTTGGCATCTGCTGATGGCACGGTGGATTGTGTTTACCGACAGTGGTTTCTGAAAGTATTCCTGGGCCCATTTAGTAATATCATTGACACAATCATGCCGATGAGTGATGAAGTGTCGTCTGAGAGCCCGAAGACCACGGGCATCCAATAAAGGTCTCCGGCCTTGTCCCTTACGCACAGAGATTTCTCCAGTTTCTCTGAATCTTTAGATGATGTTATGCACTGTAGATGATGAGATTTGCAAAGCCTTTGCAATTTGACGTTGAGGAACATTGTTTTTAAAGTTTTCCACAATTTTTTTACGCAGTCTTTCACAGATTGGAGAGCCTCTGCCCATCTTTACTTTTGAGAGACTCTGCTTCTCTAAGACAAAGCTTTTTTATAGCTAATCATGTTACAGACCTGATATCAATTAACTTAATTAATCACTAGATGTTCTCCCAGCTGAATCTTTTCAAAACTGCTTGCTTTTTTAGCCATTTGTTGCCCCCGTGCCAACTTTTTTGAGACCTGTAGCAGGCATTAAATTTTAAATGAGCTAATTAAGTGGATAAAAGTGTAAAATTTCTCAGTTTAAACATTTGCTACGTTATCTATGTTCTATTGTGACTAAAATATTGGCTCATGTGATTTGAAATTCCTTTAGTTTTCATTTTATTAAAATTTAAAAAACGTCCCAACTTTTCTGGAATTCGGGTTGTATATATATATATTTATTTATTTATTTATAACATGAAACACTGCATGAAGAAGCTTTAGATTTGAATCCCTATTGTCTGACAAAATCCCTTGTATATTCAGTAAGTAACAGCAGGATGTGCATGTGGGCTGAATTATTGTTCCATGAATGCTGCATCTCATCAGATCTGCTTTTTTTTTTTAAGCAGAAAAAAATCAGCTGTCACACTGAAGTGTTTTCGGGCCCCTCGAAGTCTTTTATAAAGCCTCGATTTGATTGCTTTGTTTATTCCTTCCTTTTCTGTGGACCTTTGTGTTTGCTCTCTGTTGTTAATAATTTAATGGACTGTGAAACCAAGACAAGAGAGCAGGAGTGACACTGATCCGTTCTTATACTGTAAAACAGATGTTAATTCTGGTAACTTCTTTTTTTCTTTTCTTTTGGGAAAAATTGAGTAATTTATTTGTTCTGTGACTTATCCCTTTCATTAACCACCAACAGACCACCTATCATTAACTCTTTTATATCTAAAGTAATGTTAAAGCATTATAATAAACATTATATGTAGAATTTTTAAGCACACTCTAAATGTTTAACTTATTTATAGTAGTTTAGTTCTAATCATTGTTATTAAAATGCCTTTCGGTTTCTATATGACTGCAGCTCCTATGTCAACCTCATTTGCCCTCTGTTGATTGACAGGTTGTTGACAGGACTATTGCAGTAGTATTTAGCAAGGTCTCAGAATCCCCGCTGCTAAAGTGAATTTTATGGAGTCGTTGGTCAGTCACACACATAAAGCAAAGTCAAAGCAGTCTCTAAATTCATGCAAGTGAATGTATTTTACATCCTGTCATGTGCGATATGCTACTTGATCGCTTTGTCGAGAAAAAACAAAAAAACAAAGGCTGCATGGAAAGTCAAGAGGACAGTGTGCCCCTTGGCCTCTCCCTACCCTGACGTAGGGGCCCAGGCAGTGTGGAGTATATCATCAGACCTAATTTACAATCCATGGATTTCACCGTGTGGAACGGGGCAAATATGAAGTGGTTAAGCACTTGGCTAACAATGCTTAGCATTCAGTCAGAGGGGAATCTGTTGTGATTATCTAATGTCTGCAATTATGACTTATTAATGAAGAGATTAACCAGTGAAGTGAACAGAGAAATAAAAAAAAATTAACTCTTTCACAGGGTTATGAGGAACAAATGACTGAGCACATTTAAGCAAATAAAGCAAAGCAAAGCTATTAAAACTTTGTTGAAATGGTAGACTTTTAATTAGATTTTTGTAAAGGAAGAAATATATTTATGGGGAAGTGTAGGCATGAAATATGTATACTTTTGTGTTTGCAAATATTTAATATTAAAAAAAAAAAAAATCAGTATTGGATGCAAGGCAAAGTCATTTCATGTTATGTCTTCAAACATGCAGAGGCACAGAATTATAATATTCTACCAACAGATGGAAAGAATGCTCATTTAGTAAACGGCTTTTTGATCTAACATGTAAATGCTCCTGCTCCGATGTTATCCATCTGCATAATTAGCCTTTTAGTAATAAGAACACAGTGAGTGAGACATTAATTAGACCCATTTAAATGTTTGGAAATCCAATAGTGCATACACACACAAAACGGGGCCTCCTTGGCTCCAGTTTGACTGTTTATTTATTTATATAGTGTTAATTATATAACACTTCCTCCCTTTGTATCCTTCCTTTTCAATATGCACATGAACATTTTCCATCAGTGTAGTTTGTTTAGGATTTTGTACAGAATTCAAGATTTATATATTATTATTTTACGTCACATACATGTTGTTAAACTGTATTGACTAATTTGTATTTTTATTATTATTTGTGTGTGTGTGTGTGTGTGTGTGTGTTTGGGAAATCGAACTGTGACTTTCTTTTAGATGGGGAAAAATCAGTTCTTTTAATTTAAACTGGTATTTTTAATGTAAGAAATGTCAGAAAGCATTACAGAAATTTGTCCTATTTTTTATAATTTTGTAGATATTTGTTTGTTTGCTTGTTTTAATGAAAAAGCCCAAAAGCCTATTTTTTATTTATTTATTTATTTTAGAAAGGGAGAGAGAGGTTTTGCCTTTTTTACCTCTCCGAAGAGCTTTTCTAAGTGGTTTCTTGGACAGCACTGCCCCCATTGGTCAGTTCTGCAGCTGCAGATTTGTATGGTAGAGATTCTGGAGCTACATATTCTGTTAACCTTGATTTTTATCTGTAGCCTGATAGTATCATATATATATATATATATATATATATATATATATATATATATATATATATATATATATATATATATATATATATATATATATATATATATATATATATATATATGATGAATAAATTCCTAAAAATGAAATAATTTTAATATTGTTCCACTATTAAAAAAGTGAATGAGTTAAAAAGCAAAAAACATTTGCATTAGCTAAAACTTTTTACAAAATGTTTTTTGCGTGAAGAAAATGAATTATGCTTGAAGCTTGAAAGTCTAATTACTTGATATATATATATGCTGTATAATCCAGCAACTTTAACAAAGAATGTGAGATGAAAAAAAAAAAGAACAATAAAGGTCTGATTAAAGGATTTTCACTTTGTGGTGCAAGCAGCAGGGTCCTGAGCGATTGTCTTTACTGGGTAGTCGCTCAGCAGCAGAAGGTAATGGTGGGCTGGACCCCCTTTACCCTCAGTGCCTTCTGTTAAATTTGGCAGAAAAACACCAGGCCCAAGAAGGAACAAAGACAAACCTTTCCTCATAGAAATAGGAAAAGGCTTTGAGAAGAATGGTCCAATTTGACCCAATCTTCTAACCAATTTGCTACGGAAACATTTGGCCTTAAATTACCAGAATCGCACCGAGGCTTCTCATATACTTTCCCTGTATGGCAGATGTTGCACATTAATTGGCATGTGCGCAGCTCTGACCCAGGGTCCCTAACTGAGGGTTTAAATAGCTTATCTATTATTTGTTGTTACTTGGCCGACTCGGCCGGCACTTCCAGACATGATATTTCACGCTTTGCAGTTTCCAGTGTCGGCGTGGGCTTTTGGGGGGAGCCCAGTGTTTCAGTGGTGATGTCGTAACAGCAGGTAAGCTCTAAACACCATCTATCAGGCACACATACTCGCCTCTCACACGGCCAGAGCTGTGACTGATGGACCTGTCTGTAGTATGGATGTTTAGCGCAGTGGCAAGCCATATGCCATTGGCACCGTTACCTCCTCGCTAAGCTAAAGACGGGTGGTGCTGAGTGAGAGAGACCAAGAAAAACACACAGACACAGAGAATGCAAGAAGCCCCTAGCGATTGACATGAGACCTATACCAAATCTCCTATACCGTCTCTGATTTCTGGAAAACCAGATGATAACAAATTACCCGACATCCATTCCATTCGATCCTGTCCCGCCCTATTCACCCCCACCTGCCTTAAAAGCAGAGGATATTGTTTTTTTAATAACAGTGAGAGAGCTCTGATGTATTTTTCCATCTGTTCGGAGCGGCCCACCGCCTGGCCGCCCCCCTTGTGAGAAGAGCACAGCTGTTACTGTAAACCCTGTCCAGAGAGCAGCTCACACCCCTCTGCATCTCTAAAGGATCAAATGAACAAGTTTGGCTCAGTGCAGTCAGCCTTTGCAGCTGCAATTTCAAACCTCTTTAAATCATTTTTCATGCTTACCAGAAATGAATAATGCACACATTAACTGGTGCCAGTTAATAAATTTCCATCTCACTGCACCTTTTTTCCCCATTTTCCAATAAGATCCAGAGCATCTCATTTGGTTGTGCAAAACAGCTAAGAGGACTCCCTTAAAAAAATGATTTTCTCCATTTGTCTCCCTGAGGAAAAGAGCACTTTCTTTATTTTAAACAACCAGGCTACAATAAGTTATCTACAGTACTACATCAAGAAGGTGACACTTTATTTTTTTTGCAATTAATTTATAGCTATCGGAGTATAACTTGTCTATAATGAGAATGTTTTTCATTTTTATATAAAAGTTCGTTGTGGTATTATATTAAATATAAAAAGATTGACATTATAATGAAAAAGCCTCATTAAAATTATAAGTAGCTTGGCAGGTTATATATTTATTTCATAGGGAGAAAAAAAACATTTTATCAAAACTGCTTAACTACTTAAGTCATGTGAGCCATGAACATGCAGCAAAAAAAGATCTATAGAGGACCCGTAGACCCTTGTTAGAAATAAGTTAAATAATTTAACCTTTTTATGAATTGGCAAGGTTAGTTCAGGTTGTACAATGTCATTTTTAAAACATCATGGTACCCTACTTATGAATTCATAATTCATGATATTGTTGAGGTTTTTTGGTTTGTTTTGTTTTTACCTTGAAAAATATAAAAACCTTTTGAAAATATTGAGATATATACAGTCACGTATTAAAAGTATAATGTATTCAAAGGGAAATGTTATATTCATATAATTTAAAATAAAATATTTTATTACTTTTACTAGATAGTTACACATCATCACTTTAAATTGATTTTTCCCCCTTTATAAGACAATCTTAAAACCAACAAGAATACAAAGAGTACAGATTTTTTGCTTTTAAATTTGAATGGGCTTTAAAATCAAATAAATAATTTAATCAAAGATAATGTTTAAATCCATGAATGCACCCACATATGCATCTAAACTTGTTTCGTGTCTCAAGGACTTGTGAATGACAGGACAGGGTTGGCAGAATGTCCATGATATTAATTCAGCAAACCCAGACCTGCAGCTGGCATCAATGGCCTCTACTTGCCCATCGTGAACAATTAATCAGTAGGGCAGAGGTGGACGTGGGGACTGTTGGTGGCGGTATTACATGTGACAAGCATTCCTTTTTAAAATGCCTGGGAGTGTATCGTAGTAAATCGAGGAGTGCTCCTCAAATTAGGGCGACAACAGTGTCAGGCAAGATGCTCCCTAATGAGTGCCATCCCGATAATCACACATGTGCGTGAATCCTGACCCGGTGTCAGAGGAGTGGATGTACCGTGCCGGATGGTGCCTACCGTTCTGGGAAGATCTGCAAAATGTACATCAATTATACTGGAAGTCGGAGAGCCGACATCACAACCCATTAGTTTTGTTTAAAGGACTGCAGGGTGGGCCAGGGAGCACTTTAGAAGAGCAACATTGACAACATCTTGTCGGATTGATTAGCAGTCTGTCAGAGGAGCTCTGAGCTGTAAAATGTGATTCAGGGCTTGTTGATCTAAACACCAAGCAGCTAATAACGTTGACAAAGTGGCACGTGTCAAGCGCTGTGACTATGATCTAGCCAAAGTTTTGAAGCTTAAAAAAATCTGGTAACTTGACTGTATATAAAAAATTTTTTAAAAAAAATTAAAAAAAAGGATTTCCCTTGTTTTCACTCAAGATAAATTCCACTTACTCTTTGATTCAAAGAAGCACAGACTATTCCTATAAAGAACTGATGGTTCTTTATAGAAATTGGTTCATAATGGTTAGATGACATCAGGAATTGGAAAATATTGCATTTTCTCCTCATTTAGTCCTCTTAAATCATGCTAGAACCATCTCAATCAGCAATGAATACATTAATTAATTGCCATGCTGTGATATTCCCATAGCAACATAATCGCTTGCTTGTGAAGCTGAGGTTAAATTTAGCATGCTTCATAAGTTCATTGCTAGATATAATTTAATATATTGTTCTGCTCTGGAGGTTTTATCTGAAACTTGCATCTGATAAACAACAAAAAAAGGCTACTTACAAATTTAAAGGCTTAAAATAAAAGGTTTATTTTGCACTTTTGGGACTGACTATTAATTAGAACATAGCCTAAATCAATACTATAATATAGCTTAATACATTGCAAATTACCAAATAAGCTATTGTTCAAAAATTTAGGATCAGTATGACATCTTTTAAAGAAATGCATAGTTATATCAAGGACACATTAATTTGATACAAAAATTACTGATACATGTGTTACAAAGTTCTTTCCAATATATTCTGATACAATTGTTTAAAATAAAAATATCATGTTTCCACAAAAATATCAACAATTTCCAACATTAATAATAATACAAAATGATATTGAGCAAATTACAATAATTTCTGAAGGTGCAGAATGTTACAAGAGACATGAAACTACTGCATTTTAAGAAATTGTTCCCTGGGTAGGTAATTGTACTCTACCTAAATATTTAACTATGCTGTGATTGACCAATAAGAATCAAGTATTTCAAGCTCTAATTAAGACTAACATATGTAGCCAATTCAAATTTACATTTTAATTGTGCGGCTCTTTATTACATAAAAGGAAAACTTGATGGGTAGATGTTCCCAGACAGTATTTTTCATCTGACTCCAGCATGTCAATTATACATGTACATTTGACAATACCATATATACCATATATTGAATCTAATCAGTACTGTCAAGGTTCTGTTGCCCAGGAACTCGTTATTTGATCATCATTTATCTAACCTCCATGCTCCAACAATGTTCAAATGCATTTTCCAAACACTTTTCACATAAATTTCAGGGGTTTTGTTGTCGTTTTAACTTGCTTTTATTGTTCTAAAACCATTTGACCACCTATCCATGAATTTTAGTTAAACTGTGCACAGATCCAATGGATTCCACACACTTTTAAACTTAATAATGTGCAAAAACAGAAGTGGACAGTCATGCTTTTATGCAACATGATGAAAATATTGCTGGCATATTGTGTGAAATTCAAGCAAAGATGGATAAACACCAGTCCACCCATGTTGGTTTAATTTCAGCAGTGTGAATGGAAGTAATAGTAGGAATAGCCTGAAAATACAGATGGACAGTGGTTACACAATAATTTTGCTCAAAAAAGCGATTCTAGTAATACCTTTATCTATACATTGCAACTACAGGCTGATATGTCAGATCTAAGGATGGTATCATTAGAACAACCCTGTCATCTTAGCAGCACTGTCTTTGCAATCCCCGCTCTTCAAAAGTGTCCCTTTGGCCGGAGGAAACAGGTGAAAAAATAGAAGCACAGTGCCTTTTAAACTAAGACAGAGACTTGTTGACTGAAGTTGTGTCTCGGGATCAGCCATCGCTCAGCCCACAATGCCCTTAGAGACCGCGTGCTACCTCCTTTGAAGCCTCCATTCTGAGCTTCACTGTTTTCTTTGCCGTCATGACTGCCTACTTCCTACTTGGGGTGACCCTACAGCCCCCCGGCACATCAGAACACAGACTCACAAAACACCTTTCCGACATAAACTACAGCGGACTCGGAAGAATGAATGGCCACGATTTGGTCCTCATGACACGCATGTTAGATTTCGCGGAAGGCTTGTAAATAGACACGCTAACAAAAACCATCTATGGTGTGTGAGATTAAAGATAATTCAACATTTTAAAGTGCAATTTGTTGCAATGTCCACAGTGGGGTACATTCTTGGTGGATGGCCAAGAGTAACATACTTTGCAATTACAAAGTGTAACAGACTAATAAATAGAGGCCCAGCTGACATAACATGAGGTCAAAGATGAAAGTCAAGATAGTGGATATGTTCCATATGTCTTGAGACTACAGTTACACGTGACAAACTCATTTGAACCAGTAAAGAAACCATAGTTTTGACCTTAAAAGACGATAATGTGGCCAGAATCGAAGCACTGTGTATACAGCATCTGTACATGTTCAAAAAAGACAAAAGTAAAACAATAATAAGATTAATTCATTTATTTAGTTATGTAGTGACCGTAAAAAGACTTCTGTGGCATGCAGTTATCAAAAACTTGTTATCCAACAGTCCTTTGCCGCTGTTCTAATTAGCGTTTTAGCATGTTGTAGTTTTCCTTGGTCCCTGGAGCGCTTGGGATCCAGTCGAAGAGACAGTTCATAGTGCCGCTTTGCTAAGTCTAGTTTTCCCCAACGGTGATAAAGAACAGCTGCAAGAGCACAAAAAAGACCTGTCACTTAAATCAAGGGTCTGTACAGCAGAGGTGGGTAGAGTACCCAAAAACTGTACTCAAGTAAAAGTAAAAATACTTATAGAAATATTTACTCAAGTAAAAGTAAAAGTACTAGTCTGAATAGTTACTTGAGTAAGAGTAAAAAAAGTATCGGATAAAAAATCTACTCAAGTAGTTAGTTACTAGTTACTTTGGGTCATATATACTGAGTCTATTTTTATTTAGATATATAGATAAAATGTATGTTATGTATGTGTATAAATATATATATTTCATCAGCCTTTACTCCAGTCTTCAATGTTACATAATCCTTCAGAAATCATTCCAGTATGTTGATTTACTATCAATGATGTTCTTTTTATCTTTCTATTAATCAAATAATCCTAAACAAAATCTCACAGGTTCCAAAAAAATATTAAGCAGCATAACGGTTTCCAGCACTGGTAATAAATCAATATATTAGATTTATATTTTGAAAATTTGGCAAATTATTATTAAGCATTATTATTATTATTTTTTTTTTTTTCATTTTTATTAGAAACATTCCCAGAAGCATGAACTATATAATGAAATATCTCGATTCTCACTTTTCATAAATTGTTAATAATGATAATATGCGATGGTCAAAGTAGCCTAATTATGTAATTTATTATAAAAACCTGTCTGTTTACTTAAGTAATATAGGTTTCATGCCATAACATATTTTTAATACGACTTACTTTATATTAAATGTGAATTTGACATTGAAAGTCAATGTGATATAAAAAAATACTACTAGTCTTCATTATTCAGAAAGAGAGCAAATAACATTTACATTATCAAAGATCATTTTCACTGACAGTCTATCAATCACTCTCAGAAACTCCCATTAAAATCACTGAACCTGTTAAACACTGTGAAATCAATATCTTATTTACAGATTCGTACACGCACACATCTGCACTTTGTTCTTTCTGAAGAGAGAATTCGCCAGAAAGAGGTATTCAGTCAGCGAGCGAGTGAAGGAAGCACCGGCATTTTAGCGATGACTCATCGGAACACCTCTGATTGGCAATGCTTTAATAAGCTCAACAGAATCTTGTGTGATTGGTTATAATGCGCACTGCTGTAAAAACGCTTCTGTCTCTGGCTCACCGCCAGCCAGCGAACGCAGATCTAAATTTAGCAGCTGATGATATGACTCACTGAGTTCTCACGCCAGGGGGATTGTATCAAATATAGAAAATATTAATCTGCTATTTTTTGTCTTTTGGAAGCTGCATTCAACTTGGTTCCCCTCTGTTATAAGTTACACGTACAACAAACTAATGTCATAGTGGTATCGTGTACTGTAATCGAGTGTAGCCCAAGTTATACATGTTGAACCAGACAGCGCACGTGGTGTTCATCCTATACAGATCTTCATCGCAAGCAAATAATAGCCTTTGCAGATTTGCTTTCAATTCAGTGCAGATCCAGCCACGTCTTCAACGCTCTTTCTGTTCTTAAATGTTACAACTCTGAGTGAAGTGAACCGTTTCAAACGCTCAGCGCGCGCGGCAGGATACTGAACGAATCATTCAAACTGATTCATGAACCAATTCACTGGTAAGCCAACTGGTTTGATCAAGCCTTTGAGCAGAATTGACTCAAAAGAATGAATCATTCGTCAATGGGAATCGCTCATTGCCCAGAGAGAAGTAGACGTCGTGTTTGGATCAAACTAAAGCATTTATAACATTTATTGCATTAAGATAAAGTAACGAGAGGAGCGTGGCCCACAGTAACGAAGAAAAAGTACAGATTTCCCCCCCAAAAATTACTCAAGTAAGAGTAAAAGTACCCATCTTTAAATGTACTCCAAAAAGTATTAGTTACCCCCAAAATTTACTCAAGTAAATGTAATGAAGTAAATGTAACTCAGTACTACCCACCTCTGCTGTACTGTAACCCAGCATTGGTCCCCAGTGAACGGGAGAAGCGTTTTGTTTATTGATTCAGCCACACCACACATCGTGTAACATTGCAGGAGTCAAAACTTGCACGACTGTTTTTTTTAGACAATACTAAAGTGCCAGTGGGATTCTGGGAGACTTACCAAGATTACCATGGCAACTGGCAACGTTTGAGTTGATCTTTAGAGCATTAAGAAAGAATACTTCAGACTCCTGAGACAAAAAGGAACACTGGTTATTATAAAGTTATTTTTGTATCAGAGAAATAGTTTGAGTAACATTTTCACAAAAAGCAGCACTACATGGAAAAAAGTTTGCATTAACCTTGTACTTTTCCTGTTTCCCAAGGACATTGGCGAGGGAGAACATGATGGTGTGATCTTTTGGCAATATCTTTAATGCTTCCTTTCCAGTTAGCTCAGCCTGAGCCAGATTGCCTGTAATGAAAAGACAAAATATTAAATATAACATGAACTGTTACCTCGCTAAGACAAAGCATTACTGTTGCTCAATAAGTTATGAATGATAACTCAAACTGCTGGGCTTTTACCAATTTTAAAAGAATTCAAACTACAAAATGGGGGGGGGGGGAACATAGAATGGGTTCTATACACGTCAACTGCCTAGATTTTTATATTTAAATCCAAGCACAATGCAAGCTTCCGGTGTAGTGTTTTCCCATAGCAAACTCTGTGCTCAAATTTCTAATAACTGTCAAAAACAATTAGTTACACTATATTATAGTATAAGATATCATATATATATGAACAAAAGAAAATATAAAATTGTAGTATATTATATTAAAACATAATTAACAATTCTTATTAACGCAATCCAGGAACTTTAATATTAATATTGCTTTGTTAAGGTTTCATTTTCTGCGCTACACCGGAAGTTGTGTTGGCCAGTGAGGCTAATGTGGAAGCGTTCGTGCATAGAGTCTGTTATACAGAAGTAGTTAACTTGGGATGGACTTTTGACTTGAGCTTGCAAGTAACAATCTAGCAACCACTCAGAACATCCTAACAAGCAACGAGCAAACACTATGAAACCCTGCAATGTGCTAACATCACACAGAACATCTTAGTACTGTAGCTCCATAGAACAAATGTAAAAAGAACATTTTGAAAAAGAACAACTTGTTTTTAGTGCCACACTCTTATAGCGTATGTGCCAAACCATTTCCATCATTAAAACTAGCCTATGGAGAAAAAAAAAAGAAAACCTACTAAGAATTGTGAAGCTGAAAATTGTTTATATTTTTAGAAATAGTTCTAAATGTCACAAAAGGGCAACTGTATAGTTGTGATTCTGTGATTTCTGTTGACTGTGCAAAACGCCTCCAGAAGAGTTTTTCAACTCCACACATGGCTGATTCTTTTAGTTTCCTAATTAGAGGGCAACACAAGGGCTACTGACTTATTGATCTGGATGTCAAAACTCCCTCTGACCACAGACTCCGATAGATCTTCTCTCACCGGCTGGCCCTTAACAAATTTATGAGTTGCTGAGGATTCTTCCTCACCGTTGAAACCTAAACATGACTTATGTTTTATGTTTGCACACTTTCTTGGTGGGTTTTTAGTTTAATATTATAGGGAAACAATGTCCAATTTCCAGTTTGAAATCATTGACTTATTTTTGGGAGGGGTTTTGGGATCAAGTAAGGCTGGAAAATGCAGTGGGAGATGATCCTGGCGCCAGGATTTATAATTTCTTTTTTTGGTAAGGAAAATGGACCGTGCCAAGACTCTCCAGGGAGGGCCGACCTGCCTGGGAGATGCATTTGAATAGACAGCTTCTGTCCGGGAATCGCACCATTCTCCACACGGCAGGGAAGAGTGGCCTTAAAACAACACACAAGGCTTTTAATACATAAATTACAAGCATTGCTGATTCTTGCTCTTCCGATCTAATCATGTTGGATTCTTATGCCGGCATTTCCTGGAAAGGACAGGAAATTAATTCTGTAACATCTTGTAACATTTCTGTAACATTTCTGTAGGGCTGGGCAGCAAGTCTGTTATACTTTCCCAACTATACTGTAGTATGTGCTCTTTATCTAATGCAAAAAAGTATTGAAAGGTTATTAGATACTTCTAACAAAAAGATAAGTTATCCATCCCTGTAGGGTCTCTGACGAGATAAGGGGGTGAAGATGGGATGCAGGAGTTAATTGTTGTAAAGGGTGAACTAATTATACAGCATGGCCCCATGTGGCAGCATGCACCTGATGCTCAGCATCTGCAGAAGGGAAGTTCACACCTCTCTCACACACAGCTATGAGCCATGGCTAAACTTGGGACACAAGATGAAAACGACAAGGCAAGAGGATTTGGGACGAGGCCAAGATCATCAATTTACCCCAAGGGCAGGGTCAAGGTCATGTTTAATGAGAACACTCACTCAGGTTTAAGCATACATGAACATGAACTGCCCCATCTGAATGTAACAATACAGATCTATACTGCATTGCTAAACTGTGATATATGCAGCAACTAGCAAATCAGAATCAAGTATTCCAGATGACATCTAATGAAAGAAGTATAGCAGCTGTAAGTACACTATTTTTACACTATTTGTGGCAGTATGTACTGACCTTTTAATAAATCATTTTCCATCTAAACCTTACCAGTGTTGTCTAACAATATGACCATGTTGTTCCACACCAGACTGTGGTCAGGCTTCAGCATGGTGGCGTTCTTCCAGGCGTTCAGCGCGTCAATGCTGCGGTTCAGGTCTGCATACTGGGGATAAAACAAACAAGCACCAATCATAAACAGTGGGCCAGTGTGTGTCAAGGACAAAGATACTTCAAACAACAGCAAAATAATTCTCAGGCCTTACTATGTCATTTTTCAAAATTGATAGGAGAAAAAAAGGGCATGAAAATGATGCAGATTCAAACTTGCATTTTCTGCTAAATCAACAAGGCTAAACATGTCAGAAGCATGTGCATTAATCACTACGGCACATGTCTGATAAAAAATACTGTTGATAATTCATGGAGTAAAGTAATCAAACCTTCATTAACACAAAAATAGCATGTCATTACACATCATAATGGATAGTATTTAGAGCGAAATAGCCAATTTCTTGCCATAATTAATAATAAATTGCATCATGTTGCTTTGTACTCACACAGGAAGGATGAACATAATAGCCCAAGACCAAAACCACCCTAGACATATTAAAAATCCATGCTGTAATATTAATGAAATTTATGTTTAGAATATGGGGAAATGTAATAAGTAGGAAAAAATGCTATAAATGTATTGAATGCTTTATACAAATTACAGAGAAGGCACATCACTTACCAAACGTCCCAAGTTGTAATAACAGTCTGGGTATTTTTTCCTGAATCAAATTGTATTCCAATAGCTCTGTTCTGCCATGTCAAACTTTTTCAGACTGTTCTGCACAATACCCAAATTCATCCAAGCTGCAGCAAAATCAGGCCTAAACCAATTGAAAAAACACAGCAGAATGATTTACAAGATTAAAGGTTACACAACTACACAGAATATATTTGAACTTAAAACGTCACTCACTGGATATGAACCGCAGATGACAGGAGCTCTTCAGCTTCCTGGAATTCATTTCTTTCCTTTAATATGTTGCCAAGATTGTTCATGGCATGAACGTACTTGGGGTGTAATCTGTAACAACAAACAAACAAGTGAACACTACCTTATCTGACATAAATCACATGGTTTAAAGTACTGAAATCAGGAAGAACCGAGTGATTTTTGCCTAATGATATATAACAGAATCAGGGTTGTTGTTGTTTTTTTTTTTTACCTCACTGCCTCTCTGTAGTACTTGACTGCAGCACTCTGGTTGCTTCTGTCAGCAAGGGTTTTGCCAACGTTGTAATGCACCTGTGCAAGGAAGGAGAAAGTTAGAGCGCTCATCAAGCTAATGAAGTCACTGGTTTGCAAAACTGGACTGAATATAATTTAGAACAAATATTTTATTAGCTTTTCTGTCATGTTTGGTTTAGTTTCCCTGGAGAAACCTAATGTTAAAAGTCCAGCTCAAGGCATTTTGTGTGTTGATGGGTAAACTGAAGTTACGGAAATGGATTTCACCAATGGAGGGGAGTTAAAGGGATAAGTTCACCCAAAAATAAAGAATATGCTAGTCTCACTTGAACCAAGTTTTGTTTCAAGCATGACGTGAACACAAACTTAACGGAACATTATTTACACTGAATTATGGTCTGATGGTGAATATTAGGAGGTGATAAGTGGAAAATTGTTGTAGAACAGGCCACATACCTTGTGTTTCTTCCAGTGGAAGCTACAGTAACCCACAGTGTAGGCCAAAATGAGGCAGTAGCCCGCTGAGGAGAGGTACAGCACCCGCTCGGCTATCACAAACCCCACCCTGAAGAACAGATTACTGGCTGGCAGGAATGGAATCGCCAGCAGTACCAGGCCAAATGTCAGAGTCCTAAAAACACAAGAGTATAAAATACACTACCATACACACATGAACACATGAAACTAAATTCTTTAACATTTCTATTTCAAATAACTGCTGTTATTTAGAAATTTCTATTCATTAATGAATCCTGAAAAGCTGCATCATTTTTCACAAACTTTTTAAGCACTGTTTTTAACATGCATAATAATACAAAATGGTTCCTTGAGCACCAAATGCCATATAATGCCATATTATAAATGCCATTTTAAAATGCATTAAAATAGTAAACAGTTTCCATATGTCTAGATAATGCATGTCTTGTTTTGCTGGTCTTACCTTCTTCTATTGCTGTCCTGTGAGCACAGAGCTTGGTATACCAAGCCCATCAGACAGCACCACAACAAAAGAGGCCAGACAATCCTCCAGTCAGTTGCTGATTGAATCAAAGGCACACAGCCCATTGACCAATCAAAACACAGCCACCAGGGACACAGCAGTAACCAGGCATTCAAGGAGTAGTAGTAATTATAGTTCACAATCTGAGAGGAGAGAAAAAGCACAGAAAAACTTGATTCTTTAAGGAGTATGTGGAAAAATATGGTACAGTCTGTCTGGGGTAAAAATAACTACTAAAATTATATTCAAGTATTCAGTTTATTTTGGTTTTGACTAGGGTCGGCACTCGGCAGAATGCAATTATTTTTAAACACACACGTCAATGGGGCCATTAAAAAACCCAGACTGAAAGGGCTGCATACCCTCAAGATGACATTTTCAGCAAAGGATGCTGGGTTATCCACCTCAGTGAAAGATGGAGGCCCAGTTCCCATGATTCTCCACCTCGCGTACAAAAGAGAGGAACCACCAAGAAAGAAGAGCCAACCTCATAAGCAAACCCCTACTCAACAATCTGGGTGGAAAAAAGGAAGTAGAAATCAATCCAAAGGTCATTTGGGCCAATAGAGTAACACTCTGTGAATAAGTCACTTACTGTACAACAGCTGATTTTCTCCTGGACAGCAGCTGGTGAGCGAGCTCATAGATATCCAGATTACAAACCATGAGAATATCAAAAGCGGCATTCACTCCCTTCGGACACAGAAGAACAGAATATTTGATATTTTATGGGTGTTCTGTATTGTAAAAATAGATGAGAGATTATCTTACATATACATATATATATATATATATATATATATATACACACACACACACACACACACATACTCATAGCATATTACTTTATTTGACCTGCAACTCTCTCAAGTGGATACATATTTTCACTCACCAAAACCGTGATGCCTTGCTCCTTGCAGAGCATGGCTACAGCACAAAGAAGAATGCTGCTAAATATCCACAACACAGTTGTTGAGTCTCTATATTAAACCATATGCTTGATACAAAGTGAAAGATAGTAAGTAAGAGATAAAGTAAGAGATTCTAACATGCAGTGTCTGTAAAGGATTCATTTATCCCACGTCATTATTTATTCACCGTTTCATGTCATCACAAACTGGTATGACTTACTTTCTTATCTATGCAATTATAATAAATGGGTCCTCAAGCGAGATGAGATGATTTTATGTCTTCAAGCAAGATAAGATTTTAAGCTTCAGCAAACAAATCAACCATAAAAGTATCCTTAAAGAAGTCCATAGGGTTTCTGAACTAATCAGTATGATCTTTTCAATGACTCTGTGGATTCATTTCACAGAAATGGACTGTTATTTGTTCACAAAATCAGTGATTCAATGGTCTCTCTGAATAGGTTAACAGTCCACTGGATATAAAATTATCATTGAAAAACAATAATGAATTAAATTCCAATCTGTTTCTCACACAAAGCTTTTGTAGACAATACAGTAGACAAGTTGAATGGACCACTTATATGCTGCTTTTGTTTCCTTTCTGGAATCCTGAAAACACCAGTTCCCAAGCAGAGGCCAAAAGAGCAACCAGTGCAATTTCAGAATTTCTCCTTTTATGATCCACAGGTAAAAAAACTAATCATATGGATTCACAAAGGCAGTAAATGATTGCAAATGTAAAGTTTTGAAAAATTATTTTGACATTTTGTGTCACTAAATTTCACATAGTGCCATAATAACATATGTATAAGAGTCTAGTGCTTTAGTTTATCAACTGACCTTGAAACGCTTTGCAGTAAACCAGAAAAGAGAGCTGAAAAAAGAGGGCACACAACAAATCTGCTTTGCCAACAATGCCAGGCACCTACAAGACAGAGAGCCAACAGATGAGATTATTCACAAGATCAGCTCCAACTAAATACTCTTGGAGAGCTAAAGTACACTGTCTCATCAACCATCGTTTATCATCAAGCAGGTCACAGCCATGAAATCCAGCCCAAGGTCATTCGTTTTTTAAAAGCAGCTACACATTTTGCACCAAAACAAATTAAATCCTGCTTTTACAATAAAGGTAAAAAAACAGGCAGCATAAAAACATCCTTCGCAGGCAGCCCTGTCATCTGTGAAATTGCCTTTATTTCTGGCAGTGCCAAATTAACGGTGAAGGCAGGAGGCAGCAGTCATTAAAGAACTGCAGTCGGCCCTGGCTGGAGCCCTGGGGCCACCTTCTTTGATTCATCCTGTAGGCCCAAGTCAGTGGTCTCTCTGAACCGCACCCCCTCCAGGTCCAAAGCCGGTCTTTCTGAACCTGATTAAAGAGTAGTTACCAGAGCATTGGCAGACTCTACCATGCTCGGACACATCCATGGCAGGTCAGAGCGAGCATTAAGTAGCTGTTAATAGCCACTGCTGACTGTAGAGCCCACCTATGTGATGCACACCAGCTGCGTGAAGCTTTCTTCTCCACAGATCTTGTAATGTATATTTCATGCAACATCAGTGAACATTGTGATATGGAGCACTGTAGTCAGAGATTGTTTACCGGGCAGAGACAGCCTGCTGAATCACGTCTTCCCACTTACACTTTCCGTGTGAACTGGATGTGCAGCAAAGAAGAGTGCAGCCAGGAAAGAAGCTTTTCGAGAACAATTGAGTTTCACCCCTCTTCCATCGTGAACCAGGCCGCCAATTAATATGGCAAACACATCGATCATTAACACAGAAATAACACAGTGCAGGGCAATGTTGAGCACGTGGAAGCCAATCGGATGCAGTCCACCAGCCAAGAGGTAGTTGATCCTAGGAAAATACAACCCGAATTCCGGAAAAGTTGGGACGTTTTTTAAATTTTAATAAAATGAAAACTAATAGACTTTCAAATCACATGAGCCAATATTTTATTCACAATAGAACATAGATAACATAGCAAATGTTTAAACTGAGAAAGTTTACCATTTTTATGCACAAAATTAGCTCATTTCAATTTTGATTTCTGCTACAGGTCTCAAAATAGTTGGGACGGGGCATGTTTACCATGGTGTAGCATCTCCTTTTCTTTTCAAAACAGTTTGAAGACGTCTGGGCATTGAGGCTATGAGTTGCTGGAGTTTTACTGTTGGAATTTGGTCCCATTCTTGCCTTATATAGATTTCCAGCTGCTGAAGAGTTCGTGGTCGTCTTTGACGTATTTTTCATTTAATGATGCGCCAAATGTTCTCTATAGGTGAAAGATCTGGACTGCAGGCAGGCCAGGTTAGCACCCGGACTCTTCTACGACGAAGCCATGCTGTTGTTATAGCTGCAGTATGTGGTTTTGCATTGTCCTGCTTAAATAAACAAAGCCTTCCCTGAAATAGACGTTGTTTGGAGGGAAGCATATGTTGCTGTCACAGGTCGGGGTGGCCAAGCCTGACTGCACCCACCCCTGAAACCCAGGATCACCTCGGGGAGCGTACCAGAGAAACCAGACAGACGAGAGAGTATAAAAATGAACAAAGTTTTATTTAGTTAAAAGCATTTAAAAGTCTCTGTACTAACTCTATGTCTCCCAACCAGACCGGGATCGGACCTCGGACGCCGGGAGGGCGTGGAGTCTTCGGGCAGTTCGTGCCCAGAGGATCCTGCGATCTGCACAGCAGAGTAAGTAATCACCGTCGGTATGTGTTCTTGAATGAGTGGTGGGCTTACGGCTGGGAGATACTTCGGTTAAGACTGGGGGAGGAATAATTCTTGGGTCCACCTCTTTTCACAGGAACATCACTTGCGGCGTTCGGCCCAGAGGATCCTGCGATCTGCACAGCAGAGTAAGTAATCAACAGCGGTATGTGTTCTTTAATGGATAATGGGGCTTACGGCTGGGAGATGCTTCGGTCGAGACCGGGGAAGGAATAATTCTTGTGTCCACCTCTTTCCACAGGGACATCACATGCGGCGTTCAGCCCAGAGGATCCTGCGATCTGCACAGCAGAGTAAGTATCAACAGCAGGTATGTGTTCTTGAATAAGTAATGGGGCTTACGGCTGGGAGATGCTTCGGTTGAGACCGGGGAAAGGAATAATTCTCGTGTCCACCTCCTTTCACAGGGACATCACATGCGGCGTTCGGCCCAGAGGATCCTGCGATCTGCACAGCAGAGTAAGTAATCAACAGCGGTATGTGTTCTTTAATGGATAATGGGGCTTACGGCTGGGAGATGCTTCGGTCGAGACCGGGGAAGGAATAATTCTTGTGTCCACCTCTTCCCACAGGGACATCACATGCGGCGTTCGGCCCAGAGGATCCTGCGATCTGCACAGCAGAGTAAGTAATCAACAGCGGTATGTGTCCTTTAATAAGTAATGGGGCTTACGGCTGGGAGATGCTTCGGTCGAGACCGGGGAAGGAATAATTCTTGTGTCCACCTCTTTCCACAGGGACATCACATGCGGCGTTCGGCCCAGAGAATCCTGCGATCTACACAGCAGAGTAAGTCATCAGCATGTACACACACAAACTTCCCGCAAACAGGGAGCACGCTGAATGCCTGGGTGTTGGTTACGGCGATGGTGGTGGGCTTTCGGAGTGGTGAGCGTCCGGCATTAACTCCATATATATGTTCCCCACACTCTGTAACTTCACTTCAAACAATTTATTATGTAAACCCACCACTTCAGGCACGGCACACCCACTCTTCGTGCAATTAGAGCCAGCACTCACCCAACGATTGCTCCGTCCACTTCACAACGTTATTAATCCCAGTACAGGTGTATATAATTTATCAAAGTCCCAGATCAGGTCACTTATCTTCCCTCTGATGATGATGGCGCGGCCTGGTCTTCACTTGCTTCCCATAACTCGCACCCTTTCCGTCCTTAATATCTCCACTCGATCGCTGATATATCTGTTGCACAGCCAGATAGCCGAAACCCCACAATAGTCCTCAACTACCTTCACACGCCAGCCCAAAACGTCCAAGGGATTCACCTCTCCCAGGGGAACACATCCGAAGAGAAGAACAACATCCGGGGAGAAGACAACGAGGAAGAACAGCCGGGGGAACGAACAGCCAGTAGGAAAACAACACCCCTCATGGTCTCTGTACTTCCCTTTTTATATGGTTACTCCGCCTCCATAATCCTCTCACAGATCGCCACATCAAACTCTCCACACCAGACGTCAATCTGTCATTAGCGCTGTTATTGGGACGTAATGCGCAACCCGGAAGTGGACCGGTGTTACCGCAACACCGTCCCGGAGGGAACACAATTCCAGCGGGACTTAGTTCCGCTTCTCTTTCGTCACCCCGTGACATACCCCCCTGCCAAACCGTTCTAGTCCCTAGAACGCCTTTCAGTCGCCCATTCTCCATAGCGTGCCGGGGGCCGACCTCGGTTCTCCCTCTGGGACCGTCGTGGTGGCGAGACAGGGTCGATGTCCGCAGGCATATCCATTGGGTCTCTGGGGGCCATTTCTGCGGGGACATTTCCCCGTTCTCCTGGGATCACGGCCCATCCTGCTATCCACGGGGCTACAGCTTCAGGCTCCATTGGCGCCTCCTCTACGGGGCTGGGATAGTTCGGACAGGGGCGGATCATGTTCCGATGGACCACTCTAGCGGGCCCGGCTTTTCCTTCGGGCCGAATCGTATATACCGGCTGTCCCGGCCGCTGCTGGCCCTCGACCACATATGGTGTACTCTCCCATCGGTCACTGAGCTTCCCCTTTCCCTGTCGCCGGTTGTCCCTTACCAGGACCCTTTCTCCTGGGAGGAGGGGGGCTTCCCGAGCCGTCCGGTCGTACAGCCTCTTGTTTTTCTTCCCAGCCGCTCGGATCCGTCTCGAGACTTGCTCGTATGCAAAATGGAGGCGTTGGTGGTGGCGCCCTACCCATTCGGTTACGTTCCCCTCCTCCTCGGTTGCTGCCGTCCCCAGCAATAAGTCGGTGGGCATCCGCACATGCCTGCCAAACATCAAATAAGTGGGGGCGTAGCCCGTGGTACTGTGCGTACTGTTATTGTAGGCCTGAATCAGATTTGGTAGCGCACTCACCCAGTCGCTCTGATGTTCTTGATCTAGCGTGCCGAGCAAGTTCAATAGGGTCTGATTGAACCGCTCGCATCCGCCGTTTCCCTGGGGGTGGTAAGTAGTGGTATGGATCTTGGTGCAGCCGTACACTTTACACAGCTCTCTGATTACCCGAGACTCGAAGTTTGGCCCTTGGTCCGAGTGTAGGAACTCGGGGCAACCGAACGGCTGGAAGACAGCCCTCCACAGAGCAGTGGCGGTGGTATTCGCCGTCTGGTCCAAGGTAGGAATGGCCCAGGAGTACTTGGTGAACAAGTCGGTAATGACAAGGATGTTCTGATAACGGTCTGCTGGCCGACCCAAAGTCAAGAAGTCCATTGCGACTATGTGGAGAGGAGCCTTTGCCTGGATGGGGACCATCGGTGCTCGTGCCTCCTTCCTGGCTTTGAACAAGGTGCAACGAGGACAGGCCCGAACGAAGGTACGTACCGTTGCTTCTAGGTTGGGCCAGTAGAAGTGTCGCCTCAAGAGAGAGACCGTTTTCTCGTGCCCTTGGTGGCCCAGCTGATCATGGTACGCTATCAAGAGCTCTTGCACCTGGCCTTCGGGGACAACGATCTGTCGGAGTTCCTCGTCCAGCCCCGGATCTCGGACAGACCTACAGAGTACTCCCTCCTTCACCTGTAGTCTGGCCCATTGTCCCAACAGCTTCCTTCCTGCTCCCCCTTGGGCCCGTTGTTCGGCCAACGTCGGTTTTCGCCCCCGTTCCAGCCATCGCATCAAGCCACTGATCTCCCTGTCGGCCTGCTGTCGCTCTTTCCAGCGGCAGGGGTCCCATCCCCAACTCACAGGCATCGCCTCACGTTGAGTCCCCGGCGCCTCCACAATGCCCACCATATACTCCTCTCCCTCGGGGTCTGGCGTGGGTTCCGGTGGGTCCCTCGGACCTTGAGCTTCCGGGAGTCGGGACAGGGCGTCAGCGTTGGTGTTCTCCCGTCCTGGCCGGTACCGGAGCTGGTAGTTATAATTGGCCAACTGGGCCACCCAGCGCTGTTCCACTGCCCCCAACTTCGCCGTCTGTAGATGCACTAAGGGGTTGTTGTCAGTTACTACCGTCACCTGGGCACCCCACAGGTAATCTTTGAACTTCTCGCTGAGTGCCCATTTCAGCGCCAGCAACTCTAACTTGAAGGAGCTGTAATTTGCGTCATTCCTCTCTGCTGGATGAAGGCTCCGGCTTGCGTAGGCTACGACCCGCTCTACATCGCCTTGTTGCTGGGCCAACACGGCCCCCAAGCCCAGGTTGCTCGCGTCTGTATATAAGACAAAGGGCTTGGAGAAGTCCGCATACGCCAGAATCGGCGCCTGCAGCAACTCGTGTTTCAGTCGCCGGAACGCAGCCTCACACTCGGGGCTCCACAGGATAGCCGGTGATCCGCGACCTCGGGGGCGTCCTGTCCCAGCCAGCAACTGATTTAGGGGCTTTGCGATCTTGGAGAAGTCCTTGATAAAGCGGCGGTAGTACCCCACGAAGCCCAGGAAGGACCGGACCTGCTTCACCGTCTGTGGGGCAGCCCACTCTCGTACCGCCGACACCTTCTCCGGGTCGACCGAAACTCCCGCCGCGCCCACACAGTGTCCCAAGAATTTGACCTCCCGCCGTAACAGATGGCACTTGTCCGGCTGGAGCTTCAGCCCATATTTCTCCATGGCCCCGAAGACCTGCTCAAGGTGTTGTAAGTGGGAGTCAAAATCTGGGGAATAGACAATCACATCATCCAGGTACACCAAGGCGGACTCCATCAACTGACCTCCCAGGCACCGCTGCATCAGCCTCTGGAAGGTGGCAGGAGCGTTGCAGAGGCCGAAGGGCATCCGGTCCCATTCAAAGAGACCGAACGGGGTGGTAAAGGCGGTCTTCTCCCGGTCGGCCTCGGCCACTTGTACCTGCCAGTAGCCACTTGCCAAGTCCAGCGTGGAGTACCATGCCGAGCGTGTCAAGCCAGCCAGGGAGTCCTCGATCCGGGGTAGGGGGAACGCGTCCTTCCTAGTGACCAGGTTCAGCTTGCGGTAGTCAACGCAAAACCTCCATGCGCCAGTCTTCTTCTGTACCAACACGATGGGAGCTGCCCACGGGCTGCTGCTCTCTCTAACAACCCCTCGATTGAGCATACCCTGCAGCAGTGTGCGGACCTCCGCGTACAGGGTAGGTGGGACGGGTCGGTACCTTTCTCTACTGGGCTCTGCATCTCCGGTGGGGATCCGATGTTGCACGACGTTGGTGCAGCCGTAGTCCTCTTCGTGTGCCGAGAAGACATGTTGCCACTTGCTCAGCAGGTCTCGCAGCTTCCTGGCCTGTGCCGGTCCCAGCTCCTCCCCTTGCAGGGAACTTCCCTTCAAGTGGCCGGGCACCTCCTCCCCTAGACTCTGGGGCGACGAGCTCGCTTGGGTAAGGGCCACTTCCACCACCGCGGGGTGTACTTGGCGAAAGCTCACGTCCTGGTCCTCCCGCACCTGATGGGGTTCTACCGGCGTTACCTTGACCAGCCGCTGGTGTTTGTATAGGTGCACGACGTGGGGCGTCCCGTTCCGAACTCTCACCGGGATCCGTCCTCTTCGTGCCACGGCCAAACCTCTGGCGACTTCTACCTGCTGGCCATCCCAGTGGGGCTCCACCAACACCCATTCCTCCGCTCCTACGTCCCGCTGGGGGACTCGTACCCATACTAGGGCCTCGCTGTTCGCTGGCACGGACAGGGCATACCAGCACGCTACCCGACCAGTCCCTTCGCGGCCTTGCCGGGCCCGGGACATCTGGATCCGTCGGCAGTCAGCGGCGACGCGTTCCCATTCCTGTTGTTCGGCCGGCGAGATCCCTCGAGCGGGCTTTACCCGAAACAATTCTTCCCAACATGCAGATAATACATTCATACCTAGTAAGGCCCGGTGACTCCCCAAGCAGTGGTCCTTTACGATGATCACTCCCTTCTGGGGCACGATCACTCCATGGATCTCCAAGTCCGCCAGCCTGTAGCCAATGTAGGGGATGTCCAGACCATTTGCTCCTTTCAGGGAGAGCCAGGGAGCCTCCGTCCCATGCATCCTCTGGTTTCCAAACAGCTCTTGCGACAGGCTCTCCGCGAACAGGGTCACCTGGGATCCGGTGTCGACGAGACAGGGCACCTTCACACCGCACACCTGGACCTCCACCACTGGGCTATGCCCGACCAGCCTGTCCTTGGAGCCTGCTCCGATGGGTGGGTCATCTAAGGGGGTCCCGACCACACGACCCACTGTGGCCGGTCGACCTAAAAACCCCCCTCCGAACCTCTTCGAGGGCCACACTGTCGGCTGTAATGGCCTGGTTGGCCACAGCGGTTGCAGATAGGTCGTCCTTGCTCGTCCCACTCAAACTGGGGTCGGTTGGGCCGGTTAGGTCGCCTCCCTGCGTCCCTGTTCCCGTCCGAGTACACCCGGTCCCGCGAGATGGGCCTCACCTCTGGCCTGGTAGCCCCGAGACGCAGCTCGTCCACGAGCGTCTTGGTTAGCTCCGCCATCTGCTCCCGGACATCCTTTAGGAGTTCTAGCTTCAGAGTCTGTTTCCACTCCGCCATGTCGGGGACAGCCACTACGGAGCTACTTACGGCCGCACACACAGGGGGCTCTTTCACCTCAGCCTGATCAATCTCCAATGCCACCGCTTCCTTCTTTAGGTCTTCGAAGGTGAATTCCGGCTCCCTCCTAAATTGGACTCTAAGTCCCTGGCGTACCGGGCCTTCCCTTAGCCCCAGCAGGAATTGGTCTCTCAACAGGGTCTCACCCTCTCCGAGACCATGGTCTGGGCGCCCCTGCAGCCTGGTAACTTGCTCCCGTAGTTGGAGGGCGAAAGCTCTGACGGATTGGCGGGGGCCCTGCTTGCTGCTGAAGAACTGGGCCCGGAGAACCGCAGTTGGAGTAGCGTCACCATACCTTTCCGTCAGGAATCTGAACACAGACTGGGCGGTGGTTCGGACAGCTTCGGGGGCGGCTTGGACTTCCCGCCGTGCTTCCCCGTCAAGGGAGTTGAGGGCAAACTGTAGCTGTTGAGTCGCGCTCAGTCCCTGTAGCCCGGCCAGATATTCGATCTGAGCCCGCCATTCGGAGAGGCGCACCTCTGACTCACTTCCTCCATATTTCTGGACCCAGGGGTTTCCCATGAACACTGGCATGACTCGGGGTGGGGCCCCCAGTGCCTCGTCGTCGGCCATCTGAGAATCCCTGGTCGCTCAACCCGAGGTGAAACCCTGCCGACTACGCCAAATCTGTCACAGGTCGGGGTGGCCAAGCCTGACTGCACCCACCCCTGAAACCCAGGATCACCTCGGGGAGCGTACCAGAGAAACCAGACAGACGAGAGAGTATAAAAATGAACAAAGTTTTATTTAGTTAAAAGCATTTAAAAGTCTCTGTACTAACTCTATGTCTCCCAACCAGACCGGGATCGGACCTCGGACGCCGGGAGGGCGTGGAGTCTTCGGGCAGTTCGTGCCCAGAGGATCCTGCGATCTGCACAGCAGAGTAAGTAATCACCGTCGGTATGTGTTCTTGAATGAGTGGTGGGCTTACGGCTGGGAGATACTTCGGTTAAGACTGGGGGAGGAATAATTCTTGGGTCCACCTCTTTTCACAGGAACATCACTTGCGGCGTTCGGCCCAGAGGATCCTGCGATCTGCACAGCAGAGTAAGTAATCAACAGCGGTATGTGTTCTTTAATGGATAATGGGGCTTACGGCTGGGAGATGCTTCGGTCGAGACCGGGGAAGGAATAATTCTTGTGTCCACCTCTTTCCACAGGGACATCACATGCGGCGTTCAGCCCAGAGGATCCTGCGATCTGCACAGCAGAGTAAGTATCAACAGCAGGTATGTGTTCTTGAATAAGTAATGGGGCTTACGGCTGGGAGATGCTTCGGTTGAGACCGGGGAAAGGAATAATTCTCGTGTCCACCTCCTTTCACAGGGACATCACATGCGGCGTTCGGCCCAGAGGATCCTGCGATCTGCACAGCAGAGTAAGTAATCAACAGCGGTATGTGTTCTTTAATGGATAATGGGGCTTACGGCTGGGAGATGCTTCGGTCGAGACCGGGGAAGGAATAATTCTTGTGTCCACCTCTTTCCACAGGGACATCACATGCGGCGTTCGGCCCAGAGGATCCTGCGATCTGCACAGCAGAGTAAGTAATCAACAGCGGTATGTGTCCTTTAATAAGTAATGGGGCTTACGGCTGGGAGATGCTTCGGTCGAGACCGGGGAAGGAATAATTCTTGTGTCCACCTCTTTCCACAGGGACATCACATGCGGCGTTCGGCCCAGAGAATCCTGCGATCTACACAGCAGAGTAAGTCATCAGCATGTACACACACAAACTTCCCGCAAACAGGGAGCACGCTGAATGCCTGGGTGTTGGTTACGGCGATGGTGGTGGGCTTTCGGAGTGGTGAGCGTCCGGCATTAACTCCATATATATGTTCCCCACACTCTGTAACTTCACTTCAAACAATTTATTATGTAAACCCACCACTTCAGGCACGGCACACCCACTCTTCGTGCAATTAGAGCCAGCACTCACCCAACGATTGCTCCGTCCACTTCACAACGTTATTAATCCCAGTACAGGTGTATATAATTTATCAAAGTCCCAGATCAGGTCACTTATCTTCCCTCTGATGATGATGGCGCGGCCTGGTCTTCACTTGCTTCCCATAACTCGCACCCTTTCCGTCCTTAATATCTCCACTCGATCGCTGATATATCTGTTGCACAGCCAGATAGCCGAAACCCCACAATAGTCCTCAACTACCTTCACACGCCAGCCCAAAACGTCCAAGGGATTCACCTCTCCCAGGGGAACACATCCGAAGAGAAGAACAACATCCGGGGAGAAGACAACGAGGAAGAACAGCCGGGGGAACGAACAGCCAGTAGGAAAACAACACCCCTCATGGTCTCTGTACTTCCCTTTTTATATGGTTACTCCGCCTCCATAATCCTCTCACAGATCGCCACATCAAACTCTCCACACCAGACGTCAATCTGTCATTAGCGCTGTTATTGGGACGTAATGCGCAACCCGGAAGTGGACCGGTGTTACCGCAACACCGTCCCGGAGGGAACACAATTCCAGCGGGACTTAGTTCCGCTTCTCTTTCGTCACCCCGTGACATTGCTCTAAAACCTTTATATACCTTTCAGCATTCACAGAGCCTTCCAAAACATGCAAGCTGCCCATACCGTATGCACTTATGCACCCCCATACCATCAGAGATGCTGGCTTTTGAACTGAACGCTGATAACATGCTGGAAGGTCTCCCTCCTCTTTAGCCCGGAGGACACGGCGTCCGTGATTTCCAACAAGAATGTCAAATGTGGACTCGTCTGACCATAAAACACTATTCCACTTTGAAATAGTCCATTTTAAATGAGCCTTGGCCCACAGGACACGACGGCGCTTCTGGACCATGTTCACATATGGCTTCCTTTTTGCATGATAGAGCTTTAGTTGACATCTGCTGATGGCACGGCGGATTGTGTTTACCGACAGTGGTTTCTGAAAGTATTCCTGGGCCCATTTAGTAATGTCATTGACACAATCATGCCGATGAGTGATGCAGTGTCGTCTGAGAGCCCGAAGACCACGGGCATCCAATAAAGGTCTCCGGCCTTGTCCCTAACGCACAGAGATTTCTCCAGTTTCTCTGAATCTTTTGATGATGTTATGCACTGTAGATGATGAGATTTGCAAAGCCTTTGCAATTTGACGTTGAGGAACATTGTTTTTAAAGTTTTCCACAATTTTTTTACGCGGTCTTTCACAGATTGGAGAGCCTCTGCCCATCTTTACTTCTGAGAGACTCTGCTTCTCTAAGACAAAGCTTTTATAGCTAATCATGTTACAGACCTGATATCAATTAACTTAATTAATCACTAGATGTTCTCCCAGCTGAATCTTTTCAAAACTGCTTGCTTTTTTAGCCATTTGTTGCCCCCGTGCCAACTTTTTTGAGACCTGTAGCAGGCATTAAATTTTAAATGAGCTAATTAAGTGGATAAAAGTGTAAAATTTCTCAGTTTAAACATTTGCTACGTTATCTATGTTCTATTGTGAATAAAATATTGGCTCATGTGATTTGAAATTCCTTTAGTTTTCATTTTATTAAAATTTAAAAAACGTCCCAACTTTTTCGGAATTCGGGTTGCAAGAAAAAGCCACAAATCACAATGATTAAAACTAACTTTTGACTTGTGCAATGAACACAAAAGTTTTGTATATTTCTGAAACCCAAAACAGAAGAGATGCGATGACATACAGACATACAGACATCACTGCATTGTGGAGTAACTTTTATGGTTGAGTTTATCTAACGGGCCATTACTGATGCAAAACAATGTCATTCTCATTAGCAGCATGCAGGACATGAATTATGCCTCCTTTATAGATTCCTCACAGTTGCAACCAAATGCCAAAGAAAATTCTAAAACGAGTTTGAAAAAAGGCAATATTTGCATCCAGTTGTAATGTCAATTATTGTGGTATTCGGGTGAGGAAGCACTCGGGGGACCTCTTTTGATTTCCCACTGAGAATAAAATTACAACACTAATACATGCAAAGAGGTTTGACAGTATTCACTACAAGCAGGTTGGAATATTACCTTGTGTTAATCATCAGTCACCCAGCAGTAATTAAAAGACTATTTTGTCTTTGTAGCGAACGTACCTGAAGGTCAGGACGGTCAGCGGCCGGTAGGATTTGTGACTGGAGTTGCTACTTAAGTTACTTCCCCAAAAGTCATTTTTCCAGATGTTATTTAAACGAGTGTCAGGATTCAAATCCTACGAAGAGTAAAAATCGCCATAGGAAATCTGTTGAGACAATGTATATAAACTGCAATAAACTAAACTGAATGGTGACCACGGACCCCATCCTCCATTGTCACTGAATGGAACCCTAAATGTACTGAATGTATGATTCATGTGCTTAAAATGACACAGAGGCAAATTATGTCAGAATTTGGATTTTTAGGTAAACTATTGCTCATATAATAAACAAATAAATCAATAAATAACCAGGTTTGAGGTTGATACCTTGTTATTGATGATGGCTTCTGAATCATCAAAGACAAAGTCCCCATTATAGCTGTTTATGAAACAGATCAGGGCAACAAAGGCAGTGACCAACCGGGAGTGCAAGGATCCCAGTTTTGGCAGGGGGATGTGATGATCCCAGTAAGGCTCAGAAAGCACCATTTTTCATCTGGTTTCTGTTCATTCTGACCCACTACTGTGATGCAGAACAAAAAAAGTGAGTGGAGGGTTAAAATAGCAAAATAACACTCTAACAAAAATAAGAAGGGAAGATAGGCGCATGGACTGAACATACCTACAGTATGCATTACAGAGATCTCTTGGAAAAGACGGCATGACATCTCAGCATGGTTGCCTGATTTGCGGCATGGCTGTACACACAGATGCAGGCAATGCATAGCAACCGGCTGTCAAAGCGAGCAAAGGTTACGAAACCATTCACACTTTCTACGTTGTCTGCACGCGCGAGAATGACGATCGTCAAAACATGAGTCACAAATAATAGTATAAACGTACACTGACGTCAATAAATGTCTGCTCGCTAAAGAGAACGATTTAAACCCGTCGAACCACACAAATGTGAAAATAAAGGCTTAATACGTGGCTAAATGATGGCTGATCCCTGTATGAGCAGGCGGGAAGGAAGTCGACCGGAAGTTGAAGTCGGCCGTGTGCCGCCATCTTGTAGCAGAACTTCACTTTATGTTAGCATCCCATTGACTCCCATTCATTTTGGCGTCACTTTGACAGCGAATAACTTTACATCTGAGGCTTTTAAAGACTCCATTTGTCCATTATTTATTTCTAAAGATACACGACAATGTATAAAGGACTCCATTACCTTCTATGTTACATTATGGCCCCCTAGAAACAGTTTTTGTAAAAATAGGCTAACGATTGCGTCATAACCACTCGACTCTCTGTCGCACAGTAGAGAAATTACCGTACAGACAGGAGGAGAAGCTCGCAGGCAATCGGGTAGACGTCAAGAGAAAAGCCCATTTTAAAATACTATACAAAATAATTAATCAGAATACTTACTCCTTCTCACTCACGCCAAAGAACTCCCCGCTCAAGCTCGCCGTCTCTGCAAGATTAATGATGGCAGTTTGCACTCACAGCGACTAGAAGATTTACATCTGTCAGACAGGTTGCTGACGTCATCAAGCTTAGTTTGAGTCTGCGCGTCAGAAACAGAAGTGCTAAAAATCGCTAAAAATGGGCTTCAGTTGTCTCAATTGAGTTCCAATGGGGTCGCTGTGTCCATTTCTTTTACTGTCTATGTGTATGAGCCTCTCGCTTGTACTTCCTGCTAGCGCGCGGAGAAGAATAGCCTGTGTAACGTCACGTGACCTGAGCCAGCCAAGTGGATATAATGAGAGGACGCACACAAACTAATGAATGCTACACAGACGATTACATGACATGAAATGGCAAGCAGTGGAACAGAGCGATATTGTATACTTCATCTAAAACTGTTAATTTCCTAATTGGGCAATGGATTAAAACAAAATGTCTAGACATATTAAACTGATAACGTTATATGTCTTCTAGAAAAGGACACGCCATTTTGAATTCACAACCGAGTTACAATAAATAATTGTTCTCTCAATATGCATAATGTAAATGCTAATTGTATGTCAACATTACAAAAACTTCTGAGCCCAGATCAACAGCATAAAGTGACATGGTGGAACAGCTTTTATGTTGTCCAACAGTCCAAAATGAAGGAGTGGATGAATTAAATGTCACAGTGCTCCCTAAAATTTCTCTGTCTGGCAAATAGCCATTAAAAGGATGAAAAGATAACATTACTGGAGGGTCGGCTGTAAGTAAACAAACTACAGTATGCATCCGCACCAAGAGGTGTCACTATAAAGTGTAGGCCTACTATTGGGAGGAATAAAGCACTATGAAGTACTATTAAAGGAATAGGTCACCCAAATATGAAATTTTGCTGAAAAGGACTTACCCTCAGGCTATCCAAGATGCAGTTTGATTCTTCATCGTAACAGTAAAGAGTCCAAACTTGACTCCATTCCGTCAATTTACGTCTTAAGCGAAGTGGAAATTTGCATGTTTGTAAGAAACAAATCCACCATTAAGGCACAACTTTAAACCATCACTTCTGGTCAAATTACTGTCCATAATCATTAATATGTTTCATCTAGTGATAAAGTCTGTCCCCTGTTGCCCACCAACATATTTGTTTAGAACTTTGTTTAGATCTTGTTTAGATTTGATCTGTGCACATTTTTATCCTAATTCAGACTAGACAACTTTTTCATTGGAGAAAGCAATATTATGGATAAAAGAGTCATATTTTAACTGGAATCAATGGTTTAAAGTTAAAAACCGCTCTTAATTATGGATTTGTTTATTGCACACAGCTTTTCACTTCACAAGACCTTAACTGATATGATGGAGCCATCTGGCTTACTTGTAGATCACTGTGGTGTTTTTATCAACTGTTTGGAATCTCATCATTCTGACAGCACCCATTCACTGCAGAGGATCTTTTGGTGAGCAAATGATGTAATGCTAAATTTCTCATATTATGATGAAAAACTAATTATTGCATGGCCTGAAAATGAGTACATTTTCATGTAACCATGAGTCATACAATCAGATTTTAAACCTATGACAATTGTGTTGCATTATATATCTAAACATGTTCATGGAATTGGATAAAGGCCACAAAATTAGGCTTAATCTTGAGTCACGTGCAGTTTTATATTGATCATCCAGTTTTGTTTACCTATAAAAATACACCCTGAATACACAAGCTCTGATTTAATTGAGATTTCAGCTACAATATAGACAACGTGTCATAATGATGATTGTCTCTACTTTTGAACTGCTGACACATCACTACTCACTCAGCAACACAAATACCACTCTGGCCAGCCAATCCTCCACCAGTCCCCGTCTCATGGGGGATAACATCACAGAGATTAGCTGTAGCTGTCTGACTACTGGTAAAAAGATTTCAAACACTCACACCAGTGGCAGAGCTTTAGGCTTTGAGCCTCTAGTGCAAGGAGAGTTAGGAGAAGTGTTTTTCCCCCATGGGCTTCAAAATGAGGTAAGGACTCTTTATATTTTCTTAGTTTGTCTTCCTGCTGTTCCAAGCTCAGATCTTTTCCCCTCTTCCAGTTTCGTAATTCACTTTAATGAAAGAATGTGCAGTTATAGCGGTCATCGATTTAGACTGATGAAGAACATTTGTACAGTACAATAATGTGGTCTATTACCTGCTTAATGAATTGCCTCTGTCCTGTTTGTACTGTCATAGACTCACATCCTGTCTAATTACTCCACAAACTAATAACCTTATTTCTTTCAGGAAACAGAAAACATTATTTGCATTTACTTTAATCATTACATCTGTCTTAAAAAGTAACAGATTTGTTGCAGTGTAATACATATTCCAATAATTTAGAAAAAGTTTTTCAAATTCGTTTAGACAATATTATTTATTAACTTTGCTTCTAAAAGAAATGAATACACTCTCACATAACACAGCTTTTTCACCAACAGTCATACAGTTAATAAAATGCATTGTTTAGTTGCAGAAAAGGTTTGTGGCCCATGACATTGGTGATATCCAGCCATTTCCTCACTTTCATGCCATTTGACCCTGACCTTTCCTTTCTTTTTTCATTACATGTACCGTCAGATTGCAAAAAAATAAATAAATAAATAAATAAACAATGTCTGTCTTGAAATGATCTATTCAAAGGTGCTGAATCCCAGCCTGTATACAATAGAGTTGAGCCATGGAGATTTAAAGAGGAAGATCAAGCGTCCTTTTAAGCACTCCCAGGCACTTCATCAGGAACTGCTCAAATTCAGGGCCCTCTTAAAAATCCCCCTGCCAAGCCAAATGTAAGATGTGCTGATTTCATCTTTAAATGCATACATTCTCTCACAAACACACCACAAGTCTTGAAAACACAATTCACCCCATTGCTTTTTGTGCTGCTGAGTGTTTTTATTTTTCAGTTGGGTGGGTGTACTCAATTTGCCCCAGATGTATTCTCATTAGCGCCCTTGAACCCTACGAAAAACCCTTTTCTCTGCCTCACTGCACTGTTACCTCTCAGTTAATCAAATCAGAGGTGCTTTCATGGACACACAACTCCAATCTTGTGAATTATTAAATATTGACAGTTAGGTTTCCTCTTTTTGACAGTCACTCAATCAAAAGGTCATTCAAAGGCCGTAAACTGTTTCGTGGAGGACACATCTCAATGTTACCACGACGACCTGATGCCCTCGTCAAGAAGGAGCAGCTCATCAGCAGAAAAGTTACATCTATTATTTTCAGTTCACTTCCAGAAACATCCAGAGCCACCGTGCACAGGCGTGTGCAGGAAATGGGCTACAGGTGCCGCATTCCCCAGGTCAAGCCACTTTTGAACCAGAAACAGCGGCAGAAGTGCCTGACCTGGGCTACAGAGAAGCAGCACTGGACTTTTGAACAAATTTTGCATGTCATTCGGAAATCAAGGTGCCAGAGTCTGGAGGAAGACTGGGGAGAAGGAAATGCCAAAATGCCTGAAGTCCAGTGTCAAGTACCCACAGTCAGTGATGGTCTGGGGTGCCATGTCAGCTGCAGGTGTTGGTCCACTGTGTTTTATCAAGGGCAGGGTCAATGCAGCTAGCTATCAGGAGATTTTGGAGCACTTCATGCTTCCATCTGCTGAAAAGCTTTATGGAGATGAAGATTTCATTTTTCAGCACGACCTGGCACTTGCTCACAGTGCCAAAACCACTGGTAAATGGTTTACTGACCATGGTATTACTGTGCTCAATTGGCCTGCCAACTCTCCTGACCTGAACCCCATAGAGAATCTGTGGGATATTGTGAAGAGAAAGTTTAGAGACGCAAGACCCAACACTCTGGATGAGCTTAAGGCCGCTATCGAAGCATCCTGGGCCTCAAATAACACCTCAGCAGTGCCACAGGCTGATTGCCTCCATGCCACGCCGCATTGAAGCAGTCATTTCTGCAAAAGGATTCCCGACCAAGTATTGAGTGCATAACTGAACATAATTATTTGAAGGTTGACTTTTTTTGTATTAAAAACACTTTTCTTTTATTGGTGGGATGAAATATGCTAACTTTTTGAGACAGGCATTTTGGGTTTTCATGAGCTGTATGCCAAAATCATCAGTATTAAAACAATAAAAGACCTGAAATATTTCAGTTGGTGTGCAATGAATCTAAAATATATGAAAGATTATTTTTTATCATTACATTATGGAAAATAATGAACTTTATCACAATATGCTAATTTTTTGAGAAAAACCTGTATATATATATATATATGTGTGTGTTTTATGATATAATTGCTGTAATTATATTTAAACCTGTTTATCTCAGTTCTAACAGCTTCAACTTGAGGACTATCTTAGGAATATATTGAAAATGCCTTTAAACAGGACACAACCTGCAACAGTAAGTCACAGCTCAAACATTTCTCCTTGTCCATGCCCTTACAAAAAGTACTGTTGCACTACCATGTGATGGTAATACAATGGCATTACTGAATGATCAAAGAGCATTAAAGAGTAGTGTTATTATCATGTTACCATGCCCAAAAATAGCACAATATTATGGTACTTTCTGTTAGTGTATAGTGAGTATATAAGATGATATATTTTTTACTCACTAATTTTACTAATATAATCTGTCTGTGCAGTATTATTGTTATCGTTGTGTCACATGATGGCAGAATGAAGGTTCTGGAAGGAACTCTACCTGCTGTGTCCACACTCATTAAAACAGCCTCTTTTGTAGAGAAAGTCTCTGAGAGGTGATTCCACACTTAGCTTAGTGCTTCACAGGCT
This sequence comes from Carassius carassius, assembly GCF_963082965.1. Taxonomy (NCBI): domain Eukaryota; kingdom Metazoa; phylum Chordata; class Actinopteri; order Cypriniformes; family Cyprinidae; genus Carassius; species Carassius carassius. Next base: position 21,662,428 of record NC_081765.1, read on the forward strand.
AATTCTCTGACAGTCACACAATTAGCATTCGTTTGCAGGGCTAATTAAAGAGTACCTGTACCCGGAAACATTCGCCCCCTGCCTCAGTTTTCACCTCACACTTCCCTGGCTAATTATTAATGTAGAACAGGACTGTACAAAGCAGATGTACTTAATTTTAGTCATCATAACTAAAATGTTTCAAAGAACTTATATGATGATATTTTGGAAGTAACGGTGGTGTATGGCTCATATACATTTGCCATAAAGCTGGATTGAGGCTTATTGATGCTAACTGAATGTCATTTCAGCTTGAATTTCTGGAAGTGAGTCAGATCTCATTTATTCAGGATCTCGGACCAAAAGTAATTTAAGCATGTACATAATAACATGAAATAGAAAAAAGAACGCCTCATTCGTATTTGTTTATTTATGTTAATTTGCCTTGACAAAAGTGAAGGTCTGATCTTAAAGAAATCAGGAGGAAACACATTCTCTGTATGTTACTGGTGCAGATCCAACAGCGTCTGTTACCGGTGGTCCAAAAGGTGAGAGCTGTTTTACATGTTACACTCAGGAAATCATGATACTGTAATGAAAACCAGAATTTTTATTTTTCACCTTTCACAATGTGAGGATATAATATCTTTCTGAGAAAAACACTTCAATCAGTGTGTGATCTTTGTCTCATGGGTTCACAAGTAAGAACACCGAGCCCTGAAATGAATATTGGTGAATAACAGATGCTGATGTAGAACTTCTTGAATATCTTCATCTGTCCCTGACAGTGTTATTGTTTTTCTTTGACGAGCAGCTACAGTAACATTACACTTACATAATTCGCATGGCTCTTAAAAGCAAACACTGAAAGATTCAGCCCCAGTTCGGATTGCAGCCTTGCTGAGTTTTGGGTCATGGCATGTCTTCTGTTGCGGTTGTTTACTTATTTAGGTTATTATGATGTTTTCCCACAGCTGATAAAATGGCTCTCCCCCTTGTTTCATCTCTCATGCGGTGAATGCTTCATGTTTCAGATGTCTGGTGGTAAAGGACTCCTTTGTTCTCTACATGAGGCCAGAGGATGGCAAGTAGGCACTGTGATTCTATACGATAAGGGATTTCACATCAAATAGGGACCCGGGAGACCGGAGTCAGGCATGGAGTCACGATTGAGAATCTTTGCAGGCAGGTTGAGAATTTTTTTTTTATATATTTTAGCAATTTCATCATGCAATAATTGCTATTAAGCATGCTTTCAAAAGCTTTATATACATATATGTGCATATACTGTATATGTGTGTGTATTCTCAGTATTCTCTAAAAGCATTTTGTTTCTTTATATATTTATTTTATTTAGTTTTGTATTTAGTTTTGCAATGACAAAAACACATATTAATCAACAATTTTGTTTTGGACAGGGCACTTCCTATCAAACCGTCATGGGTCTTTCACACCTGTCAGAGAAAACACTACATCAAAATGAAGAGAAATTATCCTGCCACATTAATTATTTACATTAATTAAGATACTCCAATTTAAAACAGAAGACATAATTTATTATTTGTAAATATATTTAAATTGTACAATATTTTTTTTTATTTAAAGTATTACAGTAATCTCAGGCATTCAGCTAGTCCCTCATTCTTTGTTCTTTTTATGTTGACGTGAGCAACGCCTGCCAGAACATTTTCTCTGACACAGTTCTTAAATGAAGCGCCCTGTGCTACTTTTGAAGGTTTGTCAACGCAGCTGGATACTTTGATGGCATCGCTGATGCCCTGGAAGGAGCAAAGGAGGAAATCTTCATCACAGCCTGGTGGTACAGATTAAAATCATTTTCAATTACTCCCCATGTGCCTAGCTTTTACAATTCTGTGAGCGCTTATGTCGCACCTTTTAATGCACCATTTTTATATTTTTTTTTTTTTTTTTTTTTTTATCATTCCTATTTTTTGTGATGGAAATGTGATTTGAGGTGTTTTGCAAAAGGAGAAGAAATCATAAATGGTTTTATAGTACTGTGGTCTCATTGACTAATAATTTTAATAGTACCCACTGAACCAAGCAAGAATATATCTTTAAAGGAATAGTTCATTAGCAAGTGAAATTTCTGTCATGATTTACTCACCCTGTTGTTTTAAACTGTGTGACTTTCTTTCTGTGGAGGAGAATTTTGAAAAGATGCCCAGGATGTTCTTTAAAAATTAACTTTTTGTTTTTGATAGATTTAAGAAAAAGCCATAAATGTTTGGAACAACGTGAGGCTGAATTAATTGTTTGGGTGAACTATCCCATTAATATAAAAGAAATAAAGAATGAAAGATGTATAGAAGTTGTCAGAGCATTGATTGGGTTTGATATGGCCATCAGATTAAGCCCAGAAATCTTCCTCAAACGACCAGTAGTAGATGGGAACATGTGGAGATTAGACCATGTCCTCAAGCGGAAAGCAGTGAGTCTGAACACCTGCTCAAATCTGGACTTCATCCAGTTTCATTTTCCATTTCACACATCCATATATTATGTTGCACCTCACAGTTCACCCAGTTCTCTTTGGTTTTCCCAGTCCAAAAGTTGTTAAACAATGTTTTGTCATTTGTTAGCTCAGCAACAAGGAGGGAAGATATTTGTCATGCTCTACAAAGAAGTCGAGTTAGTGATGGGTCTCAACACGAAGAAGACCCTGATGGGACTTCACCCTAACATCAGAGTGAGTCGATCAGTATGTCAAACATTGTCAAAAGAGAATTTTGTCCAGAAATGTGAGTATTACAGAGGGGACCTGCCTCTCCAAATCAGCTTTTCACTCTTCTTTCATGTCTACACACATCTTTCCAAGAACTAAGGTTCAATCAAAACAAATCATAGAAAGCACAAGAGTACCCAGCATGCCCGATACCTCAGGACAAAAGAATAGCATGTTACTTTGATCCTGTTTGGACACTGCCAAAATTCTCTGTAGTAGAATGAGAGGGATTGCTGCGTTGGGAACCCTACGGATCGTGTCTGGAGATGGTCAGGTTCTTCCTTGCCGATCTTCTACATAAGAGCCTGAGGCTGTGAGGCTGCTTTCTCCCCTGGTGCCACAGAGCTTCTGTGGCACCATAGCGCTGTGGTATTCATCACCGTAGCACCCCAGGCCGGTGTGTGACTGACGTGCTGTCACATTATCTTATTGGAGCGCTGGTTGAGTCTTGGCAGAGGAGTGACTCTGAGAAGAGGCTTGGGATCTACACCCCAAGGATGTGTGCGACGAAGCAGCTGGGTGGAGGTATTCCTGAGCCCTGCTGGTGTAGAAACACCTGCCAGGGGCAGCATCCTCCAGAGACTTTACCAAAGCTGGTGGAGACGCAGCTGTTTCACACAAATGTTGACACCATCTACATTGTGGTGTTATTTTTGGCCAAGGGCCCACTGTGTTTCTTTAACTGATATTTGGGACATTTGGTCAATTTGCAAAAGAGTTTGTCGAATTCGATCTTGTAAAATCTAAGTGATGGAAGGATTCATTACATCATAGATCCAAAAAAAAAAACATTTTCAGGCAGGTTATCCTCGTATTCATATGTTCTGGTTGTATATTGGTTGCATATTGCATATTTTGTGTTATGTAATACTTCATTTGGGTACTTCATGTACCGTTCGAAAGTTTGGGGTCGGAATGATTTTTTAAATGTATTTGAAACACATTTATTTGATCAACCATAAATTTGTGAAATATTGTTACAATTTAAAAGTACTGTTTTCTATTTTAACATAGTTTAAGATGTCATTTATTCATGTGATGGCAAAGCTGGATTTTCAGCAGCCATTACTTGAGCAGTCTTCAGTGTCACATGATCCTTCAGAAATCAGTCTAATATATGCTTAATTGGTGCTCAAGAAACGTTTATTTTTATTATCATCACTGAAAACGGTTGTGCTGCGTAATATGTGGAAACTCTGATGCATTTGTTTCCATGATTCTTTAATGAACAGAGTTCAAAAGAGCAGCATTTATTTGAAAAAAATATTTTGGAACATTGTAAATGACTTTACTGTCACTTTTGATTAATTTTAAGCATCCTCCCTAAATAAAAGTATTAAATTCTTGTGAGAACTGTATTGTATAAGTAGTATATTTTGCACAACAAACATACAAGAAATAATGACAACTGTAAAAATTGTAATATTCTGAACAAAACCTCAGTCTTCATTGTTCTACCAGAAAGACTCAGGAGATAAAACGTACGAAGCATACATTTATTGACAACTCAGCAAGCATAATTATAAAGTTCTTTGGCGGAAGGCCCCGTCCATGGTTCGTAATCCGAGGGTAGCGGACCTGCATTTCCTGCCTGAAGACGAAGGCAGGGGCGCAGCCGACCCCCCCTGGAAGGTAAGGACAGGACCATCCTGGTGGTGGTGGGGAGGGTGGAGGTTGTTATCGAGGTAGCCACGATAGGCCAGACGCAGACAGCCACGATAGGCAGACACAGACAGGCCTCGATAGACCGTACAGAAATAGCCACGATAGGCCAGACGCAGACAGCCACGATAGGCAGACACAGACAGGCCTCGATAGCCAATACAGAAATAGCCACAATAGGCCAGACGCAGACAGCCACGATAGGCAGACACAGACAGGCCTCGATAGACCGTACAGAAATAGCCACGATAGGCCAGACGCAGACAGCCACGATAGGCAAACACAGACAGGCCTCGATAGACCGTACAGAAAAATAGCCACGATAGGCCAGACGCAGACAGCCACGATAGGCAGACACGGACAGGCCTCGATAGACCGTACAGGAATAGCCACGATAGGCCAGACGCAGACAGCCATGATAGGCAGACACAGACAGGCCTCGATAGACCGTACAGAAATAGCCATGATAGGCCAGACGCAGACAGGCCTCAGTAGACCATACAGATAGTAAGATTTTTTTATTTTTTTATTTATTTTGTATTTTTTTTTACCGCTAGTAACACCACCACCAGTAATTGCATGAATTTACCTGATTTCTAACAGGAGAGCTTGCTGAGCTTCGAGAATGGTCAGGTCTGATGTATGATTCGAACACTGAGGAAGACCATCTGCCCATGATCTTAATAGCTGACGTGAGACTCCTCGTTCAGCTGCTGAAGTAGCTGGTCCAATTCTGAATAATGGCTGGTATAGAGAGAGGGGGATAGACTGCAGCTTGAGAACAGCGGTTAAGGGGGTTCTAAAACAGGCCTTGGAAACGGGTGCTCCGTTAGGTAGAGTAAAGAGCGGTGCGTCTTTAGAAGTTCTAAGCCGGATTTTAAGGAATTTCACCGTGGCTGAGAAGGGACAGAAATTGATTTTATAAATTGTTAAGGTAGCACCAGAACCTTGCGCATCGGTTTGGAGTGCTTCAGAAGAGTGTGAAGAATTTAGGTCCAAATCGTAGATCTGAAAAGGAATGCCACGAGCAGGATCAAGTTAATTAGTTTCTGAGTGAATTCCCCTGGACGCATAAACCCGTAGAATGCAGATAAACACTGCCTCGAGAAGAATATTGAGGTACTTAGAAAGAAGGCCATAGCTGACGGAAGTAATCAATTTGCAATATGGCATGGTAAAGCAGATGTTTGTCTTTAATTTTGTTGGGAGATTTAGCTAACCCCTTAAGTAGTAATCGAACGGAATATTCAGAAAAAGGCTTTGAAAATTAGGATTATAAAATTCAGCGTAGAATTGGATGCCGGCAAGGAGTCTGCGAATAGAGAAATTTTAAGATTGCGATTTTTAAAATTAAAGACGAGAAAGGAGCAAACAGTCGAAATTGGAATAGGTAAAACAGAAATTTGGAAGGAAAACGAAACATTAGAAAAGCGGACCATGCTGACGTGTAGACTTTGAGTGTAGAGGGAGCGACGCCTTTAGAAATGCGATTTCTAGCTGACGCAAGCAGTTCGTTTAGTTTAGTATTATGTCTGCTAACGGAGGGCAGATTGAAGGATCCGAGTTGGCTGAGGGGCACAGCTGTCTGAAAGTCTGAAGTGTAATGTGAAGGCCGCAACAGCCGAGTAAGACTGAAGTCGAAGGTATGAGAGACAGAATGAACCAACACCAGTAGATGTGTGAAATAAACAAGCCTAGATTGCAGCTTAAAGTCCCCATAAAATCTAAATTGACTTAAACTTACTAGCACGCATTGTTAATCTTGATGTAACAATTAATCATTGTTTGTCTTCGTAATCTTTGTCGAAATCTGAACATTCCACTCTGTAATGCATAGTTTTTCTGATGACATCAGTTTGACAGCATGTGCAGACCTCCTTAACACACCCCTCCAGCCATTAGTTTGCTATGAGTGAGACTGAGACAAGGAGCGCAAACAAAACATGCCCGCTGATTAATATTTGGTTTAAACTGGAGATATGTCACTACTCTGAAATAAAGTCAGCAGCATCTTCGTGTCACATGGACTTAAGATGCATACTGAGCATTGAGCCGAATCTTACCTACGACTCAAATGAAAGGGTCCATATACACATCAGCTTGATAGATCCAGTGTTCATAATAGCGCTAGTCCAAGAGTAAGCCGTGTAAAGATGAGGTGAGAGCATTCCAGAACGAAGCATCCAGGAATAGACGAAAATTAAGCAATGACTGAATAAACAAAGATAGCATAGGATTAAAACCACAATTTAAGTGTGCTAGACGAAGCATATTTTTACAGAAATGCCAACGATCCTTATCAGTATAAAAGATTGTAGCTTTTATTACAAGCCTTAAAATGTCTCATTACGAAGGAGTTATTCGAAACATTGCATGCACTATAATCAACATCTTAATTATGCAGTGCGAGTCTGCTAGATAAACAAGCACGAAACGCCCAGTGCTTTATCTTGAACGTGTGGGTATAAAGCCTTGCAGAGAATAAAATGAATGGCCAAACGCCACAAGCACACGAAACCTTGGAAAGCACACGAAACTCCGAAAATTTTTCACATCCTCTGCCGAGAAAAGCCAAAGCTTGTATATCATCCGACACGAACGACCGCAGATAATCACCGCAACACGGAGCAAAGCCAAGGATCTCGTGTGCATCTTAGAGGAACGTCGAACTCGCTATAGTTTGCAGGACACAAACTTAACTATAGCGAGTAAATCAATAAACGCGACAGCTTGAACAAGGAACAATTGTGTCGGTATCTGCGGTTGTTATCACGTCGGCATCTGTGAACTCAAACATGTGTAAGTACGATCTTTTATACCAAAGTATAGAGACGTGATTGGATAATGAGGAAGGTAATTAGTGACGAAGTAATTGAGTCTTCCTGGCAGAACTTAGGCTAAAGCTTTCATTTCTTAAGTAAATAATTGCCTAGTGTCTTGTGCCCATCTCAATTGACTGACAGGTCATCCGACACCCTGATCATATGCCTTCCACAGCATTGCTCTAGGCTCATCAGGAGAAGTTGGTAGTGAATGACCAGTCACTCGCTTTCCTGGGAGGGATTGACCTGGCCTATGGAAGATTGGATGATTCCCAACACCGCCTGACTGATGTGGGAAGTGTGAGAAGAAGCCCTCAGCACAGTCCTGCTCTATCCCCCAGCCTCACTCATGTAAGACCACCACTATTACACAGTACTCTATAGGCAAGCATCATTACTATACTACATAGAATTATTAATCTCATAACCCATTCTGCTCCATCACTATGGATAAGAAGTTTGTGTTTTTAATTTATTTATTTTAAAGTTTTTTAAGTCTCTTATGCTTACCAATGCTGCATTTATTTGATTAAAATACAGTACAAATAGTTATATTATCAAATATTATTACAATTTAAAATAACTTTTCTTTATTAATATAACATTTTATACATTTATGTTTTTTAATGATGGCAAAAATGATTTTCAGCTGCTATTACTCCATCACATGTTCCTTCTAACATATTGATTTGGTGCTCACTAAACTATCAGTGTTGAAAACAGTTGTGCTTTGCAAGATTATTATCTTTTTTAGATTAGGAGTGACAATAAAATTAGAACAAGAAAATCCTTGTTATTTTTTTAGGGATTTATATTCAGAAAGAGGGCAAATCAGAAATAGATTTGATCACTTCTTCTCAGAGTCACAGAAGTGTAAGTGAATTGGACAGGAATAAACTTCTTGTAAATGTGACCCCTTGAGAGTGACCCCTCAATGTTTTTTAACATGCCATACATATTGCCAGCTGGGTTTTTTTCTGATATCTGTCAAAGACCTCAATGGGGGAAGTCAAAACACACCTGAGAGATGCTTGCTAAAGCCTCCTCTGAACATGTGTACCGATGCACCAATCAGTATTGAAAATAACATCTTCTGTTTAAAGCTACCTATTACAATGTAATGTAAATTCATCTGTAGGACCGTTGCATATTTATTTGTGTGTTATGTTATGAAGTAATTGTATTGATCTGTGATTCATACTTGAAAGCACTAAGAGCTAACCTAAATTAAAATTGTAGTGATTTATATTTTGAAGCTGTTCTAACAATGGTGCTCATAAAGGACTGGTCCAGACTGCATTTCAGTTGTATGCTTACTGGGATTGATTTTGTGGCGGGTAATTCAGGGCCTCTGCCTTCTTATTCTTTTCTTTTTCCAACGAGCAAATGCAAAATTGCAATTACAGAGCATCTGGGGCACCCTTGAAGGGCCTGTGGTTGATAATTCAAGTCCTTCTCACTGGGCCTTTCCTTCCCCCCTGAGAGCTGCATTAAACATAAAGGCCCTGCATGGATGAGTGAGTCAACAAATGACTGGGGCCACTAAATGGGAGCTTGATTTTGTCTGTATGCCACCTCTCCCGGCCTGCTGCCTACCTGCCTGCCATTGTGTCATTAAATATGGGTCTGAGCTTTTAAATAAACATGATTTGAACCCAGATGAAGGCACTTATTGCATTTACAAAGAGTCTTCTCTTAGCATGCTTGAGTGACTGTATCTATCAGTGCGGGGCTCCTCAACTGTAAAATCTTTGCTAATATACATGAAACTGTTACAGCTGTTAGTCTAACCTTTCAAAACGTCTCCTAAGGAGCACAGTGATATTTGCACTTAATAAAATTATGCCCACCAGGAGAATAGTGCTCTGACATTTGCCATTTGTCAAGTCGAGGGCAATATGGTCCCCCATGAGCCATTAACTCTCACACATCAGATAGCTTCCCTGGGCTGATGCCGCACGGGTGGCAATTACCATTCTCCCTGCATACTGCATGCTGACAGCTAGCCTGGCATATTAGCCATATAGTTAACATGGAAGTTTTCGTTGTTTAATGGTCCAGAGTGTGTATGGGAAAGGTTGTCTTCGCTGTTTGGCGCTGGATTGTGCACCAGTGAGAGTTCAGATAAAGACTAAGTCCATTTAAAAAACGAATTAAATACTACAAAGTGTAGAAAGAATCAAAGCAGACATACATCCCATGTTGCATACAATATATGTGAGTGTTTTAAAAAATAGGATACCAAAGGTGCCCAGAGCTTAATATTTGTGGTGGAGAATAAGTGTTGCTAAACTAAGGGAAAAAACTAAGGGAAATATATGATATATTGGAATGGATCAATTATAAAATTATAGATAGATAGATTCCATTATATGGACAAATACACATAGAGGCATTTTTCTAAACATCTTCATGTTCCACAGAAGAAATAAAGACACAGGTTTGGAACAAAATAAACAGGGTGAATAATTTATGAATTTTTTTTTTTTTTTATCTCTTTAAAATGTTTAAAGAAATTGTTTTATAAAGTAATTATTTAATATATGAACTTTATAGTATGAAGCAAAGTACATCAACATCAACAATGTACATACTTTTAGTGCATAGAATTATTGGTATGCAGCTATTAGCTTCAAAGCTTATTAAATAACACAAGTGTTGCTTATGTGTATTCATTTTTGTCGTGTAGCAGTCAGTTGCCACGGTAGAGGAGGGTGAGGACATGAAGCTTAACACAGTGGTAGAAGAAATTCAGACGGGAGAAGAGGAACAGGGAAAGCAGGAGATTCGGGCTCAGTGGAGGATCCAGGGGAGATCTGTGTGAGCTTCATTTTGCCCTTAGTGGAGGAACAGGGAGAAAACAACCTTAACCTTAAATTAATTGCCTTAAAATAAAGTGTGACCATTATGTGTCCAGTAATAGAAGTTTTACATTGATATAACAAATGCTTTGCTGTTACACAACAGAAGCTGTGTTTGTGTTCGTTATGTGTGTAGAACATTACAGTAGGTAAAGTCTTAATTCCAGGACACCTCTCACTCGGGAATGTTACACCAAGAGCCTTGCTATACTTTCCAGCGTACTCACATACAACCAAACACATCTGTGTGACATGCATATATTGATACGTAAATCCAGTGTCTATAAATTTATACACACACAACTAAACCTTATTCACAGAAGCTGACATGATACAGCTGAGAGAACTAATCAGTCTTTATAAGTTGATATATACTACTACTATACATTCTACTACTATACATACTACTATAGATTATATATATATATATACAGGTGCTGGTCATATAATTAGAATATCATCAAAAAGTTGATTTACTTCACTAATTCCGTTCAAAAAATGAAACTTGTATATTATATTCATTCATTACACACAGACTGATATATTTCAAATGTTCTTTTAATTTTGATGATTATAACTGACAACTAAGGAAAATCCCAAATTCAGTATCTCAGAAAATTTGAATATAACTTAAGACCAATACAAAGAAAGGATTTTTAGAAATCTTGGCCAACTAAAAAGTATAAAATGAAAAGTATGAGCATGTACAACACTCAATACTTAGTTGGGGCTCCTTTTGCCTGAATTACTGCAGCAATGCGGCGTGGCATGGAGTCGATCAGTCTGTGGCACTGCTCGGGTGTTATGAGAGCCCAGGTTGGGCTCTGAGTTTTTTTTACTCTGTTCTCCCTTAGTCTTCATCCATTCACTGTCATGTCTAATTGCTCTCTGATTTATCTGTCCCCTGGGTATTCTCCTAATTTGAAGTTTGAATTAAAATATAGCCTATCTTGCTGGATTACTACTGTGTTGTGTGCCTGTCTCCTAAGAGCACAAACCTATGACAAAACTCAACAAACCTTTTGATGATACAGAACAATTTAGTTAAAACCCAGATGAAGCATATCTGCAAATCACAGCCAAAATATCATGTATTGTTTTATTTTTATTTTTGTAATGGTAGCGCTTTAGACTTTAAGACAAAAACAAACTAGCAAACTAGACAAACAAAAATTACAACTATGCAAATTAAATGATCCCTCCAACACCGAAGTGAGGGAAAGAAGACATAGAAGTTGTTTTCCAACAATCTCTTGGCTGAGGTAGATAACTTAATTTCTGTATCTGTTTTGTGAATGTGACGTGGTTTTGCACCTAGTGACAGCTGGGTAGGACACAGCAGGAGAATGGAGACGTCTGAGATGAATGTAGTTAAATACTCTTAAAATGGTTGTGCATTGACAAAGACGCTGAAAGACAACACTGTTATGGCTTAAAAAGGCCTTTCTGTCATCTCTGTATAATGGTTTAGCTAATGTTATTATGAATTATAGTTTTGTTTTGTTTTTCTCTCTCTAGTTAAGATTTCATTGACAGGTTTAAGACACCACTGATGCCCTGACATGATATTGGGGTGCTGGTTCATGGGAATGCTGCAAGAGCTATTGCACGATATTTCATTCAGACATGGAACTTTACAAAGGTAGGAATTTAGAAACATTCTCAGCGATCTCAGTGTTTCTCCTTTAAACAGTACGATTAAATGAAAAGGAAATGGAGATCTTCTGCTACCTCGATTTAAAAGACTCAACATCTCAGAAAAAAAATAAACCTAAAATAAGTCCCAAACTGTTCTCAGAAATGTCAAGAAATCAAAAAATCTGAGATTTTAGGATTAACTAAATATTTAGCATTATTTAAACAATTTTAAAAGGAAAATTTTAGTTAAATTAAAACATCAAAAGTAAGTACCTTCTGAACCTTTTTTTTTTTTTTTTACTATAAAAGAGCAACCTATTAGCAAAATAATTTTAATCTGGGGAAGTTTTACATTTGAAAGTCAAATAATATAGTAATTTGAGTATATATTGAATTGTTTGTTATACAGTGCGACTATAAAGCATATCTTCATGAATGTCCAGAAAAAAAAAAAAATAATAATATATATAATTTTTTTTTTTTAATTGATAGAAAGTGCACAAGTACCCCCTCCATTCAGAAGTCTCAATGTAAGAACTAAAGATCACAGAGCATGCATGAAGCCGAGGTTTCCACCCTCTCTCAAGTCTTTTTGAAAAGACATCTTTATTAGCTTGAGCTTAGCACCCCCTGCAGTTGCTCATTGTGTCCTGTTCTGAATGCTGTCAGCATTCAATGGCCGCCCGTACTCTCAGCCCCCTTTCAGAGCAATTAGAGGCATTTTTACTTTGATTGTTCAGTAATTGAATTGGTTTGAGGCCTGTATGATTTCCTTTGGATTATGCCAGTCATATTTCAGGCTTGGCTAACGATCAGACACTCTGCTGGTGAATAATTAAAGGGGAGGAAGCCAGGTGTGTGTGTGGCAGAGAAGGACAAACAAAAGCCAGTTGAATGCCTCTGATGAGGTGTTTAGTGGAAATGAGAATTTACGGCTTAAAGACAGTCTCATTTATATCTTTTGCTGTTGATTAGGTAACGCCGCTCATCACATTCACAACAAAGAAAGTATTGTAAAGTGGGAACAATCCTGTCAGTGATTTGTTTGGAAGTAATGAGATATAATGACGACTAGCGTATACGCTGTGCATACTAGGTAGTGAATACACAGTACCGTTCAGAAGCTTGGCATAGGATTTTTTATGCATTTTTTAATGCATTTATTATGCAAGAAGGCTTATCAAAAAATACAGTGAAACATGAATATTGTAAAATTTTATCGTTATCTAAAATAACTCTTTTCTATAGTAACATATTAAAAAATGTAGTTTAATGACGAATCTGAATTTTCAGCAACCATTACAGTCTGTAATGTCCCATTACTCTTTAGAAATAATTCTAATATTCTGATTTGATGCTCAAGAAATATGTTTTTTTTTTGAAAACATAAGAATTATTTTTTGTGGAAACTGTTACTTTTTATTTAAAGATTCTTCAATGAATAATAAAATTAAAAAACAGCATATATTTGAAACAGAAATCACTTGTAACTTTATAAATGTTTTACTTTCAGTTTTGATTTACGAATCTTCTTCACATAAATACGACCGAACTTTTGAACGGCAATATGTTTATATATTTTTTTTGTGCCTAAACTCAGAATTAAGATTATAAATAAACATTTGAATCCACATTGTAAAATACATCATCCTGCAGTCTTATCATCTAAACTTTTATTACAAATAACAGCTGACTTTTATTTTATTATTTACAAAAAATGCATTTTTACACGTGCTAAACTAACTTGCTATTATCTACTATCACAGAGTTAGAATTAGCAGCTATTCTCAACTCTCTAATCATATGATCAGTGTTTTAACTTTACGCTTATGTTCTGTACCTGTAATATGAAGAAAAAATTGAATTAGTTTAATTCAAGCCTTTTTTAGAACTGGTGATTCAGAAATGTGATTCACTATCAAGGTCACTGGAGTTATGAGTATCGCTTGGGCAGCTGCCAACAGCCTGTGAGCAGAGTTAATGTTAGTTCTCCCTCATCAGGGCTCAATGGATTTTAATCAACACATTATGCCAGTTGATAATTGCCTGAGAACCATCTGTTTATAACCATACAGCCCAGATTACCGCTTACCCACAGTGTAAGCTGACATGGTGTACAGCTCGCTAATTTGCACCACAAGCATTTCCTTTAACAGGGGTGAAAACATCAAGAAAACTAAAACTTCCAAAGAAACTCCAACTTAAATGAACAAAATATGTTTTGTGACTTTTGATGTAATGACACTGTTTTATACAGAACAGAACAGAAAGTCTAGATGAATCAAAAACAAAACAATGTGACCAAATATTGTGAAGAAGAAAAAAAAAGTAGATAATTGGTAGAGGGTGGCAACATCAACATTTCTTTTGTTTCCCAGGAAACAAAGCTCATCTCATCTTCAAACGACCTTTTGAACCATGTTCCCGGCCCAGTTGAAAACAGTCTGAGTATAGTCTAGTTAGGACAATAGCCATTAAAAACCTACTTTTGGAAAACCTTCGCACACATAGCCATCAATTTACTGTAATCAGTGGCACTGTCTAAGACTATACAGAGGAACAGAGACTTTTATTCAGCCTCAAACAAACGCTCTCTGGGGAGTGGAGGGACCAGGCAGGGGTTGATGGTCAGCCCAACAGTCTATCTGGATGTGGCACAGTAATTAGCGCTCTTTAGGGGTGTGATTTTTGGAGTCAACATCGGGCGTTTCTGTCTGATCCCAATCAACTCTCCTTTTATTTGCTAGCTGGTGAAGAAGTGTGCGGGGGTGACGTGCTACCCCTGCCTCATGCCCAAGTCTCTATCCGCACCCATGGTGCCAGCTGAGTACAGCGGCAAATCAGCACAGGCTAATGTTCAGGTGAGATATCACCACCAAACCACATGGGTCCTGCTTTGAACCGGCAATATTGGCGAAATCATCCATGTCTTTTCTAGAATAATTTTGGAGAATCCGAGTTTGCACTAATATGTACTAAGAAATATGTGTTGTGTGATAATTGAAACCATCCATTGTGATTCTATCTTTTTCCCCCAAGCTTTTTTTTCTATTGGGACACAGGTCCACGAGGAGTCGATTCATTTAGTGTATCAGCCATCCAGAACAACAAACATTTAATCTACAGAGGTCAAATATATGACCACAAATGTATATCAACTTCACAGTTTGGTATAGGGCCTATGTCTGGTCTTCAGTGCAGAGTAAAAAAAAAAATTGTTTTTAGGTGCTCAGTAACCATGCATACATTTTATGAACTTTGATTCCAATTTGTATTTCAGAAGTGCTGTTTTATTCCAACTATCAATTCATTGAAGAGTGCTCAAGTAAAATATAGAAAACCATTTTATGGCACTGTAAAATTGTAATGTTCTGATTTTGGTCATACAAATAAAGCTGTGGTGAGCCTAAGGAACCTCTTTCAAAAACATTAAAAAAAAATCTTACTGACACCAAACTTTTGATTGATATTGTTTAAATATGTACAATATCATGCACATGTGTTAAATATGTGAACCAACTAATAAATCAACTGATGAGATTTTGCTTCTGATGCAGTTCCTGTGCCTTATTTGCAGTCCAAGCCATCAAAGCAATCATGCACTTTAATTACAGGTAATAACCCTGCAAGCATGCGTCTACAGTTATCACCAAATTGCCACAATTAAGGGTAAAAATGCAACCTGAACGGCAGCTCGCAGCAAATTACACGTGTAATGTGTAAACAACTCCTCACGGACAACAGAGAGACGATTACAACCCCAGCTTCGACTCTCAACACTAGGCTAGATAAGAGGAGCAGTGAGGGTGCTGTGGTCACTGGGGTTCAGCGAGCGATGTGATTGGTTAGGTGAAGAAGAATTAAGAAATATAATTGGTGCAAGACAGGAAGTAGATGAAAAGAAACCCCTCTTTCTCTATTTCAGGACAATGTGCAGAGGGGAGCACTCCATTAGAGTCTCAAATGTGTGAGTGAGCAGACTAGTATGAAGAAAAATAAACCTACACTATATCTGTAAAATTTGCAAAAATCATGTCCGTATAATTCCTTATAACAGGACAAGAATGAAGAAAGTTGTTCGGATGTATTTGTATTTGTCTGCAGTGGCAGATTGCTGGCTCAAGTACATTTCATTTTGTGGTCTGCGCCCTCATGCTGACCTGGATGGGCAACCATTACTTTTGTCTTTTGTGTTCAGTTAGTGCATCCTTGCTGAATTCATTGAATTATTATTATTTGCAAATTAGTTAAAACAATTACTGGCTCTTAACTTTTGAATGGTAGCATATTACAATTTTTTTAATATTAAGCAGCAACTGTTTCATCATTGATAATAATAAGAAATACCACAACTTAGGTGCCCTTGAGCAAGGCATTGAACCCCCAACTGCTCCCTGGGCACTGCAGCATATGGCTGCCCACTGCTCCAGGTGTGTGTTCACTGCTCTGTGTGTGTGCACTTTGGATGGGTTAAATGCAGAGCACGAATTCTGAGTATGGGTAACCATACTTGGCTGAATGTCACTTCACTAAATGTTTCTTGAGCACCAAATCAGCATATTAGAATGATTTCTGAAGAATTATGTGACCCTGAAGACTGGAGGAATGATACTGAAAATTCAGCTTTGCCATCACAGGGATAAATTACATTTGAAGATATATTAAAATAGTAAATGCAGCCTTTGTAAGCATAAGATACTTTTTTAAAAGACACACACACAAACTGAATTGTGGTGTACATAGTGCCTAGACGTATGGACAGTCCATCTGCCTGCTCGACAAAATGGTTGAGCGCATTTTGAGACCCTATATTTTATTGAGAGGAGTACCTAACTTAACTCAAGCTGATTGAGCCATCTCTACCATCTGGTTGAGGTATGTTATGCCAAAAAAATCCACTAGATGTCAGAGTGTCAATCAACAGCACAAAGAAACAAAGAAATCACCCCTGTAATGTGAGCCCTTCTTGGTGACATTTTGCAAGGTAAGCATATATTTTTTTAACATATTACACTGTAAGAGCCCTAACTGTACAAAATTGTTACTTGGTGCCATGAAAAAACTTTAGTATGTTTTTAATAATTTTTCAAAAACATGCTCAACCAAACAGTTGACTTGTCACTTTATGATAAACGTAGAAAAGCAATGCCAATGTTTTCAGGTCATCCATATCTACAGTCAGAATGTACAATTTGCTGAAAATAAACTTCTGATCATTCATAGCTATGAATATAACACAGCTCTTGTTTATTTTTCATTAATCAGCTCATTAGTGGAGACAGCAAAACCTGAAGTGGATGTGTCAGACATAGGGAGACATACAAAACTTGCAGTGCTGGGGGTACTTCATCGCGAGGTTAGAGATCCACTGCAATAGAGGATCCGGATAATCACCCCGTCCGAGAAGAGGTAGCTGGTGACAGTCCTTTTGAGTCCCTGGATGAAGATGATGTTCCCTCAACAAGCATGTCCTCTACTAAGCTTCCATGTTAGAAAAGAAGAAAAGGCAAAAACACTCTAAAAACAGTTTCCTTGATGGAGCCAGAGGATACTCCTGGCTCAAGACTTACACTGCACAGCATTGCTGGTTTACAAAGAAATGCTCATTTATCTACAAAAATAAATAAATAAAATCCTGTTGCACTACCACACTTGACGACGTGTTTCTTGAATCATAAAAGCATAAAATGCCATTATATTACTATCTTTTCCTATTTTTTAGTTTTTTAGTTTTGAATGCAGAAAGAATGTTGGTTTTGTTACTTTTAGTTATTTCTGTTATTTTAGTTTAATGTTTAAAAAACAAGAAAACATAATTTCCTGTGTTAAAATGAAAACTTTAAATATTTTACGGCATACTTTAATAAATAAAGAAGATTCAATATAAAAAACTATTTTATTTAGATTTTCTTTTAATAAATTAGTATTATAGTTCACATTTTCTGATCTTTATAGTATGTGTATGAATTCTGGCATTTTTACCATTAAGTGACATCTCAACCATTTGGTAGAGGCAGATATTACAAACATTATGGCATGTTCTGAAAAAAAAAAAAGATTGAGTGTGGAAACTAGCGACATAAGAAGACAAAAAATGCAAACAAATAATTTTTCAAATGCCTTTTTCTTGGTGGGGCAGTTAAAGGGATAAGAAAATAATTGTATGTAAAGTTAGATCTAAATATTATATTATACTTGTAATATATATTATTATTGTTGTTAGGTTTATGCACACAAGATGGTCTTGCAAATGCACGTTATGTCATTTGAAATCTTTAAGCTGTAAACCTGTTAGTCGCCACTAGGGGCCACTGCGGTCAAACAAAACACATGTAATTGCGGACAAGTGCAGAATAACAAACAACAGATGTTTATGAAAAGCAAAGTCACGCCTGTCTCCTCAGTCATCACAAATGCATTATTAAAATCCCATTGACGTCGCTCAAATCCTGTTTGTCTTTATCAGTTCCAGTTATCCTCTTGTCCTTATGAATAAGCTTTGAAGAAGAAAAACGACAAATATCAGGGTTTTTCACTGAAATGTCCTTGAGGCTCTCAGTAGAGGTCACACCCCAGTGCAGATCCAGAGCACACTCCCAACACTCCCCACAGGCATTAACCATGATAGTGGGAAAAGCGTAAAAGTGTCTGATAGGTATCTGTGATCTGCAAACATCAATGACAGGAGAATGCTGGGAAAGAGAGACCGTGAGATGGCTGTGGTTGTTGAAGACAGAAATCCAGCCCTCTGTCTTGGATGAAGAGAGTTATCAGGCTGGCAGTTTCGCTCTGTCTCAACGGAAGGAGTGCTTCAGGTCTGCTTTCCTGTTACACGTGAGCAACATGACAACAGGATTTCCCTTTGCAGTGGGAGATTTCACAGTCCTGTGAAATACATCATTAATATTCATTGGGTGAATCCCGAAAATAAATGTCTGACTCTATTTTGACATTTTTCTTGAAGTGAAAGCCACAAAGATACAAAAAAATAAAAATAATAATTGTCATAAAAAGGCTTCATTTTCTTCATATTATTCTGATATATACTTGCATTATTTTTATGATTATTTTACACATTAAATTGGTACTAAATTCATGATGTAACTCCCTCCATTCATGTAAAACTAAACATTTATACACAAAATATTTTTTATGAAATCAGTTTAAATATATTGTTAATTTTTGCTTTATTAAAATTTAGAATTTTGTTGGGGAAATGTGCTTAATTCTTAAAATAAAAATAATGTATACATACTGCATAAAATATATCTGTAAATATTAGTCCTAAAACACAGTTCCTTCTCTTTATGTGAAATATTTTTTTTCTTTTTATTTTCATGTAAAATATGATCTAGTTTATATACAGCATAATTTAACACTGTTTATTTAAATATATTATCATATATTTTGTTTGCTCTGTTACATCACAAAGTGAGTTATTTTGAGTGTGAAAGCAATCTCTTTTTTTAGGCTTGTACTTGGCTTGCTGGGCAACGAGACATACATCAGTGAACCCATCAGTGACCGATTCTACAAGGAACTCCGGATGGTGACTGCAGCCAAGAACGCCAGTGTAGGCCTATATGACAAGGTAAATCACTCACAAAAGGTAAGAGCACAGCGCTGACCTTCCTCACCACACACTCGAAATAGCCCTTGATTCTTTCTGAGAACAGAGCTTCTTTTTATTACTGATTTTAGAAATGTGATTAACTGGCTTAGTCAGATGTTTACTTGTGCTCTGATTCTGCCTTTTCAGAATCTTTGAACCTGTAATGCTGTCCTCTCTTTTGATGCATGTCATCTAATGATGCTGTATGTGCTGTCAGTAGTGTGCATACTTCTGTAGAGCAATCGAGGAGCTATCTATAGATGCATGTCTAAACATTCATTCTTCTGCTGTTTTTCTGTTGTCCCTGTAGGTTTATAACGAAACTCTCTTAAATATACCTAGACACTGCAGCTGTTGTAAATAATTTACTTTGTTCTTCCGGTAATTATTTATTTATCTGTGCATAGTTCTTTTCAGATCTTCCTGATAATTAATCCAGGGAAAAAGCTTAAAATAACAATACAAAACGCTTAAAATAACAATACAACCACTTCAGATACTACGAGACACTTTTAATTTAAAAGCACGCAATAAATCGCTGCAATTTTCATTTTTACAAAATATATTAAGTACATTATTTCAATATATTATTTCAATATATTATTTCAATTAATCTTAGAACTTACATATGTAGCTTTATTATAATAATTAAATATCTGGAAAAATCACAGTCACGTAGACACATAATACAGTTACATTCATTGTCTTGCCATAATTGATGCAAGTGTTTGCATGTTCTAAACTGTAAACCCACAGTTTTACAACACAAGATAACTGTGCATCTTATGAAGACAAATGATGGTGGCACAAAGACAAACAAGGAGAACGCTATGGCTTTGGTTAGGTGTGTCACATGAAGCATGTGAATTCCCTAATCATTACATCTAGATTTCAGTTTAATAGACTCTTACATTATGTAACATAAACTTCCTGAGGACACTTTACAACTGCTCTTTCGTCAAAGATATTTCTCATTCTCGAAACAATGCTCAATTTTCCACCGTAGTAGAGTGAGCATTAACATAGTTTATACTGACAATGTCTTCATTTGAATTAGCAAAAGGTGGCTTGAACGGGTGCAGGTGATGCTTAAATCAGCGTAGAAACACCTACGTGAAGCTAATACAAAGAATAATTTCTTCTGCCATTTAAGAAGCAAAAACAAAATATGTAGCCGAATGATCCTTTCTTAAGAGGAAAGGATAGAACATTAGCAAGCCGCTTTGCTTCATATATCAATGAGGTCATCACCGCTTTCATCACTTTCCACTGTCAGCTGGCGAGTCCACCACTTTTTGACTTCAGACCCTGAGGAGGCCTCATCACTCACAGGGTTCATCTTACACACCATGGACTTCACACTCGTGCGCCCTGCGGGACAAACACAAGACTACGATGTGAGTCACGGGTTAACCAGCCACACAATGTGCAGAATACTAAATACATGGAAAAAGAAACGAACAAGTCTTTGTTCTTTTTCAAACAAATTCAGAGAAACTTGGTAAATTGTTTATTATATAGCAACAGTCATTTAGAATTTACACTTTATTTGGATAATAAACTTTAGACATTTTACCAACTATATGCACCTATTCATCTACATGTCAACAAATCTTATTATTTGCAATTTAATGTCAATTAACTCATTAGATTATTAGTAGACTGTTAGATTGGCACTAAGGTTAGGATTAGTAGAAAAAGTTGACACGTACTTATAGTTAGAATTTCTAAAGCGGACTATCAAAGTATTACCTATAAAAATCTTAAAGCATTACATTATAAAATATTACAAATAAATTACTAATAAATTAATCAATTACTGCATTCCTCTGCAGGATAGTTATCATGCTAAGATCCTTTAACAATACTTGGCATTACCTATATTGCTAAATACAGTTAAATCCATATATATTTGGACACTGACACAATTTTCATAACTCTGGGTCTGTATGTTATCAAAATAGAACTAAAGTTAAATATTCAAGATGAAATTGAAATGCAGACTTTCGGGGGATTCAAGGGATTGAACAAAAATATTATGTGTAACTTTAGCAATTGCAATCATTTTTATACACAGCACGCTCAAATGTAATTGGACAAATGAATATTATCATAAAATATTCATCTTGAAAGTTTTGTTGAGAATCCTTTGCAGGTGATGACTGCCTGAAGTCTGGAACCCATGGACGTCACCAAAGACTTGGGTTTTCTATTTTGTGATGCTTTGCCAGGCCTTTACTGCAGCTGTCTTCAGATGTTGTTTGTTTATGGGTCTTTCTGCCTTGAGTTTTGTCTTCAGCGAATGAAATGAATTTCAGATCAGGTGATTGACTTTGACATTGCAGAACATTTCACCCCTTGATTGCTTTTACAGTTTGTTTTGGGTTATTGTCCATCTGTACTGTGAAGCACTGTCCAATCAACTTCTGCCTTTGGCTGAATCCGGTCAGACAGTATATCCCTACACAGCTGCTTCTGTCTACTGTCACATCATCAATAAACATGCATGCCCATAATATCACATTGCCTCCACCATTTTTTACAGTTTTTCTTCCTGTTATTTTGGTACAGGTTGGTCTTAGTTTAATTCGTCCAAAGAATGTTTTTCAAGAAATGGTCTGGCTTTTGTATATGATGTTTGGCACAGTCTAATCTGGCCTTCTATCCCTGAGGCTTGTGAATGGTTCACACTTTGTGGTGAACCCTCTCTACTTGTTCTCGTGAAGTCTTTTCTTGACTGTAGACTTCGCCAATGACACATGTACCTCCCGGAGAGTGTTCTTCACTTGGCTGGATGTTATAAATGGGGTTTTCTTTACCATGGATAGGATCCTGCAATCATCCACCACTGTTGTCTTCCCTCAACATCCAGGCCTTTTTATGTTGCTGAACTCACAAGTGTGCTCTTTTTTTGTTGATCTGATCACTTGGATTGTTTTTTTTTTTAATGGCCTGTTTCACTTGCATGGAAAGCTCCTTTGACCACATGATGTGAGTTTGCAGCAACAGCTTCCAAATGCAAATGCCACTCTTAGATTCAACTCCAGACCTTTAACCTTCTTAATAGAATTATAATTATTGTTGGTCCCTTGAAAAAGGGGGGTGGGGTCTATATATTAAAGAGCCAAGTCCTAAACCCTTCCTCTAATTTAGACGTGAATACCCTGAAATTAAAGCTGAGAGTGTGTGCTTTAAGCTCATATTCATTATATAACTATAACTTGAACATGTTTTGGTAACAAAAATTGTGCTTGTGTCCAAATGTATATGGGCCTAACTGTACCTCATTTGTAAGACACTTTGGATAAAAGCAATACTTTTGTAAATGTAACAAACTTTCTTTAGTTGTGCAAGTGTTTGGTGCTGACCTGCAGGCAGTCGCCACTGTCCCAGCTTCCTCTGGGGTCGGTCGGCGGAGTCCTGTCGATAGCTGCTGCGGTCTGACAGGGTGGGGCTCAGTAAGGTCTGCAGGCCACTGTTCTGCTGGGTCCAGACCAGGAAAATCATTTCAGATCATTTCATTACAATGTCACTCAGTGACACGTAAAGTCTTTGAAGAA
The DNA here is from genome assembly GCF_963082965.1 of Carassius carassius. Lineage (NCBI taxonomy): Eukaryota > Metazoa > Chordata > Actinopteri > Cypriniformes > Cyprinidae > Carassius > Carassius carassius. The sequence goes on from NC_081765.1 coordinate 21,685,308, forward strand.
TAGACACTAGTAGGGTTACCTCTGGTTGAGTGGGATTGTCTTGGTTATGGGCGTTGGTGTCCTCACTGGGGACGGTGGTCTCAATGCTGGGAGGGTTGAGCAGCCGTCGGAGGTCTTGTTGTTGGCTCTCTCTCAGACTGAGAATGATGCTACATGACTGCTGCTGCTTCTGAAGGAGGAAGGTGGTGTCAGTGTTTTCATTCAGTTCATCCTTTATGTCTAATATTAGCTTCCATCCCAGTGCCACTATGATGATTTTGGATTTATTCTATTGAACAATGACAATAAAAGCATTTGCACTGGATATCAGCAGTTACATCAGTGATCCTATAAGAGGATCTGTGTTAGTTTATAGCTTTGACGTTGGCTACACATCGCAAGCCAATAGCACCTAACTCTGACTTCCTGTTCAAAACAGATTTCTTTGTGAGAAGAGACAGCAGTTCTCTCAGTGCCCGTTTATACAACGCCTCCAGACAGCTATTTTGGGCACCAATTCATATCTATGTGAATGAGAAAATCTCAGAAACTGCTTGCCAACCTCACATTTAAATTATCTTTTCAATAAATGTTGTTATTCCACAAAAATATGCAAAGCAAGTTTTCCAATATTCTGTCTTTGGAGAAAAAATTAAAAGAAGTCTCACTCAGACAAAAGTTAATGTCACACTGTCAAGTTAGACTGACAGACTGACATAAAGTCCCACAGCAAGTAAAAAAATAAATAAATACCAAATCTACACTACAGATTTATTTCCACATAAGTGAAATCAGATCTGGGTCATGTTGAAATGTACTGTGAATGTAGTCAATGTCAAACCGCTGATCTGTTTTCAGATAATTGGGGTAAATATCACTGAAGTGTCAGAAGTGTGAGAGTCATGTGTGTGTATTTGTGTGAACTCACGGCTCGTATGCGTTTCAGGCACTTCTTTAACCACATGCGGATGGTTTGTTTGGCTACCTCCTCCTCTATAGTGTATTCAAGCTGCTCTCGCGCCAACAGCTCCTCCAGCTGAAGACTCTTCCGGATATCAACTGAGCGGTATGACAGCATGCTGAAACACATACACCATCAATGACTTCATATAGGCTGCAGGTCAATGGACCAAATGAACAACACAACAGCGATGGATTGGCCCTTTCAGGGTTAGTTCTTTTTAAACTAGGAAAAATTTGAGTTTTGATAGTAAGTCTTCTATATAGCACATTTTGATTTGTTCTGTTATGAACACTTTTGTTTTGTCCAAAAAAATGTGCTGTAATGAATACTAATGGTCCTTTCTAACCTCAGTACATCATGGAAGGTGACATCTCCTCCATTGTGCAGACGCTCCATCTCATAACACATGTGTTTGAAGAGAAGCTTGTCTTTGTCCAGGTCAACTTCCAGACGACCTCTCAGCAGGCGGAGCAGAAACTTCACCCGAGAGGTAGGAATCACTCCCTGTTTTCAAAAAACCTAAGTAAACACCTGCTAGATATTATGGCCAAAAGGCTATGTAAGAACATTCTCAGACTTTCACTCTTGCTAGTGAGCTGCCTACCAAGAAATTTTTTTAAAGAATAACAGTCAAGTTCCTTTGGTAAATTTCTAAGGACACATCATATGTATCCTTAGCAGAACAGGCAATCTCAGAATGAACTGTGAATAGTGAAGAAGTCAATAAAAATATTTATTATAAATACATAATCATTATCATTAAATATTAGTTTATTAAAAATTGCCAGTTTTGGAAATTATTTGTTTGCACTATATTTCTATGCATATTAGAGTAATTTAACATGCTAACAACCAATTTTTTAAATGAATTAAAATATACAGCTAAATCAGAAAAAAAATAATAATAATAATTTTTGGTTTCGTCGGAAATAGTTTTGGAAGGCTGAAATCATTGACCAAATCTGTGTTGTTTAACTATTTGACTATTACTACATTTACTGATTGGTGTAAATTAACATCGGAGAACTGGCAGTTTATGGTTTTGGTTTTTAGCCAAATGAAACTTTAGTGTATATATATATATTTTTTTTTTTTTTTTTTTTTTTTTATTGCATCTACTAGTGAAAACTTTTTGCCTATGTAGTGTTCTAAATCAGCTACGTGTGTTTCCAAGACAGTCAGGATGTTGTATTGGAAGGTTAGAAGACATTGAGGAAGCTCACTAGAATTTGGACCAAAACTCATGTGTCTAATTATTAACATATTCCTTGTGTGGGAAGTCGTGGCCTAATGGTTAGAGAGTCGGACTCCCAATCGAAAGGTTGTGAGTTCGAGTCCCGGGCCGGCAGGAATTGTGGGTGGGGGGAGTGCATGTACAGTTCTCTCTCCACCTTCAATACCACGACTTAGGTGCCCTTGAGCAAGGCATCGAACCCCCAACTGCTCCCCGGGCGCCGCAGCATAAATGGCTGCCCACTGCTCCGGGTGTGTGCTCACAGTGTGTGTGTGTGTGTTCACTGCTCTGTGTGTGTGCATTTCGGATGGGTTAAATGCAGAGCACAAATTCTGAGTATGGGTCACCATACTTGGCTGAATGTCACTTCACTTTCACTTTCACTTTCACTTTCACTTTCACTTCCTTTGCTCAACTGTGTCTTATGGCCTCAAGTGTTTGTAGCTCATCCCACTGCTGGTTGATTCATTAAGGCCAGTAAATAACTGGCGTGCCACATTTAACTCATATACACGAGCAGATATTACTGATCACATGGGGAGGGGGGGTCAAATCTAAAAACACTTCTCTCTTCTGCTCTCAATAAGGCTGTTTCCACCTAATGAAGACGACAGCTCAACACATCTCACTATCTGTGACAGGCAGTAATAACCTCCAATTACTCTGGAGGTGAGAATGTCGATGTGTGTGATTCTTTCATTTGCGGCTTCAGAGGCAGTGCGGAGAGCACACGCGAGTATTAATTTAAAGTCATCCTCGCTGACAGCCGCTGATCACAGGCACGTCCCCTCCTCCTCCTCACCTCCCGCTTGTCATCCACCATGTTCCAAATAATCTGGAAGTGACGCAGGTCATTGTAGCTTAGCAACTGGTCCTCCTCGGTAGAGTAGAACAAAGAGAAATTCTCCACAATGATGGCTGAGGGGAAAATAAAGTGATTATGGTTGGGATAGCTTTCAGATAGGCACAGTACTTACAGTGTGTAAAAAACTCAAAAGAGACTCTAAAGAAGTGTGCAAATGCAAACACAAAAGCTGATGCATTGCAAGCTAATGGTCATGTTGTACATACTTAACATGTGTTCTTGCATTGCTGTGGTCGTATTAAACATCAAGGGCAATATAGTTACCTTCAAATGCCTCTTTTAAATTTTGTAGCTATAATATGTTGACCATTAATGCTAATGCCCACTATAGCAGCTTTTGTGGCAACACTGGATATGCAATTAGCTGGGAAAAGCAACTAACACATTGAAAATTCTGTATTTCACAGCATAAAGATGAGCGATGTGTGAGTTATGGTGTAGAGAGTTTTGTGGGCCTAACCCTGCTGAAAAGACCAGCTAGGACTATCATGATTATGTTGGTTGAAGCTATAGTACAGGTCAGGGTTATTAGGGACCCACCGATACCATTTTTTCAGAATGAGTCCGATACTTTCATTTTTGGTACTCACCAATACCTGTATTTTCACAGCATTTTTGACTTTTTTAAAATATATATATTGGGTACAGAAACAAAATAATAATAATATGAATCATGTTAATTGGCTTCATTTAGCAAACATATATTTCCTTCAGTTATTTCCACACTTAATTATACCTGTTAAAATTTATTGTATAAGCTTTTGTTACTTTCACTGTTCATTTTAATGGCGCATTAGAGCTGTTCCATTGCTGAAACTCAATACTGTAATTACAAAACATTTTCATAAAATAATGTACGGAACCACTCATTATACATTATGCGAGTATGAAGATACTATTTTGGTGATGTAATTTGCGTCATGCACACTGTACTTGGACCCTCGTCTAGAAGTAAAAACCGAAATATACTTTGGCTTTTAAAAGCAAGCTAAACATGCACAGCGCTTTAGATAAAGTCGTGTATGCTTGACATATAAAATAAATGTTATTTATATTGAATGCTCCTATAATTTTTGTTTGTTTTATATTTACAATTTAGTTTTAATCCAAATGCATGCACTAATGGAGCAAACATCAATCAAGATAATGCAACATAAGTGTTCTCTCTCTGATTCTCTCTCTCTCTCGCTCTCTTTACCATCAAATAACTTGACAAATAACGTACATTTTACTTACTTGCTTTTGAAATATCAGACCGAACTACAAACTTTCCAGTGATGTCTAGAGATATTCACTCAACAAGCTCTAGCATCTGTGTCGCCGCGCGCTCTGCTTATCAGCTTGTGCATATCTGCATTACAGGCGTGGATATTGAATGTTTAACATTATATGAATTACTTATATGTGCTTCATAGACATCCTTAATCTCTAATAACTCCATTATATTCTCTGTTGTTCTGTTGTTCCATGGCAACATTTCTCACTTTCATTTAGTTTAACTTGATATACTAACATAAGTAAAACTAAAACATTTTTAAAAACAACTAAATTAAACTAATATACTACTTATATTAACAAACTTGTAACAATTACAAAAACAACAAAATTACAATTTTTTTTAATTAACAAAATCAGGAAGTACTGATAAAATCTCATTCAAAATATGAATAACTATAATAGTATCTCAATGATACTAAAATAGCACTGGTGCAGGTGAAGGTGATGAAGTTGGTCTAGCTTGTGGATCCTATCAGCTATGGAAGTCTTGCTAAAATTCAACGTTAATTACACAAACATTTAAGATTATGCAAGATCTTACAAATATTTTCGAGTCTCATACGTTCACCAAGCTTGCATTTATTTGATCAAAAATAGTAAAAATAGACATAATGTGAAATAATATTACAATTTAAAATAATGTTTTCTATTTTAATATATTTTTAATGCAAGGGCAAAGCTGAATTTTCTGCAGGCATTACTCCAGTCTTCAGTGACAGAAATCATATGCTGATTTAAGGCCCAATTTTTCATCACTGTTGTGCTGCTTAATATTTTTTGTGGAAACCATGATACTTTTTTCCCAGTTTTCTTTGATGAATAGAAAGTTCAAAAGAACAGCATGTATTTGCAATAGAAATCTTTTGTAAGATTATGAAAGTCAATTCAGATCAATTTAACGCATCCTTGATATTGATCATTCTCTGTGTCTATAAAGGCCTATATACTTTTAAACTTCTACTGCATTAAGCTACTGCATAAATACTGCATTTGTCTGGTACATCAATTATATTTGGAACAAAGCATTCTAAAATCAATTCTGATTGGTGCACAACCCTGCTTGCTAATTAAGTAGCCTGTTGGGGACACCAGTAAACCACAACGTAGGCACAGTGTGCACATCTATACAGTCCATAAACCAAGAGGAATAGAGGCAGAAACTAAACTGGCTTTGGCCCAAAGTGATTCAAAGCCTCATTCATATTCAATAGTGACCAGTGCTGAGCTAAGAGTGTGAGTCTCTCAGAGGGACAACCATTAAAAAAAAAAAAATAAAAAAAAATTAACATGAAGGGACATCAGGAAGAAGAATGGGCAGTGATATTATATTGTATGTGCTAGTTTGGCTAGCGTCTAAAGCAGGAGGAAATTAGATGCCATCATGGAAGATGGAACAGGATATTGTGTCAGCAGTTAGGGGAAAGAGGTGCTTACCTACGAGCAGGTTGAGCATGATGTAAGCGATGATGACATAGAAGGAGCAAAAGTAAATGAGGGCGCCAGCATAGTTGCCACAGTCCGTTTCCCAATAGCGGTGTTTGTCTGGGGTGCAGAATGGCGGCTGCACCTGGGGAACAAGGCCGATAAACAACCATAATCAACACATGGGGCTTGCAGCTGATGTGTTTTTGTTTAAATAAATCATTCAGAAGTGTGTCAAATGAAACTGGATGCTGTACAGTTATATTTGCAATTCCATCTGATTTATTTAACAGAATTGTTTACTTTTTCTAAATGATTTTCACAGCGAGCAAACTTGCTTGCGGGCAAAATGGAGCTGCCATCAAATCTCTTACCATGCAGTCATGCATGATCTTATTCCAGTCTTCACCTGTGACTATTCGAAACAGTACAGTGATGGCTTTCCCCGCGGTGGAGAAGTTTGCGTGCCTGTTGGTGAGAGAGGAAAAAGTAACAGCTCACACAGAGTCACTTCCTCTCATGCTGTCAGCTGCACCTGAAAACTGATTCTACCAAATGCAAGTAGGACATTCGAGCAAAACGTTTAGACAACACCAATTATATCAGCGCTGTGGGTAGTACTAAGTGTGTTACAAATCTGGCACAGTCCAATCACTGCCTCCATGTGTCACTAGAAGGCTTACCTGTTAATGTTCTCGCCGTATTTGACAGTGCCGAAGAGGACAACACCAGCGAAAGCGTAGCACAGCAACAACAAGAACATGCCCACGATAATAAAGAAACTCTTGTACATGCTGACAACCACAGTTAGCAAAAGCATCTTTAATGTCACCTGTAAATACAAGAATACAGTGGAGGAAAATGCACTGAAGGGTTTGAAGTGGATATATCATTTTCATGTTATGGCACATATTTTTACAAGCATAATCATTTATGTATACTTACATGCTTCCCACATATGGTGAAAAACCTGAATACTATAACACATGTGCCCATCATGTACGTGTAAGCATTCTGAAGAAACAGAAATTCAATTATTTACAGCATAAAGCACATTTAAATCAACAAAAACAAAAATTAAAGCAACAAATATTAAATTTAAATAATGTATTATGAAACTTTTGTGAATGCGAAATTCAAACAACAGACTGACTGAAAATTTCATTGAATTTGGTATCAGAGTTTACTAGAAATTACATAGAAACTACTAGAAATTAATCTTTGATAATAACTGAAGATGTACTGTACACATCCAGTTTTTGAATAATTTTATTCATTTTATATTCATAAATATAAGCACCTTAAAACAAATACATTGTTTTCTGTTTTTTCAAAAGGAATTCTGGAATCACTTTAAATGTTTAATGAAATAATTTAGGTAAAAGTTACAAAACCCAGGCTGAAAATGCATGACATTTTAATGTGTACCAGTAAAGCAAAGTGCAAAATGATCCATATGACGCCCAGGGATGTGACGAGTAGGTCATATCTGTTTCTCCTGCTCTGCCAGTATCCAGCTGGTGACATAGCTATCAGCTTCATAGTCACCTGCGGCAGAGCAAATTTAATTATGCCATGACCGTACAAAACTTACGAAAAGACCTAATGAACTATGAGGCCTCTGGTGAATTATTATAACTTTTTTTGTGGCTGGAAAGAAATCTTGCTTTGACTGACTCGTGAAAGCACAACAAACTGAATTTGAAATATATTCTGTAACATGTTTACCTCCAGAACAAAAATGAAAGTGAAAACCACAGACATTGTGGCCAAAGGAACAGTAACCGGGTCAACTTCATCCCACTGTAATACATACACATACACAAAATTTAGTGCAGAAATAAAACAAAAATGTATTTGTTGGTGTTACCCTCCTCACCTTAACAGACAGGAGGACAGACTGTGCTAAAACCAGTACTGCAATACCTCGCTTGAAAAATGGATGTTGGGTAATATCATACATTTTTGCACGGAATCCACCATTTTCTGTAAATGGAAGAAAAGGAATTTCAGTTTTGAAAGAACAGAAAATTAGGCCTTTAAAGAAGGATCCGGAGCTTTGGTTATAAAACAAAGACCTGGTTAAAATTCCCTGACCTTCATCGTAATCTCAACATTCTCCTTTATCATCAATTAAAAGACTCACTGAAAGAAAATCATCTCAACTGTTCATTCAATGCACTTGGTAAAAGCTCTACCCTTGGCATTCCTTAGAAATCCACTACATCATCATTTTGCTGTCTTTTAGCAAAAGGTCATGAGATCTGAGTGGCATTCATCATACACCATAATCACAAGTTCATTTCAACAGCCACAGAGTGCAGACAGATTATTTGAAGCTGGTTTCAATGGAGTTGGAATAGATGTGCCGAGTGCTGACTAAGGTATTGATTTTTCTGTTATTGCACAGGGCAGATTACCCGTCAGGAATCACAAAGGAAGCTCCACCTTCTGCCATCCACAACTCTCTATAGCTATCCCTCATTTTAGTTATTATATGGCATGCACTGAACATAAATGCAGTAATATTAAGTATTATTTATACACTATTATTATTATTTATTATTATTACATTTACATTTATTCATTTAGCTGACGCTTTTATCCAAAGCACAACTAGGGGTTAAGTGTCTTGCTCAGGGAGTGTCACAGTGGATTTGAACCCGGGCCAATCACACCAAAGGTATGTGTCTTATTATTATTATTATTATATATTACAATTTGTTATCAATACTTTATATTACGTATTTTCTGGACTATAAGTCACACTTTTTTTCATAGTTTGGCTGGTCCTGCGACTTATAGTCAGGTGCAACTTATTTATCAAAATTAATTTGACATGAACCGAGAGAAATGAACCAAGAGAAAACATTACCGTCTACAGACGCCAGAGGGCGCTCTATTCTGCCAGAGATGCTGCTCAGTGCTCCTGTAGTCTACACTGCGCAGCACAGAGCGCCCTCTCGTGGCTGTAGACGGTAATGTTTTCTCTTGGTTCTTGGTTCTTAATAAATGCGACTTATAGTCCAGTGCGACTTATATATGTTTTTCCCTCGTCATGACGTATTTTTGGACTGATGCGACTTATACTCAGGTGCGACTTATAGTCCGAAAAATACGGTACCTTTTTTATATTTTAAGTGTTTATATTTATATGGATTTTTATTTTAAATAATTTGGTCAAGGGCTTTCATTATTTTTATTAGTTTTTTTAACATTACATTTTTTTTGTATATATATATATATATATATATATATATATATATATATATATATATATAATTTTAATACCTCAATTTCAACTTAATTCAGTTAGTTGCCAAGGCAACATTTCAAATTTCTTTGAGTTTAAATTATTCAATAATAAGTTTATTCTATTTTATTTAAGCTTTATTTCAATGACTGCATTTTTACTGGTTTTAGTTTTAGTTAATAATAACAACACTATTACAAGCAGAAGTGTTTTGTCTGTTGTATGACTTATCAAAAATCATAATAAATCAATCAATAAAATAATAATAATTAATTCATTAATTCATTAATTAATAACAATAATAATAATAATTAGTAGTAGTAATTATTTTTTCAAACTGCTCTGCCCGGCTGAATATATGTATATTAATTATTTACACACATTAGGCTCCCAAACTCTGGAAAAGCCTTCCTGATAATGTTTTGGGGTTCAGACACACTCGCGCTGTTTAAATCTAGACGCATCTTTTTCGCCAAGCATTCGCATAATGTATCTCTTAAATTGTGACTGCAGTTATATCTGATCAAATGCACATTCTTATTCTTTAGCTTGGGTTAAACTAATTAATTTTACTTTGTTGGATCAGCAGCTATGCTAATGATGTCTCTATTTGTTTCTATGTTTTGCAGGATTTACACAAGCTCCAGTCTGGATCCAGAACACCTGAGAAGAGATGATGCTGACCCTCAGAGGACCTCAGACGATGCTAACCCTGAATCAACAAACAGAACTAACAAATATTGCTACAAGTGTGACAGCATCATATAATAATTGCTGTTATAATGTTCATCATCTGGCTGACTACGTCTTGTATTAATTTTTCTGAAAAATCCTGTCATACGCGCACAAACTGACAGTCACCACTTATAAGCTACTATTAAATATTGTAGAAACGTAATTTTCTGTAAAGTTGCTTTGTAATGATTTGTATTGTAAAAAGCGCTATACAAATAAACTTGAATTGAATTAAATTGAATTGAATTAATTATGCTCAATAGCGGTAATAGAAAAAAAAAGAAAGGAAATAAACCATTATTCAAATTTGATCGCTCTTTGAGGGAAATTTTTATTAGAAAGGCTGCATAACTTGCAGTTTGCCTCACAAAAATGCATTTTGTTTTGTTGGAACAAAATTAGATCAGTACTTGAGGAAGAGCATGCTGCCTCCATTCTGATAGCAAAAAGCCATTGGTTCAGCCCATTGTTTACAAAGGCAGCATAGATGAACAATTCTATTGAAATTTACAAAGAGCTGCTGCATGTTTTCCTATTGGTTAAAAGGATAAATGAACAACTCAGATGTACATAATGACTAAAAAAAGAATAAAAATGTACTGAAAATCTGTCCATTGCACACTTTGGAGTTTGATTCAAAACATATCAATCAAATATGCACACTTGTCAGTAGATTGGAATTTTTTTTTTTTTTGTCTAATTGCCACATAAACTATGCTTGGATAATAGCCTACTATGATAATTATTTTTATTCTTTCCTGCTGTTATGAAACATGTCTTTGAAGTGTCTGTTTCCAGGTGAACCAACTGCAGTCAAACATAAGAACATAACAAGCTACATGTCATGACAGAGCATCCGACTGTCAAATCAATCAGTCAGTCAATCTACGGGAGATACAGACAGAATCGCTCTTCTCTCTTTGGCTCTGAGGTACCCACATAGTGCAAAGTCATTCATACTACAAGCAGCTGCAACTTCTGACTCAGAAATGGAGTGGTTATTATCAAGTGTGTGATTGCCTTTGGTGTGTACCCACTGCTGAAAGCTTAAGTTTAGTTTGTTTTCTACTACAGCAGAAGAGAGCTGATTAAATGCTTCAGGAAACACATGCAAAGCAGGGATGGCTCATTAGCCAGCAGAGGAAGAGTGGAAGATGGAGGACGGGAGAGAAAAAAAAGAAAGAAAGAGATGAGAGACTGCTGCTGAATAGTACACTAGCTGCTCTGGTGACGTTTATCTGTGCATCACAACTGTCATTTTTGGCTGTTTCAGTGATTCAGAAGATTCAAACTCCTCTTGAAATAAGAAGCCTTAGTTATCATCCGATGTCTTTTACAGAGAAAGTATGAGTATTATGACTTTGAATCAAACAAACTAATGTAATTTATACATCAGTGTAATTAAAATACATCAATATTTTTCTTGGTACTTCCATCTTTTCAAACACATGATGGCGCACAAACTACAACAGAGCAACATTATTATGGTGCACAAATTGCCATTTTATTTCTGGAGACCTCAAGTGAGCACTTACCTGGACGTGGGGGGAGGTGGAGGGGCTGAGCAATCTTCAGTCGACTTTTCAAATCTTCCCATCTCCTCTGATCCACGGTCAAAAGAGCAGTGCCCTAAACAAACACATCCAACACATCTAATCAGGGACCAGCCAACAAATCTTCTGTAGCTTCTCATCAGATAACAGTAAGAAAATTGCCATACCTTATTTTCATTAAAGTTGGCTATGACAACACCAACAAAAAGAGTGAGTCCGATCATACAGCCCAAGAATACAAAGACGTGGATGTAGATGCCATGAATCTGTTTTAAGAGACAATCAAAGGTCCTAAACAGTGCAGTCCTGATCTGTCAGTTCAGTATACAGTTTAGTGTCTTAATGAAGGAAACTTACCGGTCCCACTCTGTGTATGATGACGTCTCTCACCTCCACCCAACCCTTCAGTGACAGCACCTCAAACAGAGCCAGCATGGCATTGCCTACATTATCGAAATTGAAGTTTCGAGGGTTTGCCCTGAAAACAGCAGTTCAAAAGATATTTGCCATATTTATGTGTTTCTATTTTAATTAAGAAAAAAAATTCACCTCTAAATCAAGTCAAATATTAAAATCTTACAAAATGAAGTACATTTTTTTTTTTACATTGTGACATTATTTTCATGAGTACATTTACTTTATTACTGTAATGCAGAAAAAATAATATTAAAAATGTAAAGTATATGTGTTAAAGTATAATTGTAAGCATACATCTTATTAGTATTGTTGTATACTGAAATTAATTTATACTGTTTTAAAAAATTACTTGCAAAGAACGATTTTCAGTATAGTATGTAATGGTCATGAAAATAATGTCACAATGGAAAAACAAAGACATTATTATTATTATTATTATTATTATTATTATTATTATTATTATTATTATTATTAAATATGAACCACAAATGTATTTTTTATATTCAACTTTAAAGCAATGACATGAAACAACAAGAAATGTTGAATCTAAGTAATTGTAAACAGTTTAGGGACCATTTCTCACTATTAACTAGTTGCTTATTAGCATGCATACTGCTAGCATATTGACTGTTTATTAGTACTTATAAAGCACATATTCTGCATGATCATATACTACATCCTCGATCCTACCAATACCTAAACTTAACAACTACCTTGTAACCAAATAATTTTGTCAACTCATCTTCTGAGTTAAATATAAAGTTCCACTGCTCTTATAACATGGAAAAAACAACAAGGGGGAAAACAACTTCGGCTGTTCCCTGTTTTATAATCTGTTACGATGTCTATCTGCCTGTCTTTGTGTGTGTGTGTGTATGTGAGCGGACTGGAGATGCACTGCTTTATGGGTTGAACATGAACACAATACCCAGAGGATCAAACGCCCTTGTTCTTTTCCTCTTACCATGCATGCTCAAAGGTAAAAGAAAAAAGATCTCTCTGTTATTCAGCCTTAGCAGAAACATTACTTGCTCTAGAATAGCTATGGACCCATGTGTGCCTTTTGCTGGTCTTCATTATTTAACGTCTCACAAATAATGTGCCATTGTGTTGTTACATCTAGAGCAATAGCAGACTCATTGGTGAGTGGGTGTATGATTGTGTGTTGTTTATGTTTAAGCTTAAGGGAAGAATAAATCAGCCCCCTGCTCTGTGCCCACAACAAACCATACAACTGGACTGCAACACTCATGATTGCTAATGGGGAAAATACAATGAAAGATGATGAAAATGTGGTGCTGTTTATGTGATGAGAGTATTCATCATACTGGTTTGTGCTGTCATAGATGAGCTGCTACTACAGGGATTTCTCAAAAACACCTAAATACTGAAGATGTGACAGGTTAGGTTTGTTTAATTATTCTGTGTTTTTAAAGGAAATACATTTTATTCATTTGTAAAACAATTTGTATTTAAAATTTTAGACAAATGACTGGCAAAATAATAATTTTATTTTGCATTAATAATAATTTTCTAAATAAAATAAAAAAAATAAATAAATCTGAATGGCACCCATGCAAAAGTCACTGGTAGTTGCCAGGGTGTTGCTACATTGCTCTGTGTCCTGGCTGGTTTCTAGAGTGTCACTAGTGTTCTGGGTAGTTGGCAGGGCATTGCTTCTACAATATGTTAAGGTGTTCTGAGTCTTTGTCAGGGTGTTCCTATATGTTTGGCATTTTGAGTTGCTAGTGTTCTGGGTGGTTGACAGGGCATTGCTATTCCGTTGGTAAAGTGTTTCAAGCTGTTTCCAGAGTATTCTGGGTGGTTTCTAGGGTGTTGCTATTTTGTTCTGATGAGTTTTGGGGTAAGTGGTTGCATATTGGCCCTTACTAGTCTCAGTGATAATCTGGTCACTAAATATGACTTGAGTCCCTCCTTTATTGTGTTTCTTTGTATGCCTGTGTTTGTCACTGGACAGACAAATTCAACAAATGGCTTAGAAAAGAAAAAATAGCGACAAGTCACAAATTTGATGTATCACTCATGTTTTAAGCACAAACAGTAAAGGGTTGAATAATCTTAAGTATAAGCAACAGTCAAAGTGATGTTTGCCTTAAAAAAAAAAAAAGAAACTATAGAGAACATTATTTTTCCATTTCATACCAAACTCTTGGCACCCAGAATCCTGGTTTCTTCTCGCCTGGCCTGAGCTTTAAATTCAGGTTCTTTGAAATGCTCACATTGATTCTAAAGATGCCATGGCAGTCCTCCTGAGAAAGTACACAAAGCACATAATTTCAGTTAAGTACAGAAGATCCTACACTCCGAATATAGTTTGAAAAGTTGCAAGAATTACATTGTACCTTACTGGATATATGGGGATCATTACATTTGGCAAGTTTTCCAGCAAAGAGTTGCACCCCAAAGGTTGCAAACACCAGCATTAGTGTCAGAAGAAGAATAGAGACCTGTTTGGGAAATCAATAATCCAGTCTACAGCAAAATGGCTTTCACACAAAATATGGTCAGTTTATTAATCTCACATACAGTAACACTATAAAAAGCTAAAAGAAAAGTACCCAAGAGGAGCAAAGCTTTAATAAAGAAGGTCCATAAAGAAATCTCTCAGACAAATACTGCTGAGTTAATGCATTACATTCCATTCCTGCAAAGAAGAGAGCTTCTTAATTTTTTATTAAAGGGGTTATATCACAAAACATTTGTGTTTGATGTACTCAGAACGCAAACCTCTTTGTTTCAAAATATCATCATCTATTGAAACAATGCTGCAAAAAAAGACACTAAAAATAATTTTACAAAAAATTATAAATGCTAAAAAATAAATGTTAATAGGCATAACGAGGAAACAAAAAAGTTAGCACGAAAAATGTATATTTTATAAGAATTAACAAACAGCCAGCCATCATTGATCTTCTTTTATTAAGCGACTACAAGCAGGAAGTGGGCTGATTTAATACTCACCAGGAAGATCTCTTTGAAACCCTTGAGGACCTCTCGAACCACCTTCCTCATTTGGGGCACCAGTTTAAAGATACGCAGTGGGCGTAGGCAGCGTAACATCATGAGAAGCTGGGCACCAGACTCAGGAGGCACATTGTTTGGTAGCCAGCATAAAAAGATCAGACTGACCTACAGAGTGGGCAGAAAGATCACCTTAAAGGGCACAACTCTTCATTTAATCCTGATCTTGAATGTGAAAACACTAACTGCAGATTATTTTTTCTGCTTTATTAATATGAATGCAATAAGTATTACTCATGAAATAGTCAGTAGTGCCGTTGTAGGCTGTTTTATTAAATGCAAATAATATTTGTGTGGGACAGGCATAATTCTTCTGAAATGAGTAAACAGGATGAAATTGACGTGGCTGGGTCATATAAATAAAAACACTGTTTAGGATCATTAAAACACAATCTTCAGAGCCTTATTAGAGAAGTGAGTAATCAGCTTGAAGGCTGCATTTCACATGTGTAGGAATGTGGGTTTTTCACAGGAGAACTGAGAATGGAGTTTTACTAAGTAGATGAAGATGTCCATGACGCCACCGAAGTCTCGGATGACTGCAGTGGGAGTGAAGAACAGACCATCTGCCATGATCTTCAGGTTCAACTCAAGGCTCATGAAGATGACAAAGACGTATTCTCCAATCTGCAGGGAAAGGGGTAGATTAGTGTAAAAAAGAATACAATTTTTCATAAAGCAGCTTTTTATAAAAAACTTAACTGAAGTTCCCTTTCAGTCGGTCACTTTCGATGCCACGTCGGTGACCGACGAATATGGGATATCGCTTCGATAGACCAGTCTACTTTGAGTGTAAACTAAACGAGCCAATGCACATTGGCATGCAATTATTGCATCCAGCTGCCGCTGATCACTGCGTGAGTATAAGAAGGCAGCAGGTGCAATGCATTCCAGCTTTTCGCTTCGGAGCCAAGCGTTAGTATCACTCTGCTCAACTGTGTCTGCTGTGAACTACGAGTTCAGCACGCTCTCGGAAGCTTTGTGTGTTGGCGAGACGGCGCTTCAGTGGCGGTCGTTCCTGTGTCGAGTGGATTGCACACTTCAGGCTGCACTACCCCTGTCATGTTGCAAGCGGCCAATTCCCCTGTGCGCCTCAGCACTAAAAGAGCATTTCCTAAAGAGCAAATTTCTCTAAAAGAGCTTCATGGGTGCATCTTTGTAAAGACGACAGATCGTCCTTATAAGGATGCCGTTTCACCCGTGCGTTTCTGGGTGCGGTCGTTACCTGGCAACAGGTGATGGTCACGATCGCTGCCCCACGTGTCTGGGCGTCGAGCACGCTGAGGTGGCTTTCGTGGATGAGTCATGTTCTCACTGCGGGAATATGACCATCTCGGAGCTGCGAACCAGGCTCCGCTACCTTCATGGGGGCGGAGTCCCATTGCCGCGGCCGCGATCTGGGGCTCGTTCTGGCGGCCGACAGATGAGAACCACTTCCGGCAGTAGCGCGGGTGGTTTGAGGGTCACAGTGGTGGCAAACCCCGCAGGGAACCAACCCTCTGGGGACCACCACTCCTCTTGCACCTCCGATCCAGTGGAGCAACCCAGGAGTCCCACTCGCGATAGAGCCGGTCCCTCCAGCCGATATGAGGATGGTGTTTTACAGCCCATACTTCATTGTACCCAAGAAAGGCGGTGGGTTACGACCGATCTTGGATCTGCGAGTTTTGAATCGGGCCCTCCATCGGCTACCGCTCAAAATGTTGACACAGAAACGCATTTTCGGGTACGTCCATCCCCAAGATTGGTTTGCAGCGATCGACCTGAAGGACGTGTACTTTCATGTGTCCATCCTTCCGGGCCACAGACCTTTTCTGCGGTTTGCGTTCGAAGGACTGGCATATCAGTACAAGGTCCTGCCCTGCGGGTTGTCCCGGTCTCCCCGTGTCTTCACGAAAGTCACGGAGGCAGCTCTAGTTCCTCTCAGAGAGCAGGGTGTTCGCATTCTCAACTACTTAGACGATTGGCTGATACTAGCACAGTCTCGAGATCAGTTGTGCGAGCACAGGGATGTGGTGCTCCGGCACCTGAGCCTGCTGGGCCTTCAGCTCAGCTCGGAAAAGAGCAAACTCTCGCCGTGGCAGAGGATCTCTTTTCTTGATATGGAGTTGGATTCGGTCAAACAGACAGCACGCCTCACAGAGGAACGTGCGCGCTCGGTGCTAGCCTGCTTGAATACGTTCAAGAGCAGGACAGCGGTCCCACTGAAACTCTTTCAGAGGCTCCTGGGGCATATGGCGGCCGCGGCGGCACTTACACCGCTCGGCCTATTACATATGAGACCGCTCCAGCACTGGCTTTATGGCCGAGTCCCAAGGTGGGCGTGGAAGCGGGGCACTCACCGGGTCAAAGTTACACCGGCCTGTCGCCAAACCCTCACTCCATGGTCAGATCTTGCATTTCTCTGGGCAGAGCTGCCCCTAGAGCAGATCTCCAGGCATGCTGTGGTTTACACGAATGCCTCCACCACCGGCTGGGGGGCCACGTACAACGGGCATGCAGTCTCAGGGGTTTGGACGGGCCTGCAGCTGCAGAGGCACACCTTGCCTTGAACCGTCTCAAAGGTCTCTTACGAGGCAAGCATGTGCTGGTCCGAATGGACAACACTGCGACTGTAGCGTACATCAACCGACAAGGTGGTCTGCGCTCTCGTCGCATGTCACAACTCGCCCGCTACCTCCTCCTTTGGAGTCAGAAGGTTCTGAGGTCACTTTGTGCCATTCAGATTCCAGGCCTGCTCAGTCATACAGCCGACGAGCTGTCTCGAGCAATGCTCCCGGGAGAATGGCGACTCCATCCCCTGACGGTCCAGCTGATTTTGAGGCTGTTCAGAGCCGCTCAGGTACACTTGTTTGCTTCTCCAGAGACCTCTCACTGCCAGTTGTTCTCCTCCCTGACCGAGGGAACTCTCTGCACGGCCATACTGGCACACAGCTGGCCCGGGACCTACGCAAGTATGCATTTCCCCCAGTGAGCCTTCACGCACAGACACTGTGCAAAGTCCGGGAGGATGAGGACCAAGTCTTGCTAATAGCGCCGTATTGGCCCACGTGGACCTGGTTCCACGAACTAGTGCTCCTTGCGATAGCCCCTCCTTGGCCAATTCCTCTGACGAAGGATCTACTGACTCAGAGATGGGGCACCATTTGGCACCCGTGTCCAGACCTTTGGGAACTCCATGTCTGGTCCCTGGATGGGACGCGGAGGTTCTAGGTGACCTACCCCAATAGGTAGCGAACACCATCACTTCGGCAAGAGCACCATCTACGAGAAAACTCTGCTCCTGCTTGCACTGGCCTCCATCAAGAGGGTAGGGGACCTGCATGCATTTTCGGTCGACGATTCGTGCCTAGAGTTCGGGCCGGCTGACTCCCAGGTAATCCTGAGGCCCCGGCCTGGCTACGTGCCCAAGGTTCCCACTACACCCTTCAAAGTCGTGAACCTGCAAGCGCTGCCCCTGGAGGAGCCAGACCCAGCCCTGGCTTTGCTTTGTCCCTTCCGAGCATTAAGGTGCTACGTAGACCGGACACAAAGCTTCAGGACCTCAGACCAGCTCTTTGTCTGTTACGGAGGCCGGCAGATGGGGAGTGCCGTCTCTAAGCAGAGGATGGCCCACTGGATTGTGGATGCCATAACCCTGGCTTATCAGGCTCAGGATGTGCCCTGCCCATTCAGGTTGCGAGCTCACTCAACTAGAAGTGTTGCATCCTCCTGGGCGCTGGCTCGTGGCGCCTCGCTGACAGATATTTGTAGAGCTGCGGGCTGGGCGACCCCTAACACGTTCGCTAGGTTCTATAGCCTTCGTGTAGAGCCGGTATCCTCCTCTGTTCTCACCTCAAACGGGTAGTGGTACTGAGAGGCCCCGGTTAGTGTCAGCTTGCTTAAACTGCTCCAGAGTGTCCGTACTGTAGACCCTGTTGAGATCCTCCATCACTCTAAGCAGCTGGACGCGGCGGAACGTCCGGCGCCAGGCCTTCATGATGTATCTGTGAGAACCATGGAAGGGTGAGTTCCATATTGAGACCTAAGCGGTACTCGTATGTGTATAGTCCACGGTATAGCCTTAGAGTCCGTGTTTCCCCGGCAGACATCTGCCTTCCCAAGAGGGTTTTTAATCACCTCAAATTTCTCTGTATACTCCTAAACGGATGCTATATGTGTATTTGCCTCTGAGACCTCCTTCCAAGCGGACCGGGTACGTTTTCCCAGTGTTATCCAATCTCACCCAGTGAGTAAGTGCTTTGCAGAGGTGGAAAGAGTACAAAAATATTCTACTCAAGTAAAAGTACCATTACATTAATGAAATTTTACTTAAGTACAAGTAAAAGTACCAGTCTAAAAAATCCACTCAAGTAAAAGTAAAAAGTAGCTCATTTAAAATTTACTCAGAGTAAAAATTACTTAGTTACATTTTAACCAGTGGGAGGGAGTCAAAAATGGGACAGACCAAGGGTGTCAAACTCAGTTCCTGGAGGGCCACAGTCCTGCACAGTTTAGATTTAACCCTAATTAAACACACCTGATCCAGCTAATCTAATCATTTAGGTTTATTTGAAAACTACATGATATGTGTGCTGGAGCAGGGTTAGGGCTATGGCCCTCCAGGAACTGAGTTTGACACTCCTGGGATAGGTCTATTAATCTCAAACTAGTTGTTTTTAATTAAAGGAATCAGTTATTTAGAATAATAAAACATTTGGGCTGTTATCTGGCAAATCAGTATCAACAAACTCATCTTTTCAATACAGAGGAAATGCAAAAGCTTCATCGGACGTGGCATTTAGATGTATTACACTGTTTAGTGCAGGACAAGAATGCATTTAACCTGCAGTTACAAATGCATGAATAATGTTTTGATATGCCAGACATAAAATGTTGAATACTCATTTGAAATTATAAAAACTTAATTATAAAAAAAAAAAAAAATCAAAAGATACTTTAAATGTGAAATTAAAATGGCCAGTATGTGTCAGCAAGTCACTGTTAATAAGTGAGTCATTGCGATTGAACCAAATCATTTAAACGGTTGATTCATTCAGGAACGAAACACTGTCATGTTGCTCAGAGATGCAAAATTTTGCTTTGGTGGCTGTGTTTGGAATAAATTTTTGTTGTAGAAATAGAGCAAAAACAATGGCAATATGGTGTCTAAAACGCAAGTCTCTTAGTTTACTGTCCTGTTGTAAAAAAAAAAAAAATATATATATATATATATATATATATATATATCAGTGGCGGCTGCTGGTCTTTCAAAGAGGGGAAGCTCATTTTCGGCCTACATTATAACCCTCTGATGGTCTTCATTTGTAGTGACACTCGAGGTCTTTTTGACCCCAGACAATAACATTTCATTTTGTAATAGTAAAATATTTAAATTTTTTACAAATATAATTTTACTCTGTTCATTTATGTTTTTACTAAACTTTGTACAGTTTTTGGAGGATTTAAATCTTTTACATTTCTATAAATAAATAAATATTTATTTAAATAGGCTTTTTTTTTTTTTTACAAAAAAAGAAAAAAGCATTTCAGGTTAAATTCACTTCATAAAAGACCCAGATTTCTAACTTTCATACATGGGGATACCATGGATAATTTTTACGGTTTAATGTAAGATTTTTGCCCATTTTTGGGGAAATTCAGTTTAAAAATTTCAATAAATCACTTTAACCACTAGATGGCTATAGTGTGTGTGTGTGTGTGTGTGCGCGCGCACATTTTCAATCTGTCTTAGTTACCAATTTAATTTTGTGGTGGTTCTGCATTTTACAAATATCAAGAAATATTGCCGCAGTTTGTCTTTCGAATACACTTGAGAAATCCGCGATCATGGGACTGAGCGTGAAACAGCTTCGCCGACTTCTTATGGTGCAGACCGCTGTCAGTCAAAAGGAGATCGACAGATCCTCCAATCATCACGCGGAAGCCCAGTCTTCATTCACCTCCAGAGACGCTGAGCGTCCGTGGGCGGGACATAATCGCAGCATTTATCCAATGACCGTCTAGCTTCGGAGCACTGAAAAAAACTGTTCAAAGCAGTGTTGCCAGACGTACGATAATTATCGTATTTGTACGATAATTTTTACCTCTGTACGATGTACGATCAATAATGAAAAAAATCCCGTAATGTACGATAATTTTAGAATTTTGTGAAAATTGTAATGATAGTAGTTGCAGTCATAGGGCTTCTTTACTCATACATGAAATCGGCTCATTACAGACACTATAAATGCGTTCATGTGCACCTGAGGGTGTGTTAAGAATGTAGGAGAGTGCCCTGCTTTAAAGCCAATGAGAACTAGTTGCGGTCCATGAACATCAACATCTGGCAACACGCAGGATTCCGATGACAGCGGCTCAGATGTGGAGTTAACTGCACCACGCAGCAACAGCTAAATTCTTTCTTCACTGGACGCGACAAAGCAAGGGTTAAAAATCATTTTAATATGTTTTAATATGCGCCGCGACGCAGACAGTCACTGCAAATAATGGTATGTATTTTTTCTCACTGCTTCTGTCCAACAATACGCCTTGTTATCTATTCTGGTAATTTGCAGGTCGTGTCAAAATGTTCTTGGTTTAGAATAGATAAATAACACTTTTGACTCGTGTACGATAATTTTCTTCCAAATACGATAATTTTGAACTTCTGGTACGATACTTGGACATTTCCAATCTGGCAACACTGGTTCAAAGCAGCCCCATCGAAGTCAATGGACGCTCGGCTTCAACAGGGAAATGCACTGTGACGCTACGGGAATGTATGAGAAGAAAATCGAGTCAGCCGACATGTAGCTGATTAACACAATACATAATACACAATAGTACATATTTGACCGTTGGGTTTTTTTTTTTACATTAGAGGGGAAGCTGAGCTTCCCTTGCAGTCTTAAAGAAATCCCCACTGATCTATATATATATATATATATATATATATATGTGTGTGTGTGTGTGTGTGTGTGATTATGATTTTTAGAGGAAAAGACAGCATTCTTTGTGTGATTTTGATTCTAAATGATTTTGATTGATTTCATTCTAAATGCATTTCAACAGACTGAATCACACAGTGAAAGAACACTCTAAATGCGCGCGTACATCATTAAAACAACAATTATGATATTATCGCAGACAATATATATCGCACACTCCGCACCAATCTTTTTGGCTAATTTGTGCAAAACCTCTTGCTAAAATGTCAAAGCATCATTTTAACCACCAATGCAATGACGCAATTATTTAGCTCACCTCTATATGCTTACGTGGGGTTGATGTCTTGTCGAGATTTTATAAACTGCTAGTTTGGTCTCCCTAGGCAAGCACAGCATACACAGCATAATAGAGCATACATATGGCCAGGGGTTCACTTCATTTCCTTGAGTTCAACTTCAGAATATGACAGGGTTTCGTTTTCAGCGGTGTCTGCACCACTAACGCCTGTTTTGTCCGTCTGCATCTTTCTTGTGATTTTAGCGCCAGTTTGCCCTCCTGCCCATTATTTACTGACATAGCTTCCAGGGAGCGATTTTTTTTTTTTACTCAGTAATTAATGTGTTTTAAAATGTAGCGAAGTACAATACTTCAAACAAAATATACTTAAGTAAAAGTAAAATTACAGATTAAAAAAAATACTTAAAAAAGTAGAAGTACACAAAAAAGCTACTCAATTACAGTAACGCGAGTAAATGTAATTCGTTACTTTCCACCTCTGGTGCTTTGACAACGGTGAGTGGAGCTACTTGTTCTGAGCCCCGGCCTACACCTAATAGGGGCGCAGGCGGCTCGCACAGGGCACTGGAAGGGGCAGCACCCATGGCGCTTTGATAGGGATCCCATATTCGTCGGTCACCGACGTGACGTCGAGAATGACCGACTGAAAGGGAATGTCTCGGTTACGTATGGTAATCCTCGATCCCTGAAGGAGGGAACGGAGACGCCACGTCCAGTCGCCATGGTTGCTGTACCGCCACTGAGCTGCCGGGTCCCCGGCTCGGCTCCTCAGCGAAAAAACTGGAATGCATTGCACCTGCTAAGTTCTTATACTCACGCAGTGATCAGCGGCAGCTGGATGCAATAATTTCATGCCAATGTGCATTGGCTCGTTTAGTTTACACTCGAAGTAGATTGGTCTATCGAAGCAATATCCCATATTCGTCGGTCACCGACGTGGCACCTCCGTTCCCTCCTTCAGGGAACGAGGGTTACCATAAGTAACCGAGACGGTTTGCACAATAGGCATTTGACTTGAACAGACCGTTCTTTGTATGACATCAAAGTACCGCGAGAGCAATTAGAGAGCATTTTTACAATTTTTGATTTGATGTCAAATTAATCTTGCTGTTTTGCCTTTTTTGTTAAAGCAGTGTTGCTGTTGTTAAGTTACTGTATACAGCTACAGGTGTGTTGCTGTGTTGTGAGTTATACATCAGATATGAGATCACTACCATGCCGCTTTTGTGGGGGAAGGTAGGGGTGTTAAATATTTATTGATTTCTCAGTTAAAAACTATAGGTTTGTAACATTCATAAAGCTCTTTATTCCAAAGAAACTGCAAGCTAGTCAGTGTATTCAGTAATAAATCAATGCATTGACATAAAAAAGTAAAGTAAGTTACTTTTACTTTACTTAAAGTAAGTGACAATGACAGTGACAGTGACAAAATTCTCATTTAGAAGATATAAGCATTCAAAGTTTACAGTTCGTCACTTTCGCCAAAACAGCTCAACAATTTTTTTTTTGTTTTGACGTCACATCGTACATCATCTTCTCATCAAATCTTCCGACAAATCAAATGCTCTCTAGAATCCGAAGCGCCCGCCCCCTGCACTATAAATTGATGCTGAAAAGCCGGCTGAGATCGGTCATTGAGTGTAGTACTTCCTTTACAGTGAATGGCTCGTAGTGCACAATGTAGGTGATAGGGAAAGATTCAGACAAAGTAAATAAGCTTTCGGTTGGTGCAAATTGTTGGTGCAAAAAAAAAAATTGTTTCATGCAAACCGTGGCAGCACACACAGTCTGATCCGGACTTTGGCTCCGGTCCATAGATAGTATAGCATGGAACGGGTCATATGCGCAAGTTGACATATATTAAAAACATTAATCTACACAGCCTCAGCATGATTATGATCACTATTTTGTTTTACTAAGAGTTTAATTTTGAATCTAGGGGGTAATCTATTAGAGTGTGGCTGTCAAAAGCAGCTTTATCAAGCTCAATGGATCTGGCTCGAGCAGATATAAACAAAACGCTATTGGCTATTTATAAAGGAGGCGGGACTGCTAGATATGTCCCGCCCTCTCCTCATGTTTAAGTTGAAACCACACCACATAGAATAATGCTGTGTGTTTCAAGGCACTTCAGGGGACCTTTAAGTACTTTTAAAAGCAAGTACTTCAGTAACTTTACTTATGTAAAAATCGGTCTTTACAACTTTTACTTGTAATGGCATAATATTTGACCAGCGGTATCAGTACTTTCACTCAAGTAACACAAAAACTGATGCCAGGATAAAAATCTTTCTCTGTGTTCTTGAAAATACCCTTATCGGTTAAAGATCAAGTCATCCTGGATGGTCTGAAGTGGAGTTTCAATCAGTGGTGTAAAAAAAGAGACAGAAGACTTTCAAGAGTGGCAGGACAATCAGTCCCATCTTTCTGTCTCATAAAGTACAAGATCTTTGAAACAGAGGCACCCTAAAAACATCAGTGGGGAACATGATAAAATGTGCTCAAAAGGGCAAAACAAGTTAGATTGACACTCAAAAGTGCTGGACTGCAACAAAAATGAGACATGATGACCAGCCTTCAGGAAAGAGATGAGGGAGATTTACAGGGTAAAAATGTTGTGTGTGTGGGATAGAATGGTGACCAGATGGGTTTAGAATACCTGCAGGGTAGGGACATGCATGACCCTAGTAAAAGGGGACTCAAACATCATGGAAATACAAGAGCAGATGGTGACCACGATCATCACCCAGTCCAGATAGGTTACCAAGCCCAGCAAATCACTGGAGAACACACACAGACACACACACATGCAAGGTTTAGTGCAGGTTAGATGTGGTACTCTTTTCCTACTCTGCATTCTTCATACTCTTCAGTCTGAGCTTACATAACATAGTCTTAATTTTGCAGATCTTTTGAAACTGGTGAAATCCTGCAAGGACATTGCAGCCCAAAAGTTTTCATCTAATCCCACACTAACCCACTCTGGCATGTCTTACAGATCAAAACTTTCCAAAGCCCATTCTCATATTATATTTCTAGAATCAAAACAGACATCGAAATGAGGGAATCTCAAGAAAACATGTGCAAGTCATATTTTAACCCCTAAAATATGCAGACAAAATTAGAAATACCATTACTTTCATGACAATTAGCAACCCCCTCCCCCCTCCCCACCCCCCGATTTACTCATTTTTTGCATTTTTTTTTTTTGTATTTTCCAATGTTTCACAATTAATGTAGTCATATTTTAGAATTTAATTAATATATTATGATTTCTTTCATATTACATATATTTAAATTGATTATTTATTGCAAAAGAAAGATGTAGGTGTATGCTGCAATATTTTTTATATTGAATTATGTACATTATCAGGCTTTCATGGTGCAAAAGCCCTAAACATTTATGGACTTACTATAATTGATGGTATTTTGTGCTGTTCACTGCACCTGTATTGGGATCCGTTTTTGACCTATTCATAAAAAGCCCATTAATACAATGTCAGCAAAGAAATGTAACACACATACATACACACACACACACACACAGACACACACACAGCAGTTTGTGAAACATGGCATTTTTTCAGAGATTATGGTACAAAGAGATTAGTCATCTCTTTGATGCGTATGAAAATACTGTTTCAACTAATAATATACTGCAGTGGATTTGTATTTGCTTTGTTCTTACGCATTGAAACGGGCCCGTACAATCATTCGGCAAAAGTTTCGGAAGCGATGCTCTCTACCAACGATAAATAGCGGCTTGTCAAAGTACGGATGGTTTTCCCGGAGTTCCTCCTCTTGGACTTTTCTGGAAAAAAAATTCAAAAACTTTACAGGCATAACAATAAATCATTTTCTCATCTCATCTTCAGTAAACACTGCTTTTATTTGTCCAGCTTTGGGATAAAGTATTGACACAAAAAGTTCCTGGATGCACTGAAAGGACCTTATTAGTTCTTGTAGCATATTGTATCTGTAAATCAGCTAAAATGTGATCTGAACTCTCTTTTACAGTCCTTCCTTGCCTTCTGAACATGGCAAATAAATACAGCCGACCTAAAACAAAGGCTTTGCTTCTCTGCACTATATCTTGTTGTCATATACCGTTGGCACTAAACCACCATCAGCATACAGTACGAGAGTAAGATATGGTGTAATAACTCCCACATGGCATGGTTCGTTTGGGGGGAGATAAGATCTGTTCAACTGACCACATGCCAAGGAGAGTGTATGGAGTGGCAGAAATACCGTTTCATCTCAGCCTGTTCCTTTTTCTCTTGTATCATCTTGATTTCACTGTCCTCCCGCTGGGCGTTACGGTAGCGGACCGTGCTGGAGTGCTGAAGAGTTCACACGCATGACAGAGTTCACAAATAATCACAGATAGCAGTGTCAGCTATTATTCTGTGGTATCTGAGTGTGTATGTGTGTGTACGCACATCTTGTGTGAGTGTTTCCAGGGATTTCCCTCTGCTGATTCTCTGGCTGGTAGAGCCGTGTCTGAGGGACCTGTGCCAGAGAGAGCAGGTTAACACAACACACTAGCATAATGTAGTGCACATTAAGACTTTGCATCCATCCTATGCTACTTAAATAAATTAAATAGATGAGCTTGAGAAAGTATGTCAATGTGCTTTCCTAACCGGCGTTCTTGGCGGATGTGATGCTGGACACTGAGTATGGATCTCTCTTTAGTTGGCTGCCCCTCAAAAGAGCCACTCTGCATACGCTGTGTAGTGCAGGCTCTGAAAAAATACACAGGTCAAGAGCAAATTAATAAAATACAGAACAAACACAGTGTAGTATAGGCCTACTTTTTTTTATGCATCAGTGAGACTTTTGTTACTCTCCAATATTAAGCCAACATTAAATCAAAACTTCCTTCTAATTTAATTTCTTTGTCTTACTAGGCATGATTTATTTAAATAGGTTATTCATCAAAATCTAATGGCAATCTCCATTTGGAAGTCCCATCCTAAAATTATTTCAACTGACTATTTTTTCCATTTAGAAATAATTCACATTACAAAAGCTAAATGGCTGTCAATTTGTGCAGGGCACTACAAAATGCAAACAAGTTTTACTATATATACTGTAAATGCATAGGATTGTGTGATGTTCATCAGTAAACAGCCCTTAAGCTATGCCACTATTGTCTGTCATGTACGCTGTTGTACATCAGACGCAGCAGATGGTTTCATTCGCTAACACTGTGTTATGCAGGTGGAAAGAGTTCTCAAGAATGGGTGCCCACGGAGAAGAAACTAATTAATCCTTTTTTTTCAGAGTGGTCAAACGTGACCTGTGGTGCACTGAAAATTCATGCTGGCAGTGAAGTGAAGATAAAGCAATAGGAGGGAATTAAGCTCCAAGGAAAAATTTGGCATACTTAGTATAGATAAATGAGGTTACATATCTACTAGACTCCAGTTCCACTTCTGACAAAAATTACAAAACGTCAATGATGATCAATTTACTCCAAAGTAACTTTTAGTATGCATGTGGGACATTCTCAGCAAGCGACCCCATTTGTGTTTTCCCATGAGCTAATATGGATTTATTTAACAGCATACATATTTTAAAGAAATATTTGCTTGTTTTAACTCTTTAAATTTAAATTTCAATCATGCTATAAAGTTTAATGTTCAGTAAAAATAATGAACTGAATTAAATGAACCGTAATTTTATCTTTAAACGCAATTGATTGGAATATCAAATTTCTCCTCATTCATCATATTACGTTTCAGTTTTATGGAATATAGAAACAAATCTAACCTAATGTTTTATTTAAATAAAAACACTACGTGTATATATATATATATATATATATATATATATATATATATATATATATATATATATATATATATATATATATGCATAAAATGCGGCACTATTTGAAAGAATAAGTAATTTGTGAGAAGGAATAGTTAAGAAGCCCCTTATGGTGCTTTCTGATATTTATTAAAGGCAAATCATTCAAAGCTATGTCTGGAGATGAAATGTAACTGGTGAGGCTGTTGCTATAATTGGTATTGGGAGATTGTTCCGCTGCTGAGATCCCATTGGCTGTTTATGCTCTAAATCAGTGCTGATCTATGTATGCTTTGAAAATCCTTCTTCTGCCAACCACTTCCTCTCTATTGTCCATTAATTGCAAATTCATGTACCAGAACATGACAATTTCAGCTTCAAGAGAACATGTTGCCCTTATTTAAGGCCACTCAGAGTGAGTGCCTGGCTGATGATGATGATGATGTGTGTGTGTGTGTGTGTGTGTGTGTGTGTGTGTGTGTGTGTGTGTGTGTGTGTGTGTGTGTGTGTGTGTGTGTGTGTGTGTGTGTGTGTGTGTGTGTGTGTGTGTGTGTGTGTGTGTGTGCGTGTGTGTGTGTGTGCGTGTGCATGTGTGTGTGTGTGTGTTTGTGTGTGTGTGTGTGCATGTGTGTATGCAGACAGACTGAATGCCCCAGACGGCACAGACGACGTGGGATGGCTACTGATGTGCCGTCTGTCTGCTTAGTAGGAGGAGGAGGGGTGGACAAGGTGAGGTGTACGTGTGTGTGTGTGTATAATACGACGTGGGGACGGCATCGACGTGATCTGAAACTTTACAACATGCGAGTGCAGTTGAAGCATTTGTGGGAATGTGTGGCTGCATCACTGCTAAATTTTTTCATATTAATTTGTTCATCCATGCTCACAGGTGACCCACTAACAGTTATATTGATATGGAGACGCCATTATCTGCTCTGACTGCTGGGCTGGCTGGATGACAAACATGGAGTCGAAATCATGGAAATGGAGGATCGAAATCAAAACATATCAATTAATGTGTATGAATTAATGTGTTTTTGCCCAAGGCTGCCAGAGAACAAAGCACTGATTATTCCTGCTGGACCATCATATATCATATATCATCATATTTTATGAATAAATATCCTAATACAAACTCATGTTAACATTTTAAGCTAATGAAAAAAAAAATCACTGGGTCTCATTTATTATCTCAGTGAACATAAAAATTGCAAAAACAAATAATGACTAATATTGTAAAATATGTTTGCACTTATTAAAAATTGATTAGCATTGACTTTATAAAAAAGACTTTATGGAAATAAATTTGTATCCTAGCTAAAAAAAAATATAAATCCCAGCCATTGATTTTTTTAAATAATATTAAATTAAATTAAATTAAATTAAGCTCATATACAATAAGTTGACTGAAAGATCTGAAATTGCTGTGAGAAAATCACAAGCTCACCGCAGAATTTTATTGACCGTGGTTTCCTTTTCCATGAGGTTACGGGCCCAGATGCTAAATACTGACTTTCGGAGCTAGGAAGAAAAAGCGGTTTAGATAATAAGATGCACGAAGGAGACACAGATCAATACACAGTACAATTCAGATGGATATATTTGCAAACAACTATTATTATATGGGTAAAGCTGAATTTGATATCAGCAAACAAAAACATCCCAACGTAATCAACAAAATCTAGTTATATAACTGCTGGTTATTTAAGTCTTGTTGTGTGGGAAATAGATCTGTTCCTTTCAGAACATTCATGAGCTTATTACTTAGTCCCTTTGAGAGGGCAGACTGTAGGAGTGATGGAGTGTGGTACCTTCTGATCTATGTATTTATTATCCTCAATGGCAGACCTCTTGGAATGGTCGCAGGATGAGGACGACGCTGAGGGAAGGCGACGGAACAGACAGCTGGGGTCCTGCTGCTGTCGGTCGATGAACTGCTTCATGAAGCTCTCCCTGTGACACACGCCCACGGCACATGCATAATGAAACAGTTACACGCAAACACACGAGGGACTTCATGTTTTCAAAGGATTCTTGAGGGCGAAGTAGGAGGCATTCAGTGTAAAGGAATAAGTATGTTTGCCAATATGCTTGTTGTATTTAGGAGAATGAATCTGTCACGTGTTTAGAGTCAAATGTGAATCCACATTTCAAACTGTTTTAATTCTAGAATAAATTAGATTTTCACGTTTTCTGACTGATCTGACTGACACTTTCCCAAGGTTTTGCCAAGGCATCCTAAGAAGGCTTTTAGCATGTAATCACAGAAGGTTGTTGCTACATGGCTGCTAAGGTGTTTAGGGTCATTGCTAGGGTGATCTGGATGGTTGTTAAAATGTTCAACATGACATGGTTGCTAGTTGGATGCTAAGTTTTCTTTTTTGTACATCGAATGAAAAGTCCACATCTTCAACAATTCAAAAGAGATGAGGTATAATTCAGTGGACACGGTACCTGATTCTGGGCACAGTGAAGTCTGATGGCAGTTTGGAGATTTTCACCATCTGTGGTCGATTGGGGAACTTCTCAAAGATTCGTAATCGCAGAGGAAGTTTCTCTTTCGTATCAGCATTGGCTTCACTCTGTTTCAGCTGTGGACAGAAGCCAGAAGACTCATTTGAAACAAATGTTTCATTCTGTGACTCAACATAGAGACTACACATTGTGTTTTCACAAATAGCCTTCAAAACATTTGGTAGACAGTCCAAAATTTACATAAGTTGTCCATTGTCCAGTTGTCTCTACTTCTGATTCCCCCTTTTGAAAACTCAGCTGGTCTATACAAGTAGAATGCAAAGATAGTGTATTTTATATTCAGTTCCTCACTTCTGGTATTTTGAGAAGACGGGGTTAGCCTGTATGGTGCACTGCTATGAATTATTGTGCCCCTTTGAGGCTTAAATGACTTTATGTGCCATAACCTTTTATCTTTCTACATGTCTATCAAGTAACATAAAGGCCTTAGAAGATTTAGCCAGAGTACACTAGAGAATCCCTTCTCATTCTCCTGTCAGAACAAATGCATAAATTAAAGTGAATAAGATAAAACTAAGATGACAGATTGTTTCATATTTTATAAACATGCCTATGAATGCATATTAAAAGAAATCCACTGAATGCCCTACTGATTAAAAAACAACATGTAACTACAGTTTAATTAATACTAAAACAATATTCTAACTAATTAAAATGTTAAGCATTATTTGATTTCCTCTCTCTCTCTCTCTCTCTTAGAGAACAGGATATTGTTTGGCAGCATTTAAAAGCAAAACATTATGTTAAGAGAGTGCTATTCTGCTAGGCTGCCAAGAGATGGCAGCTGCACACAGTCTCAATGCAGTTATCCATCCATTACAACACTAACTGTCAACTAGTTTTGATTCAGGACCTAGATTTTACATAGACATAATTCGGAAATGCAAAATAGCACCTAAATCATGCACCAATAAATAAATAAATAAATAAAAATCATTATAACCTAATTTTCAAATGTGAATATATACAGTACAGACCAAAAGTTTGGAAACATTACTATTTTTAATGTTTTTGAAAGAAGTTTCTTCTGCTCATCAAGCCTGCATTTATTTGATCAAAAATACAGAAAAAAATATAATATTGTGATATATTATTACAATTTAAAATAATTGTTTTAAAATGTATTATACTTTAAATTATCATTTATTTCTGTGATGCAAAGCTGAATTTTTAGGATCATTGTCACATGATCCTTTAGAAATTATTCTAATATGATGATCAGTGTTGGGAAGGTTACTTTGGAAATGTAATAGGTTACAGATTACAAGTTACCCTGTTTAAAATGTAATAGTAGTGTAACATTTTCAATTACTTTATTAAAGTAATGTAACTAATTACTTTTGAGTACTTTTTGATTACTTTTCTAAATTTGTGAAAATTAAAGAATAATAAATAAAAGCATATACATCAACTTAAATACAGTTATCTAATAAGCATGTGACGTATTCTGTGTAATAAACTCCTGAAACATTGGTGTTTTTTTGAAACTGCTGTCTCTGTATATGACGATAGTTTTCTCAAAATAAGTAAAATGCACATAAAGTGACACAAAGCAGTTCTAGAAATCATGTTTATGTGCTCGTGTACTCCTATATTGAGGCAGCAGAGGTTGAAAACACTGCGAGCTTCAGTAGGCCTATGTGTAGTAAATGAAACCATGTCTTTGCCATTAATTTACAGGAGGGGCGGACTGGGAAAAAAATTCAGACTGGAAAATTCAAACTCATACAAACAAACTCATGGACAAAACTATTTTTTGTATGGACCTGACATAAAAAAGGTTTAAATCTTTAATTTGGGGACATGCAAAATAATTAAAAGTTCTCTTCTGTACTGCACCTTCACTTCCATTTTTCTCTTCAGTCTCTTTATTTTGCCCTGTTATCCATCTCTCTCATGACTTTAATACTCAAGATTGAACAAAACTATACTTTACAATACAAGACTCTACAATACTACAATATCTTTATAGAAAAATCCTAATACTGTACACGAGTCATGTTTTTCCCTTACAAAAAATTACCATGCTTTTATTAGCCTATATAAAAGTAAAATAACCTTGTTTTTTTTTTTTGTTTTTTTTTTACAAATGGATTTGTATTTATTTTTAAATAAATACATTTGTAAAATAGTTTTACATTTTTGGTTATCACAGTTAAACAATAGTAACCATTTTCTCTGGATTTATAGTTAAATATTAAAATGTTAATTTTCCTAAGGGCTGTGTTGTTGTCTGTTGTAGCTCCCCCTAAACCTATAAAAAAAAATGTGCATTTCTTTCAGCTAAATTACTACTGTAACATTACAACAGATAATAATGATGTCCTTTATATAGTATTTTGAGTGATGACTGATGAGCAAGGTGCTGCTGCTTGATTAAATAAAGAAAAAACAAAGACAAAAAAGCATTTTTACAGATGAAACTGACCTGAAACCCTGAACAGGAGTTCTGCTTCTCTGCTCCAGCTGTCCACTCTATTCTTTCTTTCTTTCTCTCTCTCTCTCTCTCTCTTTCTCTCTCTCTCTCTCTCTCTCTCTTTCTCTCTCTCTCTCTCGCATTGATTACTCTGAGTCTGATCCAAACCATTTGGCGGAGGCGCGGAGAGCGCGCGAGTCATGACCAACACTTCATGAATTATTAGAGATTTAATTATCAAATGGCGGATTCGCAAATGATCGCTTTAGTACATTCGGCAGGCAATTATACAATAATGATATTAAATAGTGAGGCAAAATCGGCTGCCAGGCCACCGGGAATTGTCCCGGTTCTCCCGGTGTCCAGTCCGCGCCTGATTTCCACAGACACGCAGAATGTGCAAGTCATATATTGCATTTTTGGGGCTCAATATTCACAGACACTAGTCGATGTCATGTTTTGATTCAAGTGTACTGACCTACTTTTGATTTAGTCATCCAAAATGTGGCATATTCCGTCCGCGTTAGGCATTCCATTTTTATGACTGGATTCTAAGAACCAGACTGTATTTTCGCATCCCGTAAATTATTAGGGCGGTATGTCTCAGAATAGTCAGTGCAATTTGGGAAAGAAATCAGTTAAATCTGTATGTGGATGTGTGTAAATATTCAAATGTAATCCCATTTGTAATCGTAAAAAATTTAATAAGTAACTGTAATTTAATTACTCATTTTTTCTTAGTAACTGTAACTAATTACAGTTACAATAATTTTGTAATTAAATTACGTAACACCGTTACATGTAACTAGTTACTCCCCAACACTGATGATGATTCATTATCAAAGTTGGAAACAGTTCTGCTGCTTAATATTTTATCAGAACATGTGATACTTTTTTAGGATACTTTGATGAATAAAAAGTAAAAAAAAAAAAAAAAAAAGAAGTTATGTTTTTAAGATATAAATATTTTGTAATAACAATATACACTACTGGTCAGTAATTTAGGGTCAGTATTTTTTTTGTTCTTTTTTTTTCATAAAATCAATACTTTTATTCAGCAAGGATGTGTTAAATTGATAAAAAAGTGATAGTAAAGAAAATATATTATTAGAATATATATTATTAGACTTTTTTTTATTTTGAATAAATGCAGTTCTTTTTAACCTTTTATTCATCAAATATATTGGACAGCAGAACTGTTTCCAACACTCATAATAAATCAGAATATTAGAATGATTTCTAAATGATCATGTGATAGACTGGATGTTACATGTGACACTGAAGGCTGGAGTAATGATGCTGAAAATTCAGCTTTGCATCAAAGGAATATTTTTTTTAAAGTATATTCAAATAGAAAACTATTATTTTAAGTTGTAATAATATTTCACAATATTACAGTTTTTTCTGTATTTTTTGATCAAATAAATGCAGGCTTGATGAGCAGAAGAAACTTCTTTCAAAAACATTAAAAATAGTAATGTTTCCAAACTTTTGGTCTGTACTGTATATATATATGTACTAAATGTAAATGTACAGTATGTTTACATTTATATATATATATATATATATATATATATATATATATATATATATATATATAAATGTAAACATACTGTACATTTACATTTAGTCATTTAGCAGTCGCATTTATCCAAAGGTATTTACAAATGTGTGTGTGTGTTATATATGTTGGTATCTTTCTAATTAGCTTCTGCATAGTGTCATACATTTTGGTCCAAATAACATAGACAGATAATTAGAACAGAGATAACAATAAAAAGTGTTCTGTGAAGTGTTCTTTATAAGCCTATTTATATTGCTACTTAAATATTTATAATACTAGGCATGATTATGTGGTTAGTTATATTATATTTTCTCACAAACAATTATCGGTTTGATATCTACCACTGCTGCAATACAATAAAATTCAACACACTGCCTATTAGGGAAGCAAAAACAGAAAATGTGTATTCAGAAATAACTTTGTCCTCACTCACACAAACAGGCTAAAACCGGTCAAACAAACAGAAATTGCACAAATATCAGAGAGCAATTCATTTAATCAAAATAAATAAATAAATAAATAATTAAATAAATAATAATAATAAAAAACACAATTTGGGAATTCATTCGGTGTTTGTAGATAAATGATGCATTTCTGATTATCAGTGAGAACCACCCAAATTAGGCTCTCTGATTATAGCTTACCATTAGAAATAAGTGGGCTGACTGGGCCATTAAGGAAATGAAAAGCATTTGGCAAGAGTAACCAAGAGGAGCCATCAAAAATAGAAATGCAAATAATGACATTAAATCATATTACTGTAGTATGACTCATGATTTTTTTTTTTTTCATTCATCAACTGAATTGGCCATACATTCAGACATCTGTAGTCCATCACATGCTGTTCTTTCAGACAGCAGGTCATGTTCTGTGCTGGAAGTGAAGTACTAGTGGAGAGAGGTTGTGCTAATGTTGCTGATAGTAAGGACAATGCTGTTGGACACTTGAGCCAAGAGAAAATGTGCTCAACATGGGTCTTGACGATTTCAATGTATTAGGGTGAGAGTAAAAACCGACTAAAACCAAACGTGAAATGCCAGTATAGGAATAATAGCTTTAGCACCACCAATATTCTGCACCCTGAAATATAACCAAATGTGCATAAAATCAGCCTAAACCAATGCATGTGGCAATTGCGAAAAAGGTCCACAGGAATCCATTGTTTATAAACCACAAACATTCAACAAATATTCAGAATCAGTGTTCGAATTGAGTCAAAGCTCTTGGGGGTCCCCCCCCCCCCCCCCCCCAAAAAAAAACAACTAATAATATACATATTTGTATTTATTTATTTCATATAATAATATAATTTACTTTACTTTACTTGTGAATTTAATTTACTTTGTGTGTTTCATAACATGTTTTTGCAGCTGAGCATTTACTATGTAAAATTAAATAAAAATCTATGAAATAACAAGATGGCTCTTCTCTTCTTTCCCTTGTCCATATCTGAGAAAATAATGTAAGATGTAAGTTGTAATATTATATTTGTTGTCGTTACTGTGAATATATTTAAGAAAGAACTCCATGTTATTCATGCTACTTATTAAGGTTATTAATGGTGATATACTATGAACAGTGCACATGTAGGCATTTTATTTCATTAAAAAAACTAATTTATCTTGAATGTAGTTACATAACCCTTTCATATTTTCAAGCAGAAGTTGTCATAGTTGGGTAAACTTCTATAGTGGTGAATGAGAGTATATGTTTAAATATATGTTTTGTCACAATAGTGTTTCTACAAGAGGGAAAAAATAGAAATAATTTGATACGATTACGATGCTGATGACCATTAATCAATTTTGATCTCTTGATTCACTATCAATTCACATGAATAGGCCTACTGTACTTACTTTTCTTGGGTTAAACTCAGTATTTTCTTGCATTAATTAATATTCACTTGTGTGTGCTTATACGAGTATCTTTTTCAAATGTATAATCTAGTGTTTGATCATGTCTAAATATTTATTTAAATGCAAAACCTAAAAATAAGTAAGCAGTTATGACCTGCAATACTCTTTTGAGCAACTAGAGTATGTATATTTATTAGAGTGGGTAAACAATGGCATTGCAAATGGAAATTATTATTTTTCTGGCCACAAAATGACTTTAATTTGCCTCTTTGCATTGAATTTAAAATCCTTTTCTCCACTTAACCTTAAATACTACACTAATTGTATTAGGCTATACATAATGGAAAATAGGATACAATTCATAACAAAAACGGTTGATCTGCATGTTTGTCTTCGGCGTAATAATCAATGCATGTGTGTCTCACGCACAATTCGTGAGAGTTAGCAACCCTGCTTTATCATCGTTGACACAAAAAAAGCCTTCACCTGATGAACTTTTTCATCAGTAATAATGTCCTTAATTAAATTAACACTGTTTTTGAGCAGTTAAGGTTACTAGATTTAAAATGATTTGTTTAATTCAGAATGGGTGCAATGCTAGCTCCAAACAAGATTCTATTTTTCTCAGAATTACGTTAGATGGCTAATTACAACTAACAAGCCGATAGTGAGCTAGCATCATAAGATAAAAAAAAACACCTATTGACAGACCAAGATTATAAGTGACTCTCTGATTCTAAGATAACACTTATTCAGTAGCAATAATTTAGGTGTACCAAACAATCATAAAACAAAGAAATATTATCTTACCGTTATCGTGAGGTAAAATAATGACGAAGGATCACTCTGTCAGCCAATCACACAGCGACGTCGCGCCCGCAGTCTGTAAATTCCTTCAGAAAACAGCGTGTGGCGCACTTGAGCGTATTTTCAGATGCACATCTAATTTGAAGTAGCTTTTTATGGGAGCGGCACTTTTTACAGTCTATGGAGCGGCAGCACAATACTTTGGTAAAAAATAGATAGATAGGGCTATGTCAAATATTGTTTCTATTTTAGTTTTAATGAAAAACCAGGGGACCCCCCAAGGTCATTTTTTTGGGCCTTATGGGGGGTCCCTTGATGCTTATGGGGGGTCCCGGACCCCCCCAGCCCCCCCTCAATTCGAACACTGTTCAGAATAGTCCTTAAGTGATAAAGAATACATAGAGAAAATAAACCATTTGAGGTGCTTTCATATTCTTGGCTGCTTGCTGGAAAACATAAAAGCTGCTTTAGTCTGCACTCATGCAAAGTTTAATTTCCCTGTCTCCTATTCAAAAAATAGTCTACATTTGTTTTAGGGCATCTTTATTGTAAAACGGTGTGTTTGAAATCTTTCAGGTCCCCAAGGTTCCAATCAATAGCTCTGCAATCAGCGGGGTGGCTTCAACTCTGCACTTTATTCAGCAACAGCCTCTGATTAGCTCTCACACAGAGGAACACATGACTGCAGAGAGAACAAGCACTCCTAACTAAATTTACATCTCTCTAGTATAAATGTGAAGAATCCTCTCAGCTTTACAATGCCAGCCCTCTTGTTTATTCCAGTCTGGTAGCTATAACAAGTGTTTGTATAATTAATCACAAATTATTTAAAGTTTGAAGACATCTTTAGGTTACTGATACTGTAAGGGAAACAGGTCAATTTAGCTCAAAGGGAATCATTTAAGATTTTAAAGGAAATTTGAACAGAATCACTGTTTCACGGCTGATCACTGAGACGCCCTGCGATTCACTGAATGAGCCGTTTAACATCAAATCTGCGCTGGATATTAATATCCAAAGTATAGTGAAAACACTATCAATTAGCACAGTAACAAGATCGGCAGTTTAAGACATTAACTTGTAAGCACAAAACACAAGATACTTCTCTTTTCAATATGAATAAGGCTTTATTAGATAAATCTAAGACATAAACTAATCTAACATATAAACGCACGCACTCACACATTCACACAAGTTGCAGGAAGATCGAAAGTTAGGGAAAGATGAGTTTAAGAGAATGGAAATGTGGAATCCCAGTTTACAGCAATATGTTATATTGCATAGACATGAACAACCATCAATCACTTAATTAGCCCTCGCATTGAGTTCCTCAATGAGGTTAAAATTATATTAGATACACCAGTGCAAATCAGTCTGGAGGTACATTGCCTGTGTTCCCTTTGTTGTCATCGAAAGGGGGTTTCTCGATGTCGCTGATTGGCTGGAAGTTCAGTAGTCGCTGAAGTGACATCTTGGGAAGCCCGTGGTTGGGCGATGGCTGAAGACGCTGAGTGGGCTGGTTGAAGTTGAATGGGCACTCGCGGTCAGACGTCGGAGACTCGACGTTACAAAACGTCTCGGGTTACGACTGTAACCCTTGTTCCCCGAGAAGGGGAACGAGAACTGCGTCGAACGACACTTTGGGGGAAGCCCCTCAGCGTAGCGCCTCTGAAGTATGAATGAAACTGAGCCAGATTGGTGATCTTGATTGATCTTGATTGGTGTTGCGTCATGACGTAATGTGTGACGGCATACGCGGAAGCTATAAAAAGGACACCGGCACACAACAGAGATAGCTTATGTGATGAAGGAAGTGCTCCCAGGCAGGGGGAGGTGTGGCGACGAGACGCAGTTCTCGTTCCCCTTCTCGGGGAACAAGGGTTACAGTCGAAACCTGAGACGTTCCCCTACGAGGGAACATCGAACTGCGTCGAACGACACTTTGGGGGAACGAGTACCCACTATGCCACAACGAGCCCTGCCTGTCCTAGTGTGAAGCTGCGCACAGGCACACTTAGGACGAGAGCACAAGGGTGCCAGGAGTCGATGGAATGTCCAGGCTGTAAAATCTAATAAAAGTGTGAGGGGTGGCCCATCCTGCTGCATTGCAGACCTCCTGGATGGGGGCCCCTGAGAGGAGGGCTTGAGAGGACGCCATGCCTCTAGTAGAATGAGCCCTCACGGCCAGAGGTGAAGGCAAATAGCGCACCTGGTAGGCCATAGATATAGCTTGGACAATCCAGTTGCTAATGGTCTGTTTGGAAGCAGGAAGCCCCTTCTCCACCACCTCGGGATGGAGTCTCCATTCCCCGGGCCTCAGCCCCTGTCTCGACAGGATGTCTGCTTCCTGATTCTGATTCCCTGGGATGTATGTTGCTCTGAGAGACAACAATTTCCCCTGGGACCACAATAGGATCCGATGCGCCAGTCTGCATAGAGGGCGAGACCTCAGACCCCCTTGATGGTTTATGTAAGCCACCACAGACATATTGTCCGTCCTCACAAGGATGTGATGACCCTTGAGATCCGGCAGGAAGCTCCTCAGAGCTCGGAACACCGCCAACATTTCCAGGCAGTTTATATGCCAGGAGGAATGATGGTCCTGCCATGGACCTCTCGAAAAGCGGCCGTCCATGACCGCGCCCCAGCCCGTGAGGGAGGCGTCCGTCGAGACGGTTTTCCGGCGACATGACGCTCCCAACACGGGACCTTGGGACAGAAACCAAGCTTTCTTCCACATAGATAGGGAACGAAGGCATCTGCGCGTGACCCTGATCATGCGAAATGGGTTTCCCCTTGGGGAGAACCCCTTGGTTTTCAACCACCACTGCAAGGGCCTCATGTGCAGGAGACCGAATGGAATGATATTGGATGCTGCTGCTTGGATGCACTCTCTGGAAATGTTTTACAGTGATGGCCTGGCCTAGCTTTATCCTGGTCACCGTGGCCAGGATGGATTCGATCCGTGCAGGAGACAATTGTGCTCGCATCGAGACCGAATCCCACACCACTCCCAGGAACGTGGTTCTCTGGGCTGGTGCCAACACGCTCTTTTTCGTGTTGAGTCTCAATCCCAGGCTCTGGATGTGGGCAAGGACAACATCTCGATGCCGAACTGCCAGCTCTTGTGACTGGGCTAGAATCAGCCAGTCGTCGATATAATTGAGAACCCTGAGACCCTGAAGCCGGTGCTAGAACTGCATCCATACATTTTGTAAATGTGCGAGGGGAGAGAGCTAGGCCAAACGGAAGAACCCGATATTGGTACGTCTCGCCCCCGAAGGCGAACCTCAGGAACTTCCTGTGAGACGGAAGGATGGAAATGTGGAAGTATGCGTCCTTCAGATCTATCGTGACAAACCAATCCTCGGATTGAATTTGGTTCACGATGATGGGTATAGTGAGCATCTTGAACCTGAGCCTCCTCAGAGACCGATTCAAGTGCCTGAGATCTATTATTGGACGCAACCCCCCATCCTTCTTGGGAATTAAGAAGTAGCGGCTGTAAAGCCCGGAGTCCCTGTCTGGAGGAGGAATACGTTCTATAGCCTCCTTTACCAGCAGAGAGTTTACTTCTTGTTCCAACACCCGACTCTGCTCTGGGTTGACTACAGTCCAGACCACCCCATTGAACTTTGGTGGGCGGGAACCGAACTGTAGTCTGTACCCAATTTGAATGGTGCGCAGAGCCCAAGGAGAAATATTTGTGAGATTTTCCCATGCATCGAAATACTCTACTAAGGGGACCAGCCTCTCGAGGCTGGCCTCGGGCATTAATCGGGATTCGTTCTTGGCCCCCCGAAGTGGATCTCCGGCAGGGTTCGACCAAAAACGACTCTCGATGTGCGGACGCGAATGCTGCCTGGCCGCAAGCCTGTGGGGCGGACAGTGCAGGGCGCGTTCGCTGGAGACCGATGCGTCTCGAAGCGTACTTAACGGCGGGAAGTCGACATCGATTTCCTGCGGGCTCCGCAGAGGAGGCGACCATGGGTGGGGCCGCCCGCAGAGGGCCTAGGCTGGCTAGGACCTCTTTGTTGAAGCCTTCTTCGCCCGTAGGACGGCCCTCAGGTCGCCCGGTTTAGGCTGAGGCTTCGGCTGAGAGCGTCGTCTATGCCCCCAGGCTGCCTGAGGGGGGGCTCTAGAAGCGACGTTTTCCTTTTGCGCCTGTCTATAGGCGGAGGAGCTGGCGGATGG
Organism: Carassius carassius; assembly: GCF_963082965.1. Lineage (NCBI taxonomy): Eukaryota > Metazoa > Chordata > Actinopteri > Cypriniformes > Cyprinidae > Carassius > Carassius carassius. The sequence continues at coordinate 21,726,466 of NC_081765.1, forward strand.
CTGCGGCTGCACGCCTGGGGCAGGCTTCTTAGATCTCGAGCGGCGAGGGAGGTATTGTATAAAGGCTGCAGACTGTTTCTTTGCCTCCTGGAACCTGTCGACGACGATATTAACTGAGTCGCCGAACAGGCCAGAGGGCGAAATTGGGGCATCAAGGAGGAAAGCCCTGTCCTTCTCCTTAATGCCTGACAAATTTAGCCATAAGTGTCTCTCGGAGACCACCATTGCCGCCATGGAACGGCCGATAGCACGGGCTGTTTCCTTGGTGACTCGGTTTTTTTAGGGATGATGCAGACTCGGGGGCTAAATAAGTGGCCAGTGGCTGTTCCACCCGAGGCATCATCCCATAACCGTTCTCTCGCCCCCCCAAAATATAACTATATTTTAACACAGGGGGGTTGGACACGCGAGATGAATGAGGTTTGTTCCACAATTTACACAACTCGTTGTGTAAATCTGGAAAAAACGGTAAACCCCGATGACGAGGTTGCTCTCTATGCTGCAGGAAACGCTCGTCCAACTTGCTTTTAATAAGTGTTTCCTGCTTCTCATGTGGCCAACTGATATTAAGACGGGCCACTGCATGAGAGACAACCTCTACCAGCTCCTCATATGCGGGGACACGGGGTGGCGAGTCATCCCCAAAATCCCCGCCCTCGATGCTGAGCACATCTACTTCCTCGGAAGCCGACAGCTCAAGCATCGGGCTCTCCACTCGTGCGGAAGAAGCCGCGGGGCGGGCTTCCGTGCGAGGCGAGACAGCATCGGAACTGGCGGATGAACCGCGAGAGCGTGCCTCGGCAGTCTCGAGATCCGCCGCCAGATCCATCTGCGAGCCCCATGAAGAGCGTCGCCGTGCCACCTCGGCGGACGAGGGTCCCGCACCACGGGGCTCGCGAGCCTGGCCATCCCCAGTGAAAACGGCCAGGCGGGAGCGCAGCACACGGATTGGCAATCTCTCACAATCCTCGCAAGCAGCCCCCTCGAGAGCTGCCCGCGCATGCTGCACTCCCAAACAGTGCACTCCCAAACAGTGCACACACATTCGGTGTGTGTCTCCACCCGTGATATAACGTGGGCAGGGATGCACACACCTCGTGAAACTGCTCGCCATAATAATGGTTGTGACTAGGGACAATACAACACCAAATAAGACACACAAGACAGAGAGCGCTTGCTGAAGAACAGAAAGCTATCTCTGTTGTGTGCCGGTGTCCTTTTTATAGCTTCCGCGTATGCCGTCACACATTACGTCATGACGCAACACCAATCAAGATTGGCTCAGTTTCATTCATACTTCAGAGGCGCTACGATGAGGGGCTTCCCCCAAAGTGTCGTTCGACGCAGTTCGATGTTCCCTCGAAGGGGAACTTAACACAGAACACGAAACTCTCAAACGGAAAAGAAAAGAAGTAAAGTTTGACGAGACTAGGTGGTGTTTCTTCTCATCGTGCCTAAGTAGCATCAGGCGTGCAGGCTGACCCACGCTGGAACCGTGCTCAAAGAACAGCTAACATTGATGACTAAAAGCATGGCTAAAAGCTAAAGCTAGGAAGCAAAGCTACAAGCTAAAAGCAAACTAAAAGCATACTAAAAGCTGGCATGACTGATAGCAAAAGCAAAGCTAAAACTAAAAGCAAAATGTTATGGTGTCCTGAGTATTTAAACTGGCCTGTTGGCCACACCTCAAATGCTGTCTTGACCAATCAGATATTGTCTTGGCTCGGGAGGTATCATAAATCATATGCTATCTTATCAAGCACGTGGTCCAAATTTTCCCGCTCTTGCAGGGTCTAATTTTGGACATGATTCCTATAACAAGAATGTGATACATTTGACAAATAACTGATGGTCATGACTGTTTCAAGCTAACAGATTCAAACACTTACACACTAAACATGAACATGTATCCTTAAGCGATCCAATAGTTATTAAAAGACATACACAATAAGTGATTATAACATGATAGTCAAATGTGTGGGTTACATATAAATGAATATGGAGTGAATTGATGGACTGATATTCATTTATAAGTCTTTTTGAGTTCATTTTGGTCCATATATATCGTCCCCATGGAATTATAAGGTTCTATCTGACATTTTTGTCAAAATTGAGTTATTCACATATTCTTATTCTGTGTCAACGTATTTACATTATGTGATAGATTTTTTTAATGTTGTGTACATAATTAACTTTTTATTTAAAAAGTTATTTAAACTTTTTATTTAAAAAAGTTTTTAATTAAAAAGCAATTAAATTTTTATTTAAAAAGCAATAAGTTTTTATTTAAAAAGCAATAAGGTTCTATCTACACAGTCGAATGGAACACCAAAACTTTGAATGTTCAATATCTCAAAACTACTCGGAATGCAGATAGAACCTTATAATTCCAAGGGGACGATATGTAGAAAAGACAGTTTTCTGTGCCATTATATGACAAAGATTTCTGTGGAGACCAGAGGTTCAAAGGCCCCCCCTTAGGAATTTCAGTCTGGTTCTGTTAGGTGGGGGAAGTGTTTAAGGATATTGTGTATAACTCTCATGGGTTTACACGTGATGTCCGGCGTTGCATCTCAATTACTTGCTCCAAATTTAACAATCTCTTCTCCGAATTGAAATTGTCAATAATTGTTCTAGTGGTGTTAATGTTGAAAGCTGTTCTGTGAAAGGGTTGGTTGGTTATCTTGCTTGGGACTTGTGGCACAGAATGTTTTATGACTTCCTGTTGCCTTTCTGAGGAACTCGGCTCGTGTTTCAACCACAGTCCTAATCGACTCTTTAATTTGTCTGATTCGGGTCAGATCTGCTACAATACTTTAAACCAAAATAAAGATCAAAAGAGATCAAAGAATCCCAGACCTGTACGACTTTTACCAATAGTGTTTGGTACCATTTCGAAAAGAATACATAACAACTTAAATTATGTAAATCACATAGTGCGTAACAAGTGTTAACTAAAACTAAAATGTTAATTGGGGAAAAAAAAGCTATAAAATATAAACATTAGATGAAAATCTTGACCTTCTTGACCTTGACCTTTTGGAAAAGAAGATTAATAAATAAGATAACTTAAAAGTAAAATTTTGTTCAGTTTAGGCTGCCGTGCCAAAATAACTAAAACTGAAATAAAAATTAAGTTAAATAGAAATATAAAAAACAAATAAAAATGACAATAGCACACAACAAAACTATTAAAATGAAAATTGAAAATATAAAAATAAAAGCTAATAAAAAATATTATAACAAATATTATATAGTATATAAATAATACAAAAACAATACTGCCCTAGTCACTGTAAGCCTTAGCATGGAAAGATCAGTGAGACTATTTTTCTAAATATCTCATTTGTGTTCCACAGAAAAAAAAAGAAAACCATACTGGTTTGAGGGTGAGTAAATGATGACAGAAATTTCATTTTCATTTTCGAGATGTGGTAAGTACATGTGATGGAGTGCTGAACAGGTAGGCAAAGTCAAATTCAATCAGCATTGCTAGAAATGAAATCCACTCTGATCAATACATAAATCAATATGAAATATGTGAAAAGATATGGGTTCACATACATTGCATACAGTGCAACAAATCATGCTGATTTGCATCTTTACATGATTGCCTGTAGCTAGCTGCAGTTTTCCCCCCGATGGCTTGTGGTTATGCATATATATAAATTTATATATATATATATTAGTGCTTTCAATCAAATAAAAAAATCACTAATTAATCGCACATTTTTCTGAAATTAATCACGATTAATGCTACCTAACATAAAAAAGTTTTTAAATATAATTTTATATTGCAATAATTTCACATCTTCAAATTTATGTACAAACAAAAAAAAAGACAGTATATTTTTTACATTTGTTTAATGTACTGTTAATATATATATAATTTTTTTTATTATTATTATTATTAATTTATGGCTCTTCATAATGATGAATTGTATGTATTATTTTCCATAAATCACAGAGATGGGAGCCGTGCATCTGAAATTAATGTGTTAGCCTTGTGACACATTAGGGTGATCCATTAATTCCTATTCACACATTCTTCCAATTTCAGGCTCAGGTGAACCATACCAGAATATTCTCCAAGTCCCCCACCTTTCAATAAGACAAGGGTCCAAGTTATTGAACAATTGCTGCATGGTCTGTGAAACTTTCACAAAGGAGTCCATAATAGTGCGCTGTGCTCCCAGCGTCATGAATGATTGACTGGTCGGTCTACAAATCCAAAACAACACTGGACCCCATTGACATTTATTATATATTATATTATATGGGATCACATTAAGATGAGCAAATGGTCTAGTGCAGGGCGTATGTATGGGTCTATGAGCATGCCATATAAAAACATGCATCCATGTCCCGCGCCTCACTCCTGGATCATCGAAAATGGGCAAAAAGGCGGGAGCTGGTTGCTGAAGCCACACCCACCTAGTTCGATGGCAGGGGCAATCCACCTGTCACTCAAGTGGCCACGCCCTTAATTATGCAGAACTTTAAGGCTTAATGTAATTTAAACGGATGGGTGGTAAAAAATAAATAAATAAAAAAAACACCGCCTCACAGTTGCATGAAGGGCAAAATTAGCTATATAGACCAAAATATATTTTTGTACCAGGCTGTAAAGGTTTTTTTTTTTTCTGCTGTAAAGATGGACATTTTAACATGGGGAGACTATGGGATTGACTCCCTTTTGGAGCCAGCCTCTAGCGGCCAGTCGATGAATTGCAGTTTTAGTCACTTCCTTGTTGGCTTCAGAGAAAGAGAGCGGAAGGTTGCCGCTTGGTACATGCACATGTGATGCATCATATGCCACGTAGTTCTGCATATTTTAGACTGTATTAAGCTAAAAGAAAATAAAGTTTTAAAATGCATTGGAGACCCCTGCTCTAGACCATTATAAACAAATCATGCTTGTAGCCAGCTATGTGGTCACAGAGGTCCGGACCTCTGTCTTTAGAATTGTCTTTTTCACATAACATGACACTTTAGAAACTTAAAGCGAGAAGTTGCAGTTTAGGGTTAGCGATGTCATTATCGTATCCTATTTGCAAAAGATTTTAACTCATTTTGGTTTATTTTTTACTTATTTTATTTATTTATTTTTAATTGTTTTCATAGCAATATCTGCATCGCTGGCACTTAAACTGACAGAAGAAAAAATGCTTGCAGACAGGTTATTGCTAATAGAATACCACATTCGGTAAGGAAAACCTTATCAAAGCTATCATAAACAGAAGCATTTAACACTAGTACACAGTTCTGTAGAACAAGAAGGTTATATAATGAAATAAGAAATACAATACACAAACATTAGCCATGAAAAAGTGTATGCTATTTCACTCAGTATAGTATTTAAATGTTCACAAAGTCTAATCATGTTAAAAACATTCATACAATCTATATAGCAATTGTTATTAATGAAAATAGGCTAATAATAATATGTATTGTTGCATGAATAACCTTTTGAGGTTCCATTTCAGTTGGGCTGCTGATTTAGTTCTAGCATGCATGATAAACATACATTACACATGCCACTCTACTCTAAACCAAACTTGGTGAACTTCCATAAGCAGCTCAGGGGTTTAAAAGGATCATTTTCTCCTTCTCATCTATCTAATGAGGCATGGTGCTGCATAGGCTATAAACTCCCAGACCTCTTAGAGACACACCTTTGCCACCGGAGAGGCTGACTGGCTGAGTGTTTAGCATTGCCAGAGTGGCCGGCATAGTAAAGGCAAACCATCTGACAGTACTCAAAAAGCTGTTCTACAGTGACATTGAGGCAGTTCTCAGTTCTCAATGACACAGTGTCACCATCAATGCTGAAAGGTATACAGTAAGTTCTAGAACAGCATATGCTCCCATCCAGATGTCGTCTCTTTCAGGGAGGACCTTGCACTTTCCAACATGACAATGCCAGACCACAAACTGCATCAATTACAACATCATGGCTGCGTAGAAGAAGGATCCGGGTACTGAAATCGCCAGCCTGCAGTCCAGATCTTTCACCCATAGAAAACATTTGGTGCATCATAAAGAGGAAGATGCGACAAAGAAGACCTAAGACAGTTGAGCAACTAGAACCCTGTATTAGACAATAATGGGACGACATTCCTATTCCTAAACTTGAGCAACTTGTCTCCTCAGTCCCCAGATGTTTGCAGACTGTTATAAAAAGAAGAGGGGATGCCACACAGTGGTAAACATGGCCTTGTCCCAATTTTTTTGAGATGTGTTGATGCCATGAAATTTAAAATCAACTTATTTTCCCCTTAAAATGATACACTTTCTCAGTTTAAACATTTGATATGTCATCTGTGTTGTATTCTGAATAAAATATTGAAATTTGAAACTTCCACATCATTGCATTCTGTTTTTATTCACAATTTGTACAGTGTCCCTACTTTTTTGGAATCGGGTTTGAATATTCAGTTTTATCAAGCCATACATATATATGTATAACTGTTATATAACATATGTTATGTATATAATGACATAACACATTCTGATTGATGCAATTCAATGCAAACCAATCAGGTTTGAAACATAAATATATCACGATATGCACCACAAACTCTTACGAATTTATAAATATTGTACAAGTTGCCCACTTCAAATGAAAACTTATGATTTCTAGGTCTTCACCTAAATCTAACACTCAGTTGGATATGAACAGAGAACATAAATAAGATTGTACAAATTCTAAATACTCATGAAATGTTATGAAACTGTGTTGAAATATGACCAAATTCTGGTCTGCGCAGCCTAGGTGACATCAACTGAATTGGAATGTAAGAGTAAGTACTGTAATTACTTTTTGATGAAAGACAAAAAAAAAATTATAATTCTTTGGAATAATACAACCTGTTGAACTGTGCATAATAAGAGCAGGAAAGTGTCAAAGCAATTAAGGTCAATTTTGATTTCATGTTGAAACCTTATCATAAAAAGCCACAGGGGACCAGCATGTTGTTTGTGTGCAAGTGTGAAAAATTGTTTACGCCACATCTTTTAGACTGGGTGTGATAATATACAAATGGGTGTTTTTTTGTACATCTGAGCCCCAATGCATTTTTTTTTTTTTTTGAATTTCTGAGCAGGACCAGATGTGCTTTTTGGAGATGAGTGCAAGGGATGGGAAAATAACATAAAACAAAACTAAAAAGAAAAAAATAATTAACGGACATGATATCATCTCTTGTGAAAAGAACACACTGTATGCTTCGACCGCTGGAACGTAATACTCTTAGAAAAGGAAATAACACCGAATTTCAAAATTCCTGCAGTTTAGCTTTGTTTCATTCAAAAACACAGCAAAAATGTCATAGCCAATTTTTTTATCTATTCCTAGACCTGGATGTACTGTATGCAACAAAAATGAGTTTGCTTGGACTGGAACTCTGGAGTTTCTTTCTTCCACACTTAAATTGACTTCAAGCAGCCAGGCAGTCAGGCTAAAATATCAGTCATACGGTAACTCATTTCTGCTAGAAGGGTAAAGAAACCTGTTAAGAATCTATCTAGGTCATCTTAGAGTCTATTTTAAGAACATTAAAATGTGTCACATTATTTTCATGGCAATAAATTATAATTAAATTATAAAAATTATATATATATATATATATATATATATGTGTGTGTGTGTGTGTGTGTGTGTGTGTGATTTAAATATTTCAAACATTTTATATATCAAATATTATTATTAAAAAGTAGCATACATCATTCTATTATTTACTAAATGGTATTTACTGTACCAAAAAAAAAAGAAAAAAAAAATTCAATGCATCCATTCAGGATGAATTTGATTATGATAGTACATTAAAAAGGAATTAGATATTTTTAGTGGGAATAAAGAAACCTTACACAATGCAAAATACTAATAAAAATAATAAACCCTACAAATAGGCAAAATATAATTTTGTCAAGAAATATGGTATGACTGATATGATCCATTGAGATTTACACTGAGAACTTATACCGCCATATGGAGCAGGGGATGTAGACACTAGATAGCAGTGTATTAGACCCAAAAGACCCCAAATATCGGACACCAAGCACATAAACAGTTGACACCAGTGATGCACGAGTTGATCCAAAATGAGCGGGTGCCTGCGGTCGCCTGCGGTCGCCCGCGGTTACGAGTCATCAAAAAATATTTTTAATGATATTCGGGTCGCGGTCGGTCGGGTTGTTTGAAATAAAAATGCCAATTAAACCTTTGTCATTTATATAGTATACTAGACACATTTTTGAAATACATAGGCCTACACTTTATTGGCTGAATAACTAGCATGAAGATGACGCACGAGCTCAGTCCGCACGTAGAGATGGAGGCAGCAAAGAAGACTGCATGGGGAGCAACGTCGCTGTTTTTGGTAAAACATGATTTTGACAACTTCATTAAGTTAAATTAAATAGAAAACTCTTTTTAAAAGATTTTCATTTTGTATAAATTGTATCTTAATTTTGATCAATGTTTTATCAATCAGTTGCCCGTATTTAATAAATAAGAAGCAAGACAATGTAATAAGGCACCGGTACGATCTTGGTCACTTGCACTGCGGTCTTGGGTGATGGGATGGGGGGCTTATGATATTAGACTTCGTAGCCTATAATAAAAGATAATGAATTTCAAACCTTAACTAAACACATTTTTAATTCAAAGATCAGCAGTCTGTCATTAGTCTGCCACAAAAACAAAACAATGACTGTTGTAACAGTGCGTAAATCAGACCTTTCTGTAATGCTAACGCTAATAAGCTTAAACGAAAATAACGAAATAATTGTGTAGCGGAGTATTTTTTTGTACACAGAGCCGCATACTGTCAATCACTCCTGTACGCGTGCATCATTATCCTCCTCGCAGCTGCAGCTACTTGTGCTCTCTTCAATCAAGCTTTAAAACAAAAAGGGGACACAAAGGTCGTATTGTCTTTGTGCATATAGATTAATTCGATAAATGAATATCTAAATTCGTGCCTATAGCCGCAAACTGTCTTTTTTTAGAACTTATAGAAAAAAGATGCTGCAGCCAATGAGCAGCCGGCGGGGGCTGGTTGCAGGACGACTCAACCTCCGCAGACATTTTTTAAGGTTTATCAGACAATAACTACTCAAGATTTTGCTCAAGTATAATTTTCGGGACAATTAGGGCCAGATTCAGGACAACAAAATTATAATATATTAAGTTTTGTCGTTTTTTTTTTTTTTTTGCCTAGTTAGTTTTGCCTACGTTCCTATGGCCCAATGACGCTACGATGAGCATTTACTGTTTTTAAAAATGCGGATCAGAAAGCGGGTCGGGTACAATATTTTATTTTTATTTTTTTGTGGTCCGAGTTGCGGGCGGGTTAGTTGAAAACGTCGGTCGGGTGCGGGTTATTAATACATTGACCCGCGCATCACTGGTTGACACTGTGACCTTTTCTTAGGTTCATTCTTTAGACAGTTATTTAATGTGTCATAGAAAACATTCATTCCGACCAGCTACAAAATAGCTTCTTCCAACAGGAGACTGTTAAAGACAACCACTGCCTTTTGATAACAGCAGCACTGCTTTGTAGAAAAAGTTTTTATGAATGGACGCTTCTTCTTCGCAAAATCGACTCATAGTTAGTGTATCTAATTGGTGTTGCTTGTTACAGTATTGTACTATTGCTCATGCTTAGGGTTATGAGTTTTGGAAAAATTGTATTGGTGACATTTGAAGAGCTATGCAGTGAGCCTTTATTGTCAACAAGTACTGCTGTATACTATACCATTATACATTTGACAAATGACAGTTTGACACGCTAGAAGGTTTTGATTTAAAGTGTGACGTCTGTAGCTCTTAAAAGAGTTCAGGGACCTCAGTCAACCAGCCAACCATTGTCCCACTGCCAGATCCTCCCCCTCCTTCCCTGAGGGAAAGTTCTCCATTTTATTTCTGTCAATAAAAACATAAACATTTCCCCTATCAGCTCTGGACACTTCTCAAGGTTCTAACAACCATTCATCCCTGCCATCAGAGAGGGAAACTCATGACAGGCCGAATGAACAGACTGCATCAGGAGATGAGGCACACAGGTGATGTGTAAGAAACAGCAGTCAAAGAGAGAGACCCGTTTATTCAGGTCATGATGACACTGTTCTTTCAACCTTCCCCTCTCCCTCTACCTCTCCATCTTCCTTCACGCATGCACTATTGGTAGTAGTTTGGGGGAGTTTTCAGGAAGTGATGATATTACTGCACCGAGGTCGAATTGCTGCGAAGTGCTCTTCTGCCATACATTATAGTTATAATTTTTTTATCCGCTTAGTAAATCGACATGTTTTATTTTGTGCCACCATACTTACTCGTGTAACTACTCATGTAACCGTCTTTAAATAGGGAAAACATGGAAGTGTTTGGTGGCTTCTAAATTTATCCCTGTTTGGATCCTAACGAATGAATGGTGCTAAGCTCAACAATAACATAGTGGTGCCACACGCTACAGCAATTATGTGCACGCACTTAGACGGGAGAGGTACGTATGAACTCGTCTAAGTTGGAAAAACGGTGGCATTTTCCTTTAATAGCAAACCATTTTCTAAACTGACTTTATATTGTGACGAGTCAGCTGCCTCCTCCCTGATTGTCACCGGCACCCTGTCCTAAATCGCTGCCCTTCACCAGGCTCTTGACTGGAGTGGGTGTGTGAGAAGAGGGGGGCTGGACGAGTCAGGGCTGGCGGCGTGTGATGGGGCACACCTGAAGGAAATGAAGCCTCATTACCGCCGCTGTTTAAAAGCCCAACGCGCCTCTCCTCGAGAGACCGGTCTCTTCCCCGTGCATGCACACTGGTGTCCTCGTGGGTCCAGGAAGGGCTGCCGGACTCCGCCCCTTACCTGGACCATTCCTTCATGAACACTGACGACCTACACGAACCCCGCAGCACAACGAGGACACCAGATTCCCTGTTTATTTTGGACACTCTTCCCCTTTGGCCACTTATCCCCTGTTTTATTTGATTTCTGTCAATAAAAGCCTCTCTGAGGCCTGACGCCACGCCCACTGTGTCTGCCTTGTGCTCCTCCCGTCACAGTGGTGGAGAATGCGGGCAAGGCGGAGCCTAGACAGCGCAGTTGGGAAACATCTGTTGACGTCACTCCCTCTCGCTTGCAAATGTTCGTGAGAACCCGGACTGGGACGGAGGAAAACCAGGGACAGCCTCCCAGCCACAAAAGGGGTAAGTGACTTCATTGTTATTGTCATTTTACCCTGTGGTTGGTTGAGGCTGTCACTAAAACCCGGTTTCTCTGACCCTGATCCGGCGCGCTGCAAGAGGGAGGACCGCCCGGAGAGGAATCCCCGCCCACTCCGACCGTTTGGAGCCTGGTTGAGGATGGCTGCACTCCCGTGTGGGCGGCACCCTGATGACGGGGATGTTGCTTGGGAGGGGGAATGTGACGAGTCAGATGCCTCCTCCCTGATTGTCACCGGCACCCCGTCCTAAATCGCCGCCCTTCACCAGGCTCCCGACTGGAGTGGGTGTGTGAGAGTAGGGGGGCTGGATGAGTCAGGGCTGGCAGCGTGTGATGGGGCACACCTGAAGGAAATGGAGCCTCATATATGTGACACATACACACGTACACACACACACACACACACAATGCATTGACAGGGCGCCAGAATCCAGTTCTCTTAAGCGCTTGAACTAACAATAAACATCCCAAAGTGCCAGTTTTGTCGATTATCCTCATAGGAGCGATCTTAAATGATTTATATAAAGTCTAAAATGAACAAAAAGAGTTGTGAGAGAATGAGGCGAGATCCGCGTGTCTGTCTGCTCTTAAAGGGACAGCAGCCAATAAAGCTTCCTGTCAGTAAAGTTAAAGAACAAAGGGAACAGAGAAAATGACTCGCTGCTCTTGACTAAATAACTTTTGTAGCTTTAATAAGGATTAACTATTTAATTTATAGTTTATGCAGTGCAGACTGCATATAACTTTGATAACTTTATTAAATTTCTGTATATTTCCTAACTGTTAAGACAGGAAGGGCAGGAGTAAACATGACATTTATTATGGGTTTATGTTAGCATTGTTTTAAGTTTACTTAAATTAAAAACTGTTATATTTTTGAAGCCTAATAATAAATGTAAAAAAATAGAAAAAAATCAGTAGCTGTATTAATATCAGTAATACTGGCCTTCATTCATAAAAACATGCCATTTAAACAAGTATTTAAAATATACTGTCTTTATGTTGTTTCTACATTAATTTGATTAACTGTGAAATATTACATTAAAAAATATATTAAAAACGTACAAAAACATTTCTTTTTTTATTGCGATTAATTGCGATTAATCACAGAAAAAATGTGTGATTAATCTAGTTAAAGTTTTTAATCGATTGACAGCACTAATATATATATATAAATATATATATACATATACACATATATATATATATATATATATATATATATACATATACACACACATATATATACATATATATATATATATATATATATATATACACATATACATATATATATATTTTCTTTTTTACTTTTATATCATTCAGCAAGGATTATTCACATTAAACTGATCAAAAGTAATATTAGACAGTTCTACATTAATACAAAAAAATCTAATTCAAGTGAATGCTCTTTCTATTTAGTAAATAACTCTGAAGAAGAAAAAAACTGTTTTCCAACTGGTTACCATGGTTTCCAAAAAAATATTAAGCAGCAAGAAAAATTGTCTTGAACACCAAATTAGTGTAATAGAATGATTTGTGCTCATGTGATACTGAAGAATTGAACAATTGCTGCTGTAAATTCAGCTTTGCTATAAATTACATTTTAAAATATATTAAAATATAAATTTTAGGCTGTAACAATATTTCACAATATTAGTGTTTCACTGTATTGTGAATCAAATGAATGCATCCTTGGTGACCATAAGAGACATCTTTCAAATACATAAAAAAATGTTTTATATAGTCTATACCGTCATACTTAGGGGTCCTTGGCATCAAAAAGCCCTTGATATAAGACACAACCTTCCCATTCATCTCAAGTAACCTTATACACAAAGATGTCTGAACAATTCATAATATAAGCGTAATTTCAAGGCATAAATGCATTATTTCAATCAGAGTGCTAACAGGAGCAGATTGCAGCCTGAACAAGTCCTGACAGAGGGAAGAGGGAAGCTCATTAAACACTTCCTCTTATAACTGGCTGATCTGTAACGTGTGGAACACACTGGATATTCATTAGCTCTCCCTCCTCTTATCCTGTCAGGTTTAATTGCTAATGATCCTTTCTGTGTGTCTATGCAGGTGCCTGCCGTGATGTCTGACAAATTGAATCTATGCTTACAAAAAGGAGACTTCTGTAAAGGACTGCATACAATTTCCAAGGTCGGTCCTTTATTCCGGTGGTGGCTGCTTACAGTATCTCATTCCTGTTGGTTGAAAACTACAGATGAGGATATGATGCATAGCTATGGCTAAAACACTGAGCATCTGTGACTTGTGCTGTTGCTGAGGGAATCTATGTCTGAAGTTGAGCTGGAGTCGAGACTTGTGGGTGGAGTCAAAACGGCCCTTCTGTGGCCATAATTGAAGAGCTCTATTCCATGTTTATCCATCAATGCCTGTTAATCCACAAACGTCCAAGCCATTTGTGTCTGTAGCTTTGAAATGTGCTTCAAATAAAGACAAATCATCTGCCAGTATTGACAGATGCATGCCATTTTCATGAATCTCATGTATTGTAATCAGCAAATGAAGATGAATGTTACCATGGGAAAATCAGATTGATTACCTCGTCATGTGGTAAATACCACCTCTGTTGTTGTTTTTTTGTTTTTTTTACTTTTTCAACACCTGTGATGGCGAATCTTGTTGAAATTATTCTGAGCAAATCTAAAAATAATTTTGCATGAGTAAGGCTTAATGCACATCTAAGAAGAAATGTGTTTTTGAGAACTTTTTTGCGAGGAGCAAGGAGGTAAATTTAAGCCAGATTCGGAGCTTTCCTTGCTAAAAACAAAAAAACAAACAAACAAAAAACAACAGCTTAAACCATCATAGTTTTTGTCTTAAAATAAAATAAAATAAAATAAAATAAAATGTGCAGACAGCAATCAGCAATCTTTCAGTTCATGAAATTTATAAAATATATGGCAGCTACTGTTCCACTCATTAAATGCATTTTTCTAACTGCATATTCACCTTAAATGCATGATTTTACTGACCATTCTTGTCCTTTGAAGGGTACACAGAAGGAGCAATACTGACTCTCCTCATCTGGAGTGCTACCAAAATGAAGCTATATGATGTTCCAACAAGTAATGAGTCATCATTTCAGTTCTCTGTCTCCACAGAGCCAGTTGTCTAATAATAAATGCTCAAACTTTAGGTTTAAAGATTTGCATTCTTAGCTGCCAGCTACTACTGTATGCCAGAAAGATCAGTTATCATAGCCAATATCAATGAATACAGATATGGCCCATTCAAAGCTCTGAATAAATGAGTGCAACAAGCCACAATACAAGCATATCCTGAGTTTAAAATTACTTTCAAATGGCCTTAAAGAAACACAGTATCAAATAACATTATGGAATGCCAATAGAGCTTTCTAACTGAAGAATTGTGAACTGTTTCCCTGTGAAAACAGTTCTATTCTCTGAGGGAATGAATGAGGGATACAGTAACAGGCTGCTCGTTTTATATAGGGAAAATAAATAAGCCATTGCTCATTGTATGGAAACTGGCAAAGTGTTTTTTAATGCACAATTGGACAATCACACAATAATGAATCTCTATTTAAATTCAACTGTGAACCCCACCCCTCCAAAAAAATAAAAAGAATAATAATTAATGAATTAAAAATACACACACACACATACACACACACATATTAAACATCAAATATGGTTTGATTTGCTGTAATTGTGTTGAATTATACAGCAAATTTCTAAATAAACCATTCAAAAAAAATAAATAAATAACACCCTTAAAACCACCCGGTGATACATTCTCTACATTTGAATTCCATGTTTTATGGGGACATCCCATTGACGCAAAAATTGTTATACTGTGCAAACTGTATTCTATCCCCTAACTCTAACTCTAACCCTTGAATTTATGTTGCAAGATTCCTCAGAAATTAGTATAATATGCTGATTTGGTGATCAAATTAATGCATACTGAACAAAAGTTTAAAAAGATGTTTAAACCCAAAATGTTTAAAGGGGTCCTATTATGCTTCACTTTTTCAACTTTAGTTAGTCTGTAATGTTGCTGTTTAAGCATAAAAAAGATCTGCAAAAGTTACAAAGCTTAAAGTCCATTTCAAAAGGAGATATTTTATTTAACATAAATCCCTTTTCAAAAACTACAACAAACGATTTGTTTGGACTACAACACATATTTTCCAGAATTTGTGCTCTAGAGAAGGCAACAATTGTTATCACTATGTCGGAGACACGCTAGCTTTCCCAGTGCAGATGGACTGGAGTGGTTACAATCATCCAGGTTTAAATCAATCGTTTGAAATCAAATTGATTTGATTTTGATGCAATATTTACACTGCAGTGTATATATTGTACATTAAAAAAAGGAGAGAAGTGGCTGACTTAGTGAAGTGGTGTCTGGATAGCAATCTCTCCACAAATGTCAATAAAACTAAGGAGATGATTGTTGATCTAAGGAGGAAGAAGGAGCAGCACTCAGCGCTGTGCATTGGTGGGACAGAGGTGGAGAGAGTGAGAAGTTTTAGATTCCTGGGTGTTCACATCACTGATGATCTTACCTGGTCTCACAATATTCCAGAGCTGGTCAAGAAATTATGTCAACATCTGTACTTTTTGAAGAGGCTGAGGAAATTTGGCATGTCAAGACAAATCCTCAACAATTTCTACAGGCCCAACAGTGAGTAGTGAGAATGAGATCGGCCCATGTTATCACTGAATCTGTCTTACCAGCACTGGACAGCCTTTACCAGACCAGAATCATCAATCGTCATAAGCTCTTGAATATTACATATATAGAAAAATGGAAAACCCCGCAAAATATATACTGCATAGAAGAAAAAAATGTCTTCTGAAAATGTACAACAGTCCCTGTTTTTCTTTAAGTTTAAAATTAGAATCATGTTGAATTGATTCAGACACATCCTGCATGTCATAAAAAGATAAATAATTGCTTGTGTAACTTTTGGCTTGAGCTATAAAAATGGATAAGGCTTTAAAGAGAACCAGGGGTGCACGTAAGTGGTACACAGGTGCTCATGCACAACCAAAATAAAAAATGTGATGTATAAATATATGTTCAGACCATTCATTTGCATATTGACATTGTTGACAGCTGTTAATGCACAATCACTGTTTCAGATTGGCTAAATGTAATACTACATAAGATTTCCACTCAAACCGAAAGCATCAATCTAGGTTATGCACTGCCGGTTTCAGAGCAAAATGCAAAACTGCCATTTCATTCACTGACGCGTGTCACTCAGCAGTGCTAAACCCGGCAGCACAAATACTTGCTTGTTGGTAACCCGATAAAATAAAAGCTTGCTGATTTTAGGTTTGAAAATGATGAAAATTCATTAAATAAGTTGATATTAGCACTGTATTTTAAGTATACTTTAAAATAACTATTTTGTTTTATAATCTATTCCTTTTAAAATATAATAGTATTATCACACTGATTATATTGTATATCATTTTATTTATTTTATTAAAATTAGGGCTGGTAAGCGATTTTAATTTTTAATCTAATTTATTACATTATGTGGTGATTAATTATCTAATTAATCGTACATCAAATTTGGAGAAATTACTCTGAAAAGGTAATTTAAAGTCATTGTTGTGCAAAGCTTCAAACAGGAATTACAAAAAGTAGGTTCAGCAAGAAATATTTTGTTTGATAAAATTTATTACATATACTCTTTTTGACCATGTGGGTAAATGATGACAGAATTGTCATTTCTGGTTGGGTGAACTATAACTTTAATAATTTATTTTCTTATTTATGTATTTATTTATTTTCTTAATTTCCTTTATTATTACTATGAACATATTACATTATTTCTTTAATGAAATTATACTCTAAATAATAAACTAAAACTGCCAGTAGGTGGTGGTTAATGTCTTAATGATTTAATCATTTATTTATTCGTTTGAGTCGTTCAAATGGCTAATTCATTCAGAAGTGCAGTAAATGGTTCTTTATGCATGATTCATTAAATCATTAGGCATTGTTCGACTTGAAGCGGATCATCACAATCAGATCGACCGGTGTGTGATATCAAAGTACCGCAAGAGCTTTAGAGAGCATATGGCTACTTGTGCTTTAGAAACGCCCTCGCGGTACTTTGATGTCAGACACAGATCGGTCTGTGCAACACCACTTCAAAGCCAATGCATATGCGGATGGTTCAATGCGCAAAATGGTTCACCAAATTCGTTCGAAACGTGGATTAAGAAATGAAATGCCGCTGTGGGTTGCTCGGAGACAAACTGTTCTGATTTGTCTTTATCTTCTGGTTGGCAAAATTGAGCAAAACAGACAACAAATTGTGTCTAAAATAACACAATATTAACTTCTTATAGCCTACAGCTCGTGTGATATTTCTTAACAATGTGATGTAGACATGAGACACAATCTCAAACTGCATTTTGCCCCATATCTTGAATTTTAGGGACATTTTCTAGGCTTCATCATGCAGTAAGTTGTTGTTCTGCCTCATATTAGTCATCAATCAACTGTATGAAATGGCAGACGATCCACGTAGGTCTGGGGCGGGGCAAGTGCGTTTTTTTTCTTTATAATTAATCTAATTAACGCATTAAATTACCAGCCCTAATTCAAATACAAAATAAATAATTTCAATGATACTATTATTACCATTTATAATTATTTTATTTTATAGTTATTTTTAAAGAGTCACTCAATGTGCAGTGTGAGTACCAAACCAAATCTTAACCATAGGTTAACTGTTTGAATTAATTGTTTATTGCTTGTGGTAAAATTAAAATGAGTGGTGAACGAATGTGTGTATTTTCAGTATGCAAAGGACATGCTTAAAGTGACACACAGGTAAGCCTAATCAAACAGACAAACAATTTCCTGCCAAACAAAAAATGTCTGTCAATTCTGAAGCGGTAAGAGTCTGACGGTTAAATAGTGTCTTGATTAATGCTACATTTTCAGAAATCCTTCAATCTAGCAGGTGGCCAAACATTTTGGGAGACAGTTACTGATGACTTTATTACAAGGAGACAGAGGTTCTGAGGTAGCAATGGAAAAGCCTATGGAAAGATTAGAGGTGCATCTCAATAAATTAGAATGTCTTGGAATAGTTCATTTATTTCATTAATTCAACTCAAATTGTGAAACTTGTGTATTAAATAAATTCAGTGCACACAGACTGAAGTAGTTTAAGTATTTGGTTATTTTAATTGTGTTGATTTTGGCTCAACAATCTCAACAAATTAGAATATGGTGACATGGCAATCAGCTAATCAACTCAACACCTGCAAAGTTTTCCTGAGCCTTCAAAATGGTCTCTCAGTTTGGTTCACTAGGCTACACAATCATGGGGAAGAATGCTGATCTGCAGTTGTCTAGAAGACAATCACTGACACCCTTCACAAGGAGAGTAAGCCACAAACATTAATTGTCAAAGAAACTGGTTGTTAACAGGGTGCTGTATCCAAGCATGTTAACAGAAAGTTGAGTGGAATGAAAAAGTGTGGAAGAAAAAGATGGACAACCATCCGAGAGAACCGCAGCTTTATGAGGATTGAAGCAAAATCGATTCAAACATTTGAATGAACTTCACAAGGAATGGACTGAGGCTGGGGTCAGGGCATCAAGAGCCACCACACACAGACGTGTCAAGGAATTTGCTGAACCACAGAAAATGTCAGAGGCGTCTTAACTGGGCTAAGGAGAAGGAGAACTGGACTGTTCCCCAGTGGTCCAAAGTCCTCTTTTCAGATAAGAGCAAGTTTTGGATTTCTTTTGGAAACCAAATTCCTAGAGTCTGAAGGAAGGGTGGAGAAGCTCATAGCCCAAGTTGCTTGAAGTCCAGTGTTAAGTTTCCACAGTCTGTGATGATTTGGGGTGCAATGTCATCTGCTGGTGTTGTTCCATTGTGTTTTTGAAAACCAAAAGTCACTGCACTCATTTACCAAGATATTTTGGAGCACTTCATGCTTCCTTCTGCTGACCAGCTTTTTGAAGATGCTGATTTCATTTTCCAGCAGGATTTGGCACCTACCCACACTGGCAAAAGCACCATAAGTTGGCTAAATGACCATGGTGTTGGTGTGCTTGACTGGCCAGCAAACTCACCAAAACTGAACCCCATAGAGAGTCTATGGGGTATTGTTAAGAGGAAAATGAGCCACTGTCAAAGAAACCTGGGCTTCCGTACCAGCTCAGCAATGCCACAAACTGATCACCTCCATGCCACACTGAATTGAGGCAGTTATAAAAGCAAAAGGAGCCCCTACCAAGTATTGAGTACATGTAAAGTAAATGAACATGCTTTCCAGAAGGCCAACAATTCACTAAAAATGTTTTTTTTTTCTTTTTTTAAATTGGTCTTATGAAGTATTCTAATTTGTTGAGATAGTGAATTGGTGGGTTTTTGTTAAATGTGAGCCAAAATCATCACAATTAAAAGAACCAAAGACTTGAACTACTTCAGTCTGTGTGCATTGAATTTATTTAATACAGGAGTTCAACAATTTGAGTTCAACGACATTCTAATCTGAAATTCACCTGTAAACAACCTGGAAGAGCTGTCATAAAGCCACTGTGAGGGAAAGGACAAAAACATGTCCGGTTGTTATTTGTTCAGCTAAAACTGGTTTTGCTCAATTAAGGTCAGCCTTTGAATTGTGCTTTATAAAAGCCACCTGTATTCTTGGAAAGCAATCACAATCTACCACTCTATTTTTGGATTGCCCCCATCTGTGCTTGAAGGACCTATAAAATAGGCAATTTTACAGGTAGAACCGTGGATCAGTCAGCTGTGTCTGAAGTATAACTGATCTGGGCATGTGAAGATGCCTGGAGCTTGACAGCCTGGTGTACTGAAGGACCACATAGCTCATGTAAGTTACTCAGAGTGAGAAAAGCATGAAGAAAAAGAGAAATCATAGGAAACCAGTCGCCTTCCCTTTCAATCTACACTATTACTTTTACAATTTGTCCTATCATATTTCATAACACTGAAGATTGTTATAACAAATTGCAAAAGTAATCATGCAAATTGTGATGAGCTGCTGGTTTCTTTTGGTTTTTTATCTCTCTCTCTCAAAACATTTTCAACAATTGCTGAAATATGTTGCTGATGTGCTCAAGGAGAGAGGTGGCATGCTGTTATCCACAGATACATCCGACCTCTAATTGCTTTCAAAAGCCATTTCCTATGATATTTGGCCACAGCAGAAGTTCATTTGCATCCTATGAAGAAGGTGCCTTGTTTATTCTAAGTGCACTTGCCAAACGGTTCACACTTTCTCACGCTAATTATCCTATGAGTCATCGTTACCTGTGTGTCACAGCCCCATAAAAAGGTAAAAATAGACAGAGAACAAGATGGAGAACTGTACTAATTAACATGGTTCACCCTGTTTGCTGATTTTCCTCAAATGCAGAGAAGAAGACACATTAAACATTTTTAAGGCTATTGTCGTGCTGGTTGATGAATATTTTTGGTTGTATTGTGATTTCATGGTTCACAGCACAGCGTCAAAGTATTATAACTAGGGTTGGGAATGGGTTCCGATTCCGGTTCCGGTTCCACCTAACGGTTCCGGTTCTGATTCCGGTTCCATTAAAATCATTAAACAATTATTAAGAAATAGTGGTATGGAATATGCACAATACTCAACTACTCAATGCTCAATACTGTTTATTACTTACTGTCAACTTAATTTAAAGGTTGGCAATGTCAAAATGCAACATATATTACAGTGTACAGATCTTCATAAGTAGGGTGGGGTATTTTTAGAAATTTTCTGGTTCGGCTTCTGGTTTCATTTAAATGAACTATGTTGCTGGAAGGTAGTAAGTAATGTTGAGTAATGCTAGTCCATCAATCAGCATGTGTTTCAAAGCTGATGTTTTTTACACTATCAATAACGTTTTGCTTTTCAAGCAGGAATAAGCTTGGCCAAATAGTCCCTTGAGGGCTGAGACACTTGTTAATTTCCCTTATTTAATGAAATATAAATGGTTAAACTTAAACATGTATACACACTCTCCATTAAGTCCCTATTTTAGAAATAATAATGCAGTCAGGAGATGGTGTGATGCAATGAGTGGTTTCCACATTTTTAAACATTTAAAATGCATTAAAATAAATATTTTCTATCACTTTGTTTATCACTCTTGAAATGACCTGTACACTAAATAATCTAACCCTCATACTTGTATAACAATAGCAGTCTATTTATTTAGTGGTCCAAGTTGAAGCCAGTATGTATATTAATGACAATATGGGACAAATATAATGTAATTTAGTGGCGACAGTCAGACAAAACGATGTGCAGTTATCAAAGGCGCGAGTGCACATACAGTCGTGGGAAACAATGTGTTCGGCAATTAAAGATGGGACAGCGCAACGAGTCTGTGGAATGCGCGTTATTGGAATCAATGTGCTCAGTAATTAAAGAGACAGAGGCAGCGGTTCTCAATTCCAGTCCTTGCGCCCCACTGCTCTGTATATTTTGCACGTTTCTCTTTGTTAACACACCTGATTCAGATAATCAGCTTGTTAGAAATTAACTGTGGTTAACTGCATGAACTGTGTTCCAATTGTTCATTGCTCCCTACTCCCTGAGCAGGGGAAATCTGTTGAAGTTTACCTCACATCGAAACATTCATTCACTGATTTGTGCTGTGCAGCGTCTTTAAACATGGACAACTGTGACATCATATACCTCTGTAAATCAATACAATTTAAATTCACGTCTTGCACACTTGTCCACTTCGCAGGGCACTTATGTTCAAATAGAACAAATGTTGGAAGCGCTAAGAGAAACGTTCAAAATGTGCAGAGCAGTGCGGCGCGAGGACTGCAATTGAGAACCGCTGCTTTACGGGAAACGCAGAATATTCAGAACACCGGCGCAAGGCTGCTCACAGGGCTTGGTCACGTGTTGCACCAGAACCGTTTTCGGAACCTAAACCTAGAAATTGCTCACGGTTCCGGTTCTTTTCAAAGAACAAAACCGGTTCTGAATAAGAACCGGTTTTCGGTTCCCATCCCTATAACCTAATTTTCTTTTTAAATAGATCTTGGTAGTTAGGGAAAATCTGACACTGAATGGAGGGATTAAACAAGTTGGTTTAATTCAGATTTGCTAATTGTGCTGTTTCAGAGTTATTCCCCCAGGAAACTAGATAGGTTTAAATACTCAAAATGTTACCGATCAAGAACCATTACAAAATATAATAAAAATAATGAGTTTGTTTGCCCATATAATCTTGAGGAAATTACATTTAATTTATTTGGTTTGCTGTCCACTGATGAGGGGCTCGATGAAGCAGATTCAGCTCAAGCTCTGATATACCCCCACAGAAACTGGCTATTGCTATTTCAAATAAATGCCGTTTTCAACACTGTTAATAATAAGAACTCTAACTTGAGCACCAAATCAGCATATTAAATGATTTCTGAAGAATTATGTGACAATGAAGGCTGGAGTAATGGCTGCTGAAACTTCAGCTCTGACATTAAAATAATAAACTGCATTTTAAAATACATTAATACAGAATACAATTATTGTGTATACAAATATTTTGTATAACTGTTATACTAGTTTATTTGTTTGGCTTTCAAATGGTAGTGTATAACATAATATAAGCAAAGTTAATAAATGTAATAATGTCTTACCTGTTTTAACTTTTTCAAGTCTTCATCCAACTCAAGATTGTCCAAAATAACAGCCACAAAAAGACTCAGAAGGATCTAAAAGACAAGAACATACTGAATTTAGCTTTCATTACAATTTACCAATACACCTATATATGCATTTAGAGTACTGTTTGGACAAAACAAAAAAAAAGACATTAGAAGATATTTAAGACCATTCATTTATTAGTCACATATCTTAACTGATTATCTGAAGGTCCCAGACATTTTAAGATAAACACTGTGATGTGGCCTCAATATTCTCTGTCATACATTGTCAGTAGTTGTATTGTGCTCATGGGGTGATGTTGACAGATAATCTGTTATACAATATGAGTTCTGTCCAAGACGTAGTTATAATCCAACAATAAAAATAATGTTTGATGAAATAAGATGCTGTGATGGTCATGTCAGAGCCAAAGGAAAACAAAAATGTTTCACAATAAACACAGCAAGCAGTATATGAGGTAGATTCATGCTCAGGATAACAACAAAAATCAAAATCAATCACAGCTGACTGTGTCTTAGATGTACTCAGTGCTTTGATATTTAATGACACTTCAAATGCATTAGGCATTGCATCTTTTTTCTCCATCATAATTTAATTTATTATTATTTTTTTTTTGGTGACAGGAAATGAATAAATGATTCAGCCATGTCTTGATTACATGCTCGGTCTGTTCTGTCATTAGAATGCGCTCTCATTCAAATGTCAAATTTAAATGGCTGGTCCTCACTCACTCAATCTTGTCAAAAGTCAAACAAAAGGAAAAAATCATTACGACCATAGCACAATTATATCCCGAGTACATTTTGTTCTCAACAGAGGATATTTCCAAGAAATGTGTAACATAAATCTATAGATAAAGACTTAATGCATAAATACTTCATTATCTTTGATGTGACATACAGCCAAGTATGGTGACCATACTCAGAATTTTAACCCATGCTGGCCCGAGACTCAAACTCACAACCTTTGGATTACAAGTCTGACTCACTAACCATTAAGCCATGACTTCCCATTAGGTATGCTGTAGAACTTTTTATGTCAGTGGTTTGTAAAACAACAAGACAACAATGGCTAATGTTTGCTTGTAATATCTGCAATGGGGAGGGGCAGGGGCTGTGGTGTCGCTGTAAAATGCCCCAAAGATGTTTTTTTAAAAAGTGACATGACATTCAGCCAAGTATGGTGTGACCCATACTCAGAATTCATGCTCTGCATTTAACCATCCAAAGTGCACACACACAGAGCAGTGAACACACACACACACACAGTGGGCAGCCATTTATGCTGCGGCGCCCGGGGAGCAGCTGGTGGTTCGCTGCCTTGCTCAAGGGCACATAAGTCATGGTATTGCCGGCCCGAGATTCGAACCCACAACCCTAGGGTGAGGAGTCAAACTTTCTAACCACTAGGCCACAACTTCCCCACAAAAAAATAAAAAATAAAATCAAAATCAGGGGAGAGTGTGAACCACATTTGGGGAATTTGCAGGGGTCAGCATGGCCGGAGTGCAATGGACAAGCCTCGCCCTGGGTGAACCGCCTTCTTGATCATGGTGTCTCCTCTGCCAGGTAAGTTTTTTTTAGGATAAAGGATAAAAAGGTAAGGATAAAAATATGGGTGAAGGGAGTGTTTGATGTAAGGTGTGAAAACTGGAAGAAAAATGTGCATTAGGATGTTTCCAGAGGCAATTTACTGATATCTTTCCTAAGCAAGTGTTGTTTCTGTTTCTTGTTCATGATTAGGAGGCAGCACAGGAATTTATCCATGTCCACTCTACACAATATACGATTGCTTGTAGCCTAAAAAACAAACCAGGATTTCCTCTTTGAAGTCTTTATATTTACTGCCTGAAGAAAACATACCAGACAGTACTAAACTGCTGTACTACAGAAAGTCCTACACACAGACTGATCCACTTTATTCACATTCACTAAGTACCTTAGACATTCAGCTAGAGTGCTACATCTCTTCAAACCACACAAAACTGCCAATTAGAGGTTGGAATACTGCTTACACACACATCCAACCTGCTACAGAATCTCTGAATATGTTCTCTTGATGGCTAGGTAAGCCAGAAGATAAAGAGAAGCAAGGGAGGACAAAGCATGATTCATTTTCAGTCTGGTTAGCTTTCAGTGGAACAAATGCAAGGTGTCTTTATTTTAGGTGCATTTGCTTTGCTGGTGTGTCCCTGAAATTGGGAACACATGGAGCATGCACAACACGTTGAACTGGTGTCCTTTATGGGATACCATAATGAAAGACAATGTCAAAAGTGATGAGGTGGATCTGGCCTCAGACAAGTCACATCACACACTGCCAGCTCTCTTGTTAGTGCAAATGTTATGTAAATCCTATGACCACATGCTCCCATAGTTTTAACCTGCACCAAAAGTGCCAGAGCAACAACAGTGAGTTGATTCAGTGTCTTTTATAAGTTTAGTTTCTAGAATTACATTTTGAAGCCTATATTTTCAGTACACTGAAAACCCACTGGTTAACAACTAATTTATATAACTGGATAGCATCACCACAATACTGTGTGCCATATTTTTGTAGGTTAAGTCCCAGAAAGTAGTTAGAATTTAGCACTTTATAACCTCCAGTTCCATTGTCCTGAAGTCAATGAATTTTTTGATTTGGTTTTTGGTTTAAAACCTGAAATAAGATTTGTGGTTAACACAAGCTTAAAATATTTTTTAATGTTTTATTCTATAAGATAAAATACATCAGTAATTACCCCTTTTTATTATTTTTTTAAAGGTTTACTTGTTTTGAAACAGGTGGTTGCTTACAAGTGGTTAAAAGAGACTATAGAGGTTGTCGAGGACCTTAAACATCACGCTGAACAGGAAAATGAATCTAATCACTAGTCCAGTTTCACATCCTCATTGTGTTTATAATCACACTCTTAAAAACTATTATCACTCTGTCAGAAACCTTATGGTGGTGACATTGAAGTCATACGACTGTGGTAAAATTAGTTTATAGCCTACTTTTAAATTTTTAATTATGGTGATTGTATTTAGGTTTCAAAATTTGTGTTAAAGTTGTGTTAAATTGTGAAGATTATCATGATGAACAAAATTTGTAAAAAAAAAAATGTAATCTTTTGTTAGTCACAAAGCTTGTTTTTTGCAGTATTGCAAAAGCCAATGGAAAAATCCAATTGGGTTTTCGTCAAGGGAGCCAAGATGATGCTAACTTTTGAGTTGGCCTATAAAAAGACGTCATTATTTCAGCACTTTATAGGAGCCCTTTTTTATCTTACAGAAAAACTACAAATAAATAATATTTACCAGTGTGGCAAACAGGTGATAGAGTATGAAGTATATGGCCACCACTGGAGCCCACATCGGTCCCACTGCCACCAGAGTTTGGTCCATGACATCCACCCATCCCTCCTGTGTAAGAATCTGGAACATGGACATAAATGCCTGCAAGAAAGAAAAAGAGAAATGATCAGCCTGTATTTTTTATTATTCAGAATTTTTTTTTTTTTTTTTTTTTTTTTATCAGTCCTTAACCTTGACAGCCCCAGTGCCTCATCTGGTAATTTTGAAAGTCATATGCAGTTGGAATAACATGAGGGTGTAAAAACTATTTCTGACTGAACAAAAACTTTAATAGTTCATAGGCATAATAGATAGGAATAGGTTTCATGAATTTGATAGATGGTGCTAATTGTCCTGACTCTTGATTTGACCTTTCCAGTCATTTATCAAAACAAAATGGACATTTTAAAAATGAGCAGAAGCAAAGTAACAATTTTATGTTTGTCGCTTTTCCTAAATATATTCTCATGTTTATACAAGGATATTTGACTTACAAGGCAGAGCGCAACATTCACTGAAATGGATGCAAATAAAGAAAGGAAAAACTTCATCATATGGAGATATGAGACCACATTTTCATGGCCTTTTTTCCATGGAAGTCAAATGGAGGTCTAAATCCAGTTGGTCCCAAGCCTGGTCACAGACACACTGTCTCTGAGTGACTGCAGATGAAGATAATTTTATATTTTGCTACAGTTCTATTGACAAGAGAGCTGGGTAAACATCATTATCTTCAATGGTTATCGTGCCACCCGTCTTGGAAATGAGCGGCATCTGTTTATGTGAGCCCCTCCAAATCCCAGCATGCATTGGGATCAGTGGAGTCCCACTAATAAGGGAGGATAAAAAGACACCACTAATGAGAACCCCTCTCATGAGCACATAGTATCAAAAAAACTTGGAAGAGAGCACATCTACTGACAAATTAAGTATTATAACAGATTAAGGGATATTATGGTCCACACTGGTTTCTTTTATTAAACTGCTGTACTACACAATTATTGTACACAATTATTTTCTAGATTTAACCAGTGTTTTTCTGACGTTATAACTTTTAGTATTTTAGTATCACAGCTATTCAAATAAAAATGGTCAAGATACCAAGATCTGCAATTATAAGACAGATTTCAAGAACATTATTTGCTCCTCCAAGACTAAATTATTTTAACCACTTTCTGTGTCTCCAGAAAGAGGGAGATTTACCCGTGGAAATGTGGTGAAACGATCCAAGTCCTCCACAAAGCAGAACATCTGCAGACTGATGGCAGACATCACTATGAGCAGACTGGCAGTGAACACTACTAGACTGCCGAGTTTCTTCCCTGGACCGAAAATCTTATACACAAAGTCTTCCAGTGCTGGAGAGATCTTTATTAGGCGGACCACTCGCAAAACCTGCAGGTAAGAAGGAAGAACATTTTAATTTTCTTAATTAAAAACAAACTTAATATTTACTTAATCCACATCTTGGAATTATAAATCAAGGTCACACTTTATTTTAAGGTCCAATTCTCTAACTAACCATTAACTATGACTTTTGCCTTAATTAACTCCTAATTTGCTGCTTATTTATAGTTTATAAGGTAGTTGTTAAGTTTAGGGTATTGGGTAGGATTATGTATGTCATGCATTATATGTACTTTATAAGCACTAATAAACAGCCAATATGTTAAAAATAGGCATGCTAATAAGCAACTAGTTATTAGTGGACCCTATACTAAAGTGTTACCTAAATCAATTAATCAAAGCATCAACAAATCAATAAATATATCTCATTACACCTGTTTGATATAAATATCATTATGAAAATTATCACAAGAAGAAGGCCTATGGAGCATATTTGTTTTATTGATTTTTAAAGAGCCAACACTGATAGCGGGTTCTTCACCATAATAACTTGGCTACAAATTGCATTGTTGCTCATGCAGTTACTAAATTACTCTAGGTGACAACAAATTTGAGTAATGTTGCGTCTAGCCTGAGTTTTGAACAAGAGCAGAGAATGGATATTGATCCATTTGCTTCTAGCTGAATGTGACCTGAGAGTCCTACTGCTGTCGTTACTTTCAAACCTAGAATAATCATCCAGTAATCCTCAGGAGAAGGTTTTTCTGCACAACAAACACATCAACAAATGTGCTTCTTTTGGGTTATGCAGCTTTAGAGATCTAAAACTACGGTGCCCATCCAAGGGTGCTGACTATTAATCATAATGATTTTTTTTTAACTCTGTTTCAACTCAATTCTAATCACAGAGTTTCCGTAGCTCAGTTGATAAAGAATGGTGCTAGTAAGACAGGTCCGGGTATGTTGTGAGCGCGTTCACGACGCTGCTGACGTACGACGCTGCAACAGCGTCACTGCAGTGTTGTGAACGCGCTCACAACAGACCCGGAAGAGAAGACAATGCTGAATAAAGTCATAATTTTTGTTATTTTTGGACCAAAATGTATTTTCGATGCTTCAACAAATTCTAACTGACCCTCTGATGTCACATGGACTACTTTGATGATGTTTTTATTACCTTTCTGGACATGAACAGTATACCGTACATACATTTTCAATGGAGGGACAGAAAGCTCTTGGACTAAATCTAAAATATCTTAAATTGTGTTCCGAGGATATCATTAATGACATAATTTTCATTTTTGGGTGAACTTATCCTTTAAATGCACTGAAAGTTACTTTAGCTAAAAAGCATATACCAAATACATATATACATATAAATGAAAATGCTCCCTAGGAAGATGATGAAATTAACTTGGGAACACTTTGTGTAATGTACAAGAGATTTCTTACTGCATAGTTTGAGAACCAATGGAAATCGAGTACTAATTAGTCTCTCCAGAAATATAAATGTAAGACCTATTGAATATGGCAAACTGGAAAGCAACAGCTTAGTTTGACCTTTACAATCAAACAACAAATACATGGCTGGTCTTTCTAATAAGGTGCTAGAACAGTCTTAAAAACTGCTTATTAAATGATTAACATTTTGCAGATTCTGCAAGGTTTATGTATTCTAATGACCTCAACTTGTTACACACATTGCAACTATGTGTTGCTTAAGTGTAGATAATGTAATAAAAATGGTATAAAAAATGGTAAAAAAAAAGATTACAGAATATTCAACAATGCAAAGAAGCGATAATGTTCAAAATGTTTTAGAATATGAGTTTGAAGCCAGACATTGCTATTACAATGACTCATTTCACTAATGATAGAAAAATATAGAATGCTATTTACAAATCAAATTTAGCATGGTGACTGCTCATGGTCTTCATGGCAGTTTCATAATGAGCCCAGACATGAGGGGAGGATATGAATATTCACGGATAGAGCTCCGCCCATCCTGCCAAGAGAAAACTGGAGGGAGAGTGCAGGTTGTGTTCTTAATGAGGCTTGTCAACGTGAGCGGCTTTCATCCATTCCCATTTCCTGCTGTTGCCTGGAGATGTATGAAAACAGCTCCACCATGCCCACCAGTATACGTTATGCACTCAAGCACAGAGCCTTTTACAAATGCTGTGGCTGCCATGTCATGGCCTCAGTAAAAAATAAAGAAATAAACTTTTCTGTGCATAATTTGCCAAAACAATACTATCAGTAGTCAATTAAGTCTGAAAAATAATCTGAGAAGTTTTGAACGATGACATGCGGTATTGTACATGTTGTTTAAGATCAGCTTGGTAACGTGTTGGCAGTGTGGATGAGAAATTAAATCACCTCAAACTAAGTTCTACTATCAGAGGTTACTTAAATGTAGCATGTTATCATTGGTCTCACATCACAAGTTTCCAACACTCTACTGTAGGTTGATTAAGGCGGTATTCAGGAATGATCATGCAGGTAGTTGCACAGTAAATTTTTAGTAATGACTAGTTCAAGATTATATTTGGATCAGTAACTGTCTCTAACCTGGAAGTAGGTGAACTGCGAGTGGTAGAGATCAGGATAAATGTGCAGGGTGGTGCCCACTACAAGCAAAGATTCAAACTTGTGTAGAGAGGAACTGATGTAGCCAGTGAAGCCCAAACACCAGATTTTCAGCAGAGCTTCCAAATCAAACAGCACAGTGAAGGCGACCTGAAAATGACAGAAAGAGACAATGAGAGGCAGGAAGTATGATAATGGAGAGCTGTTCCTTGTGTGCCCATTTCTTAGTAATTGTTTTTTAAATGTCCTTAGCGCCTTTGGTTTTTGCAAAGGGAACACGTATGTGAATACGTGCACATTCAAACAAAGAGGGTTGAAGAACCATTTTCATTGACAATAACTCTGCTTTTCATGTATAAGATACAGCATATAGGAAGTGCGTAATAGGAAATAAATGCAATCTTAGTGAGATGACCGAAAACAAAATAAAACGAGTATTTACCCAGTTTTCCCTAATATGTTCTGATCCAAATAAAGAGCAGCATGGATTAATGATGAGATGGATCAACCTGTGAATATGTGGGCTGCCTCTTCCTCCTTATCTCTGTCTTTCAGATTGGAGTGGGCGGGTGGCCACACTTCTCTATCTCTTTGTTCCCACTGTGCCACCTGCATACTGATTGCAGAGGCAGTGCGTGGCAAACAGGACACATATACGCATACACACATACCAACCCAGCACTCTGTAAAATGGAGTGATGCCCACAAGCTGTTTTCGCCCACGTTGTCACTCAGTTGATTTAATCTCTGGGTTTTTAAGGTGACAGAAAGTGATGAGGATTTGTATACAGTATATGAGCTTTCAGCTAAATCTGCTGATGCATTTGAGTGCAGTAACAATATAAGGGTTATTCTGCCTATCTCATAACTCTTGATAACAGTGCAAAATTGTGTCTTTTAAAACTAATAAACATTTCAAAGACAAAGAAAGGGAAAAAAACCCATCCAAGAAAAGTTTATTATCAAGTAGCATCTTGACACTAAATATCTGTAAAAGACGTGAAGACTTTCATAGTGGGATTCACATTATGCAGCACTCATAGCACCTAGCATGTGTAGCAAATGAGCTCTTAGGGGGTAATATTAATAATTACTCATAACTTATAATTAATTATTCATATTTATATCAGTTTTAGGATTAACTGTAGCAGAATTAATTTCACAGTTGACAGTTGGTCCGAATGATATATCAATTCAAAGAAAGATTATTTTCCTTGCCAAGAAGGATAGCTTTCTCACGGTTAATACTAAACAGCGCAAGAACAACGAAATCAAAGGTGACCTTGATTTTTGAACAGCGAATACAGAGACAATCAAGTATATGAAAAAGGTTAATAAATGGGACTAGGTATGACACAGCCAAAGCATAAATGTAGGATTACAAGAAGGTAAAAGTAAATGAGAGAGAAAGGGAGCAAGAGAGAAAGAGAGAAGTGGGGGAGGGTCTTTTGTGGAATGGCCAATACAAGGCATGAATTTTGAGTGGGATAAATTTTTCTTTGTCTACATTTAAAGCCCATTTGCATGTTTATTGCTGGTCTGGAGAATTGTTGCAGTTGTTGTACCCAAAGTATAGTAAAAATAGCAGCATTTCATAATCACACAGTGCACAGCATTGATAAAAAAAAACAGAGAGCAGATCGTTTTGACACCAAGAAAGAAATGGCTAGAAGATATTAAAGCAGAGCTACATTCTTTCACCTGGATATTGTCACAGTTGCTGGAGCAAGGAACAAGGAACGCGGAGAACGCAGGAGAATTGCGATACACAGACTTTAATCTTCTTACACAGGGTTACACAAAGCAGGCAGAAACACACTGTAGCACATCATTGACGAACAATACTGGATACCAGACATGGAAAAACACAGGGCTTAAAAAACAAGGAACTAATTGGGACACACCTGAAATCATTGAACATAACTGATACAAGGGAAAAACTAGGTCATTTGGAGAACAGGTGGAGAAAAACACAAGACACAGGAACACAGGACTGACAGATATAAGCATTTAGAGTTTAACTAATCCCCATAAAGAGTTGTAACTAGACTAATATAATAGGGAAACATACATATGACACATACATATTTATATACATTTTATATCTGCTTAATTATGCCCTAAATAAAGAAAATGTCTTTATGTGTGTGTATCATGTGTATTGTAAGTGTGGATTCACTGAGTGTGCTGCTGTTGTGATCATCTTCTCATTGGAATGTATTTGAAGTCCGATGGGGCAATCAGAGTACTGTTCTGTTTAGCATCTTCTGGATGATGGGGGGAGACCCTTGGAAATTTAGCACCCATATAAACATAGACTGTGGGGCCAGGTCTGTAATTCACAACATTTATTCCCGTTCAGAGTTGCATTAATTGTTTGCCAAAATCTTGTATTGATAATGGGAGAGTAGGAACGCTGCACATCTTCTCCAGTACATCCCAAAGATTCTCAATGGGGTTAAGGTCTGACTCTGGACTCTGAAGTGATCAATCCATGTGTGAAAATGATGTTTCATACTCCCTGAACCACTCTTTCACAATTTGAGTCAGATGAATCCTGGCATTGTCATCTTGGAATATGCCCGTGCCAACAGGCAAGAAAAAAATCCATTGATGGAATAACATGGTCATTCGTGTGTGTGTGTGTGTGTGTGTGTGTGTGTGTGTTTTATATGATTATATGTAAATCTAAATGTAGCACCATGGTCCTGTGAGGCATGACATTTCGTTCATTTGTACAATAATAATAATAATAATAATAATAATAATAATAATAATTCCTTTTCTTTTAATAATAATACATGTTTTTCTGGGCACTCAAAGCGGTTTACATAGAAGGAGAATCTCCTCAACTACCACCAGTGTGCAGCATCCACCTGGATACACCGCCTGCATAATGAGCTGCATATTGAACTTTAGAGTCAGGTGTGTGACTGAGCGGGAAGAGTTACAAGAAAGAATGTGAGGACAAAATAAATGTATATATATTTTTTGTTTGTAGTTTGTTTAGAATATAATTAATTATCCCACACAATAACTTGATTCACTTGCAAGTGCAGTTAAACAGTTTATTAGGAAAAATCAAAGCTGACATTCAAAGCTGAATTTTTAGCATCATTAATCCAGTCACACGATCCATCAGAAATCATTTTAATATTTTGATTTGCTACTCAACAAAACATTTATTATTATTATAATTAATGTTGAAAAGAGCTGAGAATAATTTTTTCGAAGAACAGCATAGTTTGTTAATTACGGAAGAGGATTAAGGCCAGGCAATAATAAAAAAATAAAACCATCTCGAGATTAAAGTCATTATAATGCGAGATTAAACTCGTTAAATTTCGAGAAAAAAAGTCGAAATACAATATTGAGAATAAACTCATTAAATAACGAGAATAAAGTCGTTGTGTTGCGAGAAAAAACTCGTTAAATTTCGAGAAAAAAGTCGAGATACAATCTCGAGAATAAACTCATTTAGTAACGAGAATAAAGTCGTTGTGTTTCGAGAAAAAAACTCGTTAAATTTCGAGAAAAAAGTCGAGATACAATTTTGAGAATAAACTCATTAAATATCGAGAATAAAGTCGTTGTGTTTCGAGAAAAAACTCGTTAAATTTCGAGAAAAAAAGTCGAAATACAATCTCGAGACTAAACTCATTAAATATCGAGAATAAAGTCGTTGTGTTTCGAGAAAAAAACTCGTTAAATTTCGAGAAAAAAAGTCGAAATAATGAACGCCTTAAATTTTTGAGATCGATTTGAGGCGACATTCATCATAAAATCGAGCCTACATGCGTTTCAGCCATCGACACGCGAGCGAGTGAGTGAATTTTGATTTCATGCATGTATCTTGTTGATTATTGATGACTTTGTAGGCTACCATGTGCACTGTAATACCGTATCAATAGTTCCTAAATAGTTCAAGAACGAACACTTTACAGAGCTGGTTATAGCTCCACATTGCTTTCTTCTTAGCTAGACCCATTTATTAGCCTATGTTTAAGCGAGTCACGTTTACACGACCAAGCTTTTTCTAACGTAATATCAATTTGAAAGGCCCAGGGGGAGCAGACTGCACAATTATGTCCATCATCACTGTGACAGAATTTTTACGAGGCCGGGGTATTTCAGAGGACATACTTTCACTTCTAGAGGAAGAAAAGGTATGTATTCAAATTGGAACAGTACGGTGACGCATTGCTGCCACATAAATATTATTTCCCCCCCCCCAATTATGTCGTAATAACGATATCTTATGTCGTTTTAACGACATCTTTTCTCGTAATAACGAGATCTTGTCGTTTTAACGACATCTTTTCTCGTAATAACGAGATCTTATGTCGTTAAAACGACATCTTTTTCTCATAATAACGAGATCTTATGTCGTTAAAACGACATCTTTTTTGCCCTTATAAGGGCATGTGTTATCATGTACAAAATATGCCTTTATCCACATAAAATTGACAGCCTATCGCGCCTTTATCACACATTCAAAAAGCTTAAGCAAATAGTAGCAGCCCCCAATCATGCAAAATTAATCAATGAGGCCCTTTTTAAAATATATTTTATATAGGCTAAGTTTTTTTTAATATGATATATTATATAGGCCTAATAAGATTTATTTTTGTTAATAGGCTATATCTTCATTACCTAGAGATATAATTAAACAAAAAGTATTCAAAACACATCTAACAGAACATAGCCTGAGTTGTTTATTTTTTACAACATTGTGTTCTTATTTTGTTTAATTAACGAAATGTCAATCTTCGTCTTTATAAGAAGATACAATAAAATAAAAAAATCTTCAAGATGTATAACGGATTGTCACCTTATAAACAGTCCTTTTTTAATGGAATAATACACCCTTATAATAAAGAAAACGCTTCAGTTATAAAGAATATGAACGCAATGCATTTAATTATACATTAAGCGTTTTCCTTCCCTTTATTATAAAGAAAATAGGTGGCTCTTAACGTGTCTTTCTATGGGAGGGTGGTATTGCGGTGCACAGCGAATATTCAATACATTCAATGAAAATATTCAATGGTATTCAATGCAAAACAAAAATGAAAAATACAATTAGCCAATAAAATAAACAAATTATTGTGGCATTAATTAGCCCATAAACAATATTTATTTTAAAGTCTAAACGAATTTGTTTAAAGAAAAACACCAGCGTTGGGCGTTTATCTGTAGGCTAAGTGTTTCAGCCGCCCTTTTCAAACTGGCGCAATAAAATGCAACAGAATTTGATTAGTTAAACATGAAGAGGATTATCTGTCTGGCATGGCCGCTCGCTCTAACATTAACCTATATAAATGTTTGCTATTATGAAGCTCATATCCAAGTGTTTGTGCGGAGTGTGGTACGCGCACTATGACATGGATGAAGGCGCCGGTGCCACTCGCATTTTCCTATCAACAGTGGAAACAACTTAAAATACTCCATCATTTCTGGTCATACAGAACAGAATAATACATCAGTCGCAACTACTTTTACTTTTATTTGTGTAAACTCACAACAACAAGAAAACGGTGTGCCTTTGTAAAACAAAATAAAACGAACAGGGCGCGCTTTCATGATCTCTGTGAATTGGAGCGCCGCTCAAAAATGAACTGACAAACAGTGTATAGACAAGCCTCACAGACATGAGAAATATAACTATAAAGTTAATAAAAAAATGTCCACCAACGAAAAAAAAATCCAATCGAAAGCAAATACGGTAGCTACTATCTGATTAAGTAATCCTGTCCGTAATAAAGGCGCATCTAGGCTACATTACAGCGGAGATGTATGGAGATATGTATGCAGGCAGCCTACACTGATTTAGAAAATACTAGTTAATTAATAAACAATTAAAATGCTTCGTTATTTTTTTCAGATACATTTATTATATCATTAGCCTACTTTTGCTGGTGCTTTGCGGCAAGTTTTATGCATGCGCTTGAGCGCGGAATATAGGCTATAGCCTACATGCACCCAGGATTGAATATAAACGTGCGATTTGTCCTAATTGCTTAAATTAATGACTAGAAAAATCCTTTAGTGTATGGCAACTCTAATCAATAGCCTACATTTAATATTTGACATTATTTCATTAGTAATTAGTATCCAGCTCGTCACATTTAATTAGCTGAGTTAGCATAATGAATGAACTAATAAAATAATAAAATAAAATTTAAATTAAGATACGAACCATATATTTCTATATAGCATTGCTTATTCCACCACACAAAGGACTGTTTATAAGGTGACAATCCGTTATACATGTGAAGATTGTAGGCTGTATCTTGAAGATTTTTGTATTGTATTGTATCTTCTGTTATAAAGGCGAAGATTGACATTTCGTTAATTAGGCAAAATAAGAACACAATGTTGTAAAATTTTCTTTTACGCCGGTTTCACACTGCACGCGATAGCAGAGCGTGAGCAGAGCAGGAGCAGTGCGTATGGTGAGCAGGAGCAGGACACGCGCGTTTTGCTTTCACACTGGCAGCGTTTGTCACGCGCGGCTGAACTGCGGCTTGTGTACAGACAAAGTACTCTATAATGGATAAGTTGGCATTGCTTTATTTCGTTTTCAAATACATTTAAGAGAAAAGACTTGTCAAGAAGCTTATTTTATTAATCATTTCATTTATATAACTTTTGATTCGTCTTTGTTTTTATTGTTCGGGCAACAAGTTTGTTTTTGGACATTTGTTTTCTTTTTAAATTGCTGTTGATCATTTGAGTGACTGTTTAAAACACAATAGATATCATCAATGCACTTTTTGGATAACACTGCGGTGTATTTTGCCCATGATCAATGCGTGTCATTTTAATTCAGCGTAAGCGGCGCGTTAAAAATAGACTGGGCGCCGAAACTATTGCTGCACTGCTGTTCCTGCTCTGCTCCTGCTACGCGCTGCCGCGCCGCTTCTGCGTGCGATGTGAATGCACTCATTGAATAACATGGACGCCGAAAAAAATACGTGCTGCTCACGCGCCGCTGACGCTTGCGGTGTGAAACCGGCGTCAAGCCTGTTTTATGCTTCTGCGTCTACTCGACGGCGTTGCTACGCCGTCACTCCTACGGCGTCGTGGCCGTTTTATAGTTCTGCGTCGGGTTGCGTTGCATCGTGGTGCATTTCACCGCCAGAACGCTAGGGGGTGTGGGGTTCGCGAATCTCTTTGCTAGTTTGTTTTGGTTCAGTGCGAGCGAAAGAGAGAGAGAGAGTGTTCAGTGTTGTTGCAGCTGGAGCTAATCGACGTTGAACAACAATGTTCCAGCGTCTTTCAAAGCTATATGTGTGTTTCAGCCAGAGAACTTAACGAAATTATACTGCAGTAATAAAAATAACCATATAAGAATGGATATTCTCCTCACAGAGCGATGAGCATGTTCCTCATCTAATTCGGATTCACAGTGCGTGCCGTGTTCCACTGCGATCCATAAACGCTTTATATCAAATGATTTTATTTCAAATGTTTAATCGCAGAAGAAAAAGAAGTCTCCACATGGATGACTGTGCCATGGCATGATAATGTAGTGTCCCGTGGCAGACTTTGATTACTGTATCCATGATGTAACCATGAACATATTGTAAATAAACAACAATCTTTTTGCAAAACAAACGTTGATTTATTTATTGATTGATAAAAAAAGATAAATGAATATGTAAATGTATACATATTAACACAATAAAAAAACAGTTTATCACCCATACATGCATATATTTTTGTGGGCTTTATACAAGAATTGAGCAGTATAAAATCAAAATTTTAGATTGCAGAAATAATATATTTGTGTGGTCAAATATCTCACCTTGTGTATAATTCGAATTTGTTTTTGGAGTAGTGAACTTTATAATTATTGCCCCAAATTTCTATACAATAAGTACGAACATGGAAGCATAAGATAATAAGAACAAAGGGCAAAGTTTTAAGTACAATTAAAATATAAATAACTTAGGTTATTTTAAATAACTTAGTAGGCTATATAAAAATATAAAAAACTTTGTCCATCGTTGAACACAAACAGTGCAGTGTTCACTTTAAAAATGTCGCTATAGCGGGAGGGGGAAACCCGGGGAAACCAGAAAAGCTACACTCCATAAATGATGTATAATCTGACCAATCACAGCCCTTGGGGTCTGCGTCGCCTCGACGCGTAGTTACAATTTTTTGGAGGTGCGCGTCGAGCTCCGGCGGAGGGTTTGGAGAGGGGTTCGCGTCGACGCAAAGGGGTCCGCGGAGGTACGCCGTCGACTCGACGCAGAAGCATAAAACAGGCTTAAAAGTGACAATGCATTGATCATGGGCAAAATACACCGCAGTTTTATCCAAAAAGTGCATTGATGATATCTATTGTGTTTTAAACAGTCAATCAAATGATCAACAGCAATTTAAAAATAAAATAAATGTCCAAAAATAAACTTGTTGCCCGAACAATAAAAACAAAGATGAACCAAAAGTTATAGGCTATAATTAAATGATTAATAAAATAAGCTTCTTGACAAGTCTTTTCTCTTAACTGTATTTGAAAACGAAATAAAGCAATGCCAACTTATCCATTATAGAGTACTCTGTCTGTACAAAACCCGCAGTTCAGGCGCGCGTGACAAACGCTGCCAGTGTGAAAGCAAAACGCGCGTATGGTGCTCCTGCTCACCATATGCACTGCTCCTGCGCTGCTTACGCTCTGCTATCGCGTGCAGTGTGAAACCGGCGTTATGGTCAGCCGTTGTCTTTAGTAAAATATATTTTTAACAGCAAAAGAGGATTAGCTCTGGTGCAAGCTGTTAGTACAACTGGCCCGTAGGGTTGTAGCCTATTTACAGTTAGTTGATGATAAATTATAAAACACAAACCATTAATAATACATTTAATGTACATTTTCTGTACACTCATAATGACTACTGCCAGTGCCTACGCATTAGAAAAATATAAATCATTAGTTTATACCTTTAAACTGACCTTGATTGTTCTTTTGAAAGGCAAATGGCATATTATTTTTTTTAATCCACAGATTGACAGTGATGTTATCTTGCTAATGGAGGATTCAGCTCTGGCCAACTATATTCCCTCATATGGAGATAGACTTGCTCTTTTCAATTTTTGCCGCAATCAAAACCCTGCTTCCAAAAGGAAGTTGGGTCTGTTTGAAAGACTGAGAGAAAAGATGAAACTGAGAAAGCAATCTACAACTGAACCCCAATCTGAAGAGAGACCTGAGACTTCTAAACCCAAACCCAAATCCAGAGCCAAAGCAAGTAAGCGACAGATTGAAATTGGCTGGATTCATACAGAAAACAAAGAAACAAAACAGGTCAGAACAAAACAAGGAGGGGGTACTAGAAAGGTTGCAATGGACATTAATGCAGGATACAATGAGATCCTTAAAGAAGGAAAAGAACTTTTCTTCCCGGATGGAAATTCTTGTAAGGGTGATGAATGTGACTTCACATTTGAAGTTTGGGACTTCAGACAAAATGTTCTTCCCAATGATGTCTCCATTGGCACAATACATGAGGCAGTGAAACTGCCAAATTTGCGCTTCTACATAGCTACTAAGCCAAACGAGTCAGCTGACAGTACTTCAAATATTGAGTCTGAAAGTGAAAATAATGATGAGACCAGCATCATCTCACTACAAAGTGATTATAGTGAAGATTTAGCAGACTTTTCTACAATGCCCACTAACAACTATGCAGATTCCTCAGTTGTCACAGATCTTCCAGTGGTACCAGGCCTGAGTATTACATTAGCTGAGGAAGTTTTCATCATGGCAGATGATGTAGTGAATGACCCACTTAATATTTCTGACCCTGAAATCACATTTGGCCCTTACTCAGGAGATGAATCTGACCTGGAGAACACGTTAGTTTATGTGCCTCCAGAAACCACTGAAATTGGCATTCAAACAAAACAAATCATTATACGTCATGGAAACTGCCTCCATGACATGATCAATGAATTTTCTGATCCGGAGACTTTGACCAGGCAACTGGCATTTAAACGCTTATTGCCAGACAATTCAGAGGAAGCTGGCTGTGGGTCAGGGGTTCTCCGAGATATATATAGTACCTTCTGGCAAGAATTCTATGATCGTTGTACACTTGGAACTACAATGAAAGTTCCTTTCATTAGACATGATTTCCAAGCTGACTCTTGGAAAGCTGTTGGCAGAATTTTCCTGAAAGGTTACAAAGACTGCCAATACATTCCAATAAAGATGGCCCCCCCTTTTATGGAGGAGATGCTTTTTGGTGCAGTATACAGTGACCTAATAGAGTGCTTCCTTCAGTTTGTAAGCACCCAAGAACGAGAAATTCTTCAACGTGCATTACAGGATTTCTCTTCTGTTGAACTTGATGAACTGTTGGAAGTTCTTGACAGCTATGAATGCCGCAGAAAAGTCTCTGCAGAAAACTTCTCCGAAATTCTGAAGGAGATTTCCCACAAAGAGCTTGTCCAAAAGCCAATGTTTGTGTTAGACTGTTGGAAGGACATCACACAATCACAAATCACCCTTACTTTTGAGGAGCTAAAAGAGATGTATGCTAAACTCTTACCAACAACTAAAAAGGTCTTAGGACTTTTGAAGTTCCCTGCTGATATGACAGCAAAGCAAAGAGAAGTGGCACATCATCTGAAAAGGTACATCAGAGAAATGGATGATGAGAAACTAGGAAAGTTTCTGAGGTTCTGCACAGGATGTTACTTGATTGTGTCAGAACGCATCTCTGTTGAGTTTGCAGTGATGTCAGATTTCACAAGGCGCCCTATTGGTCGTACATGTGGGATGTTCCTTCAGCTGTGTGAGAACTATGAGAATTTTCCAGACTTTCGTGCTGAATTTAATGCTGTTTTGGAGAGCAACATTTGGGTAATGGACATAGTTTAACATGTAGTTGTCCACCTCATTCAGAATATCTGAAAAATAATTTTGATTTCTGTTTGATTTAATTTTGATTTAATTTTGATTTGATTTTCAGTTACAGAAATCAAAAGTTTATCATAAGTTAAAGATGAGTTAACACACATATCCCTTTGCTTGTTTGGTTTTAGCAATGTTGCCTTAGAAATCTTAGCTTGAAGATTGCAATTATACAAGCATATACTTTTGAAAAAAAAAAGTAGTTTAAATCCCAGTCTAATTATGCTGTAAATTGTTAATAATTTAACTGCTTGATCACATTTTAAGATACAGATACAGATAAAAAGACACTATTGTCATACATACACTGATACTTGTAATTGTATGCTCAAATATTTTATTGTTAATTTTCAGTGCAGACTCAAAGTTCCTTTAGAAAATGTTTCTGTTAAAATCCAAGGAGTTTTGTGCCAATTTAACAGATTTTGAAATTTCAAAATGTTTTCATGTTTCAATAAGCAGTGCTGTTTTCATGTTTCAATAAGCAGTGCACTTCATAAGCAGTGCTGTTCATTGTTCACATTTGTACTAAATAAACATTTTTCTTAAAGGTGAAATGTGCATATACAACAACTGTGCATAAATCAGACATAATGTTGGTAATTCAGTATCATAAAAAACATCAAATACTCTTATTTTTAACATGGCACACAGCAACATGCACTTTAGCTAAATAAAGGCTGTGCAATCCATAATGCACTATATAGTGATACTTTGGACACATGGTATGTTTACCTACAAAGGGTTAAGTAAGCATTGTGTATTAAACTTTTGCTGTTGATATAGCAGTCACACTCATTTTAACACACCTGCTCTAATTTTCATTGATATGGAGCATGAACTACAGAAAAGACAAATAAATATGAGTTATGACAGATAGGTGCCCAGCTAACAAACTTTTCTTTGGATTAAGGACCATCAAATATTTTGCTGTATTTCTGCTCTCAACAAAATGTAAAGATTAGCTGCACTGAATGGATCTGTAGGAGCATCCCATCCATTTTCCTCCATTAACAGACAGCACAGATCAAAAACTGTTTCATCACAAGGGAACTGACCCTTGGGGGTGCACTCTTCCTGACACAAGGCCGCTTCGTCCATGTCAATTAATTTGAGTCTATCTTCAGCATTGTGCAATCCTGGAAGAGAGAACATCACTATCGGACGTCCTGATGCTGCATCATTTCCAGATCGTGCTCTGATTTTGTGGGAATTCCATGTATTTACTACCTCATCAAGTTCGTCCTGTAAAGAATAAAGAAATACAAAATAATAAAAATGTACAGAGAAATAAAGCATACTTTAGGTATATTGAACAATAGTGTGATGTATGCGTAATTATATAGCTATTTAAAAGATATAGTTTAGCAAGTGCTAATATATCAATCGTTTTAAAATCCATTGGCGTTGTTAGCCTAATAGTTACTAGTTCATTGTTTATCTTGGCTGTTAGTGGCTATAGGTCTGGAACTGTTTTTTTTTCATGGTAAACCCACATGAAAAAAATACTATAGTATTTTTGAACCACACTATAGTAAAGTACTTGAATTAATTTGTTGGGGTAATTCTATAGTTGTTGTGGTAATATAAAAACTATAGTAATATAAACAAATTACTTTACCCAATACTGTAGCCTACTAAGTTTTTACTATAGGTTATACTACAACACATTACAGTTTACCGTAGTAAAAACTAAAGTATACTACAGTATATGCAGTTGTCAGTTCACTATAGTTAACACTACAGTATGCATTGGATTCAGTAACAAATTGTTAATACTTTAGTATAGGCTATACAGTAGGCAATACTACAATTGAATTTACTATAGTAAATACTATAGTATTTTTTCATGTTAGAAATGTCATAGGTTATAAAACTATAGTAGGTCTACAAAATGGCATTTTAAAACAAGACATACCTGAATAAGGTTAAGGAAGCAGAACTGGATCAGACTTTTATCCAAAAAGTCTCCGCTAAAGTGTCCATCACTGATTAATGTCTGGAAAAGGTTCATCCAAAACTGTGCGCTCTGCTTACGGAGGATACCCCACCATCCCTCGATTCGTTGGTTTGCTGTGCTTCTTCCGTAAAGGAAACTCCTTTCTCCGGCAAAACTGTCTCCATGGTTACTTCGTAAAGACCTTTGCATTGCTGCCACACTACCATTTTCGGTCCCCATGTCCGCGCGCAACCTCTCGGGACACCCTCCTATGCCAGTAACTGTT
Organism: Carassius carassius; assembly: GCF_963082965.1. Classification (NCBI taxonomy): domain Eukaryota; kingdom Metazoa; phylum Chordata; class Actinopteri; order Cypriniformes; family Cyprinidae; genus Carassius; species Carassius carassius. The sequence continues at coordinate 21,769,817 of NC_081765.1, forward strand.
TTTATGAAGTAACTGGCTATTACTTTAGGATCGTTGTTGGTTGTGTACGCCTCCATCCACAGAATGTAACGACTGTAACCATCTATACAGCCATTAATGGCAATGCCGTACGGTTTTAATTTATCATAGCTGTCCATATGCCAGAGTGCATTCGGGCCAGCACAAGTGTACTGGCGTCTTCTCAAGCGTTTCCTTCGTCGAAATTCCACACCTTGAGGATCAACAAGTTTAATAATGCGTCTTATGGTATCCTGGGAAACCACGAAACCTCGATGAATCGCGCGTAGGTGAAGCCAGCGATAACCTTGCATTTGTCCACTGGTTGTCATTTCATGTTGGACAAAAGCGAGTACATCGCGCAAATTGGACTGATTTTTTCTTCTAAAAAGACCTAGCCGCTGGCAAATTCTCTTTAAAGTTCGTATGCTAATTAATATTCTGTCATAATTAGCTAAAATTGATAGTATTTCTTTGTTACTGAAAGAAAGTCTAAAATATAGCTTGACTAAGTGATCCAACTCTGCCATCCTCTATCAGTAGGCTACAATGAACACTGGTCGAATGCGTTATTCTCTACATTTCATTTAGACTTTTTTTCTCGAAACACAACGACTTTATTCTCGATATTTAATGAGTTTATTCTCGAGATTGTATTTCGACTTTTTTCTCGAAATTTAACGAGTTTTTTTCTCGAAACACAACGACTTTATTCTCGATATTTAATGAGTTTATTCTCGAGATTGTATCTCGACTTTTTTCTCGAAATTTAACGAGTTTTTTCTCGAAACACAACGACTTTATTCTCGTTATTTAATGAGTTTATTCTCGAGATTGTATCTCGACTTTTTTCTCGAAATTTAACGAGTTTTTTCTCGCAACACAACGACTTTATTCTCGTTATTTAATGAGTTTATTCTCAAGATTGTATTTCGAATTTTTTTCTCGAAATTTAACGAGTTTAATCTCGCATTATAATGACTTTAATCTCGAGATGGTTTTATTTTTTTATTATTGCCTGGCCCTAATCCTCTTCCGTAGTTAATGTATCTATCATCACTTGTGTGCTAAATAAAAGTTTTAATTTCTGTATATACTGACTCCAAGCTTTTAAATGGTTTAGTGTATATCGTTACACTTGGAGTAAGACTGGAGTAATGATGCTGCAAATTTAGCTTTGATCACAGGAATAAATGACATTTTAAACTATATTCAAACAGAAAGCAGTTATTTTAAATAGTAAAAATATTTCAGAATATTACTGCTTTAGCAAAAGCAACTTTATGTATTTTGGATCAAATAAATGCAGGCTTGGTGAGCAAAAGAGAATTCTTTACAAAAACATGACAAATCTTATTGTTCAAAAGCTTTTGACTGGTAATGTGTCATGTTGAAATATATAAATGAACATCACATACCTGGCATTTCCAAAGTGTATATTGTTTATGTGCTCTGAAGGACATAAATAAAAATAACATTTTGAAGAGACTCATGGGCAGGGACGTGCACAGACATTTTGAGGGGCAGGGCTTCAAGTGAAATAAAGGGCACTTCTCATAATTAGGTTTTTTTTTTTTTTTTTTCTTACAAAAAAGTATATATATATATATATATATTAACGTAACTCTGACTTCCTTTTTAAAAAAAAAAATAATTTAAAAAGTTTTAAAAATTTTATCTTCCTCAAATTCACGCAATTGTTTCATTTTCAAAAGATGTCTACAAAATAATCAGTTCACAGAAACCATGGTCTCCTTAGTATTCACTAGGTTTATAGAGCAGCAAAGGAAACCATTCCACAATGTGCATGTTTTGAAAACATTTTCTATGCTACTAGTTTCAAGTATATATGAAGAGTTCAGATGCAAAAGCCTCTAAGTGCCATCTGAAATTTTCTTATGAGCTTTTTTTTTCAAGCTCGTATTTAAGTTCAGTAATTTAACTTAAATGACAATTAATAGGTAATTTTCATTGCCAGTAATGTGAAATAAGTGAACATAAACATACAAGCTTGATAAAAATGATCATTATTGAAGGAAATTTCAGATGGCACTTAGAGGATTTTTCATCTGAACTCTTCATATTTACAATAACCTAAATAACTGCATCAGAGGGGTGTGTTTTACTAATAATTTGTTTATTTTTGCACAAGGCACTACATCGTTTGAATTATTTTGGTGTTATCAGAATACATAACACTTTAAAATTAAACTTACCAAAATAATTGAGTAAAAATTCAATAAAAGCCAATGTCATGTATGTATCTGTGGTGGTATGGAAAACTATTTTATAAAGGTTTCGAGGAAATAAAAAAAGTTAAATTACTTAAATAGTTAATTTATAAATATTGTTATTTTTAAAGTTTAATGTTAACTTATTTATGCTCAGTTTTATTTATTAATGTACCAGATGCAGTTACTCAGATTTACTACATTTTTTAGAGTGTATCCTCCATCTGTTTGCATCTGTAGATTTCTTCTAAATTCACCAATTTAGATTTCTAAATTTCAGGGGGAAAGACTCTTGATGTAAGTCAATAACTGGGGACGTTCTGTATGCAAATTAGGCGTCAACTAGTTAAAATGCGCACATTTGCATATAATTGACAGGGAAATGCAGATAAATAGGATAAACAAAATAACTAAAGCATATCACCTGGTGGTGATATATGCTTATTTTATTAACTTATTTTATTACATGGCTTGGTTGAATTCCAATGTAGAATGCGGTCTGTTATAACCAACAGACCGCTGTGCGGAGTATAACAGGCCGTTGCCATGAAAAACAGAGCGTTGCTATGGACTCACAGGATTCTAACCGTAGAGACGGAGCGGACTATTTTCTTTAGCGGAAGCAATACAATCGGGTTTAACAATCGGGGGAGAGGGAGAGGGAGCGCTTCAGAACTCCTGACCTGATATTTAGATACTATATTTCAGTAAATATATTTGTTTGACAGGGAAGCTGTGTGCAAACAGAAATATATATTATTTTTCAAAAAAAAAAAAAGCATCCCAGAAAAAAGGGCACTTTCTCTCCAGGAATAAAAAGGGCAGGTGCTCAAGCCCCCTTTCATGTCTATGTGTGCACGTGCCTGCTCATGGGAGCATGTGCCTCGCTTGGTCTTAGCTGTGTTCCAGGTTCCTGAGTGGGCTGCTTATTTGCATTGGCTCGCTTTGCAACAGGTTCTTTTGCACTGTTATCCTCACATCTGAAATAAAAAATAAATGCTGTTTACACAAATAAACTACATAATTAATATTATTGTGATGGTCACTGATACTAGTAGTAATTTATAGGGGAAAAAAGAACACAATTACCACATAGCACATTTATTATCAGTGATATTTACAGCCTACATGATACTTTTACAACTCGGACGATCGCAAACACCAATTATGGGGTATAACATTCAAAATATTTACACCAGAGCAGATATTTATGGACAGAAGTTTAGTTACATTCATAAACACAAGCATGCTTTGTATGTAGGCCTTTACAATCAAAAATATATAGTTATAAACATATATGGCTATATTCGTCAACAGAGTAACCTATCACAGTAAAGTTTTGTCTAATTATTTTTACTGACATTAGGATAGTAACATTATAACTCATATTACTTTTATATTGTATTGCTATGTTATGTCATGTTATAGAACATAAAAAATAAACATCCTGGCATAGTAAGACATTTAGATGCTGTGATTGAAACTTCATATTATCTGTTGATTATACATTTAGTTAGGAATTATAGTTTGGAAAAAGTCTAACTATTAAATGTGTACAAGTTATGTGAAAACTAATATAAGTAGATGAATTAAAAAAAGACTTACTCATGTTTATGATCTCTGCTGGATCAAGCCGCTTCATTCTTTTTTCTGAGGTAATCCAAAGATTCTTGAGGTGAATTCGGTCTTATTTGACTTAGCGAGTCTTTTCTGAGGTGAATTCTGTCTTATTCCTCTCAGCGCAAAGTGAAAAGTAAAACTGAAAAAAACTTGAGTTATAGTCTCGCTGCTTTGTTTTCTGTGTGGGCATTTACACGCTGGGTGCTTCACGTGGACCATTATAATATCTATATCACGATCAGCACGTGGGCATGGTCGCATTAGATATAATGACGAGAGACGTGAAAGACTGGACATCGTGTTGTTTCCATATGGATTACTTTATCACACAATATATGTTTTCGATAAGACTTGCTTAGTTAAAAAATTAGACATGTCAAGCTTTCTATAGATATATCGCTCATGTCTCTTTGTTGAGTATTTGCTGAGTTACAGTTTATTTTAATGATGCATTTTTAAATGAAGATCAGGCAGATCAAGGCAGCAGACTTGATCTGATCTGTTTGTTTTTATTTATTTTGTAAATGCAAAAAGTTTTGTTGTTATTATGTGTGTATACAAATAGAAGTAGACCCTTTAAAGATTTCATTCATATATTGCTCTTATCTGTATGTTCAAAACTGTACAGTGTAATTTAACTTATTTTCTGTGTTATCAAGAGAAGATCCCACAAAACTCATATCTGCGTTTGTCGACCCCAGAGGGTTCAACAAATTTCTAAAAATCTATTTTGACAGGTCTTACCTCAGCCAGGTAGAACTCATCATTGGTAAGTTTATGGTCCTCCCCCTTGTGGTAATTGCTAGCAGCTACTATCACGTCGACGGCCACCATACTGAGGATGAACATGTGGAAAACTGAAGATCGCATCAGTTGCTGCAGAAAGAAAAGATCAGACACAGTGTTGTCAAAAGCTTAGTGACATTTTGAGGCATGTCTTTTGAGGCAACTTTTTGTCAACTGTGCGTGTATATTTTAACTGTGCACACACTTCAGTCAACTGAGATGCATGACATCTATTCCTTGAGCTGCCATATTGAGCAATTTCTTTAAATCATTTTATATATGTGTGGTACAGTACATCTCCTCTCATTTTTAATGTCTCTGGATGTATATTCTCCCTTATGAACAAGTAGACTGCTTCCTCATACTGAGTGTAGCTGCCGGAAAAACATTATTTCCACTTGATTCTCTACTCTTGTACAATGGAACCTTTTAATCACAGTAAGGACTGAGCCAACTAAATAGACCCTCACTGCCTGAGCCCCTCAGCAGGCCAAATGAACCCCATCTCAGAGCCATTAAAAACCCAGGAACATGAGGCAGGAAAGACAACTTAATTTAAGGCCAGACTGAGCCACCTGTCTGCTGCCCATGAGTTCTGTCTCCATTTGAAACTGTGGCAGGTATTCTTTCTTCTAAAAGTTAGCTGCTACATTGGATTTTTTGGAGTTACTGGAGGTATTTTATTTGAAAAACAACATTAAACCCAAGCTGCATTATAAAGAAATTTTCCTGCCACAAAACAGTTTCTGGAACACTGTAATTTTATTTCTTTTTATTTTAAGATATTTCCGATTTTTGCACTAGAATGTTCCAGAAGCACATTTCTCCGTACTGCTGACACTGCCAAGTTTCTTCCAGTGGAGGAAGAAAAAACACTGACTAATAAGACATGATCTTTTGGGTCATGTGTCTGGAAGCCAGCATTCTAGATAAAACGCTGTCGGTGGAGATGATATCATTGGTCTCCGAGTACAAAAAACAACATATGAAAGCCTTAAAGGTTACAAACAAGCAAGCAAACAGAAATAAGTTGAAAATAAATTACTAACAAAATGAGAGTGTGGTTATTTATATATATCTATACTATACCTGTCTAGCATGATTTCATTAGAAAATAGCTTTGCTATTATTTCAAACAGTACATTTCTATTATTGTCATCAGACAGTGATATTTTCCTATATCACCCATCACAAAAAGTGAATGAGAGTATAAAAGCAAATTATATTTGTATAGACTCTATTTTGTTTTAAGGTGAGTAAAATATGTATTGAGGTGTGAGCTGTATTAATTTAAAGCAAGTGATATTTGTATTACCATATGGGTCCACACCTGTTTCATACCCATGTCTTTTTTTCTATGGTTTAAACTGAAACCGAAACTGTCACAAAAGATCAATTACTCTATGCAACATTTGTTTATTTAATTGGTTCCATATTGTTTTCTGATTTTTATTTTATTTATCTTTATGTCATTTATATATTTTATTTCACATCAAGGTGTATGCCATGCCTTCAAGCTTTCTTATTTGTTTTGCTAATAAATGTTGTATGTTTCTTATCTATTTGGTTATATATTATACATGTATACATGTATTCCTGTTTTGTATACCTATTTAAACTGTATGTAAGTTTTTTTTTTTTTTGTTAATAAAAGTTCTATGTTCTATAAATAGGCTAAAGTGGGTTTGATCATGTATTTTGTTGTTGCATTCAATCAACTGATGCTAAACTGCCACTAATTTGAAGTGAAGTGTTCCTGTAGCTCAATTGGTAGAGCATTGCATTATCAAGCGCAAGGTTGGGGGTTCGATTCCCCGGGAACACATGATAGGCAAAAATTGATAGGCTAAATGCACTGTAAGTCGCTTTGGATAAAAGCGTCTGCTAAATGCATAAATTTAATTTTAATTAAATTTTTTATAAGTAAAATGCGCACGGTGCTTTTAAGCTATTTAAAATCAAAGGAATGTGAGGGAAAGAGGGAAAATTCAAACTAACTAAAAACGAACATTTGCTTTACGCCGAATTGCCGCTATTTGAAAGTGAAAGCAAAATGCTCCCGCTGCTTTTACAAGCTATTTAAAATCAAAGGAAAGTGAGCAAAAGAGAGAACATCCACAGACATCTGCATTTTTTTGGTCTCTTGTTTCTCATTTTCCTCTTGACAATACCTCATAGATTCTCCATTGGGTTCAGGTCTGGTGAGTTTGCTGGCCAGTCAAGCACACCAACACCATGGTAATTTAACCAACTTTTGGTGCTTTTGGCAGTATGGACAAGTGTCAAATCCTGCTGGAAAATGAAATCAGCCTTTTCAAAAAGCTGATCAGCAGAAGGAAGCATGAAGTGCTCCAAAATTACTTAAAATATCTTGAAAATGTCAAAAATTTCAAAACCGGTTCGGGTAGAAGAAATACCGGTTAATAACGTTATAATATTTATAACATACCAGTTAATAACGTTATAATCTTTATAACGCTATAATCTTTGCCTATAATAATAATAAAGTATAGCATTTTCTTTACTCAAAAAGACAACGAAAAAATAGAGATCTAACACTTAGTCACAGCATCATCTTAAGTTGTGGCTCACATGCATTTTATTATCCCTATTACTTCCAAAATAATGAAGTTATAAACTAAAGTTTAGGCTATAAAACAGTCAATCCAAAACCAAATTAATCTAATCTAAAGTTGAAGCTGATGCCTACTTCTCTCATTTCGGTACGAATCCAAATGTTTCCATGTTCCTGACGTATCTGGATGCTAAAATGTTATTTATTATATAGTGTTTGTACTTTCAACTATTATTATTTAAAATAATCTTGTTGGTTAATGGTTAATCGGTTAAGGAGCGTTGGTTAGGAAAAATAAATGAAATTAACATAGTAACATCAAGTGCAAAGAATATAGAATAAAAGTAAATGTATAATAAGTAACGCTGTATAGCTATGCGTCCGAAAGTCTGACTCCAAATTTAATTCTAAGAATTATTATTGAGGTTAATATAGCAAATGAAAACTGTTAAGCTTCCGGGAAATTTGAGAAGCTCCGCTAGGCTATTTTAGTTCCCCTAACTCCACAACAAATCATTTCAATTAACAGTATTTAGAAAAGAATAAGAATTAAAAATATAATAAGCTTTAGCAATATTAACGACAAACCAAAACTAATTCATTTAGGCTAAAACGAAACTCAAACCAACGTTGGGTCTCTCATTCGACACAAGATCAATGTTTCCGTATTCGCCATGTATTTGAATGCCAAATGATTATAAAAATAGCCTAGCTATGTTTACAGTGTTTATTATAGCCTTATGTTTGTAAACATTTTGTGTCTGCATTATGTCTATTTCTGAATTAAATAATATTTTTTTTGTAAAAATCTTAAGATACGTTTATATATATATATATATATATATATATTTAATTAATAGCCTGAATGCACTGTAAGTCACTTTGGATAAAAGTGTCTGCAAAATGCTTAAATTTAATTTAATTAAAATTATATATATATATATATATATATATATATATATATATATATATATATATATATACATTTCTCATATATATATATACACCGTATTTTCCGGACTATAAGTCGCACTTTTTTTCATAGTTTGGCTGGTCCTGACTTATAGTCAGGTGCGACTTATTTATCAAAATTAATTTGACATGAAACCAAGAGAAATTAACCAAGAGAAAACATTACCGTCTACAGCCGCGAGAGGGCTGTAGACGGTAATGTTTTCTCTTGGTTCTAAATAAATGCGACTTGTAGTCCAGTGCGACTTATATATGTTTTTTTTTCCTCGTCATGACGTATTTTTGGTCTGATGCGACTTATACTTAGGTGCGACTTGTAGTCCGAAAAATACAGTATGTATTTTTATAAATGACTTTTTAAACCTTTTTAAACCTTTTAAACTCAATATTAATCGGTCAAAATTAGCTGATACAGTTTGCTGCATTTATGCGCACTCAGAAACCGGTGACTGTGAATGAATCAGCAGAGCTTGTACAAGCTTTTGTCATCGTTGAATCTTTCTCAGATGTTTCCAAATGTCGAAATTGGTTTGCACAGTTGGTCTGTGCATGATGGTGTCCAATGCCCCCAGAGAGCGGAGCTTCTCAAAGTTGGGAATAATCAAAGGAGAGCTGGGGTCCTCAGTTGGGCAGGAAAGGCTAAGCATGCTGGCGCTTGAGTGTCGAATGCACATGCACCAACGTCGAGAAAAAATAGGCCCTTTTTGCACTGCGTCATCAGGCCTAATTTGGTCTTAATCCAGCCCTAAAGGCGGTGCATTGCCATTGAAACTTGCCTATGATGAGTTCACAGCTGAGTGGACATTTCACTCGTTGGCTTCAGCATCACATTTGCATAGGATGTACTACTATAATTCATGATTGGTTTACAGCAAATTTCAAATATGAAATGGAATGATAAAATAACGTTATTAACCATTTCAAATTTTCGATTCTGTTCGGAACTATAAAATTTGATTTCGTTTCTGTTTCTGGTCCTGTTCCTGTCAAAATTTTGTTCATTTTCTGGTTTTCATTTTCATTCCTTGAACCGGTTCAGACCCCTGGGCTAAACCATGTGCAAAGTCTAAGAAGGAGGGGCCACTGACAGGGCCTTAAGAGTCTTAAGGTTCAGAACTTGATCTGAAACCTACTCCAGTGGTTCAAACGGAGGTTTGCAGAGAGCCTCTAGCACAATAGCCAAATCTCACGGAGAGACGCAAGATCGTACTGGAGGCCTCAGCCATTGTGATTAATTAGATTAAAAATTGTAATCTATTGACAGCCCTATTAGTAATACATAAATAAATATGACCTGGCCATTTCTTTGTGAAATTCACTTAGGATTCTGTTCAAAACTGCGGCAAGATCTGTGCCCCATAAGGCGAACTATTGCCGCTTTTCCACCGAAATTACCCGGAACATTTGTACCAGGAACTTTTTTCCCCAGGAACTTTTTTCACCCCAGACCTGTTGCTTTTTGCGTTTCCACCACGGTCTAAAGTACCGGGAAGATTAGGCAAATAGATTGGTGACATAGGTCTGCGCGCGTTTCTCAATACAAAGTACACTGATTTTGGACATGCATCCTCGGTAGTTCAGACTTTGTGCGTTCGACTTGGGAGTGTGATGTCCGCGACAAAGCAAGTCCGGTAATTCTGCAAACAGCAGCGTACATGATAACATCAGTCAGCTCGCCTTGACTACTGCAATTTTCCTCAGTGTATATTTACAATAAAACAAATTATGATATCAAATACCACTGCCTTCTTTCGTTTTCATTTGAACATAATAATAGCTGCAGAAATGTAGGGAAATGTGTATATATACAGTCATTACAATGAAACGAAATATTATATCAATTTGCCTTTTTTATTTTCATTTTAACATATAGATAAATTGAATACAGACCAAAGATTACCTGTTAGATTTACCCAAAATGAATTCTATTTTATGTTTAACCACTAAAGAGACATCACAGCCAGCGGCACATATCAGAAGGTCTAGCCGAGGTGAGGCTGCTCTCGGCGGATACGCTGATCTTGTGGAGCTCACCGTCTCCGAAATAGGCGAAACACATTTTTAAATAGGTGTTGTCTTTATAAATAAACCACAGATTTGAGTTTTAAACAACTACATTCTCACCTATGATGAACAGTGTTTGGAATAACGGCGTTTAAAAGAACGGCGTTAGGTAACAACGTTATTTTTTCAGTAACGGGCTAATCTAACTAATTACTTTTCCCGTCGTTACAACGCCGTTAAAGTTACTGAACGTCAAATGTGGTGCGTTACTATGCATTGATTTATTATGCAATCCGAACGCACCCCTTGCTCACACAGCGAGTGAGCAGGTGGGTTAATAACGAGATAAGCGATTATGATTGGCTAAGGCAGAGTCATGTGTTTCATGGTAGCCAATCAGAGCCAGTGTTTTTACACACACGCGCCAGCGGCGCCAAACACACACAGTCACACACACGCAACAGCTACACAGATTCGCAGCAGCAGGAGAAATGGCAAGTCAGGAGCAATCCGATGAAAAGTTGGCATTTTCAAGGTGGAGATATAAGCACTACTTTAAATTCATTGTAGTCAAGGGCAAGAACGTGCATGTAATGTGTACATGTAATGTGTGACACGCATCTACAAAGCTAGTGGCCAAAAACACTTTTCTTACAAAGAGTGCAGGATAAAACTCTTGCTGTCTGTTGACGTGCAATAAATCTCTAAAGTTATGTACGAACACCTGTCTGTTCTACTTATTTCAACTGACTTGTGAAAACTGCTAAAAAAATATATATATATTTGACATATAGCAACTTGTTTTTTTGTTTTTTTTACAGTAACGCAAATAGTTACTTTCCCTGGTAACGAGTTACTTTTATTATAGAGTAATTAAGTTACTAACTCAGTTACTTTTTGGAACAAGTAGTGAGTAACTATAACTAATTACTTTTTTAAAGTAACGTTCCCAACAGTGATGATGAACTACACTTCCACCAACTTGTTGCGTTCTCCCTCTTGTTTACCCCATCCAACCAACTGTAAACTTTGCCCCTCTCTGAGGAAATACAAAAGCTTTTCTTTACCTGATGGGTTCAACTCATAGAAACCTGGCCCCAGAAATGTCATCAAATACCAGTCATTGGTCTTTTTTACTTGCAATGAATATTTTCAAATGTTCCCTACTCTACAGTTGAAAAGCCTTGTTTGAATTAAATGTAAGCTTTTCACCAGGATTATACTGTCAATTCTTAACCCAAATGTAATGCATTAGTATGCATTAGATTGTATCTTTGAATATGAACTTCTATGTGACTCTGCTAAAGACCTATTTTCACTGATGATCTCTCTCCCTCTGTGTAGGCAAATCTAAAAGTCAGGACTGGTTTTTAAAGGTAAGTGCCATTACACTTTCTCCAGATGCTGTCCTTTCAGTTATTATGTTATTATCAGCCATCAAAAGAACACTCTATTCTATGACCCTTCAAATCCAACTCATAATTTGTCTGCAATATGCAGAGAAATATGCAATATGCATAATTTTATACAAAAAGTATAAAACACAACATCGGCACATTATTTCAAAATAATAAGACATTTAAGTTTTTGTCTAATAAAGTCAGTCTGAATCCTAAATCAATCCCTTTTATCTGTAGTAACAAGTACTGAAAATAGTGTAGAACAAAACCAGAATATGGCAAATGGCAAGTTGATTTCATAAATCAATCCAGATTTAAAGTAAAACAGAAAAAAAATACAACAACAAACTCTTGTGCTTCTGCAGACGTATTCAGCATAAGATTGAACCACATATGTGGCTATGTAAGTTTGTGTATCTTGCATGTGGTAGATTGGGTTCACAAAAGGGGGGAAGGCAAACTTTGCTCAGTTCATTCCACAGTCTATTCATACTCTGTCAAAATCGTACCAGCTAGTTTGAGCAAAATCTAAATGTGGCTACTGCGTTCAGGCCACCTGCAGCACATTACTTGCACTCCCACACAGCAGTGTGGCATTAGATGTGGCATTCAGGCAATACTGATGGTGTGCTGATGTTCGGGGGCATCAGTGTCATTAAATCGCATGTCTGGTACCTGGAGGCAAGCAGGCGCCTGGCCATGTGGTTTATTCACGTCCACAGCCACAAGCTGCCATCCTCCAGACGCGTCCTCGTGAAACATCTGCCACCAGCAGGAGAGATGGAAAGAGAGGAAAAGAAAGGAGAGAGAGATTGTTAACAACTGTGAATGATTAGCAGTTTTTGTTAATACACACTCACGCCAAACTAAATGCCATCAAAATACATATTTGACGTCAAATAATTGAAAGAAAAACAAACAAACAAAAAAAATGATGGCTTCGAAGACAACTGACAATCTTGAAAACAACGGGCAATTACATGATATTCAATGGAATTGTCTACCAACTTTTTTACTATTTCATAAACATAGGCAAGGTCACAAGAAATTGGCTTCATGATCCAGCAAGCATCTATTCACATTTCAGAATCTAAATGCACCATGACTTCACATGACGAGGATACGAGGAGACAGCAGCAGAGACAACAGGGACTAGAGGAGGGAGGCAATGTTACAGCAGGCACCTTAAATCTGGCAAACAACAGAGGCTACTCATATCCATATGTACACAGCCCAGAATTGTCAGACGGCTCTGTACTTTAAGTCTTTTTATTTTGCACCATGTGAAAATCTAAATAAAACTGATTGTTTAGAAAAGTAATAACCCACCTCTCCTCAACAAACAACATAATTCTATGTATTATTTGTGGTCACATCACAAAATGTGTGGGATGAGTTACATGACATACATGTACATGTCTATATTCCATATTAAATGTTGCTGTACATTTTCTTAATATATATCAAGCTTGAGACAACATTTTGTGACCCCCTCCCATTGTTCATATCCCAAACCCTTCATTAGAAGTGTAAGTCTGCTTATGGCTGTTCCTAATGTGCACTGCTGCTGTTCCACTTATGTCTGTCTTTTAACAGTTCAGAAGAATAGATAACCAATTAAACCCATGAGAAATGACAGTCATTAAGCTGACAATGCCCCTTCAGCTCTGACAGATTAAAAAAGGGTTACCTACATAAATAGATATTTTAAAAGTTTCCCCTCATAGTCTAGTAATTATAACTTTGCCATCCATGTGGTAATCTTCTTAAGGGTCTTTCTGAATTATATTATTTTTTTATAAGCCAGTCACAAAAAGGATGGTGCAAATCTTGCCCAAGAGTATCATAAGGCCCCCAGAGATCCTTATTTTACTTTTATTTCTCTCAGATTAAAGGCATCATTCCAAGTCTTATTGTCTAACACTTAATAAACCAAGGTTTTGTGTACCCTTAGATATCTTTCTTCATATCTTCATAGACATTTCAGTTTAATTAAAAATTAAGATACAGAAAGTTTTTTTTTTTCAAGGACACAGCATGAGTTATATCTGAAGCACATACATCATATAGTTCCATAGGCAAATTGCCTTAAAAATTATAAAGAGCCTTATTGGGCTTTTCACACTTTAATTTGTTAACTCAGGGTCATTTTTAATCCTGGGCAGTCAGGGTTCGACATTTCACACTTAAGATTTATTTTCTCAGAAGCTTCACAGCAAGATGCAAACCTCTGATCAGCACAAAAAATAAAAAGGCAAGATTCTTCACAAATGTGAGCCAGTAGAGATTTGAAACTGAGTTGATGGACAGATGAGACAAAGATTAACCTTTATCTAAGTGATTGTAAAGCTAAATGTGGAAAAAAAAATGGTAACTGAAAATGATCCTAATCATACAACCTCATCTGTAAAGCTTGGTGGAGATTGTGTCATGGCATGGGCATGCGAGGCTGTCTCTAGAACAGGACCGGACCTCTTAATTTTAATGATGACTTAATGTATGATGGCAGTAGCAGAATGAATATGGAAGGGTACAAAATCATCTTGGCTGCCAATATTCAATAAAATGCCACCAAACTCATTAGAAAGTACTTCATATTGGATCAGGACAATGACCCAAAACACCCTGCCAGTTTAATCAATGACTTTGTCAGGGCAAAGAAATGTAAAGTCTTAGATTGCCCAAATCAATCTCCAGAATTAAATCCGATTGAACATTAATTTCACCAGCTGAAGAGGATACCAAAGACAAAAACTCCCCAAAACAAGCAACAGTTGGAATTGGCTGCATTAAAGTCTGGGGAAAAGCATTTCAAAGCATAAGACCAAGAGTCTGGTGATGATGTCTATGGGTTGCAGAATCACTGTTCTGATTGCATGCAAGGGATCTGCAACTAAATATCAGCTTTTAATCTTTTTCATCTGCCTTAAATTCAACTGCTCCAATACTTATGCTCACATCAAATAGTGGGATGAACCCTAAAAGTGGTGTCCTTTTTATTTGGTAAAATATTTGGTTATTTGGTATGTGTCCTGACTCCACACCAGACAAAGCAATTTAGTCTTTACTGTTCCAATACTTATGGAGGGCACTTTATAACACATTGTCCTACAATAGCTTCCACCAAACTCAGTCTCGCCCATCAAGAATGTCAAACAGAGAAGCATGATTCATCACTCCACAGAACCTTTTTTCATTGCTCCAGAATAAAGTAGTGACGTGCTTTACATTATTTTATCTTATTCTTGGTGATGTGAGGCTAACATGTAGCAGCTCGGTCATGAAAATCTATTCCATGAAGCTCCAGCTGCATAGTTTTGTGATGATTTTAATGCAAGTGGAATATTGAAGCTATGGTAACAGCAGAGCATTGGCAACTTTTGCACTATGCACCTCAGCACTCGGTCACCTGTAGTAATGGGACAGATCGAAACAACTGAATTTAATGATTAATAGTTTTTCAAACACTCTATTTATCAAATAATTAACATTGATAACAATAGGATATTTTGGTTGTTGTCGTTGTTGTTGCACCATATCAGTACATTAGAGTAACTTCTGAAGGATCATGTGACACTGAAGACTTGATTAATGACTGCTGAAAATTCAGTTTACCATCCCAGGAATAACTGTCATTTTAAAATGTATATTAATATAGAAAAAAAATGTAGCCATGGTAAGCATCATTCACAAAACATTAACAATAATAAGATTTATTTTGGATTACGGTGATAATAATTTTAGGGATCCTTTGTTTTCTTTGTGATTTGTTTTTTGTTAAGTTTAATTCTGAGATCACATGTATCAGATATTTCTTCATGAGATTTACTCCATTAAAGCAGTGCTGGAAGAAATGTTGTGTGCTATAGTCCTTCTTATACCCAGAGGGAACTTCTACAGCCATAAGACTTGAATAATGGTGGTCAGGTCACTCTTGTGCTGACAAAAGTGTTGCCAGCTTCACTCATGCCAGCCTCCAAGGCTCTGCTCCAGGACTGTCTCTGGCACTGTGACTGGCGCAGTCAGGGAGACACTATGCCTCAGTTCACACAATTACACACACAACTTTTCACACTACGCCTCCACTCCAGATTTTCTGTGCATTCGCACCATTAGCTTGGTTAGTGTGAATTTCTCACCAAACATTATGTAGGTGATGGTTGTATAAAATCAACAGGACAGGTTTCCCCACAGGAGAGGACTGCAGGCAGGAAAGCAGGAACATTTAGGGTTAATTGATTCTCTCTGTCCTTAAAGTTGATCAGTCACATCAAATTTAGGCTGAATGACAGAACTGCAAACAAACACACACACACACACACACACACACACACACACTGTCTTTTCCTCTCTTTCGGTCTGTTGCATTTTTAGCAGCGTTCCTCTATGACTCACCCTTGAGTCTGCCAGCCGCCCAATCAGATCTCTCTGTGCCGTTTGAGGCCCCCACCTGACAAGCAGCCAAAATTTATTTAAAAGAACAGCTTGCTGTTGGGTGTATCCTGCCTGCTGCAGGATACAGAAGCCAGACTCACAGCCTCCAGGGAATTATGGGAAGAATTCTTTCAGATTTCCGTGTGTATTGGTCTGTGCTTAATAATCATAAAAGCTGATATTGAATGTTTTAGTATTTTTGCTTTAGTTGGTTTAATTACATCTGCCCATACATATTGATTAAAGAGATGAACAAGTGTGGGAAATGAATCATACACCAAAGCTTGCTTTTTGTGCACGTGTGTGAGTGTGTTTGGTTTACCTGTGTAGTAGCTGTTGACGTGGTGCTGCTCCGGGACCCCCACATCTGCTGGAACTGCACTCTAATCTCAGCAAATGTTTCTATAATCACAGCGATGAACACGTTCTGGCAACGTGAGTAAAAGAAATAAAAAAATAATAATTAATGAAGGGCCATAAATGATTCATTGCTTATGTTTGTTGTCTGACATATAAGTGAAATATACATATATACATATCCGTGTGTGTGCGTGTGTGTGTTTTATAAACTGATGGATGTTTTTTAAAGGTTTCCTTTGGTAATCAAAAGACGCAGATTATTAATAGAGCTTAATTTGCATTGAACCACGAACTTTCCTTAGCTGTGTAAATAAAAAAGCTCCACAGTACCTTTCAAACGTTTGGATTTAGTTTTTTTTTTATTAATACTTTTATTCAGCAAGGATGATTAAAAGTGATAGTAAAAATATTTGAAACAAATTAAATGTAAAAAATAAATTATGTTTTAAAATATGATTATCTTTTTTTATCAAATAAATGGGCCATATTTCATAAACCTTTAAAAAGCTTGAAATAAAAAAAATATCTATGTACTGTATAAGGCTCAATATATAATAACACAAAATATATTAGATACCTAGAATAACCCTCACTTTTCTATGTCTAGAAATGAAAGAGGACCCATGTGCAGATTATGACTAAGTTTTTGAAGATCGCTGGTGTGAAAAGAAAAGTATTTTTTCACCTTGACCAGCCAGGCGAGGAAGAAGATGAGCGTGATGAAGTAGAAATATGAGCGCCAGCGTGGGAAGCTGTCGATGGCTCGATACATGATGAAGACCCATCCCTCCTGGGAAGCAGCCTCATATACAGTGAATATACTGGTGCCTGAAAGAGGAGACAACAAGCAGGGACATGAGAAGACAGAGGAGGGGGAATAGCCCATGTCTAAGATGTTCTTGTGCCCCCAGAGTGGTCCGGATGGGCACTGAGACATAAATATTCAGACATAAACACAGTCTTGGAATTAGTGAACCTTGTCAGGTGCTTCCTATTGCCCAGCTATGCATTTCTCTCTCCAAACAGCTGAATGAGATTGTTATTCTGACTTCTGAAGTACTCTTTGGTTCCATGTTGTGCTGGAGAGTAACAGTATCTGTGTATCAAAGGAACTAGGCTAAATGAAGAACTACACACTCAAGGAAAGATTGCTTTCATGACTATGTTGTATCATGTCTTTTTAATCATACAAGTGTTAAATCATAAATTTATTCATAAAAAATTAGTGGAAAGAGGACAAATCCCCATGAGACTTAAATTAATAATCTGCTGTTATTTACGGTATTATTTAGTTATTTAGCCACCCTCACACTGTTCCAAACCATGTGTTATACAAAAGGAGATGTTTAGCTATTAAAAAAAGGATTTCATTGTCTCTTCCATACAATTAAAAATGAATATGGATGGATGTCATTATGGCACCATCACACAATAAAATTACTTAAACCAAAATTCAATATACTTTGTTTTATTTAATTTTTTTTTATAAATGTACAAATAAAACTTAATTCAAAATACTAATAGATACTATAGTATATAAATAATACTAAAATTACACTGTTACTTAAACAGCATATACATCATAAACAATTGACATCCAGACAGTGTGCTGCTCTCTACTTCCAAGTCCTCCATGATGTTATCTCTGCACTCACGGTGACCCATGATGCTGTGCTGTGATATGGCTGCCAAAGCCCAGCAGGAATCATGCCACTAAGTTCTGCTTCCTGCCATTTCCCACCAGGTCCAGAGGCAAAATGTGCCAAGGACACTGGCAGAGGTCTGTAAAGGTTAGCTTCACCAACCATACATCATATACTTTACATGGACCTACAGTACAGTATATTAATGAAATACACTATTTCACTTGGCTTTCTTTCAAAACATATATATTGTTAAATCAATAGCCTTCACACAGTAATACCAGTAAATTGCCGTAAAATTATCAGAACGACTTAACCGGTAAATTCAAAAATGCGCTGTTCACACAGTCAACGACATTCCGTCTTTTTTCCTGAAAAGGACCATTCACACATCCATTCCAAAATACCGGTAAATTCTGTGACGTCAATAACCTCTAAACAGCTGCGCTTGTATTTTTAAACATGGAGGGTAATATGTGTTCAATATTTCTGTTGATGGTTTAATTTTTGTTTCAAACTTCAGTATACATGCAACTGCTTTTGTTACAGAGACATCGTAATAGACGACTGGTTTAAATAATTATACTCACCATTAATAAAACACCTGATGCTGTCGGGAGCTGACCAATTTGTTGAAAATCGGCTTGAAAGGATTAATAGCACAATGAAGTTGCGATTGTAAATTGCAGTCTGTAAGATGCGCGACATCGCAGAAAAGGTGCGTTCACAAATGTAGACTATGCTGATGCAAATTCATATCAAATAGTCTATCAGTGCAGATAAACAGTTCTGCATTCAAATTGAGTTCAAAAGATGTCGCAAAGCACCGGAAAAAGTAATTACCATGAATGTGACAGAGGGAAATAGTAAAAAGATATTTGAATTATTTACTAATAAACTGTTTTCTGAGTCTGTGTCGCAAGGATGAAGTTGCCTGACTCATCATCTCCTCATTAGACGCGCCTTCTATACAGATTATGATAGTATTGAGATTTTTTGTTGTTTGTTTTTATTATTTCGTTAAGTAGGCCTAGTAGCCTAATTTAAAGCTTTCTATAGATATATTTATCATGTCTGTGAGGCATATTTGCTGAGTTTCGGTTTATTTTTGTAAGCTCTCCTGTTCAAGACGAGACGGCAGAAAGCATGTTTGTTTTCTTTATTTTATCTTTCTTTATTTTATATTATGATCGCGCTGGCACCTATATGTCCCAAAAAAGCGTGCTTTATCTTGCACTCTCCACACAAAATATTCGATATAGCGCACATCTGGGTTTAACGTTAAAACATCGTTACATGCTTGAACTGTTTTATATCTTTAGATTTTATTTTAGACAATGCGTGATGATTTGAGAAGGCTAAACTGATTAAACATATGCTATGTAAACTCTCTCTGTGCTGTCCGCTTTAAAACAAAACTTATAGGCCTGTTTAACGATCAAAAACTGCTCCAACATTCAAAACTGAACTATTTTAATAGCTGAAACAGTATTATAAGCTGTTTTGGGAGAATTGGGAAAAAAGACGGACTGAAGTGAGTTGCGGGGCAAACCGAAAAGATGATGCCGAATGTCCAGCACTCTTCTCCACTGCTCCGACTTTTTCCATATGTAAAAACCAAAATAAAACGTATTATTATTTTTTTTTATTATTGTGTTCGGCATGGTGGGCCGCATGTGATTTCATGACGTGCAGCGGGTTGAGATCCACTGGTTTAGAGCTACAGGGTTTATGGAGTAGCAGGATCCTCAAATAGATAAAAATAGATTGACAAAAGTCATAATAGGAACAAGAAATACTTCCACTACTACTTCGTTTTTGATGGTCGTTTATTTTTTAGATATTAAGACGCAATGTTTTCAGTTTATTGATGACCTGACTTTGTCCTGTGAATGCATTGCTCACGGAGACAGTTAACAGTTATTTTATCATACGTTACTGCATCACTAACAGTTTCTCTCAAATGATGACATATTTCTTCATCCGCCCGGATAAGGAGAAGCGCTTTAATTTCACTGTCGCTTCAGTTGGATGACATTTATTTTATTTTCTTAAACAGTGCGCGAATGCGTCACATTGTTATGATTGGCCCGGAGTAGACGTCTTACCGCGTTCTGAACTCTTACGTGCTCTTACGTGCTCATTCCGGCAATTTACTGGTAATGTTACAACTTCTCATACCGGTAAATTGCCGAAACCAATTTACCGGTATTTTTGAAAAGATCCTGTTCACACATGATCTCTTTACGGCAATTTACCGGTAATTTTCCAGAAAAGTCTGTATGTGTGAAAGGGCTTACTATGTAATTCACATTAGATAAAGTACATACTTCAGAACAAAAATTAACAGAGTCTTTACCTGGATGAATTAGAGGGAAATGCACTTGGCAGACTAAGGACTCCCATTAAAAATCACTTAGGAATAAGTCACTGTGGCCAGTGATGCCTAACAAAAATGGAAAAATAAACTCTAGAGCATACTAGGACCTACATTTCTATGAAGAAAAAAAACAATAGCTCAGCAATCCTTAAACACTAATATTCCAAAAGATTTGACTGAGTTCCTACAGCTTAGTTAATAGTTTTAAATTAATTTAATTCAAATAAAACCAACAAAAATAGGACTTTTAATGTAATTAAACGAGATGCATTTAAATAATTAACTTGTTTAAATAAATAAATAAAAACATGGTATTTAATTTTGTGGTGGAGTCAGTGAAAATGTTGTCAGTCCAACAGGAACAGCAGAAAAATTAAAATGTATTAACCCAGACATTGGACTTTTTCCCAATTATACTTCATGTTTCTGCATCCCTGAATCTTGGAAGCCCAAAAAAGGCATTGTTGTTGAGGCTGCAAACCTTACTGTGAACGCGGATGAATGGATGACAGATCACTGATGCAGGAGTGGTTCTGGTTGACTTACACATGACTTATCTGTGTACTGAACTCTATAAAGAGGACGAAGAAGCGCCCTTTCGCAGATGTCAATATTCTGTAAGTCAATGGTTGAAAGCCTGTTCAAAACAATTTTTAGGATAAAGCCTCCCTTCATGGCTATTTGGAGATAAGTGGCACTGCTCTGTACCTTTCTAGTGGATTTATCTCAAATGGGAGCGATAAAAATGTGGCATGCTGCTTTGTACAGATCAAGGTGCTTAAACTGGTCTATTTGTTAAGCTGCCTTCACGATGCTTTGAAATATAAGCTTTGCTGAAAATATTACATTTCCTAAATGCAGCAACAGAGGGCATTTATCTGTGTATTTCTGCTTGCGCATTATGCATACATCAACTAAAAACGCTTCAGCCAACAATGCTACAATAAATCAAACTTAGTCAAAAAAGGACTTAATTGCTCTAAATCACTATGAATAATTACAAAGGGCAAAGATGCTTTAATTTTCCACAGACAACTAAAACTAAGCCAAGCGACTTTAAATTTCCTAGTAAAAAGGCCAGGGATAATGATTTTAGTGTATGCCATGGGTGTCCGATATGGCTTTGAGGAAATAATTCAATAATATTCATAATTCATAATTTTTTGCAACAGAAGTACAATCTTTTCAGTGCAAACTGGAGAGAGATAAAGAAAAACTAATAATTAAAACTCACAGAAAATAAACAAAATTACAAATATTTTTATCATGGCAGATGGACAAATGTGAAACATCACAATGACTCACCAAGCTCATTGAAGCCACTGTATCCGAGTTCCTGTCTGCTGAGTCCCAAGTCTTCCAGATCCACACACTTAAACCCTGCCGGACACTGATAACCCTCCCCATTGGGAGAGCAGTGTGTATCAGGAATCGCCAGGCTGTTCCATGTCACATTACTGGAAATAGACCAGAGTGTGTTTCCAAAGAATCATCATCAAATGTTAAATCTGATCAAATTAACCATTATTTTGTAACAGGCCATCTGGTGTTTTCTCACAGACTAACAGTGTTATACTGCTCCTCTCTGGCAACATTTACACAATTAGCTTTTGGGACTGACAACCATATTCACTAAATGGTGTGACTCAAATTTCCCTATACATGACACAGGAGTTTAAATAAGTAAATCAATATTTAAAGATTATAATATTATAATAAATAATACTATACTGTATATCATATATAATATTAATTACATGCATTAATACTTTTAGCAATAAACCCAGTACACAAAACAATGAAGAAAAAAAAAACATAAAATACCCTTTTTCCATCTTTTCCCAAAATGTTGACATTTTTATTCTTCACACTAAGTCCCATGCAAATTGTGCTGGGAATCCAATTTCAGTAATGTCAACAGCTAAAACTGGTTTTGAGTTGAGATTTAATGCAGAACACAATTAAAAGACAATGAAAAGAAATCAAGTTAAGTAAAGAAAAACAGTTCCCTTTCGAAAGGGAACTCTACACTACGTCAGAATGACGCTTTGGGGAACGCCTCAGGCGTGACAGGTGTCTGAAATCACTATCAAATCATGGCAATCATAATGACCGGCGACAGCCCGTGAATCATTAACGTGAATGATTAACGTGTGACCTGCAAGTATAAAAGGGAGCCTTGCAAACATGACAAACATCTTTTCGTCTTCAGGGACTGTCTGTTTGATATCGCTGGAAAAGTCGGCAAAGAAAATGAAACGCACGGAGAAGGCTGAAAGCTTCAGGAAGTGTGCGGATCCGTGCCCAAGGTATTTGACGCCGGGTGATTCACACGAACTGTGCGTTCTCTGTCTGGGCAAAGAGCATGCACAGGCGGCTCTTGAGGGAGCTGTCTGTGCAAACTGTGAGCGTTTTGCTTTGAAAACGCTCCGCTCTCGTCTAGCCTTCTTCTCGAGTGAGGAGGGCTCACCATCTGTACCTCGTGGCTCAGGTCCCGCTCGCGCTGAGGCAGAGCGGCGACTCGCGTCATGGGGTTCCCAGAGGGATCTCGCCGATCGTCTTGAGAGAGGTGTTAACCTCTCAGATGATTCGGCGGATGACGAGGGTGAGTTGCAGGTGGATGACGAAGAGGATTTTTCTCCTACTGTTCCTGCAACAGATGCTCTTCAGGACGGGCAGGTGATGGATGAGGAGGAGGTCATTCAGGTGGACCCTGAACCCTCTCAGCCACCCTGCCCCGTGTATGCTGAGCTGCTGGATGTAATGGAACGCGCCACTGACAGGTTGCAACTGCCATGGCGGCGCGTTAGGGGAGAAGTTGTTCGTGGCAGGCTGGACGATCGATTTCTCCCCGGCCATAGACCACCAGCTCAGGCGAGCCTTCCATTTCTTCCTGATCTCCATACTGAGATCGAGAGGGCATGGAAGAACCCATACTCTGCTCGGATCCACCGACATCAGCGGGCTAGTTTCGCTGATGTTGAGGGGATCGGCGAGTATGGGTATGTGTCGATGCCGCCCATTAACGAGACGTTTGCGAACCATCTCGTGTCTGGGCGGGCGTCGACACTGAGTGCTCCAGCCCTGCCATCCAAACCGCTCAGGACCACAGCGCGTTTGAATGGCAGAGCATACACGGCAGCGGGTCAGGCCGGTGCTGCCCTGCACACTATGGCGGTGTTGCAGGCGTACCAGGCCGACCTGCTGGGGGATCTCGACCAGGGGGCAGGGCTGTCCCCTGAGGCGGTGGCTGAGCTGCGCCGCACCACAGATCTTGCTCTCCGGGCCACTAAACAGACTGCCGCTTCGATCGGTCGATCGATGGCGGCAATGGTGGCCACGGAGAGGCATCTGTGGTTGAACCTGGCTGGCATCGGGGAGAAAGAGAAGGCCTTTCTCCTTGATGCACCGGTTTCGCCCTCTGAACTTTTTGGCACCTCCGTGGAGGCGGTGGTTGGAAAGTTCAGGGAGGCGAAGGCGCGCTCAGCGGCGTTTAAGACCTGTATACCGCTGAGATCCGGATCCGAGCCCAGACAGGCGGGAGAGCCTGGCCCTTCACGACCTGAGGGCCGTAGACAGGGCCAGAGAGCTAGTGTCGCCTCTCGTGCACCCCCTCCATGTAGGAGCAGGTCACAGAGGAGGCGTGACTCCCGCAGGAAAAAGAAGGATCTGAGGGAGGTGATCCAGTACAAACGATCACAGCGTTAGTGATGGATCATCTCCTGGAGGGCTGTTACTATCCTAGCCCTCTCCTCTTTTTCCCGACTCCCCAGGCGTTTCTTACACCAGGCCTGGGGCTGGGTCTAGGATGAGAACAAGGTTCTGATGGCCCGCCTCGGCTTGGTTGGTGAGAGCGCCTCTTTCAGGCATGTAAAGTGATGGCCCCCAGGTTCATAGAGAACTCTCTGGCGAGTCTTCACTCTGCACGCCGCAGGTGAACTGGTTGGTTTTTAATATAATTTCTGTGTGTATACTAACACTGATTTGTATTTCTCTACAGACCTTGTTCCCTGTATAGACCTAGGGAGTCATTCTTAGAGGAGCAATGAGGTAAGGTATTGGAACTTCAGGGCCCTGAAGCCCCCCCCCAGCTTGTGGCTAGAACGATTTAGGGAGAAGCTCAAAAACCTCCTTTCGGTTTGTGACATTGGTATCCTGAGTACTTCGCTCCCCTGGCAGTAGGTTGAGTGTTTCACAGCCTCTCAATCAAGTAGGCTGTGGCTCCTCTGAGCCCTCAGGTAGATCTATGCTTGTAGGTCGGCCCTAACCCGGGCCGCCTCTGTAGCTGGCCTAGGCTATGTTTGGGATGTTGGAGGCGTTTTGCTAAGTATAGCTGCCGCATTTTATTATGTGTCGGCTTCCTCCCCGAGATTTCAGCCTCCTCCCTTAAATGGGAGTTGTTGGCCAAAGCCCGCCCCTTTCACTGCATTCAGGGGTGATAGAGTAATGCAGGGTGGTAGTTGAGGTATGATCCTTCAGGCGGGTCAGGCTGTCTTTCGCTCTGCGATGTGATAGTTTGCCAGACCCTGCCGAACAGAGCTACTTGTTTTTAGGCCTCTAGAGCTGGCTCCACTCAGCCCGTTGAGCTGAACCGCTCGGACGATGGGTGAAAGTTGGTTGGCTTGCAAGCAAGCTCCGCTCCCCCAGGCTGGGCACAGGACAAATCCCTGTCACCCTTTGGAGCCACTTGCAGGCCCGCTCCCTGTCTAACATTTCAGGGGCATATGGTGTTACTCCCCCGCTAACGCAGGGTAGTTTTGAGTAATCCATTCTCAGCTCTGTATTATCTACCTCACACCATGATGGCTCCGGTTGAGCAGGGAGTTCTAACTACATTTCATTCCAGTATTTGAACTCCGCTCCCTTGAAGCCAGAGCATTGCCATGAGCTGATGCCCTTGCATTTAGTAGGTAGGCCCTTAAAATGGGGCCTCCACTAGGCAGAGTGGCGTATGTTGTACTCCCCTGCTATGAGGGTATTGCTTTTTGCTGAGTACACTGCCTTTGGCAATGTGATTAGGTACCAGGATGCTGTAAGCGCTGTAGTAACAGTTTTTCTGCCTTGAAGGCTGCACAGTTAGGTAGTAGGCCCCAGCAGGCCTCCTTGACTGGGTAACCCCTAAGATAGGGCTCCTAGGCCAGCTCACCTTTGGTGGTTGGCCCTGGTAGTTTGGGCAGAAGACTCACTACCGAGTAGTAGGTCTTAACAGGCCTCCTCGGAGGTGGGTCACAACATTGTGGAGCATACACTAGGTCAAAACTTTAGGAAAGTTTTTTATTAGTATGGTTCCAGCAGTGTTCATTAAAGTAGCAGAAAGACTCGCTATCAGCTAGTAGGCTCGACCGGGCCTCCCTGTTAGGCGAGTCCCCAGCAGCAGTACACATCCAGCTGATTAGACCGTTTCAGGAAGTAGGCCTCTTCAGGCCTCCCTGAAGAAGGGCTCCCACATTTTTTGTGGAGATCAGGTAGTAGGCTTTACTAGGCCTCCCTGAGGGCTGAATCCCTCATACTGTGGTACTAAGTGGCCCTGAGGTTGAACTATCAGGTAGTAGGCCTCATAAGGCCTCCCTGAAGGCAAAGCCCCATAGACAGTCAACTGGACTGCCAGTCTGGCCCACTGTCAGCTGTGGTTTTCAGGTGGTAGGCCTCTCCAGGCCTCCCTGAAAGTAAGCTCCTTCATGTCATGGTTCTCTGGTAGTAGGCCTCACCAGGCCTCCCTGGAGTTGAGTTCCAACATACTTTGAGTTTCCACTTAATGTGGGTTTTCTGGTAATGGGTAGTAGGCCTCTCTAGGCCTCTCTGTAAGCGAACTCCTATGTACTGTGGTAGGCTTCACTAGGCCTCCCTTAAGTTGAGCTCCCAGGTTTTGTGGTTGTCATGTAGTAGGCCTCTCCAGGCCTCTCTGTAAGTGAACTCCCATGCGCTGTGGTTATCAGGTAGTAGGCCTCACTAGGCCTCCCTGAAGTTGAGCTCCCACATACTGTGGTTATCATGTAGTAGGCCTCTCCAGGCCTCCTTGGAAGGTTAGCTCCCACTTACTGTGTGTTCCACTGAGCATGGTTTTTCAGGTAGTAGGCCTCTCCAGGCCTCTCTGAAAGTGAGCTCTCACGTTTTATGGTTATCAGATAGTAGGCTGCACCAGGCCTCTCTGATGGTGAGCTCCCACATACTGTGGTTGTCAGGTAGTAGGCCTCTCCAGGTCTCCCTGAGTAGTTTCACAGTGGTGCTGGGTTTTGTAAGCTAGTGGCCGCTTACTTTCAGTTTAGCAGACCTTATCAGGCAGCTACCAAAGGTGAGCTTGCGCCCTGGCTCGACTCAAGTTTTTATTCTCTGCTACGGGTTCCCTCCTGGAACCTCTTTATCTTGCTACAGCCTGGTTGCCTACCAGGTAGATCTAATGCTCCCCTCACTGAGGGTCAGTATGAGTATGTGGTCTCCTGAGTCTGATCAGTCGGTCGTAGGCCTCTCATGAGGCCTCCCAGTTAGATCAGTCCTTAGGCCCTCACAGGCCTCCTTAGTGTTTTGAAACACAAACACTGGGTTGATCCGTGGATCGAGTAGAGAAACTCCCCTCGCTGGCAAGGGTTGTAATGCACTATGCTGAGTCATACTCTCCAGGATATCCCGTCTCTGAGATCCGGTCCGAGTGGTTCACTGCCTGCTTCGCAGTCCCTCGGGTTGGATGCCTTCCTAAAGGCAAGTGTCCAGAGGCTCTGTCTTCGGACAGACAGGAAGTGGCCAGACTATAGTGTCTTGTATGGTGACACCAGGTCAGGCCTGCCTGGTGGCATTTCAGGTGGCACGTTCCCCTGAATAGTGACTGGCTGGGGTTCCCTCAGGTTCCCTAGCCACATTCCCTAGAAGGGACCCCTTCTAAGAAGTTGAAGTGTGGTCCTAGGCCCTTGAGCAGGCCCAGGTAGACCTTTCACTAAAACTATGTTTATGGAGGTTTTTCTGTGGTATCATATAGCTTGGGCTATGACCGTAGGGAGTGCTGTCACTGACAGCCCAGTGTGACCTGAGGGTGAGTGGTTCTAGCGTTTCATTTGAATTTGCTAATTCTGTCAGTTGTCACTGCCGCTTGGCAGGCACTCCCCTTAGCATGGTGGCGTTGGTATATCGTTCCCCAAAGCATCATTCTGACGTAGTGTAGAGTTCCCTTTCGAAAGGGAACGTCTCGGGTTACGACTGTAACCTATGTTCCCTGAGAACAGGGAACGAGACACTACGTCTTCCTGCCATGCCTCGGGGCCTGCCTGCAACAGTCGCTTCAGACGATAGGATGTTTGTCATGTTTGCAAGGCTCCCTTTTATACTTGCAGGTCGCACGTTAATCATTCACGTTAATGATTCACGGGCTGTCGCCGGTCATTATGATTGCCGTGATTTGATAGTGATTTCAGACACCTGTCACGCCTGAGGCGTTCCCCAAAGCGTCATTCTGACGTAGTGTCTCGTTCCCTGTTCTCAGGGAACATAGGTTACAGTCGTAACCTGAGACGTTTTGTTTAAATCAGTTTTTCTGTTTTTCTCATTGACACACACTGTATTTGTGTCTTGATTCTAATAAAACAGTTATTTGAGAAGACTTTCATTCAGGAATCATCTATTAAATTTAATTATATTCATTGTTAAAAATTTTTTTAACATGAAATACATTAAATGCTATTGGCCAAAAGGTACAAAAATAAACTTAATATATATTGTTTGAAAACAAGTCCCAATGTCTTAAGCAGTTTAAGCTCTCAATATATGTAATAAATGTTAAAGAGATAGTTCACCTTCAGCTACTGGTCCCCATTAACTTCCATAGTATGAAAAATATATATATATGTAAATCAATGGGGACCAGGAACTGAAGGTGAACTATCCCTTTAATGTTTTAAGGGTGTTCAGATATTTAACAAGAAAACAAGTTTTTTAAAAAAGAAAGTTTTTTAAACACAATCCTGTTCTCTTAAGAGTAATGTTTGATATTAAGGTGACAAATAACATTTGTATTGAAGCTTCAAGGATTTTTTTTTTTGGATTTTAGAAAACTCCTACTACTTGCATGCTCTCAGGTGATTTTATATGTTGCTTAGGTTACAGACTGTATCTGTTCTATTTGGTAACTGAACTGTATGAACAAAACAGTATTTAGCATTCTAAATAGTAATTACAACTGTATTTTATATTGACATTAATAGAAATCGTATATCTGGAAAGATGGTAAACATATCTATTCTAACACACACTGACAGCTTTAGTTTGGGCCACAGGTGTTACTTTAGGAGCCACTTGATGTCTCTAATGAAAATTAATGGTTTCAAATTGGCTAGCCAGACATACTTTCAAATTGTTTATTAAGGACTCTGAAATTAGTAGGGAACATTGATTGCAGTATCACAAAGGCCAATCAGAGGCACAGCGAATCAAAATAGCTCTAATTATACAGTGATAACTAATCCACCATAGAGATCATCCCTGTGAAAAACGATAACAAACACAACTCAAAAGATACTATAACACCATAAATGATTAATTTTATTTGAAAATGGACATGCCTTTTGATTAATATTTCTTCTTTTCTCTATGACTTAAATAAAAAATATATATGTTTTTATCAGTAAATATTGTACACTTAAATGACATAGAGACAGAAAAAGATATTGTATCATATTGATCACCTGTCAGTAAAATACTATTTTATATGTCTGTAATTGAGAGAAATATGTGGGACATTTTCTGAACAAGGTGATGATTGGCAAGGTCATGAGGCCTGTTTTCATCCATATTTAAGCAGCTGAAAAATAAAACGTTATGACATCAAATCTAATGTATCCCTAACAGACACAAGTCTAGTAAACTCCCTTGCGGGAATACTTCCATTGAATCCCTGTGTGATTCAAATCCCTCCTACTCTGTGCCTAGGACACGTACTGTAATTCTGCAAGATATCAACAAGTTTTTCTGAAATACACTTCCACTTGCATGATGCATGAAAATCCTGCCAGTATACATATATTATATGGCAGGCAATATTTTTTGCCTGTGCATATACCCTTTTGAATAAAAATATGTTGAATGTCAGTGCAGGGTCTGGGTGAGATATCTTGACTTTCAATATAGGAGCTCTTTTCTCTCATGCACATAGATGGAGGCCAGGCTGCTGAAAAGAGGCGAGCATGTGCACAACACCCAGGCAACACAGGAAACGTTAATTATAATGATTAGAGCTCAGCACACTCCTCTGTTTCTGATGGTTTAGACTCTTTGTTTTATAGCCGGCTCTGACATGCCACTCATTTGCAACGGAATATTAAATAGGCCTGGGTTTTAAAAGAGAACCACCTCCACAGCTCTATGCACACACTGCATTAAGATGGTGCTCAACCCTGCTTTCGTCACACCCTTAAGTTGCGATGCGTGCGAGTGTTCCAGCAAGATTTACTGTTCATTTTTAGCCATGAATTTCTGTTGGCTTATCAAACGCCTCCATGTGAAATGAAAAATTCAGACAAACATATCATATAATGTGGCTTTTCTTACTGTTTAGTATTTATGAAGCTGTGACTTCACATGATGCAAATGATGATCTGTTATTAATACCATTTACAGCTGCTGATGGGATTTATATTCCAAAGAACAGATGTGTGTGGGAGGTGTACAGCAACAGACGCATACTTCTTATCTTGTGTTGATGCAAGGAAAAACTGCAGCATAATGTTAAATCACCTGATTCATCCCAGGGATAATAAACCACAAGAAGTGTGATAAAGCTCACCACAAAAAGAGAAGTTCTTAACTTCTTGGGCTATTAAGTTAAATCTAAGACTGCTGATTTTATTGGATCTGGAAAAAAAGTCAGAACTGTGAGATATAAATGCAGAATTGTGAGATGTTATCTCAAGGAATTTATATCTAATTTACTGTATATATAAGAATTCTGAGAAAAAGTGTCAGAATTATGAGATATCAAGTCATCAAGTTGCCTTTTTAATTTTTCATTCTGTGGTAACAACAGGCTCCATAGTTTAAAGAGAATAGTGATAAAACTTGCTTACCCTTTCTGTGTATCATTGGTGACGCAGTGATGATTGAAGGTTCCAAACATTTGAACCCCCAGGATTCCATACAAGAGCAGAAAGAATAACAAAAAAATGGACACACTCCAGATCTGCTCCCCTGATCGCCTTAAAGGAAGTGAATTTTATGTGGCTGATGTGAAAACAGCTGACATTTGTCAAATTATGTTTTGCTCATGGGTCTCTTACTTGAGAATGTTGGTTATGCGGGTACGCGGCAGTTCAAATCGGAAGTAGATTCGGAAGGCTCGGATCATAATGAGGGCCCTCGGTATGCGTAACATTCCCCAGGGTGACATTTGGTCCACAATCTCTGCTATTTCAAACACCTTGAGACCATTCAGATGAACAAGATGATGAGCAGAGTTCCCTATGGAGCTCAGTTCTTTTTCATTTGAAAGGAACATTTTATTTGGAAAATAATCTCCTTACCTGAAGCACAATTGAGACCCAGAGGAAGACCACCATAAAGCCATCAAACATGCACCAGCGGTCTTTAACATACGAGTTCTCTCCCTGGAAACAGAGGCAGGTGATAAGACACAGGCTGTAAAGGAAAGTCCACAGGTGAGTGGCAGCTGGTCCGCCAGTTTAATGAAAGATTGTGGCAGCTGTTAGCAACAGAGCAGATACAATTCAGCAAACAGAAGTGTGAGCAGTATTTATCCTGCCACGCATCACCTAACAAGTGTGTGCCCTAAACACCTAAAAGAAGTGGTACAAAAAATATTTTAGAGCTATCAAACTATATCTCTAGTGGAAAAGCACACAAAGAATTGAGTAAATAATAAGGACAAATAATATTATTATTGAGTAAATAATAATAAAGACAAACCAAAAAACAGGAGTAAGGAGTCCTTTATATTCAGGTAGTGGATGCATAACAAGCCCATATATTTTCATTCATGTTACTGATCTCTTGTAAGCATTTCCTTTAAGCTTTCACAAGTTAATTTGAAATAGTTCTATTGTGACTTTAAATTCATGGTTTAAGAAATAAAATAAGTAAAGACATTTATAATGTGACTAAATCATTTCAAATTTCTAATGTGACTAATTCATTTCTATTTCAAATATATGTCTCGTGGTTTCCACAAAACAAAACAAAAAATGAGCATCACAACTGTTTTCAATCAGCATATTAGACTGATTTATGAAGGACCATGTGAAAAAGTATATTAAAATAGGGGGGAAATAGCAATATTACTGTTTTTACCAGGGTTGTTTTAACACACAAATATTCCATGTATTCTCTTAATACATATAAGGTCATTACAGATTGTATTTAAATAAATAGCTGCATGTCACACAGCATGTCACATCACAGGGTTTGTCAAGTCAACTAGCTATTCACACATACAGCTGGTGTACATGTAATGACATCAGAGGTGTGACATGCTCAGGTTTGTTTGCTTGAGTGCAGATTGTCTTCACAAACTGGTGGCTTTTCTTTGATAGAGATACAGATACTTCAGTGGCTGAAGCACTTGTTCTACAAAGACATCTGCCCAGAAATCTCCTGGCATTTGATCTGCTATCAAATCAGCTATGGTGCTCAGATCTTACATTACCCACAAACATGATTTATTAAATGGATAGCTTATAAACTATAGACCTCAAAATAGCAACAAACATGATTTAATAAAATGGATAGCTTAAAAACTATGTGAAGGTCTGACTCACTTTATTAAAACGCAACTGGCATTGATTTAATATTTCAAATATTGTTTATGCTGATGAATGAGTTATTAAGATGAAAATAGATGGCATAATTCACAACAGATAATGAATTATTTGCATCGATTCAATCCTTAGACTACTGCATTAGCAACTAATGCTGTCTCAGAGTCCAGAATATACCTAATGACAAAAATGTACCAGCTAACATTGATAGAGAAAACAAGAAGTCACTGAATTTAACAGATCATAGCCTGCACTCAATATAACTTTTTTTCTGTAATGCAGTAATATAATGCATTACTAATAAAATTTGGTTAATATTCTTACGCGTTACAATCTCAGTAACACAAGTTACAACAACATATTTTAACTCAAATTTAAGTGGTGAATTTACCAACACTGCAAACAGCACCAGATAATAAATTCTGTGGGGAAAATAGTTTGTGTTTCCTGTTGCTGTAATTCAAGATGACTGCAGAGACTACATTTGTGAGACGAACACACTCCCGTTCATCAAAAGAAAAGGACAAAATGCATAGTGAGGTGCAATCGATGTGCAACAGCGAACTCAACAGGGAGAAATAGCATGAGTAACTGAAGAAACACCTGGACTGGTGCCACTAACAGTAAGCTGACGGAGAGAGCTGTGGGTCATCAGAAAAGACAAAGAATGCAGCGGACGAGAGTGGACAAAGCAACAGGAATTAAGTTAAGCTACACATAACTGTTTTTATTATATTATAGTATATATCATAAAAGGAATGGATACCCAAAATATATTTGACTTCAATAATTAACAGATTAAAAAAAACGTGACACATGCAGCTGAGTTTGGTTCATTTTTGTGTGGCACAGTGGGCTACAAACGTTTCACGGAAAGGAATAGAATAGAAGGGGGAATCCCCCATTGAAGCCCATTATAAGGTAACAGCCTAATGTGGTTTAACGTAGCCTACGTTAACAGCAACCTTGCTTGCTTCATAGGCTTTTCAGTTCAGTGTAGCAACACTGAAGCCAGGAGTTAGTCATTTATCTTCCAGCTTAATTTCTTAACATCAATTTATTTTCAGGCAGGGCAGAGTCACATTTAAAGTAGGCCTATGACACTTTTTAACATTAACGCAATGCATGATGGCTTTTGAGTGAATTTACCTCAGATATATTACAATTAAAATGACAGAAACATGGTTTTCCCCGGTCATTGTTAAGGTAGGCTACGTTAAGCCACGTTAAAGCTATAACAGACTATTGGGGAGAATTAAACCTGTTAAGCTGTTTCTTTATAATGGATTTCTATGGGGGAGAGAATGCATAATGTGATATTATTCAATTTAATTGAATAATAGTCTCAAATGGACCATTGACACTCTATCTACAATCTCAATTAAGGCACCAAGCCTCAAACAAAATCAGGCCAAAACGAAGTTCGTTTTGAGTTCGTTTTGGCAGTTCGAAACAGCTGACCAAAGCAAACTTTCTTGGGGAGTTTGTTTGGCTCCTAAACACCTTTGAGTTTCTATTGGTCCGTGGCGATTATGCAATCGGTGGGTGTGTTCTGAAACTCCACCTTCTTTGATGATGCGATTTTTTTACCCGGTTCGTTTCACATTCAATGGAGGTCAGGCAAGAGAGAACAATGTCTCCGGCCTAGTCACTAGCAACATGAATACACTGGAGTGTCAAATAGCTGAGCTGGCACAAATAAAATCACACCTGTATGATCGTTCGTGGAGAGACTTTAAAGATTCAGAGAAAGCATTTAATTCCTAGAAAGAAATCGAATAAATGTTGATAAATGAATGTTACACCCTACTGCTGCTGCTGTTGTTCATTTTAATAAGTGAATTTAAAGGGTATTGCCAAATGAACATACAATAATAAACCTTTGTTTTTATCAAAAGTAAATCATGGCACCACATAAAATATAAAAAAGGTGTAACAATTTATCCAGTTTAATATAATAAACACAAATAAAATAAAGAAACAAACTGACTCATTTTTTTCCACATCATGCTAAAGTTTTACAGACGACGAGACATTCACACTTCCCATAAAGGACTGATTATGGTTCTTTTGTATTGCAAACATGATACTTGACTCTAAACTGCGTCTAATCATTATTGTTTTGTTTAATATATTCTGACCATTGGTGCCCATTTCACACCTAGACTCCCTACACTTCTTCATTGTTGTGTTTAGGGGATACGCGCAAGAGTTGCGGGTCATGTTTACATTAATCTACACCCCGCCTCCAGCAGCGCGGGGGTGTCAGAATGTTCGGAAACAGTATACAGTTGTTCAGCCTTTTCAAACTTATTTTGCCCCCAAACGAAGAACGAAAATGAACTACATTAGAAGTATACCGGGGCCTTTAGGAGTGTCAGTGGTCCACTTGAGAGATAGGTAGGTGGTGGTAATACACTTATAAGTCTGCAATCCGCCATAAAGCAAGAAGAAAAAGAAGAAGATGCCTCAAGGACCTGCTGCTGAGAATGGCATAGGAGGATGCACTCAGGAGAGTTTCTAACAGTTCGGACATTGCGTGAACCAGAGGTAAACAACTTTATATATATAATTACTGTTCAGATTCTTGCACAGACCGATCGTTTTGTGTCTTAACACATCAACGTATCGTCACGAGCCCCATGATTTAATTTGGTTTTGTTTGTGTGTTTTTTATTTTATATTTAAGCCGTGATTCCCATCCACTTACTGTACATTACAAGAGTAATAGATTGCAACGGTTTGAGTTAAAAATCTTGGTTTGTGTTCTACTGAAGGAACAAAGTCACCTACATCTTGGATGCCCTGGGGGTAGGCAGATAAAAATACATTTTTCATTTTTGGGTGAAATATCCCTTTAAGCGTTTTAAAATGTCCCACGCACACACATACAGCATTGCAAACGTTGCAGCGCAGCCTGTTCATTATCAGACTAAAATATAGTCAACCAAACATATAGCTACACTGGTTAATTTAAATAGTCCGTTATACAATCCCTGGTGTTCAGCCTGAGCTCGGGCCAAAAGCATATTTGCTCATGTGAAGAGGATGATTTATTTATTTTTATTTAGCTGAAATTAAAAAATTTGGTTTACACAATAAATAACAGTTTAGCATTCAAATACATAATGAATATGGAAATATTTGTGCCTAAAAAGAGCAGCGTGAGAGCAAGGTTTTGGCTTGATTAGCAACTTTTATTCTTGTTTTGTTATGATTACCATTCAAAATTGCCTATTGTCTACATTATAACACTCAGCTTTATTTCTAAATGTAATAATGGTGTTTGTGCTTACCTGGGTTTAACCTAAATTACAACGTAACATAAAATTAATGTAGACCTACATACCTGTATCTAAATATGATTTTATAAATTTAGTAGACCTACCACATCACTCTCCATCAGATGTATAACAAGCAGCAATAAACTACCCTTTGACATTTAAGAATGCCTAGTCATACTTTGGATATCTTGGTGAAAGTAACTCAAAAGTAACTAAAATAAATGTAACGCATTACAATTCAGAGACACTAATACTGTAATGTAACCAATTACTTTCAAAGACAGTAACTAGTAATATATAATGTATTACATTTTGGATGTAACTTGCCCAACACTGAAAACAAATATACTGGCCTAATTAACTCAGTTGAGGTCACTGTCACCAGTATAATAATGCCGTGAGTTACTCTATTTTAATAAAATTATAATGCATGTATTAACTTTCTCATACAGTATAATTACTGCAAGGTTAATCACCCTGTCCTCACACAATCTCAGGTCTAAAAGAACAAATTAATTACATAAACCCTACTGCTCTCCATGCCAGAAGAAAGATAAACACATTTCAAGGCATCTCTGTGCAGGTTCTGGAAGCAAATGATTCACTTATTCAATGTCTCTCTGTGTGGTTGTTATCCTTGATTCACCAATTAAACGGTCCACACACTATTTTGCCACCTGCCTATTTTAGTCACTTCCGAAGGACAGTCTTTTTTCCCTCATCCAATTTCTGTTATAAATCATGACAATGCTGATTTAGTGTATTACCTTGATGATGCCTCTGATATGCATTTTGGCGATCATCTCTGCAGTGTAGAGGAACATCAACAGCGTGTCCAGGGCGAAGGTCACATACTGCAAAGGCGGGTAGTGCTCAAAGGTCTTAGGTGTATTCATACACACCGAAATGACACTAATTATGGCACAGGCCCGCAGGAGAGAATGCACCCACTAAGGACAAAGATCAATCCATTTTAGAGTGTGGAACATCCTCATGGTTTCAGTTTTTAACCTTTTCCTAACACAGTGGGTACACTCTCAAAGAAAAAGGTACAAAAGCAGTCACTTGGGTGGTACACTTGCAAAAGGTACACTTCTGTACTTTATTTACCCCAAAGGGTGAATATTAATACTCTAAAGATACATATTAATGTACATATTTATACCCAAATGGTACATATTACTTCATTTTAAAAGGGTACTGCCCCAGGTGATAGCTTATGTTGACACAGAGCATAGTGTCTATTGGGATTTGTGTGCTATATATACACATTTTCTTATACCAAACACATATTCACTGAAAGTTTGGTATCTGCTGTACAGTACCGGGTGTTGGATGAATAGCAAGTTAAATTTCAATTTGTTTCTCACAAAAAGCTCTTCTATGGTCTCAGAAAACTTAACACAAAAGATGGACTACATGAAGCTTGAAAGTCCCTAGTCATTGTATACTTTTGTTATAAGAAAAAGACATTATTCAAAACTCCATTTGTTATATGCAAAAACAAAAGCATACAGGTTTGAAATGACAAAAGTTATAAGTAAATAATTTTACATTTTGGGGTGAACTACTCATTTAACAAGAGTTATATAGAATATTATATTGGACCAATTATATTTTAATGTGGGTGGGCCAAAACCAAGCCACTGTCAAAATGTGGATATACATTTATACTTTTATACTTATAGATAGTGGACACTGCAGTTTTTTACTTGAATGTCTGATGCTTCTGGTGTCTATGCTTTCAGTTATTTTAGCTGTACAAAACAGACAGTTATGCTGATTGATATTGCATTTGTAATCTTATTATTTTAATGCATTATCATAATCATAAACTCAATGGCTTGTAGAGCCAATAGTTTTACAGTTTACTGCACTTTCTTATTCATCTAGTTATTTACCTATAGCCAATAATGAAGTCTCACACATTTAGAGGAAATTGCTTCCTCGCTAAAGAAATAAGGGTGACTTATGATCTGGACAAAATAATAATAGTAATAATGTAAATGTGCCTTATTGTATGAAATTGTACCTAGCTAGGACAAGATTTAAGCAAGATTTTTAAGCTTAAATTTTCTGTGCGTATGTGTGGGTCACAAATTATTGTGAAGAATAGCCACATGATAAAGTTTCAGAGATTTGTTCACATACTGGTTTGTTGATCCAAAGAATGTCAGCACTGTCTGTCAGTGTTTCATCTGGCCCAAAATCGGTCATGGGCTGGGCCTCGACCCGCGAGCTCTGCTTCCTCTTCAGCATGCTTGGGCTCGCTGTGCTATAGAGAGAGTGGATCTGGAAGACAAAAGCACATCGACCACAAATGCTAACTTAAACCACACATCAGCCAAAGCTCAAATCTGTTTGTAGCCATTTACTCTTTATTAGATTCTAATTCTATATGTGCTGTAAGCACTTATATTACAAAATGTAATTTAGCAAAATAATAAAAAGTTACAATAGGCTACATGCTAATTACTATAATTATGAGGTGTGAAAAAAACAACTCAGAGGAAATGTCATATCAAAAGTCCTAAGCAAAAAAACATCTAGTAACTAAAACATGCAAACAGATTTGAGCTATGTGTTCATTGTGGCTATACAGTACGACATGAGGACAAAGCTCTGTATGGTACCGGACATTATGTATCGCACAGCCACCATTAAACAAAATCAAGCAAATGACGTACATAAAACACAAACTGTTGAATTGACATAGAAATACCAACTTACCTTCTACAAAGATCACAATGGATCTTCAGCTTAACACAAACGACAAGCGATCGATAATGAGACTGCATAACATTGGCACTAGTGTCATTCTTACCGAGGACAATAATAAAACATGGATATCACACACTCACTGAAACAAAGCGCACATACCAACGGGAAAAGTAAAGCTGAAATTGCTCCAGCACTGCACATAACATGCGATCAGGCATACCCTGTAAATAACACACAACAGTTAGTCAACATGGCATATGGTGTACCAAACGGGTACAATTATATAGACAAATAATGTCCACCACATCAGACAAGGCTTATATGCAACACTGAGTGGCGGAGTCATGGACGGATGGGATTGTGGGACCAGGTTACTCACGGTCAGGCTCCTCATTGGTGCATTCATCCCCGGCATAGAGAAGAGTTGAATTCAACAAGAAAGACAGCTGATTGGATGAGTTGAGGTCTAACCTGCAAGAACATCATTAACCTTTTATTCTTTTTATAAAAGAGTCGCGTCAATGAATGCTGCATCACACAACAGCTGAAAACTTGACCTTTACATGTGATATCAACACAAAAGTAACAAAACCACTCCAGCCATTTGTCATGTCCAGTAAGGTCAGGCA
This sequence comes from Carassius carassius, assembly GCF_963082965.1. Taxonomy (NCBI): domain Eukaryota; kingdom Metazoa; phylum Chordata; class Actinopteri; order Cypriniformes; family Cyprinidae; genus Carassius; species Carassius carassius. The sequence continues at coordinate 21,808,603 of NC_081765.1, forward strand.
GGCCTTCGTGTGTCAAACATCGTATAACATTACAAAGAGCTTTTCAAAAGTTGGTAAACATTTCAAAATCAGATGTAACATACAGTACATCAAGGTCATTCAAAGGTCAGTTTGGAACAATGCCAGATTCATATTTAAAGTCTGTGCTGTCTGCCAGTAAAAAATATTTGATACAACTTGAAGCCTAAAAATGGAAACTTGAATCTTAAAAGTTTTTACATTTATGCTAAGAACATAGTGGTCTCCTAAGAACAGCTTTTATGCAGTCACAGGCAATTCAAAAAAGCAATTGCTACAGTTAGCATATGTTGATAGATAGAGGCTCAAAGGCAATTGAAAACAAAATTGCAGGGTGTAAGTGCAGTAATGTAGGAGTAAGTTGCAGAAGACTACAATTAGTTTCACTTCTGTACAAAGGACTATTTGCCTAAAGACAGGATGCAATCTCTAAACACTTTAATGGTGGCTGCCTGGTGTCGTGAGTTGTAAGGATCATTTGTTACATATGGGGTTTTTGTTTTAGATTAGATTGTATAGGCTACGAGAAGGACAATTATTTCCCCAAATACTTTTTTGCTGCTAAAAATTGCTACAGAATATAAAGCAGTATACAGAACAACTAATTAGATTGGATATCCAATCCCAACTTCATATTTTCATTTGATCCAAATCATAAGAACTACAGAAAATAATAGAAATAGGAATTCAGTGAACTGCAAATGAATTAAAGGTCCCGTTCTTCGTGATCCCATGTTTTAAACTTTAGTTAGTGTGTAATGTTGTTGTTAGAGTATAAATAATATCTGTAAAATTCTAAAGCTCAAAGTTCAATGCCAAGCGAGATATTTTATTTAACAGAATTTCGCCTACAACGAACGACCCGTTTTGGACTACATCCCTCTAGTTCCTGCAGTAATGGCGTCACTAAAACAGTTTTTTGACTAACCTAACGCCCACATGAATACACCAAAAGGGGGCGTGGTCTTGTTGCGCTCCAACAGAGAAGAGGAAGAGCTGCGTTTGTGTTTGTCGCCATGTCGTCGAAACGCTGTTATTTTAATCTCGGAGTCCAATCATCTTTGTTTGGCCTTCACAGGGACACCGTACTTAGAGAGCAATGGTTACAATTTATGTTTAACTCAGTTCCCAAAAAAATATAATCCACATGTAAAACTATGTGCAGCACATTTTGCTGAGGACAGCGAGCTTCCTCAGTCTCAATCAGGTTAATACCGGATTCGCACAAAGATTATTCTTGAAAGATGGAGCAGTTCCCTCTTTGTCTGGAGAAGGCGTTGTTTATGGACCACAACCGTTAAGTGTATTTTATTATTTAAGTCGGTGCGTTTAACTGTTTCTGTAATTTATTACACAAAGGGCAACGCTGTTAAGCTTTGTTAACTAGATGTTAGGGCTGTGCAAAAAAACGAATGCAATTTTCATGCGCATCTCGTCAGTAAAAACGATTATAAGTACATCTCCAGCATGTGCGTTCAGATCAGGATTGCCAGGTTTTCAAAACAAATCCTGCCCACTTGCTTCTCAAAACTAGTCCAATCGCGTTTCCAGGAGGGCAGTGTGCACTAAGCTAGTGTCGAATCACATCACAGGAACCGCTGGCACAATCAGAACTCTGTACATATTTCTGAAGGAGGGACTTCATAGAACAAGGAAGTCATCAGCCCGTTTTTATGACAGTGAAAACAGCGGTATACAGATAGGTGAATTGTGTGAAAATACTGTGTTTTTTTACATGCGAAACATGAACACATGTTATATTGCACACTGTAAACACAATCAAAGCTTCAAAAAAGCATGAAAAACGGGACCTTTAATACTAACAAATTTCTCTGTGTATGAGCAAATAAAAATGTGTACAGCACCAATAACCGGAATAATATTTTTTTTTGCTCATGTTTGATTTTGAACAAACCCATTACCAGGGTCAGAAATTAACCCCGGCCGAGGGCAAAATTATGACACAGATATTTTAAATGTGTTGTAAATTTGCCCCATATAGAGGCTATTATTCATATTACTTTTTTTGTAGACATACACTTAGTCATACCAGCCAGCCATCCATCTAAAGTGTTTCTCTGCCTACCTTGAGACCTTACATAGGACATAGAGTCTACACATAGACCCTACATATCTCACTCAACAAGCTGTCACATATCTGTATGTGCTACAGAGGTGATTTCACTGAATGTGACAGTAATAAGATTTTTTTTTCCATGGAGAGAAAGAAAAATCCATAAAGAAAATCAATCTCTGTGCGCATATATTGTTTATTCCACTGGTTGCTGCATAATTCCTGGTTAGGAGTCCCTAGAATTAAATCAATAAAGTATTTATCTTTCTCTATATGTCTCTTTTCATGTTCAGCCTCTAAGTTCTGTGTTTTTACCAACACAACCACCTAGCCATGTTCAGATCCACATCAGCAATCTAAGGTTGATCCGAATAACCCCATATGATTATGCAATTAAAAACCCTGCTTCTGTTTGACTTAGACAGATATTCAATACAAGACCTCCATTTTTACAGACCACTGCCAAAAGCCACTTGTCTTCAAAGATGTATCACAATTAAAAGCAAAACTAACTCGAAATCATGTCAGCATACTTGCGGCTACGTGGCACACCGGAACGCAGTGACATCATCAGCCATGATACATGAGCATCATGCAGGGAGATTCCTCCTGCTGCTGCAGGGTTACCATGGCAACAGATGAGAACAGAGCTACTGCCGCTATAGCTCTGGCTAAATAACCTCTTTTCAAGAAAACACACAAATAACATAAAAAATAAAGCCATATCGATTATGACATTGTGTGTATTACTGTCTAAATTTGTCACAAGCTTATCCGAAACGGTTTTCAATTTATGACCGCGCTGAATTATTGAATAAAGGCCTTTCGACTGCGTAGTCGGTTGTATACACTTCCTGATAAACGTGCAAACAAGCCAAATAAAAGAAAAGACATATCTTATCTAAAACTCTAGTCGAATACACATGTCGAAACGACAGAAAAACGCACTGTGACTTACTGGTTGTTGAAGTATCGCCGTTAACGCGGTGTATAATCCATGACTCGCACTGAGCTCGAGCTTCAGGCACAGCAGCCGCGCGACAGATGCGCACAGGACGCGCGTGACCGGCTCCAGCACAGCCATAGAGCACAGAGCGCGGGATGAGATCTCGAGGGCCTTCACGTGTGTAATATCAGTATTAACATGAACAAGTTTGCTATTATTTTAATGGATGTTAAATGCTGATAAACTGTCATTGAAACACTTTGAAATCTGAAATTGAATTTTAAGCCAACGTTAAATGTTCTTGAATAAACAGCAGCTCTGAATACTAATATTGATTCACTTATAGACTATCATCTTATCCTGAAATTGCCATAGGAAATAATATATAACAGCTAATGATAATATTCCGTTAGAACGGGACTTTAATAGCACTACATTTTATTACTCTTTCGTTGGTTTGATTCTCTTTTCAAGTCGCCTTGGATAAAAGCGTGTTAAATGACTAAATGTAAATGTAACGTAAATGTAAATAATATAGATATGACCGGGACTAGTTACAAGAGCGGTTAGTCACAAGAGCTATTTGTAATGTATTTGATTGAAAAGTCTGCCGTAATTACTCAATGTTGTTGTTGTTGTTTTTCAGATTAAACACCTAACACAATAATGATATAACAGCAAAACAACAATGAATATAAATTCTCGTTTCTCATCATCTGAAATGACAGAAATCAATGGTTGAAGGGTTAAAGGGTATTTGCCTGGAGGTTGTTTTTTAATAAATGTCAGAGGCAAATTGTGAAATTTGTATATGGGGCAAGTTGTCACGCAACCCGTTCTCATCAATCTGCGTATAAATAACACGACTTTACACTTTCTAGTTGCGTGTAATGCATACGCCAAATGCCAATTTTGCGTGCATATGATAAGCCAATCCTTCACATTAATTTCGGTGGAGTGCAGATGCGTCCAAATAACACGCATCATGTTCAGCGGCAGTGACGTCACTAGCGAGGCTCGTCCAATTCACCTGATGCGCGTACACCTTCAAACAGGTAAGCAAGGGTTTTCTTTTTCTTCTTCTTTTTGTAATGATATCACGTGGTTAACCGTATTGTTTTAATTATTTCAGTATTTCTGCATTACGTTAGATATGGTGTGTTTAAAGGGAAGCGTATGCTCAAATTATGGGACAGTGGGCTGCTCAGCTAGCCTACCATTGTCATTAGCCTAAGCTAACCTCAACTCGTTAGTTAATACAAATACCACAGTTAAACTATGGTTACTATGGTAAACCTATAGTAAATGTTGTGGTTATTGTGCGTTAGTAACTACAAATACCAGAGTAAAACGTACTCGGTTACTAATGTAACCTCGGTTCTCTCTAGAAGAGGGAACGAGTACTGCGTCTTAGCAAAGACGCTGCAGGAAAAGTCTCTTTTCACGATACACTGAAGCAAAAAATTATCCTTAATTTTGAATTATTGTAAAGTGCATTTGCAGCAGCACACAGCCATAGGCAAGACGGCTCGCTCGCTCATTGGCTGCTCTGCGGCAACTGCATAAGCCTATCGAGCGCAGGCTGATGCAACATCAGACCAATGAGGGCGCTCGAAACGGTGTGTTGAGGGATTTCGGCACATAACCGTGCCTAGGTTTGAGTATGACTCTTGAGTCATTAGGCCCAAACTCCAAGCACGTCGGGCTCACAGAGAGCGCGTGCAGGTCACCCACACGCTTCACTGAAGCGAGAGCCAACAAGAACACTATCTTGAATGACAGATGTTTGAGGCTAATCGTTTGGATAGGCTCGAAAGGGGAACCTTTCATGGCCTCCAAAACCGTCGAGAGGTCCCATACAGGGACTGAAGGAGGTCTGGGAGGATTCAGCCTCCTAGCTCCTCTAAGGAAGCAGATGACCAAATCATTCCTTCCCATTGACTGACCGAGCGTTGTCTCAGAAAATGCTGCGATAGCCGCCACGTAAACTTTGAGCGTGGAGGGGGCTCTGCCCTTATCCAACAGCTCCTGCATAGAGCATAGAGCGGGCAGCACGGCCACCTCTGTGACAGCGCTCTTTCGTTCTTGGAAAAGAACGCAGGGCAGTGAGCGTTTTCGTGGGACGCGAAGAGGTCCACTTCCGCCCTGCCAAATCTCTCCCACAGCAGCCGGACTGTCTGTGGGTGTAGAGACCATTCGCCCATAGGAATGTTGTTCCCGGACAGTCTGTCTGGACCCAGATTCTGTAGCCCAGGCACATGAACTGCTCTCAGCCAGGAGGCGTTCCGCCAACCTGTACAGGTTTCGGGACCTTAGACCGCCCTGGCGATTTATGTAGGACACCACAGACATGTTGTCCGAACGGACTAAGACGTGGTGGCCCTTGATTCGGGGACAAAAGCGCGTTCTCTACTGCCAGCATTTCCAGACAGTTGATATGTTGGAACTTTTCCCGTTCTGCCCATAGGCCAAAGAACGGTCTGCCCTCGAGCAGCACTCCCCATCCCGAAGTGGAGGCGTCCGTCGACACCACTTTCACTTTCGAGGAAGTCCCCAGGCTTACACCTGATTGGTACCAGTCGTTTGCTGTCCAGGGTTTCAAGGCTGTAACACAGCTCTGATTGACCTTGAGACACAACCGCCCGGATATCCACGCTCTACGCGGTACTCGCGCTTTCAGCCAGAACTGCAAGGGGCGCATGCGGAGCAGGCCAAACTGAAGAACTGGTGATGCTGAAGCCATGAGACCTAGCATCTTCTGAAATTCTCTGAGCGAGATGGTCGCGCCGCAGCACAGAGAGCTCGCTGCGCGCTGAATGCCCAACGCGCGCTGTGGTGACAGCCGCGCCGTCATGGACTGTGACTCCAGAGCTATACCCAAAAACAGTATCGTTTGACTGGGGTTCAGCGTACTCTTCGTCCAGTTGACACTGAGACCGAGTTTCTCGAGGTGATCGAGTAAAATGGCCCTGTGCTCCACAAGCTCTGATCGTGATTGAGCCAGAATCAGCCAGTCGTCCAAATAGTTCAGCACTCGCATGCCTCTGAGTCTGAGAGAAGCGAGCGCTGCGTCCATGCACCTCGTAAATGTACGAGGAGCCAGGGACAAGCCGAACGGCAGGACTGTATACTGGTATGTCTGGCCCTCGAAGGCGAATCTCAAGTATCGCCTGTGACGTGACGCTATCTGTATTTGAAAATACGCGTCCTTCAGATCTATCGACATGAACCAGTCTCCTCTGCGAATATGCGCGAGGAGTTTCCTGGTTGTAAGCATTTTGAAACTGCGTTTCGCCAATGCTTTGTTCAGCTGTCTTAGATCCAGTATGAGTCTGAAACCCCCGTCTTTCTTGGGCACTAGAAAGTATCTGCTGTACAGCCCCCCTTCGCTTTGAGCTGGAGATACAGGCTCCACAGCCCCTTTGCTCAACAGTTTTGATATTTCGGCTCGAAGTAGGTGTGCTACTTCTGTTTTGACCGTAGTTTCGACGCACGCTAAAAAGCGCGGAGGGCGTCGAAAAAACTGTAGCGAGTAGCCTCTCTTTATAATGTCTAGCACCCAATCCGAAACCCCTGGAAGCGCTGACCATGCGTCTGCATGAATGGCTAAGGGTTGGATGCGAAGTGCGCTCTGTTGGCTGGGCAACGGCAGTGCTTCGATGTGCTGTAACATGGGCGTTATGCCTGTGATATTTGAGGCGGGGAGCGTGCTGATCACAGCGGGCAGATCGCTCGTCTTCGACCCCGCCACGGTGCTTAACCGAGTGAGGGAGGGCTGAGCGAGTCCCGTGGGACTCGTGCTGTCTGTGAGTAATTGTGGGCTGTAAGCGTGCACATTTACTGCTTTTGACTCGCTGTCTGCCTGGGCAGAACGAACGTGCACGGGTTTCGTTTTTACAGAAACCACATGATGTGTGTGACATAGTGTTTGTGGGCACTGAGGAGTGGGCACGTTTACTATGTAGTGCGCGCGATCGACCTGAGTCACTTTTATGGGCGCGAGCCCTGTGTGAAGGGCTGTGCTTATATGTGGAGATATGCACTGAGCAGTGGGCATTGTCACTACATTTATAGCACCGTCGGCCGTGGCCGGGACACCGGAAATTACATTCTTTTCGGGAAATATTTGGGTAGCCGTGATAACGGCTTTTGTGTGCAGGCAAGCGGGCAACTGTAAAGGCTTGCGCGTTGCAGAAGACGCTGAGACAGTCACAATTCCTGGAACTGAAAGAGCGGCGCGCTTGGGTGAGAGTTCGGCCTCAGCGGGACTCGTACACCGGCGCTTTCCTAGGAGTGCTAGGATGACTTCGGGGCTTCCGGCCTCACCGTAATCCTCTGCCGTGTTCCCCGCGGCGTGGGGCGACGGCCGGTAGAGCGAGAGCGGGGTCTCGAGCTGCGTTGTTGGTGCTGTTGCGATGAAGCAGCAGGAGGCGGGGGGTGTGGCTGAGAGCTTTGCGAGGCCGGTCTAGCACGACTCGCTGCAGAACCGGAGCGCTTCGGGAGGAAGTGCTTAAATGCTTGAGATGCTTTCTGGTCCTCGACGAATCTCTCAACGAACTCGTTGACAGAAGATCCGAAGAGGCCAGCGGGAGTCAGCGGGGCGTCGAGGAACGCAGTGCGTTCAGACTCTGCCATGTCTGAAAGCGTCAGCCAGAGATGCCTCTCAGCCACAGTAGCGGAAGCCATAACTCGTCCCATGGCCTATGCAGCGGACCTAGTAGCGCGAAGAGAGAGATCCGAAGCGCTCCTCAAATCCGCGAGACAGATAGCCTCAGGTCCCATCTCGTCCAACTTACGGATGAGATCACCCTGGAATATCTGCAGCGTGGCCATGGTGTGTAGTGCAGACGCAGCCTGCCCAGCAGCAGAAAAGATCCGCGCAAGCAGAGATGACGTCATGCGGCAGGCTTTAGATGGCAACACCGCTTTCGTCCGCCGTCCAGCAGAGGGCGGGCAAAGGTGCGTCGCTATCGCCTGTTCCACCGGCGGAAGTGACTGGTAGCCTCTGTTTTTAGCATCATCCAGTGTGGAGAATGCTGGTGAGACAGACGAACGAGTTCGTGCTGAATATGGAGCGTTCCAAGCCTTTGCCACCTCTTCGTGAAGCTCAGGAAGAAATGGGGTGGGCTTTGAGTTCGGAGAAGTACGCTCACCCGGAAGAAAACTACCATCCAGCCGGGAACGAGAGGGGGGCGCTGGTGCAGACCACTCGAGGCCGAGGCTCGTCGCGGCCAGCGTGGGCACTCGCATCAGCTCCTTCTCGATGTCAGCTCGTCTGCTGGGCTTCTGAGCAGAAAGCGCGAGATCCCCGGAGCTCGCCCAGCCTTCGCTGCCCGAAGGACGTGTCCTCTTCCCCCGACGTGGCCCTGAGATCAACTTCCTCGGAAGACGCGGCAGCAGACAGCGGGCGCTGACCATCGGGAAGCGATGCAGGGGAGGCAGGTGAAGCAGGACGAACCGGCGAGCTCGGTCGAGCTGGAGAAGGTTCCGGAATCCGCTGGGAGCGGCGCTTTGTACGGCCGCTGCAGCGCAGCGGGGAATGCAGGCTCTGAGAAAAATGCCAAGTGAGTCCTCAAAGTCACCATTGGCAACAGCTCGCAGTGAGGGCAGCCGCCGTCAGCGAGTGCGAGCGCTGCATGTTCTTCACCCAGGCAGGAGACACAGATGACGTGACGGTCTCCCTTGCTGAGTGGGGCTCTGCACGAGCCGCAAGAAGGCATCTTTAAAAAGACGCAACTCTTTTACTGCGGGCGAACACACACACGAGGATAACGAATGAAAAGGATATAGGCGCCGGAAAGCGCAGCAGGAACGGCAGTGGAAGGCGGCGTTGGCCAGCGGCTTGAGGAATGGCTCGTCCCGCTGAGATGCTATCGGACGACGCTTGCTTCCTCTCGTGATTTCTCGTGATTACGGTTATTACGGATTATGGTGGATTACACCACAGAACCTTTTAAAGTTGTTTTTGACCAAACAACATCGGATCAAAGTTTGTGTTCAAGCCCTGATTGCTCGCTTCCTCTTGAGTGTAGCCTACATTCCATACATTAGGGTTAGCATACACCCATTAATGTATGGATTCCGAGGGACAGTACTTGAATAGCTACATGAAAACACATACCTCTTTGTAGTTTTCTACTTTTGGAGTAACGTTCAGTAAATTAGCATGTAAGATGTGAATCTTTTCCTTTAATTATTGAACAAACAGTGTGTGTACAAACCGAGAACAAGCGCCCAAAGGAGGCGCGATAACTTTTTCTAGTCCATAAATGTTGTTTCTTTTGCTCAAATAGCTTTATAAAAAGCTTATTTTTCAGGCTAGATCAGCCAGTGCGCATGCTCTGTCTTAAAACGCTGACCATTTCTATAGCAACCGGGACTTCTAATGGCAGCTGCAGTGACGCGCTGACTTTACAGATTAGCTATTGGCTCTTTCATTCAGAAGGCGTGGCTCCCTGCAAATGAGCGGGCATATTGAGCATTGCATTTTTCCCCTTTCAAAACTATTTGAGCGACATGTCTTGGGTATTCTATAATCTTTGTTAAGCTTTCTTTCTTTCCATGTAAATTTGGGCAGTATTATGCAAATCTTCCCACACAGTGATGTAGACATGTGGGGGCGTGTTTAAACAAGGTATTTTAAGAGGGTGTGGAACACCCTAAAGAAAAAGGGAAACTTAAAAATCGCATCATATGACCCCTTTAATATATTCTTCCAGAATCGTCATTTAATGTTGCTCGTTATTATTGTATTGGAAAAAATATTAGCATAATGATTAAATTTCAGCATAAAACATAATTGATATCACAGTAAAAGAGATTTAAGCTTAAACGGTCTTTAAAGAGTTTCTTTGTTTAACCAGTTGTCTCCATTTCATATTTTATGTTCTTTTTTTACAATGATTGCTATAGCAAATCCCCTTTTTAAAGGACAGAAGCAAATATCTTTATGAACAACTGTTTTGAATTATGGTGATAAAGTTTTCTTTTTGGCACTTCATCTCTTACTCCTGCCGTTGCACAGAGAGTCACAACTAATCAAATGCATTCATATGGAGAGCGCTGTTGGCCTCTGATGTGTTCAAGCTGGATTTGGCCAGCCCGTTCTCCCTCTGTTTAGGAAAGTGAAAATTCCTGAAGGCACTTCACTTCAGGTTTCTTTTGGGGATCTAAACATGCATGCAGAGACTTTGGTGAACTCCGTCTTAGTTTCTTTGCTTCTAATTTTGCTCTCCACCGTTCAAGGAAGTTTACAGCAGTCACTAAGGTGAGTTTAGCTGTCTTGTTTTTCAATCATTTTGACTTTTACACTGTGCAGCCACGTTTTGCTGACAGACTAAATTTTTACAGATGGGAAAGTTTCTGTTGTGTACTCTCAGCTATAGAACTTGTCTAAGGCTTGTAGATTTCTATCTTAAGCTATTTACTCTTCATTCTTTTTACATTGTAATGTTTTATTTATTTTACTTAATGGCCATTTAAGCCATTTTTTACTGCAAAGAACTTTCGGTATTTCCTTAAAAACGGAAATATATGTACTCTTTGATCTCTTCCTGTGGTTTTGGCTAAGTTCCCCAGTTGCATGACTGTAATTTTGACATTACTTAAGTGGTTTATACATAGCAGGTGCACATTCACCCTTATGTGTACCACAATGCATGTTAATGTATGCGCTTGCTGCACATAATCAGAGAAGGACTAGAATCAGATTGAATATGCTGTTGTGGCTGACAGACTTGTTCCATTTAATTGCAACCATACTGAGCCCCTGAACAGTGTTTGCTTAATTTTTTTTTTTAGTGTATTTTATTACCCTGTAATGTGAGAAAGGCCAACTGCAGAGACAAGAAGCAGGCGAAGTATGTAAGAACACTACCAAATTAAACATTTTTCATTGGTAAACTTGTGGAAAAATGATGAAATACCATTGTTTATTTTCAGTATGATTGTAATGCAATTCTTGTTCTTGACTTTACCAGAATACACTGTAATATACTTTTTGATATTATATTATATTATATTATATTATATTATATTATATTATATTATATTATATTATATTATATTATATTATATTATATTATATTATATTGTCCTCAAATGTAAAGAAACTTGAAGATTAAAGTTATTTTTATTGCTTCCAAATTCAGATCAAGACACATTTTTTTTGGACAGTGTCTACACAAGTTTGCTGTTCTCTGTGGGACTGAGTGCTAGCAGAATGATATCTTATGAGTCATGGCTCCATTTCCACTGAAGTGGTGATTTCCACATGACCTGCATTATAGAGATTTTTTTTATCTTGAAATATTAGCTTGCAAGAAGATACAAACACAAAATCTGATCCATCCTCAGAAACCAAACAAGATTTTTCCTCCAGAAAGCGAGATGAGACTGGTTGTCATTACTGGTGAAAGGGAGGATTACAAACCACCACCCACCCATCCACCATCTGGCATATGTTCACCTTCAGGGAAAGAACATAGGTTTGATGTGGAAGGCAAAGATCACAGGGTGAATGAAAACTCTTGTGTCTTGCAGACAGGTGGGTGGAGAGTGTAAGATCTCCCCTGAATCATCACTGAGGCGCTGTCGGACCCCCGATGGTTTGATCTGTAGTGGGAGAGGTGAGTGTGAGTGCGGGATTTGCATATGCCATGTCACGGAACCCGGAACATTCTATGGACCACGTTGTGAATGCCATGCCTGGATCTGCCCGGCATATGACGGGAAGACCTGTGGAGGTAAGAGCTGTCTCACACTCTCCCAACACAGCATTCCCACTTAGTCCTTCACTTACTGAATGTCATGTTTCAATATCAGGTGAAAAGGCTTTGTAGATTCACATCTTACATGCTAATTTACTGAACGTTACTCCAAAAGTAGAAAACTACAAAGACACACATCCAGCTTCACTAAAGGCCTTCTATGTTCCATCCAATACTGCGTCATTGGCTACAAGGTCTCATTTGAATTTCACAGTGCCTTTCTTCAGCCAAACATAGGCACTTTCAAAGGAGCCTGTTTGAATGCCATGTTGTTGTTGTTGTTGTTTTTTTTTTTTTTAACTGCTTCAAAGGATAATTTTCACAGATACTTCCTTTACTGTGTTGAATGCTATTTTAGTAGCTTCCACCGGATGGTGAGTGTGTGCAAAATTTGGTGTGAGTCCAAAGAAATCTATTAGCAAAGACTCCTGAATAACCTGACTTCCAAACCCTTGACTAACAGCACCATGACCTACCGACAGCTTTGAAACATTTTATAATAAGGACACAGTGGTGCTGCTAGTGTAAGATATTTACACTCCATAGAGAGCAACTGTGACCATCCACTTTCATGCTGCCTTGGTTCTTAAAGTATTATTCCTTTTTATTTATTCCATTGACTTTTTAGAAGTTCTTCAATCAAGACTTCAAAGCCATGAACCAAACCAACAAATGACATATTTTTGCAACATTTTCTGTTTCTACAGTAAAAGTGCCTTCTCTGTTCAGGATTGTGGGTAGTGTAGTTTTTTTTTTTCTGTTGAAAAAGAATATTAAAGATTTTTTTTTTTCAAAGGAAGTTGAAAAATATACATTGCAACTAAAAATATATTTTTTTTCCATAAAGAATATGAATAGGGATTTTACTTACTTTACTGCTATTGCTCTCTATAGCTGTAACATACAGATTTTCTGCACTATTTTCTATACTCTTGAAATTAGCAATCCACCTGATAGACCATGAACAAAAACACCCATCTATATCCATACCACCTCCAGTTCTGATCTGTACACACGAGAGGCTGAGGACCACTAATGGAGATTTGTGAAGCTGGAAAGAAAGATTTATTTGTGGAGGCATGTTGTGAACCAGTGAAGAGCTCATTAGCTTTGGAGCATAGCTGATAATAGGGTTTCTCTCATGGTTACGTGTTCTGAAAATGGAGGCCACATATTAACCAACATTACTTTTTCTTGCCTAATAGCAAGGCTATACTGCACATCTCTGTCAAAATACCCTACATCTCATCCTTTAAAGATAAATCTGTTTTTTTAGTTAGTTCATGGCAGTTTGGGATATTCTGGACCTGAATTTTGATGTTTTGTGCCAATGATGTTTTGTGCCAATTGTTCACATCCCTTCACTTCACTGTGAAGTTTTAGAATAGCATCAGATGAAATATATACCCCAAATGCCGTGAGAAAGGCAGTTTGTCTTCTGTTCAATCTTTTTGACCATTGCACAAAAATGTCAGGACGTGAAATCTGAGCAGCATTGTTTGTATATTGCTTTGAAACACTGTCTTGTCATTTCAATCAGCATACAGGGCAAATAAGGTCTTGTTTATGTGCTCTAGTTTTATAGCCACAACCAGCTCTTTTGACAAACATATAGTAGTCCCTGACAATAAGCTGCATTTCTTTGCCTTCATTTTATAATAATTTGATTTCTCATTACAAGATCTGCATGATAAGTGGAGCATTTAATAAGAAATTGCGGTTCTGACTTAAGAAGAAAAACCTGTCTTGGTCTCTGGAGAGTTGCATTTGTTCAGGGAGACTCCATAAATCATTTTGCTTAAAAACACCTGTTTTTGTTCACTGACAAATAGATAGACATGATAGCATATCTTGTCCCAGCAGTAAGACTGCAAACTAGGACTTTAGGGTGCACAAAAATACACAATGTTTTCACCTGACAGCTGGTCACAGGCTGTGTGTGTGATTTCTTTTTTGTGGGTTTGTTCGCATCTCCAGTGTTTCAATTGACTACATGTGATTAACATATGTGAATATTTATTTTTCATTTGTTGTCACCAAATAGCACAAATCCAAATGTACAAGCATTTCAATGGGATTTGAATTGTTTGTACAGACTGGAAAAAATGGAGCACAATTTCATGGTTTTCTTCTCTTTTTATGTGACCTGGTTTTGCTTTTGTCTTCTACTTTATGGGGACAGAGCTCAACGTGGCAGTTCCATTCCATTTTCCTCACTCATTTTCCCCTCTCTCAAAACAAGTTAATTGGGGTTTCAAGAAGCCACGTGAAAGATTTGGCACAGCGCTGCATTCACTTTTTCCTCTATAGCTCTTTTCCATCTGTAGAAATTCTCTCAGTGACTTGGTGTGACCTTCAGTTTTGATCCTGCTGTGTGATGCATTGTCCTTTTTTTCAAGCAAGTGTTGCCATCTAGAGACCTTTCCTCTCCAATGAGGTATTTGTGAAGAACAGATTTATGTTCATTTATGTTCACAGAAAGTTATTTTATATGCATCAATGTATATCAATGGTTGTGATTTATGATACCCTTAAAATCTTTAGCTTTTTTAATGTGCTAGACTGAGTGTGTCAGAAGAGTGATATTCCATGTTTTCAGGTCCCAGTGGAACTCTGTCAAGATGTGTCTTTTTGTTGTTGGACTTCTGTTCTTCCCAAGAACATTCTGATGGGGAAATGACATATCATCAATATCATATAACCTTTCTTTTACCTTGAATGCCACATATTTAAAAAGCTGCCTTGCACAGTCTAATAAAGACATTTGCACATACAATGAGTAACCAATAGCACTTTTTAAAGTGCTTAGATGAAGTGTGCCAATAGTTTTCTTACATATATGATGAGCTTGACAACAGTGTTTGTGGTTCTGGTAAACAAACATGTGCATTCTAGCAAGCCTCTGTCACCATATAGTTTGAGTGCTAGCTCAGGCAGCAGGTCTGATTCATACTTCAAATTACATGGAAAAGGTCACATGCCTTCCAGATCAGTATGCATTTGGGGATACAAAGGAACAGGAAATTGTGTCCGAACAGGGGACAACACTGTCATTTCAGCAAATATGAATGATGATGCCAAAATGACACTTTCATTTCCTCTCTGGTATTTCATCCAATTAATAACACACTATCAAATGTCAGGTGAGAGGAAATAGGGAAAAGATGAACATGACATGGGCCGGACATGAATGCACATCTCCAGTGCTATACTGCTCAAAATGCTAGACCACAGATCTGTCAAGTATCATTAATCATAGATTGTCTATAAACGTATTACACTCAGTGACCCTCATTCATTACACGATTTGGCCTGTCTTCATCGCTGCAGGTCTGCTGTAGGTATGCAGCATTATTAACCAGGACAGATGTCTCCCTCACACCCAGCCCAGCCTAGCACATAATCATTTCATGCTCTACAACGCAATGCAGGAGAACAACAAGGGGAAATAATTACCTCAATGTCTTGTTTTATACAAAGCTGCTGTTTAACAGGCTTAGAGGATAAAATGTCTTCAAGATAAAGCTAGCACATAAAGGCCCTGGTTT
Organism: Carassius carassius; assembly: GCF_963082965.1. NCBI lineage: Eukaryota > Metazoa > Chordata > Actinopteri > Cypriniformes > Cyprinidae > Carassius > Carassius carassius. The sequence goes on from NC_081765.1 coordinate 21,823,957, forward strand.
ACTAAAGGTTTGTGTGGATAAAAACTTGTGCAAACTTCAATGAATGAACAAAGAGCCTGCTGGAAATTGCATGTTTTGTAATGCATAAAAAAATCTTGTCGGTTTTTGTGGACGTTCCTTAATGGAATTTCTTGTGCCATTTCTCTTAAACTGCATTGTGTCTCAATCCAGTGTTAAACTTGTTCGAGTAATTTCTCGGTGCAGCCCTGTTTTATTTATGTATTTATTGGTTTATTTTTTCTCATTATGATATGTAGAATTAGGCTGCATTTACACTAAAAAGTCATTGGTGCAGAAACAATTTTCACTCATAAATAGCTAATAAATTTCACAAATAATTACAAAGAAATGAGCAATTAACAAATTGGATTAAATGTCACATTTTAAAGTAGAAAGACGTTACTTGTGAGCCAATTGTTTGTTACAGTTTCCTTTTGTTTAGTGATTTAAAGATGTTGACTGAAACGGAAAAAAGAAGGCATATTTTTTAGAAAAACAAGCAAACAAAAAAAAAGTTTATCTTCTGGAGATAAAAGATATCTTCTGAAAACAGTAAATACATTCTTGAGCTGAAAATGTTAGCATTCTAAAATGAGCTGGATGCTGCCTAGAGACAACAGTGCCTGTGATTCTGAGACAATACTGTCTATTCTAGTTTCCCAAAACAAATTATTGTAATCAGAGTTTACACCCCATCTTCCTATGTCAGTATTTAACAGAGATGGGACCAAGTCACACATGTGCAAGTCTCAAGTAAGTCTCAAGTCTTAACCTTCAAGTCTCAAGTAAGTCCCAAGTATTTTTTTCTTGGGCAAGTCAAGTCAAGTCAAGTCCTGTAGTAAGTCAAGTCAAGTCCAAGTCACCTTATTATTGTAATTTTACCTGCAGAATCTGATCTTAATAAAGTTAAAAGACAAGATATAAGTAACTGTCAGTAAATTAAAATAATTTGGATTTGCATTGTAAATACTCATGTTCAGTAAACATGGAATCAAACAAAATTGTAACTTCATAAAATTATTTATTTTTCACTTCTGCCGACAGTGTTTGAAATGTTTTACATTTTCAACATTGAGTCCATAAAACAAATAACAGCTAAACATCCAACAGACTCCTCTCTGAACACCTCTCTCTCTTTCTGTAACACGACTAACATGACATTCAGCCAAGTATGGTGACCCATACTCAGAATTTGTGCTCTGCATTTAACCCATCCGAAGTGCACACACACAGAGCAGTGAACACACACACACACACACTGTGAGCACATACCCGGAGCAGTGGGCAGCCATTTATGCTGCGGTGCCCGGGGAGCAGTTGGGGGTTTCGATGCCTTGCTCAAGGGCACCTAAGTCGTGGTATTGAGGGAGAGAGCACTGTACATGCACTACCCCCACCCACAATTCCTGCCGGCCCGAGACTCGAACTCACAACCCTTCGATTGCAAGTCTGACTCTCTAACCATTAGGCCACGACTTCCCCTCAAACACAGTTTACATACAACATTAAACTCTCTTACATTTCTCCTCTCTCTCTCTCTCTCTCTCTCTCTCTCTCTCTCTCTCTCTCTCAAGTTCAAGTTTAAGTTGCTTTATTGGCATGACATTTGAGTTACAGTATTGCCAAAGCATTTAGATACAGAATAAAATATAAAATATGATTACAATAAAATACAATTCAATCAAAATAGCAGCAGCAGATAATATTTCTAATATTAATAATAGTAATTATATACAATTAAGAATATAAAATAAAACAGTTGAATACAATAAATTATCCCTTTCGTATGGTGTGTATGGTGTATAAATATTTAGCAGCTATTGTGACTGCCGTCTCATTCTCTCCAAGTATATAGAGTAGTTTCTCCGAGTCATTTAGAGACAAGAATGAAGGATTCAAAGCTTCAAACTGTGGGAAGAATGTTTCTCTTGTAGTGCTGTATTTGGGACAGACCAGAAGGAAGTGTTTCTCATCCTCTGTTTGATTCAGCTCACAGTGTTTGCACAGTCTCTCTTCTCTCGGTAGCCAGGATCTTTTATGTCTACCAATCTCTATTTCCAAATCATGATCACTGAGTCGATATTTTGAAAGGATTTGTCTTTCTTTTAATGGCTTTAGTGATAAGTAATTTGCCAGTTTTGTGGTTCTGTTTAGGGCCGAATAACACTGGAGTTTGGTTTGGAGCTCAAATTCATTTTTTCATTTTTCATCTTAATTATACTTCAGATTTTTGTCAATTAGTTTCTGAATGTTGGGGTTGTGATTGGAGTCAGACTCAGTTTGGGTTTCCTTCATCAGGTAAAGCACGAGTGTGTTTCTCTCTCTCTCTCTCTCACACACACACACACACACACACACACAGCTCTCTCTCAGAGTATATCCGTAAGTCATTACCTCCATTACAAGGTATTGCACTTGCAAAATATAAGATTCGAGAGAGTCTTGTCTGCAAGCCGAGCACGATGTGGCCTATCCCACCATTTATGCGCCACCGGCATGCGCGCTCATAATGGAAGCAACGCGGTCGCGATGCACACGCGGTGCGACACGCTCGTTTTTTTCCAATCGCGTCCGCATCGCATCGAGTTAAAAACATCTCAACTTTTCAGAGAGCCGCAAGGGCACCGCTGGTCATGTGACAAGAACCAATCAAGCAGCTTCATCCTTTCCCGTAACAACGTTAAAAGCTCAGCCAAGATGAAGGAACAGTTGATCATAGCTGTATATGGATTGCCATTTTTAAATAAATTTAGTAGCAGAGCTACTGCAAGCGACTTTTAGTGCTGCAAATCCATTTATCCTTTGCTCTTCATGGAGAGAGCGCGTCATGGTTGCTTAGCAACGGCAGACGCCTCAGGGGCGCAACTGCCCGAGCGCTTTGGAAACAAGGAGAAAGTGGCGCGCCGCGATTTCCACGCGTTTTTAGGCGCGAATTATTGACGACAAAAGCGATGACCCTCGGTACCCCTCAAGCTGAGATGTTGATGTGATGTGATATCTGATCTAAGTGGGCGTGGTGTGCGTAAGGTAGAGAGGGCATGACTGATGATAGTGTCCCGATCCAGTCATGACAACGCGATTCTCAGCCTGCGCTCCAGCTGAGTAATCAAATTTATTTTTAAAAAATAATTTATATATTTTATATTCAAACTGAAAACATGATGTGATTAACACTCAAGTCATTCAAGTCATCCTGTCTCAAGTCAAGTCAAGTCCCGAGTCTTTAACTTCCAAGTCCGAGTCAAGTCTCAAGTATTTTATTTTTTGTCAAGTCAAGTCACAAGTCCTAAAAATAGCGACTCGAGTCGACTCGAGTCCAAGTCGCCAAGTCACAAGTCCCCATGTCTGGTATTTAACATGGACAGCACTGTCTGCAATTGGAACAGCTATTAGCATCTGATGACTCATTAATCTGCTCGCCGTCTACAATTTATCTGATGTGGACACACTGTCTATTAATACTGTTTCACAGCTGTTTAGAGTGAGTCATAAGGCTCATGGATATGGCCGTCTTGGCCCATCAGCTGGGAAGGGGTAAATTATGCCCCTGGTGGCACAGAAGCCAGGACACGGTGGACAGCAAGGACCAAACTCTTCCTCCCACATTTAGGTGGGTGGCAGTTAATGTCAAAGTGATTGTGTCTGCATGTAGGATGGCATCAAATGACTTTCAAGAGAAACATGACTACGAAAGTTAATAACATATTAAATGGCACTAAAGAAGAAATGTGTAACTTCTTAGCTTTGTTCTTGTTTTTAGAATACTGTTGCTGCCTTCTGTAGAACTATTATAGCTGAACTTGTTTAAAAACCGTTATTGTGTTTATGTATTTTTATTTTATTGTATTTTACTTTATTAATTTACTCATTAGCTTTTTTGTCTCATCAATTCCCTTTTAATTTTTACAATTTTCCCGCAGGTTAAACAGGGGGTTTAACAAGTGAGCAAAAAAAATAAAATGTTCATTTGTCCTTTTATTTAAGGCCACTGGTGTTCTCAATGTTAAAAACTAGTCATTTAAAAACCCATTAAAGGTCAAATATTGGTTCAGAGGAAGATACCCCACCACATTTAAACCATTATTCTGTAAAGTTTGGTAATGTCTAAAACTGCACCAGTCACACTGAACATGTAGTTCCACTGCTATAACAACCTGCCTGATGTAGTGATGAGGAATGCCTTGTTAAAAGATCACATCATAGCCAAGGTCCAAAATAGCTGGGCTCATTTCTTAACAATTTACAGTACCAATTTACTTTTAATCTATAGGGCACAAGACAGATGTATGCTCCATTTGGCATTAGCATAAATCTTGCCTTTCCCTCCAGACTGGCTATAAAACCACTGAATGTTTGTGACAAGCAGCCAAGACTCTCTGGTAATGAGTACATGAGCAGAACAAGGCTATTGTTAAGGACTGATGGATAGCACTTGAAGGCTACATCAAATTTACATGATGGATAAGTGCAGGGAGTGATTGAAGATGACACTTCAGAATGTGCTAAGGGAGCTGAACTTACTATAACAGGATATATTTGTAGTGTATTTTGTCTGCCCTTTTTTTTTTTACATCCATTTTCATCCATAGAGTCAAGAATAATGATAGGCAATCATAACAATGGTCTGACATAGAAAAATAATCCCACTTTTGGTATTATGGCATGCATATTAATAGGAAGAAATAGGAGAAGCCAGAAAAGAAAGAGGAAGTGGTGGGAAATTAATGAAAAAGTTCATTTAAGTATTTGTAATAAATAGAATTGCTTATATTTTCTTGTAAGTGAGCTTTGTAGAAAAATCTGAAAATTTTTCTTGTCATTATTGACTTAGCGACACACAACTGCCTATAGAAATAAGTGGAACTGTGAAACTGCAGGACAGAGGTATTAAATCCATTTATGTCTGTCCAACAAGAGTTCAATGGTGTGAGAAGCATTAAAGTGATTTTTACTGACCCTGTGGTTGCAAAGATCTGCAGAACTTCATGACTCAACCTAAGCCAGACACATTCAGTTCTGTTCCTGGACGGCCATGTCCCAGAAAGTTTAGTTCTGAGGCTTATGTAACACTTCAGAACCAACTAATCAAGGTCTTCAGGATTACTGTATTATTACACGCAGGTGTGTTTGATTAGGATTAGAACTAAGCTCTGCATGTCAAGCAATCGAATATTTCCCTCACCTAAGCTTTGCTTTACTTTGTTATTTAATTTGATTTGATCTATTAAGTCAACTGCACAAAACTATTAGATCATTCTTTTAATACTTAATTTTCTTTCATGGTTTTAAAAAGGATGTCAAGCAATCTGCCTCATTTGGCAAGCTTCTACCATATGGCACATAAATTTGTCATTGGCATCCGCAACAAAAAATATGGACAATGTTTTCATCTCCATTTTAACACTTCATAAGCCCATTTATTTCACTTTGTTAACCATGAGCAATTTTATGGCTAGAACGTCATTTAACAAATGGGTTAACAAATTGTCTTCACGGGCATTAACGTCTGAACACGACCTGTTCAGGGATGACCCTGTGATCCAGTCTGACTGAGCATTTTTCATTTTAATGAGTTCAAAATTTAAACAAGTGTAAAAATAAAATACTTTTACACTGACCAGTTTGCACACCTCTAGTGTATAGGGTTGTGCAATTGCATGATACCGATAGTGTGGAAGTGAACCAGAAGGAATCTTCAACACCTTTTAGCTGTGAAAAGCACACATGTGAGAAACTCCCATCCTCCTCTTTGTCAAGATTTCCTAGGTAGGCATGCACACATGGAGAGTATTAATGTCTTTCACATCACCCTGGCCTTCACCCATCTCCAAACACCTTCAAATGTGTTACTAATCACAAACTTGATCTCATAGTACGCTCCTCCAACACAGTATCACTTGTTATCAACCCATAACAGTATGGGCCTGTACCATGACCGCTTGTTACTCAAAACAATCAATAACTGTATTCTGTATGTGTGTCCAATGCAGATAATGGGATATGCAAATGTGGAAAGTGTTTCTGTGATGAAAACTGGTTTGGGGAATCCTGTCAGTACCATGAGGAATGTTCACTCTCCAGCAAAACCAGTAAAGACCTCTGTCGCAATGTCCAGGGTGTAGTTTGCTCCAATGCAGGTAAGATGTATATGATATTTGATATTGCATGGGGACCTATAAATAATAGAACTAAAGGTCAAGATATGTGGCATGCAGTTGTCCAAACATTATTTCTGGGTGGTCTAGAAAATAGCAGCCTGCTTGTATTTCACACCTTGCCCCAAACCCTGTACTTAACCTTTACACTGACCTGAACATTAACTTTAGGTGATGCATCTGTATGTTTTTAGCAGGGGGCCCAGCTGGTTGTACACTGTAAAAAGTTTAACTATTATTTACTCAATTTTATTGGTGAAACATTTTTACACTCAAAAAAATTGAGTAAATTTTAAAGCTGTGAAATCAATGAAATATACTGTATGAATTGAGTAAATGCAAGTAAAAGAATTAAGTAAATCTGAGTAACTGCATCTGGTACATTAACAAATAAAATTGAGTAGAAATAATTGAACATTTAAACATTTAAAAACAATATTTATGAGTAATATTAACTGTTTTTATTAATGAGTAATATTAACTTTTTATTTTCTCTAAACCTTTGTAAAATAGTACTCCACACAACCACCAGTATACATGACATTGGCCTTTATTGTCAATGAGTACAGCAATAGAGCACATTTTACACTGTATACAATATTGCCTACATTTAAACTCATTTAACAAACATTTTATAAGTAAAAATTAAATATTTAAAAATTCAGGTAGCCTAATTCAAGTGTAATCAAATCAACCCAATATCCACCGGATCAGCGCTGGTCCTCGTGCTGGAGACGGACTCGCCTCTGTGGGTGAACTTTGAACTTCATACCGCCGTCCTGCGTTTCACTCACAGCCGATAGATACTGCGAGTGACTGACATAACCTGCCAATAAACAAACAGTGACAGTTCTGAGGACATTTTATCATCCGAATGATAATAATTATATTTATTATCATTAGGAATGAAGTCATGTGTTTATGCAAAGCATTTCAATCATGCAAAAAGACAGGCGCGACTCTCGTTTAGGTGTCGAATTACGCCTCTGTATGTTGTTTTGCATTAAATATGATTTAAAGCACAGTAAAGATTTTATAGATAAAATAAAACATACACAAACCTGAATTACACAGAGGAAATGCACCAAATCTGCAACGCTGAGAAGAGAGCTGTTGTCTGGAGACTGGAGAGTTCAAACTGCCCGCGCTCACTGACACTGACTCAACCAACCGTCGAGTTGTCGTCAGGTCAGAGGGTGGGGGAGGGGTGCATTGTTTTAATTGAGTAAACTTACTCAAATTTTAAGAGTGTGTTAAATATATTAATAATATTGATTTGAATTAAGTAATATTTTTGTTTCTTGAAACAGATCAGTTTAATTCAACATTCTCAAATATTTTGATAGAAATTTCACAAATATATTAAGTATATTATAAAGAAATAATTGGTTAGTCAAATACTAAATAATTTTATTGAAAACAACTTAAATATATCTGTAAATTTTAGATAAAATGAACTGTTGGATTTTTACTCAATTATTTTGGTATGTTTAACTCAAACAATCAAGTACACCATATTCAGAGATTTTATTAAGTTAATAAAGTAAAACATTTCTGTAATATTTACTAAGCCACAGAATTATTTTTTACAGTGTAGATAGGCCTGCTATGTGACACTATGTCATTAATACATGTGTGAACGTGAAAATGATGTGTATCAGGATTTGGCAAAATCCACAATTTAAGAATCAGCTTGTTTTAGGAATCATTTTTATGTACACTTCCACTTGAAAAATTAATATGAAATTTTATCAATTAACTATTAATTTTGGGTTTACTTATTCCTATATGTGTAGATTTTCCCCCTCAAATTATTATGATTATAATTATTATATTGACAATCGAGATGGTTTAGGGCTGAGCTGGACCGCAGACTGAAGGCAAAAGGGCCAACAAGTGCTAAGCATCTCTCTGGGAACTCCTTCAAGACTGTTGGAAGACCATTTCAGGTGACTACCTCTTGAAGCTCATCAAGAGAATGCCAAGAGTGTGCAAAGCAGTAATCAAAGCAAAAGGTGGCTACTTTGAAGAACCTAGAATATGACATATTTTCAGTTGTTTCACACTTTTTTGTTATGTATATAATTCCATATATAATTCCACATGTGTTAATTCATAGTTTTGATGCCTTCAGTGTGAATCTACAATTTTCATAGTCATGAAAATAAAGAAAACTCTTTGAATGAGAAGGTGTGTCCAAACTTTTGGTCTGTACTGTATATATATACAGGTCCTTCTCAAAAAAATTAGCATATTGTGATAAAGTTCTTTATTTTCCATAATGTAATGATAAAAATTAAACTTTCATATATTTTAGATTCATTGCACACCAACTGAAATATTTCAGGTCTTTTATTGTTTTAATACTGATGATTTTGGCATACAGCTCATGAAAACCCAAAATTCCTATCTCAAAAAATTAACCTGGAGGCCCAGGATGCTTCGATAGCGGCCTTAAGCTCATCCAGAGTGTTGGGTCTTGCGTCTCTCAACTTTCTCTTCACAATATCCCACAGATTCTCTATGGGGTTCAGGTCAGGAGAGTTGGCAGGCCAATTGAGCACAGTAATACCATGGTCAATAAACCATTTACCAGTGGTTTTGGCACTGTGAGCAGGTGCCAGGTCGTGCTGAAAAACGAAATCTTCATCTCCATAAAGCTTTTCAGCAGATGGAAGCATGAAGTGCTCCAAAATCTCCTGATAACTAGCTGCATTGACCCTGCCCTTGATAAAACACAGTGGACCAACACCAGCAGCTGACATGGCACCCCAAACCATCACTGACTGTGGGTACTTGACACTGGACTTCAGTCATTTTGGCATTTCCTTCTCCCAGTCTTCCTCCAGACTCTGGCACCTTGATTTCCGAATGACATGCAAAATTTGCTTTCATCCAAAAAAAGTACTTTGGACCACCGAGCAACAGTCCAGTGCTGCTTCTCTGTAGCCCATTTCCTGCACACGCCTGTGCACGGTGGCTCTGGATGTTTCTACTCCAGACTCAGTCCACTGCTTCCGCAGGTCCCCCAAGGTCTGGAATCGGTCCTTCTCCACAATCTTCCTCAGGGTCCGGTCACCTCTTCTCATTGTGCAGCGTTTTTTGCCACACTTTTTCCTTCCCACAGACTTCCCACTGAGGTGCCTTGATACAGCACTCTTGGAACAGCCTATTCGTTCAGAAATTTCTTTCTGTGTCTTCACCTCTCGCTTGAGGGTGTCAATGATGGCCTTCGGGACAGCAGTCAGGTCCTGTCCTTGAGAAGGAACTGTATATATATATATATATATATATATATATATATATATATATATATATATATATATATATATATATATTATGATGACATGTACAGCATGTAGACAATTCATAATGAAATATAAAATGACACTTACCATACATATTTAGAATTGTATTCTATCTGCATCTAGTTTGCAGGCTCATTTCAAATTCAGGAATTCTCAGTTCATTCTCTGATAAAGTCTAAATGGCATGCAATTCCATATCCCTTGGGTCTGGAGAGTTTGTGTGAGTCGGTGTGTGTCTTCATATGTAGAAGTATGCTGCTGTGGAGCAGTGTGACAGCATGAGATCTGTGGGTTTTGACATTGATGTGTCTGACCGACAGGCACCTGTCACTGCGGCAGCTGCATGTGCCATAATCCCGATGTGAAGAGCCTGATCAGTGGACGCTACTGCGAGTGTGACGACAGCGAGTGTTTGGATGAAGACTCTGTAGAAGTGTGTGGAGGTATGATCACAGGGTGACCAGTGCTTTTAAGTGAAAGTGACGTGACATACAGCCAAGTAGGGTGAGCTATACTCAGAATTCGTGCCCTGCATTTAACCCATCCAAAGTGCACACACACAGCAGTGAACACACACCCAGAGCAGTGGGCAGCCATTTATGCTGCAGCGCCCGGGGAGCAGTTGGGGGTTCGGTGCCTTGCTCAAGGGCACCTAAGTCGTGGTATTGAAGGTGGAGAGAGCGCTGTACATTCACTCCCCCCACCTACAATTCCTGCCGGCCCGAGATGTGAACTTGCAACCTTTGGATTAGGAGTCAGAATCTCTAACCATTAGGCCACGACTTCCTAATAACCGTAACCCAAAAGTTGCAGGTTCGAGTCTCAGGCCCGGCAGGATCTGTGGGGTTTGACATTACAGTTCTAGACTGATCTACAGTGACACAAAATGTTTTTATACACATTTCCATTAATTTTACTGTTTTACCCTATACTGCATATTAGGGCTGTGTTCAAAATATCGATATGACGATGTATCGTCACACTCTGTCAAGAATTTTTTTGGTCAACTATACTTTTAAAACCTGACACTTGCCTACACCAGATGTAAGCGTCATGTTAAAAGCAAATAGAAACCATTATAATCACTGACGCTGTTTACAGTGGACACAAATGCCCATTCAACCTGAGTCTATGTGCTCGAGTTTCCTGACAACAGGACAAATAGTGCTTTGACACATTGGGTTTAAAAAAGTTAATTAACATTGTTATTAGATTTCTTTGGGGAAAAAAAACTTACCACCTTGTGTAATTTTCATTTATCTTACACAAGTAAATATACTGTATATGACATAAAAATGAAAGCCACTTTTAATGCTGGAAATCCATTTTAGAAAAGCATATGGTTTTCAATAGCATGATATACAAATTATTGACATCCTCATTCACTTAATGCAATTGCCATACCTGCATGTTGTCAACAATAATAATGATGATATATATATATATATATATATATATATATATATATATATATATATATATATATATAAATAATAATAATCTGAAAACTCTGAAACTGAATTTCTATCTTCTCACTTCCTGTGTTCGTGGTTGCAGGCCATGGAAAGTGTTACTGTGGAAACTGTTATTGCTCGGCTGGTTGGCATGGAGATAAATGTGAATTCCAGTGTGACATCAGCCCATGGGAGAGTAAGCGGAGATGCACATCTCCAGATGGCAAGATCTGCAGCAACAGAGGTCTGTCTTTGTGCAAGCATTTACCTTATTCTGACATAACCAATATTTTCAGTCACCTTATAACTTTACCTAATAATAGATTCACTTAGGTTATCCTTAATGCTACTGCAGGGGCATCTAAATCAAACTAGAATTTTATTTGAGGGGTTTTCCACAGAGAATCTGTACTGAAATAAGTCTAATTGTTCCATCAGTTGTATACAACATAAGTAATTTCACCTGACAAGCACAAATGAGAGTGGGACAATGCATTCTCCATTAAGACACGTCAGGCTGCCAAAAAAGCTTTGGCACTCCAATTGCCGGTGAGCCTCAAGGGAGCTTCTCTCAAATTGATTACAACAAAAGGGTGAAGTGGTACACAGCATAAACTCAACCTCCGTCTGAACCACTGTCTGTGGTTAAGTAATCTGCCCGCAAACCGTGTCCACTCATCAGAAGCAACCATGCTGCTTTTCTGCCTCAAAAGGTTTCTGCAGCATTTAACCAGTAGTTACACATTCCAAGTGTTCCTAGTTTGTTACACTTTCCAATAGAGTATACAATCCCTCATGGCCTTCCTTAGGCATACTTATCCATACTTTTGATCATGTATGTATTTTTATCATCCTATTTAATTTCTGTTGCCCTAGAAGAGTGAACTTAATAGTTCCAGTGCACATAGTGAAAGATATCCATTATTTTTGGGCTCTTTTAAGCAATCCAGCCTCATTTTGTGTATTTTATATTCTGTTAATTATATGTTCAGCACAGTGAATGGCAGGTGTCAGTGGATCGCTGCTATTGTGTGAAATGACAGCCTCTTTCAGTCAGTCAACCTCTCAATCCATGATATAGCTTGCCCTTCACTTTGAAATACAACCATGCAAAGTTATAGATTTAAAAACCTTTTGGAAAAAAAAGCATTAAAAAAGCAAAAATGCTTGGGTTTTAAAACAACTAATGAAAGCTACTTTTTAAAACCAGTCCAGAATTTAGTAACACATGTGCAAAGCTCTTATTGGCAGAGTCTATTAAATGTTATTCTGACACATATGGGATGCCAAAGGGAGGCCTGAAAAGGGGACAACTTGCAGACAGGCCAGTAAGTAAAGAGTTTACATTTACAAATTATGTCTATAAAGAAAGCTAAGCTGGTTGGTCCCTTAGATGGGATAAAGACGTTCTCAGTCTGGTCAAGGTGTTGAAACGCTATCCCAGACAGAAATCTTAGAGGTAGAGACAGATAGGACGTACAGTATAAGATGTAAAGCTGAAGTTTATTAACAAAGCAGTGTTAGAATGTGATTGATAATGGAGACAAGTGGCGTAGTTGATTTATATATAGTATAATATCAATAAAATATAAACATTTGCTTTTTCTTTTGATCAGTTGAATGTATCCTTGCAGGATAAAATTATTTATTTTAAAATGAAAAAATCTTACAGAACTCAAACTTCTGAATGTTAATGTATAAAAATGTATTTTAAACACATTTACATATTTATGTACTTAATAAAAATGCCCTGCAATTGTTTTTTTTTTTTATACTAAACTGGTATACTTAAAGTCTGCTAAATTGAAAACTGGTATACTTAATGTCTGCTGAATGCACTTTAATTGTGGGTAGTACTGCTTAAGTCCAACAAATGATATACTGAAGTATATTTGATTGTGCTTAAGTAGAACGTGCATGTATATTTTAGGTACACTTTAAATATCTTGCATTTAAAGATCAATATTATTTAAAGTTCATACAAACCTCATCAGTAGTGACATTATAACATATATTAGGCTTAATGCATTGTGCACAAATAATACTCCAATTAATGTTTAATTTAAACCAATTAAATCAATTAATATATATTTTTATATCAATAAGTATCGAGCGATATGTCAGTAAATATGTATACTCAGTATGAAATAAATTTATTACTTTTGTACTAGGGCAATATTGACCGATGCAGATTTAAAATTAGCTAATATCGGCTAATAACCGATATTGTGGAGCTCTAATTTACCGAAGGTTAGAGATGGTTCTGTAATGATTATATAACTAGCATTTGGAAGACACACTTGGGCTTCAATTAATCACTTCTTCCTTCCCTCAATGGACTCCCACTGAGTCCTAACCCAGTGTAAGTAAGTCACTGATAAGGTTACTGAAGTGTGGGCTACTACATGTATCACTGTATTTGCTTTTCTTAGTTTTACACTAAGGCACAATATACTCTTACAAGCATGACTTTAATAATACAGCTCATTCCATTTATTTAAGCATTTTCAGGAGGTTGCATAATGCAAATCAAGCGCAATGTAAGGTCTATATTCACAAGAGGACAGATCTTTGACAGGCCTTTAAATTGTGGCAACTACAGTGGTTTAGCCCCCTGCTCACAGGACGCCAGCTGGCTCACTTCCTAGTGTGCTTTCACTGCACAGATAAGAGAAAACAGGATTTCCAGTTGTGCTTCAACTGGTCTGACTTGGATTCATCAGAGTGGAGGTGTTTCCCGCAGCTCTGTGTTGCCATGACTGTCGCCCCAGCAATAGATTACCTGGAATTTAGAGTAAGCATCCTCATCAATCCTTGCCATGCATGGCCTCTTTATTGTCAGCTGGGCTCTGGAGGATTTGGCCCCCAGGAGAAATTTGGCTTTCCTTGTCAGCATCACTTCAATTATAGTGCTGTGCAGCTAACTGTTTCAGTCAGCCCTAATCCTCCTAACACAGGCAAAACAATTTGAACTCATATTCCAATGAACGAAAAATGGCCTTACCTGGCACGGACCCTTTGGTTTTAAAACATAAACATAGTCTGTCCTAAAAGTAATTCTTTAATAAAAACTTTTAAATAATTTAATTTAAAAAATCGAAATACTGAGAAAATCGCCTTTAAAGTTGTCCAAATGAATTCATATTACTAATCAAAAATTAAGTTTTGATATATCTACGGTACAAAATTTACTAAATATCTTCATGGAACATGATATCTACTTAATATCCTAATGATTTTTGGCATAAAAGAAAAATCCATCATTTTGACCCATACAGTGTTTTTTTGGCTATTGCTTAAAATATACCCCAGCGACTTAAGACTGGTCCAGTGTCACATATATCACAATTTCCACAAAAATATTAAACAGCACAGTTTTCTAGGCCTATTGCAATGATCTTTTGGCAGGTCACCTCTGTTTATCAACTTGCACATGCTACCAATAGCTTCTCACATAAAATTCAAGGCATTGATGTTTGCATACAAAACCACCACTGGCTCTGCACCCCTTTACCTAAATTCATTACTTCAGACTTATGTGCCCTCTAGAAGCTTGCGTTCTGCAAGTGAACATCGATTGATTGTGCCATCCCAAAGAAGCACAAAGTCACTTTTACAGACTTTTAAACTAAATGTTCCCTCCTGGTGGAATGACCTCCCCAACTCAATCCGAGCAGCTGAGTCCTTACCCATCTTCAAGAATCGGCTAAAAACACATCTTTTCCATCTTTATTTGAACCTTTAACTTTAGCACTCACTATTCTAATTCTATTCTTTTTATTTATTATATTATTTAAAAGCCCCTGCTATGTGTACTGCATTTAAGCTAACTGAGACTTGTTATTGCACTTATATATCATTGATCTTTTGTTGTTTTTGATTGCTTCCAATGTCCTCATTTCGCTTTGGATAAAAGCATCTGCTAAATGTTTAAATGTAAATGTTTTCCACTAATAATAATAAGTAATGTTTCCTGACCACCAAATTGGCATATTAGAATGATTTCTGATGGATCATGAGACAATGAAGATATTTATTCATTATAGTAATATAATGAAAATTCAGCTTTGCATCACAGGAATAAATTAAATGTTAAGGTCTAAAATCATTTTAAATTGTAAATAATTCACAACATTACTGTTTTTACTGTATTTTTAATCAAATAAATGCAGTCTTAATGAGGATAAGAGACCTATTATGAAAACATCATAAAAGGTATTCTAAGGTATCCATGACCTTTTAAAGTAATTTTCAGTGAGCAATGATGGCTTAAGAAAGGCTTGTTTGAGCATTTTTTTAAATGTTAAAAACAGTTTAATGAAATTATCCAAGAAGATATACATTTTTTGAATGAATAAGCACCACAATAAGCCTCTTTTATTAAATAACGTTGTGGCCTTTGTGGTATTTTTTATATTTACTTTAGTCTTACTTTACTCCTCTAAAGTCTTATATAAATTTGAGAGTCATGCCTGTTAATATGCCTGTAGACATGCCTGTTAATAAATTCCAAACATAAATCTAGCCTAGTGTGACTCTCAGAGGAGGTTTACCATACTTTCACCGTCTTTGTAGGCACATGTGTATGTGGCGAGTGCACTTGCTATGATGTGGATCCCTCAGGAGACTGGGGTGACATCCATGGAGAGACCTGCGAGTGTGACGAGAGAAGCTGCCATGCCGTGTACGACAGGTACTCAGATGACTTCTGTTCAGGTGAAGCAAAAATTGAAACATTTCTGTAAAACATCTCATTCTTATTATCACTTTATGTTGTATTTATATAATCTGTATCCCACTTGTAACTCAGGCAGTGTTTTTCTCAGATTGATATCAGTTTTGTCTTTATCAAACCCCCTCGAAAGGAAATGGTTTATATTCCAAAATCCAGCTGTAGAAATACTGACAGTTGCTGAAAAACAAGGCAGGGTAAAACTGTTCGATATCCGTTTACCCCACCTCTTCATGATCTTGCATAAACACAGGACATGTAGATTATCCTGAGCTGAAAAACAACAGATGTGGTTCAGAAACATTTCAACATCTGTTTCTAATGCTGAGGAATAACTCTGCGGCCATTTGTGCTTCAATCTTACGTTCGCCTCAGAGGACCGGGTTGACTATACATTTTTTTACATTCATGGTTAGCCAGACCTGTGAGTGGTGCCCTTTAACTTCAAATCCATAAACCAACACACATACACCACCAATGTATAATCTTTTTCCTTTTCTGTATCTAGGGCAGCTTCAGGCAGAGCTTTGGTCAACCGTTCATCCATTACAAGACTCTAAATCCTGCTATGTGTCTGTTTGAAGGTCACGGCCAATGTAACTGTGGCAGGTGTGACTGCAAGGAAGGTTGGGCTGGAAAGAAATGCGATCATCCTCTCTCCTGTTCGCTGTCTATGGAAACCAGTCAGAAGAAGTGTCGGGGAACCTCCAGCCTGCCCTGCTTTGGCAGAGGTAATTATGATTAGTCTCTATTCATCTGTGCCAGAGTGGGTTCCAACAGCAGCGTTTCACAGATCCGAGGTGTTACGTGTGGGTTGCGTGGTAGGCCAGAGGACTCTTAAAGGTGAAGTGTGTAATTTTCGACTCTCCTGATTAGTTGCTCCATCATGGTGTGATGCAAAGCTTTAGCGAAAAATAACAATGCTAAAATTAGCAGTCACTTTAGCATGCCAATCTGAATAGATTGGTTTGAATGAAACACATGTTGGTACATAATATTGTTGTGGCAGTATATGTCATTCTTGGAGCCTGTAGATTAATTCGAAATTAATTTGAAACGTGTCTCTGTGGTAGTTTACGGCTAAACACAAACAGATGCAGGATGATGTCTGAATACACAAGACAAACAGTGGATTTTGATAGAGCTGTGTGAATCATTGATTTCTCCCTCTTTGGATGGATTGTTTGTTTGATTCAGATTATTGATTTGCAAAGCTACTATGATAAACAACAGTTTATTTCTGTTTCTAATTGTTTTACTGCTCTCTACTTGATCTGACCCTTAAAATGTCTTTTTCAGGATTCAGTTATATTAAACATAAATTTTTGTCAAGCTAATTTAGACATCACCACATACAATTGTTAGGTTCCCTGGCAAAACTTTTTTTTACATACTTTCCACCAACATGCAGTAGTTACAGTAATTTTTACTGCAATAAAACTTTGCATTTGTGGGTTGTAGATTCTGATAGAAAAAATTTGGCACAGTTGAAGATCATATATAAATTTAATGTCAGTTTTATATGAATTGTAGTAAGAGTGGCATTTGGCAACTTAACAATTAAAACACATTCATTATTAATATTTTTTAAATCAGTCTCATATGAATCCGTGGTACGTTTTCTAAGGGCAATTATGAACTTGTGGATTGTTTCAGGTAGGGGTGCTGGCCTGTCTCTGCATGAGACTTGTTAAAAAGAAAAAATCTCACAGTAGATGAATCAGAACTATAGTGCAATTGTTCCAAAAAAATTGCTATTTCCATAGTTCTCCCCTGCAAAAGAAAAGTGAAGAGTGATAGTCTTGTTTCACTGAGTGAGGTGATAATTTAACTTGAATGGATCCTGTGTTCTGTGCACTTTTAAAGGACTTCCATCCCCGTGCTCTCTTAAACTTTAGCAACGTAGAGCAGATAATATAACTTGTCTCATTTTAAAAGTCAAAAATTGAATGATATTTGCTGTAATGGCTGAGTTCAAAAAGTGTAGCCTACACATAATTCAATTAAAAACCTGTTTTACAATGCTACAGTAAATATTAAATGCTAGTCCATGTTTGTTGTATACAGTGTCAGTAATGATTAGATCCAACGATCCTAAGAAACACAAATGTGAACATGCAGGCTGGAAGAATCAGGTACATAGCAGCATTTTATGCCTCAAGTCTTTAGCTCGGCACGTTTCCTCTATAGCACCTGAAATAACACTGAAACTGGCAGTAAGTCTTGTGGTGAAACTTATAAACAAATGGGAACCAGATGCATTGAATTATATTTTCTTTTTTTACTTCAGAACCATGTGTATAAAAAGCTAAATCCACATAGGGATTTCTGGCTTGGATCTTTTCACTTGGATTTCTTTTAAAAAAAACTGTTTGTTCTGGTCTTTTGAGGAACATAGAGAGTAGGACGTGAGTTCTGTACCTCTAATAAAAAAGAAATTATTAAATTGTAACAAAGTCACTCAAATTAATTATTAGTTTTAATTCCTTCAGCTGTATATTTAAAGCATCTAAAATCTGCTTCAACCAAGTGGTGGGTTAAATTGTGTCCAAGCTCAATAATTAATTGGCAGGAAATAAAAAAATATACAAGAATGAAAGAATTCCTGGAGGGAAGCCATTTTATTTAATTTATTGCGGTACTGACTGACTGAAGATGTACAACCATGTATTCTGATTAAATAATCCATTGTTTAGTAATTATTTAAATAATTATGATTGGTTTAATTATTAAAAACCAAGTATTACTATATTATGCATAAAAAATTAAGTAAGGTTATTTTTTAAAGTAAAGTAAAAAAATAATAATAATAAAGTCAAGAACTAGCTGTCAAGCTGTCAAACTAGTCAAGAACTTGGGACTGTGCCATCAGCCAATCAGTATCGGTATCTTTTTCCTGCAGTTCCAGGATCATTAGTTACACGGTATTTACAGAGGTCTCATTTATAAAACTCTCTGTAGATTTCATCCTAAAAGTGTACATAGGCACAAAAGCTAGATTTTGCATATGCACAAAAGTTTCAGATTTATAAAACCACGCCAGAACCTGCGCAAATATCCCTTTATAAATCCCAGTTAGGTCCCAGTTAATCCACCCTGACTCCTCCCCAAAATGACCATATATGGAGCTTACAATGCCTAGTTTTACTATGCATAACCTCATCTGCATATAATTTCTATGCATATTCCCATTCACGTGAAACCATGTTTAACCGTCAAAGGTACAAGACATTAAAGAAATATGAGATTATATGAGGACTATAAATGCCATTTGTGTCATACACATTAAATTTTATAGCTAAAAATCATCCAGTATCCTTGTTATGTTTTAGAATAAATATATCAATATATCCATAAAAACGAGAGTTGATCTCATTAATTTCCACTGGCCAAATAATATTTCAATTGTTTAAATATATATATATATATAAATAATCTAATTAAATTAAATTAATGCTGTTTTGCTGATAAGGTGAACATCTTTTAGCTATTTTTAGTGAAAAAGATTATTATTTATATATATATATATATATATATATATATATATATATATATATATATATATATATATATATATATATATATACAATTATCTACATGTCCTGATAATTATCAGCCCAAGATGTAGCCTTCAAATACAGTGGTATTTTTCATATTGTTGTGGAGATGCCTTCACATGACATCAACACCTCCATGCAGCTGTGGTTGTAGGCTACAGTAAGCTGATATCATTGATTTAGTTCAAACCGGACAATAGACTGTTCCACCAAATCCAGCAGTGTCCGCCACAATATCAGAGTAAGTGCACATCACTGATCATTGTTCTCGCTAAAAATATTTTCTCATAACATGAGATGTGCAGTTTATTTTAAAGATAAATTATTGTGCACCTAAAGCTGTTACAAACACGCCAGGTTCCACCTCCATTCACTCACAGCGCATGCCCTGACCGGAATACTAATCACTTCCACCTGACCCTCATCACGACCCAATCACTCAGTCAGCGTCCGGTCTCGTTCGCGACAAGGTCTTACCTGTATGCTAACTCTAAGGACTAACTCTACTTCTACTTACCTCTCTCCAGCGATCCTCCGAAGATCCAAGTCTCCATCATGGCTGTGTGTGGTACACCTCCCTCCTCTGACGTCTTCACCCAGCTATCACGGATCCATTCATCGCTACCATTTATCACTCTACCCAGCACTACCCACTCCTCTGCTTGTGCCTTCAATAAAACTATCTTTCTATTACTCCTCAGCCTCCCGGGTATTCTGTAACAGAAAACCGGACCAACACCGCTTGGCACAAGCATGAGCCTCACAGACCCCTTTCAAGATCTGGTCGATGCACTCCGTAGGACACTCACAGCTCAACCTGCATCCCCCATACCAGCGAGCACTTCCGTCAACGATGCCAGCACTTCCTCACCTTCCGTTCACGCCAGTCCCATGGCCAGGCCTGCGCCCTACTCTGGTTCGGCGGAGGAGTGCAGCGGATTCCTCCTTCAATGCTCGCTCGTCTTAGAGATGCAACCGCACTAATACCCCACCGAGAGATCCAAGGTAGCATTCGTAATTTCTCAACTGCAAGGCAAAGCACTACTGTGGGCAGATTCTTTATGGAATCCAGTCTTATTCCAGCTTCATCGACCATTTCTGAGAAGTTTTTGGCAGACCAGCTTGGGACTCGTCAATTGGTCAGAAGCTGTATAATCTCAAACAGGGAAAAATGTCTGTCAATGAATATGCCCTTCAGTTTAGGACTCTAGCAGCCTCCAGTGGATGGAACGAACAGGCTTTACTGACCTCGAGTGCGGTTGCATCTCGCTGCATACAAGGACACCATCGGACTTGAACAGTTCATCCAGCTTTCCATCCGCTTCGCCACCCGTATGTAGTCTCGACTCTCTATGGCTGAAAGACAAAGACGGCTGGCCCAGAATCTATGCCTCTACTGTGCAGCCCCGGGGCATATCATCACTGTATGCCCAGTCCGTCCTCCTCGTCCCATGGTGAGTGCCATTCTCCCTTCAAAATACCAAATGAAACCACTCACCACTGTCGTGACACTTACTGCCGCTGAAATCTCTCTTCTCTCTCCCCGATTCTGGGTCAGCCGGCAACTTCATCTCTGGTGCCCTCTGCCGTCAACTCAAATTAGCTACCACGGCAACGCCGTCAGCCTACCAAGTCCACACAATAACCGGCAGGTCGTTGAGTAGAAGATGTGTACGTCATAGTGTGGGTCCCATTTCCCTCCAAACCGGACTACTCCACCACGAGGAGATCCATCTGCTGGTTCTGGAGGAATCCACCGCTGATGTCATTCTAGGGCGCCCGTGGTTGGAGCAGCACAATCCTGTCATCTCCTGGAAAACGGGCGAAGTCCTGAAGTGGGGCGACGCCTGTTTCAAGAGCTGCATCTCTGGTTGTCCTGTCCCAGCCAAACCTTCCCCTGCACCTCTTCCAGTTTATTCCACCTCAATAGAGAGCCCAGTGGAAAACCAATCCATTTCCATCCCTACCTGCTACGCCCCCTTCAGTGACGTCTTCTGCCCCAAACGGGCTTCCAAGCTGCCTCCACACCGGCCGTGGGACTGAGCCATCGATCTGCTGCCGGGTGAACCAGTGCCTAAAGGAAGGATCTACCCCCTATCCATTCCGGAGGAGAAGGCCATGGAGGAATACATCAAGGAGGCGCTGGCCCAGGGTTACATTCGTCCATCTACCTCCCCTGCTGCTTCGAGCTTCTTCTTTGTGGAAAAGAAGGACGGAGGCTTGAGACCCTGTATTGATTATCGGGCTCTCAACAACATAACCGTCAAATTCAGATACCCACTTCCCCTTGTCCCAGCTGCCTTGCAACATCTCCGTGGTGCCACTGTCTTCACCAAGTTGGACCTCCGCAGCGCCTATAACCTCATCCGGATACGAGAGGGGGACGAGTGGAAAACTGCCTTCATAACCCCTACTGGCCACTATGAGTATTGTGTGATGCCGTATGGACTTGTTAACGCCCCCTCCGTATTCCAGGATTTTATTCACGATCTGCTCCGGGAGTTCCTCCATAAGTTCGTCCTCGTCTACATTGATGATATCCTCATATACTCCCGGAACCCAGCGGAACATCGATGCCACGTTGCGGAGGTCCTGCAATGCCTGAGGGCCTTTCAGCTCTACCTCAAGGCTGAGAAATGCTCTTTCCATCAGCCCTCAGTGCAGTTCCTTGGGTACAACATCAGCAGCAGTGGCATCCGGATGGACGAGGGGAAGGTTAATGCCATCAGAAATTGGCCCATTCCTACCACCATCAAAGAACTACAACGATTCCTTGGCTTTACCAATTTCTATAGACGGTTCATCCAAAATTATAGTACCATCACCAGCCCTCTCACTAGTCTCCTCCGAAACAAACCAAAATCACTCTCTTGGACTCCTGCCGCAACAGAGGCCTTCAACACCCTCAAAGAGGCCTTTACGACCGCTCCACTCCTGGTCCATCCTGACCCCTACCGACCCTTCATCGTGGAAGTCGACGCTTCAACTACCGGAGTAGGAGCGGTCCTATCTCAGCAGCAGGGGAATCCCAGTCGCCTCCACCCATGCGCCTTCTTCTCCCGGAAGCTCAACCCGGCGGAGGTAAACTATGACATCGGCAACTGGGAGCTGTTGGCCATCAAGTTGGCCCTGGAAGAATGGAGGCATTGGCTGGAGGGAGCCAAACACCCCTTTCTGGTTCTCACGGATCACAAAAATCTGGAGTATCTTCGTGTTGCCAAGATGTTAAACCAGAGACAAGCCCGCTGGGCGCTATTCTTCACCCGCTTCCACTTTACCATCTCTTATCGCCCAAGGGTAAAGAACGTAAAGGCTGATGCCCTGTCCCGGTGTCACGACCCTGAAGAGAAACTCAAAGAACCCGAAACCATTCTCTCTGAAAAGGTCATCATCTGCCCCATTACCTGGTCCACCGAGACCCTTCCTCCAACCGATCCTGCTACATACACCCCGCCGGGTTGCCCACCGGGACATCAGTACATTCCCAGGACACGGCGCACTCCACTCATTCACTCCGCTCACACATCTCTTGGCACTGGTAACCCGGGGGTCAATGAAACCCTCTCGTTGCTTAAAGAACACTTCTGGTGGCCCAACATGGCCTCGGATGTCAGAAGGTACGTGAACGGATGTACAGACTGCGCCATATCCAAGAGCCCACGCCATCTTCCATCAGGCAAGCTCCATCCTCTGCCCGTCCCCAGTCGCCCGTGGTCACACCTAGGGGTGGATTTCATTACTGATCTTCCTCCTTCAGATAATAATACCTGCATTCTTGTCATAGTGGATAGATTTTCTAAATCATGTCGTCTTCTCCCCCTGAAAGGTCTGCCCACAGCCATGGAAACGGCCAAGTTATTATTTAACCATGTCTTCAGGTACTTCGGCATCCCAGAGGATATTGTCTCGGACAGAGGTCCTCAGTTCATCTCCCGGGTATGGAAGGCTTTCCACTAACTCCTAGGTGTGGCCATCAGCCTGTCCTCCGGATACCATCTCCCAGTCAAATGGGCAGACGGAGAGGAAGGTCCAGGAGATTGGACGCTTCCTCCGTACCTTCTGTCACGGCCACCAGAACTTCTGGAACCAGTTCCTAGGGTGGGCCGAGTACGCACAAAAATCCCTTCGACAACCTACCACCGGACTCACTCCATTCCAGTGCGTACTCGTCTACCAACATCCACTATTCCCCTGGTCAGGTGAACCCTCGGATGTCCCCGCCATTGACTACTGGTTCCAGGAGAGCGAGAGGGTCTGGGACGCGGCACACCACCAACTCCAGTGGGCCTTACGCAGACGCAGAACGACAGCCGACCTTCACCGGTCCGAGGCCCCAACTTACCAACCCGGTCAGAAGGTCTGGCTGTCCACCCGGGACATCCGCCTGCGCCTGCCCTGCCGCAAGCTAAGTCCCAGATTCATTGGCCCATTCACCATCCTTCAGCAGATCAATCCGGTCACTTATAAACTGCAATTACCTCCTGAGTACCGGATTCACCCCCCTTTCCATGTGTCTCTCCTGAAACCTCACCATCCCTCTGTCTCTCCTTCCACAGAACCTGGTGAAACCGAAGCCTCCACTCCTCCTAGAAGACGGTACGGCCTATGAAGTTAGAGACATCCTGGACTCTCGGCGGCGTGGTGGACAACTTGAATATCTAGTTGACCGGGAAGGATATGGTCCAGAGGAACGTTCATGGGTCCCACGCAACAACATCCTGGATCCTAACTTACTTAATACCTTCCACTCCAATCATCCTGACCGACCAGCTCCCAGGGGAAGAGGACGTCCACCACGTCGTCGGGGTCCTCGGCCCTCAGGAGTGGGCCGTGGGGAGGGGGGTACTGTTTCAAACACGCCAGGTTCAACCTCCACTCACTCACAGCGCATGCCCTCACCGGAATACTAATCACTTCCACCTGACCCTCATCATGACCCAATCACATCAGCACTATAAATACCACACACACGCACTCAGTCAGCATCCGGCCTCGTTAGCGACGCGATCCTCCGAAGATCCAAGTCTCCATCGTGCGTGTGTGTGGTACACCTCCCTCCTCTGACGTCTTCACCCAACTATCACGGATCCATTCATCGCTACCATTCATCACTCTACCCAGCACTACCCGTTCCTCTGCTTGTGCCTTCAATAAAACTATCTTTCTATTACTCCTCAGCCTCCTGGGTATTCTGTAACAAAAGCACTCCTCGCTGTCATTATATCATACCATACCACAGGAAAAGTAATAAAAAATGCATCGACTACAAACAGGCTATGTATAAAGTCATATAATTTTGGTTTAACTTCTGCGTAATGACTATGTAATTACAGTGCTTATCTCCATTCATGAGAGTGGAATATTTACTGTTAATGTATATGATGTTAAACATTAAAACAGTTTAAAATTGTTGTTTACTTCATTACTTTTCTCTCTCAAGCAATAAAAGTCTGTATGCATGGGTCAGAGTTTGCGTGCATGTGCGCAAATTTTCCCGTAAAGTTTTTTTTTTTTTTTTTTTTTATAAATCCCACCTTTTGCATTGGAAGTTGAGTACACCTCTTTCAGGGCAGGTTTTGTGTCTACACAACGGTTATAAATGAGGCCCCTGGTGATTGGCTCAAAAATGTGTGCTTTTTAGAGGGTCCTGTGCCAGCCGAGCAACTGCCATTGAGATGAATGGGAGTGCTAACGGATAGCTTTCTTTAGCTATTATAGACCTCTTGGTGTGTTTCTACTAGATCTTAAATCTTTTCCTGAATGCAGTTTGAATGAAACCCTGTGGCTTTGCAGTTCAGCATCAATAATCCATAGATTCACTGTCCCTCCATACTGTAAGCTATGAGACGTGGCCAGCAAATGATGATTTATTCATCTGTTTACATAGAATTTCACCCATGATTGGAGCTATAGGTCTGCTTGCTGCATCCATTATCCTGACAGTAGATAATTATCCAGGTTTCCTCCATTCTGAATTTAACTCCCACAATTAAGAAGGACTGTCAACTTGGCTGAATCAATTCAACATTTACACAGTTCCACGGAGAAGCCCCATATGAGGGATTCCCATGCCACAGGGCATTTGCTTGAGATTCACAAAGCATCTGACTAAAATTAGATTTTGTGTGTGCTAGCATTGCTTCTTTTACTTATGTGCCCAAGAAGATTCATAATTTCCGGTGACTCATAAAAACTTGTAGCAAATGGACAGGGAGAATAAAGCAGGATTCAGTGAAAGAGCTTGTAAATGGTTTTGAGTGGAGACAAAGCGCTAGCTGAGATGGCGAAAAGTGAAAATCTGGAGGATTTCTCATTCTCTTAAGCTTGGAATATCCTCCAGGAAACACCTGTTCTGGGAGGGTTTCTGCTGAGGCTGGAAGACAGTTTCTACTGCAGATAAGACGATTATTTTGTGAACTTGTCAGCAGTTCTATTGCTTATGATCTTTACATCTAACATTTCACATTTAATGGTATCGTTTCACATGTCATGATAGGATATCAAAAAGATATTTACTATATGGTTGTATATCCCTCCACTTGAAAAGCAACAAATGAGTGATTGCACTGACGGAAGCTACTGAGTGTTAGTTTTTACACCATTCATTAGTTCACTAATGTACTCTACAGATTACAGCACAGAGCCGTATACAAAGAATGCATCTTGATTTAACATGCACAGCAGCAATCGTTCAACACTCTCAGCCATCTTACAGGAGAGGCAAAAGAGGCCTAATTTGCCACGCAGATGTTGACTGATATCCAGTGTGTTGTAGGAACTGCTTGGTGTGATGAGCAATCTTTTAAAGCAAATCAGCAGAATTAGGGCTGATTGCAATCACTTCCTCTGATGTTGATAATGGTAGCCTTCTCTGGTGCACATACACCAAGTGGTGTTCTGCATTGAGAGGGAATGTACTTTCTGAATATGTCCAATTTCTATGTATATGCATGCTGTTGAATTGTGGGTTGAACGTTTAAGTTAAACAGATAAATGAATATAATTATATACCAAGGTACCAATATGCTATAGAAATTTGAAATTTTCAAAACAAATATCCCACATTAGTGAATTATACTTATTGATTTATGAACATAAACAAGCACAGTCCTTTCATTGTGGTGGTCCCTATAGCTGCTAGTGAGAAGCGCTTGAAAAGTGGACTCGCGATGCCTTCAAATGCCATATCTTAACTCATTCTGTCCGGCTTGACCTTTCATTTCCGGTGCCAATTGAAAGGCTTCCAAATGCTATGTTTCAAGATTGTCTGACAGAAGCTAAATATCTCCAAAGAAAAAGTGGTAAAGCTAATACTTCACCCTAGACCAGTCCAGTGCTCTTATTGACAGTTAAGGTCTTTAATTTTGTATTCATATATACAAACCTACACCCATTTGCATCTAAAACCCTACTATGAAATGGTCCACCTCTGGTTCTTTTTGGCTCTTGACGTTTATTGATTGCACTTTAAAAGACAGAGAGTGAGAAACCTCCTTACTCCCTCTAGCACCGCAGAAGTCTCATTTGCATGAACCTCTGTATTTGGCAGGTTCATGCTTCACAGGACACATCAGGATACACTCAGCACTGCTCCGGCATGCTTGTCATTTAATGTCAGAGCTGCCAGTGGTCTGTGCAGCTAAACACTGGTGTCTTTACAAGCTTGATTGTCCTTGTCAAGTTTGTGGCAAAAGATTGAAAGAGTCTTGGCATTCATCAACAACAATCATTCCTGATATGCCAAAGAATATTTTCTAAATGGCTGTGCCCAATTCACATTTGTCCTAAATAGTATGAGAGATTAGAATTAGTGTCCTGCATTAAACACAAGCATTCCAAAGGTGCATTTTGTAAGTTTAGTTACTTTTCGAAAGTGTTTTTTTAAGAACTGTGTATACATACCTTTTTGGCTATATTATCCAGTTGTCAACATTCAATTGCCAGGTGTTCCAATGTAGAAAAGCACACCAATACATGTAATTTTATTATGCAGTATAAATCTGTAAATCATGTCTCAAGAAAACTGCTGAACAGTGACAATATTGTAGAAATCCTGGTCTAACACAGAACAGCTGGCACGGCTCCCTGTACAGCGTTTACTTTAAATCCCAGTCTCAGGGTTTAAGCACCATGATCATAAATTTATAATAATGTAACTCTTAGAGATGAATTAGGGCTCATATTATTGGAAATTGATGATGCTGAGCCATTATGATGTTTAACAATTTAGAGGAACGGCGCTTTTGTCTTGGCACCTGCGTAAGCATAGCTTCCTAGAGAATTGAACTTGCCGGATGGCTGTCTCTCAAATATTGTGATGGAATTAATTGTTTCGATTCGGACCAAAGCGCAGTACATGATCAGCGAGGGAGCCATTAATCACAATGAAGCTGCCAGCGCTGCTTTCTCCATTTATTGACATATAATGCAACAAGCCACTGTGAAAGCTTATGGAAAAGATACACTTTGGCTGTCTAGTGCATCATGTGTTTCGTACTGTCTGTATAAAGGCACTGAATAATGAGCAGTATCAATTTATGCTCAGTAGTTTAGTTTGTCAGTATGATTTCTTGAACATTTTAACTCATCGAGCTCCACTTGTCACTGACAGTTCTGTATAATTTGGTACCAGTGATGGATAGCACTATTAGAGGTGTGAAAATTTAAGGAATAAGACAGAAAAGACAGGTGGTTTGTCATAAAAAAATTTTCTTTGCATGTTTTGAGCACTTCTCTGTTGCAGGCTTAGCTGTTAAATGTGGGGTAGCCATGCAAGCCTAAGGGAAGGACTACATGACGTCACTCAAACTAATCGATAAAGGAAAAGTGTTATGACATCACCAGTTACCGTGGCAACAGCAGCACGCAGCTTTTATCTGCTTGGCAGGCTGAGGGGTTGTCAGACAGGGCGTTGCTTTGTTGTTCTCCTCGCCTGCACGGAGCTGGAGTTGTAACGGCTGTCAATGTCAAACAACGACAGTCCCACTTTAGCAGACTAATGTGCTCTATGATAAGCATAGACCGAGGCACTGAATGCTTCCAGTGCAAAGAGCTTTCCAGTTGACCTTGATGAGCCAAATTCAAGGTGAAACGTAGATTTTAACTACCTTCATACAAAATCTTGATAACAAAATATAAAAAATAGCCACAGATTGCTTTGGTTTTCACTGTCATTTAATTTTTTTTGGTTTTCTTGCCAGTCACAGAGTATTTGTGTGTTTCAGGGCAGTGTGTGTGCGGCCAGTGCACATGCCACCCACCCGGAGATAAACGTGTACACGGCAAGAACTGTGAGTGTGACGACAGGCAGTGTGAGGACCTGAACAGAGAGACCTGTGGAGGTAATACAAAGAAACAGAGACAGCAGGACAAAATAAGCATTGACTTAAACTTTGGCATTGTTTGTCCATCTCTAGATTGTGCTGGTCTATGAGAATCCTGTGAAAAACAGAATGACCATAGTAATGTAATGCTCACCTAGACTGCATTTATTTGATAAAAACAACAATCCTATTAGATATTATTACATTTTAAATTAACTTATAAAATAACAAACGAGTTTAATCTTCAAATATTTGTATCGATTTTCAACCAGTGCAGGGTGCCATTCAAAGAACCCCTTGTGAGAATGTGATGTTAGATGAGCACAAGCATTTCACCCGTGGTACAAGCCAGCATCTAAAGAACGACATTTCTCCCCTTTGGTGGGGATACAGATTTAATGCAGCTTCTTTCTGAATTCTTATCGTGTTGTGTCACCAAGCGACCAGCCGCCACAGCTCGGCCCACTGCACTTGTGTGGCACAGCCCTAGGAGATGTTTAAATATGTAAAGGGCTCGTCTGCTGCAACTGCCCGAGTCACAGTCAGACAGATGAGAGCCTGCTAACGGAGGACAAGTGTGGAAACACGCTGTGCCTGTTCAGAGAGAGACAGCAGTCACACACACTGATGAAATGTTCATCTCAGCTAATTGCATAGACGGTCCTGCAGGACTGAATTGTTGTTCAAATAAAGGGCAGCCTTCAGATATGCCTATCATGGGATCTTTAGCCCTTGAGAAGCCATTTCAGCTGTATTAACATGAAAGTGTTTTACTGAAATGCAGGATCCTCAATATTTCAGACTGGATTTTATATATTTTTTTAATGTTTTATAATTTTAAAAGGCACTTATCTGAGAGTTTAAGACTAGGCTGCATTGTTTCAAAATATCCTTCCAAAGATAAGCGTGAGAAACACTGTGAATTTGAACATGCCCACTCTCGAATTGCATTTACGAGCAGGGTTTGCAGGTGCGCTTTAATTGAAAGGACTGGGGTGCCACTCACCAAAGCAATTAAATGCTCTCGTAGGCTGGCTGATTGAAGCAGTCAAGCGTGTAGCTCTACCAAGAGTGCATCAAACTTCAAGCCTGTATACCTACACCCACAAAACAAATGACTGAGAGAGAGCAAGAGAAAAAGTCACACAATAATGTCTTGCAGTTTTCTTGAGGTGCAATGGGAATACATGCACACACCACCACCACCACCCCCAAAACAATACCTGTACTGTTTATTTAATCACTTTGGCATTTCATAACCTCCTAACTAAGTATATATTGTAAGAACTCTGTGTTAGGACAAGCATATTTCACAAATGAATCTAAATTGTGATTTGGCCCACAACAAATATATTTTCTCTCAGTTGTGGAAAGCAAACAATTGTTTTTATTTTTCCTTTTCTTAGCACTGATTTGTGTTTAAAATATATTTTATATATAAAATAAATGCTATATATCTGTAAGTCCTCAGACATGCCTTAGATATTCAGAAAACATACTAAGCACTGAAGAGACTGTTCATATTTATTGTCTATCTTTTGATTTGGGGCACATCCTTTTGTTTAGTTTTTATATCTAGAACACATTTCTGCCCAGCCAGATGTCTTCTAGGGGAAATCCTCATTTCTTTACTTTACCGAGCACTGTTCCAGAAACGAGTCATTCGAAGGAGGAGCTGTTCTATAGCTCAGTGTGCACCTCACAGTGAGTCACCAACTGCTCTTTAAAGATTAAGAGAAAAACACTGTTCAGCTTCAGGGGACATTTCGTTTCCTTACAGCCTACATGAAATAACGCCCATGCATACAGTCATGGCCAAAAGTTTTGGCACTGACATAAATTTTGTGTTTTGCAAAGTTTGCTGCTTTAGTATTTGTAGATTGTTTTCCACGTTTCTATGTTATACTGAAAAACAATGATAACCATATGATAAGTTTTAAAGGCTTTTATTGGCAAAATCTATAACAAGTCAATATTTACAGTGTTTACTCTTGTCCTTCGTAACCTCTGCAATTTTCTCTGGCATGCTGGATATTAGCTTCTGGGTCAAATCCTGACTGATGGCAAATTATTCTTGCCTTATTACAATTTTTGGGCTTCTGCTCGTCCACTTGCCTTTTGAGGACTGGCCACAGGTTCTTTATGGGATTGAGATCCGGGGGAATTGCCTTGCCACAGATCCAAAATTCCAATGTAATGATTTTCAAGCCACTTCTTTATCACTTTTGCTTTGTGACATGGTGCTCTATTATGCTGTAAAATGCAGGAAACACCGCTAAATTGCTCATGGATCATTTGGAAGAAGTCGCTCTTGCAGGACGTTTTGATACCATTCTTTATTCATGGCAGTGTTTTGGGCAGAATTATGAGAGAGCCCACCTGCTTGGCTGAAATGCAATCCCACACATGGATGGTCTCAGGATGCTTCACTGTTGGCACAACACAGGACTCGTGGTAGCTTTCACCTATTCTTCTCTGAACAATAAATTTTCCAGATGTCCCAAACAGTCATAAAGGAGCTTCAGAGAAAATAACTTTGCACCAGTCTTCTGCTGTCCAATTCTTGTACTTCCTGCAGAATTTCAGTCTGTCCTTGACGTTTTTCTTGGAGAGAAGTGGCTTCTTTGCTGCCCCTCTTGACAACAGGCCATTGTCCAAAGGTCGTGGCCTCACTGTGCGTGCAGATGTTTCACACCAACCTGCTGCCATTCATGAACAAGTTCTGCACTGCTGGAGACACAATTCTGTAGCTGACTCAACAGGAGGAGGCGGTCCCTGGGACATCCTGAAGACTTCTTCACTGCAGTCAAACCTCTCTCTTTAGTAAAACAGTAAAAATTTGTTTTATATAATCTAGAAACAATGTGAATCAACACCACAACAGCTTAGGCAGCAAACTTTGCAAAACACCAAATTTATGTCACTGACAAAACATTTGGCCATGACTGTAGATCTCCCAAAGCGGCACTCACTTTTGAATGTCAAAGTGACAAGAAGTGACGAAGGCATTCAAAATCAAAATTTTATCAACTTAAAGATTAAAAACATACTCACCCACTATAGCTTTAAACTCCTTTCAATTGGTAACAAACTTAACTACTCAAAGGATTACAGAGTTACATCCAAATGTTTTTATTTGGAGTAGCAATGCACCACATATAAAATGGACCATTTTGTCACAGAGATAAAGTTGGTTTGCCGTTGGATATTAGACAGATATTCAGCTGCGAAAAAAATCAAGAAATTCTTAGTGGATAAGTATAGATGTATAAAAATGTTTTGTCTGAAAATATTAGAATGTATAACTGAACACACATTGCAAACACATTGTTTTAATCCTCCTTGATATATTGTACTGAGGCCAGGTAGGGACCATCTACAAAAACATGTGGAAAGATAAAACAATTAGTATTTTCCCATTGTTTTCTTTTTTATTGTTTGTTTGTTTTGTTTTGTTTTGTTTTACTGCTAACGTAACGAGCAATTTCTGCACCAAGGTCTTTGAAAGATACAAAGACAAATACAAATAACTATAACCACTAAATGTGATTAGTGTTTATTATTATACTACTATTATAAATATATTAATAATAGAAAATTTATATTAAAATCATTATCATTCTATAATCAAAAGGTTATATTGTATTGTATTAATATAACTATAACAAAAAGTATGCGCTATTGAAATTGAATCCAATAAATACACTCGTATTTACGTATAAACTATAGTAGTGTCTTGTTACTGGTTTATATAAGAGCTTTTTTATATTTGTTTTAGTCACAGAACTATATCAGAAAACATGCTATTGAAATTCAACAATTAATGCAAAGCTGGCAAAGAGTATTGTTTTGCAGTTGTTTTGACTTGAGTCTGAAATTCAAATTGTTTCTAAATTCTTTTATAAGTTTCATATCTTCAATTGTGTGTCTTGTTACAGATTAGACACACATTTTGATGTTTGTTTTAACCATAGAGAGTGTGTTTAGGCACCACACAAATCATGCAATTTCTACTTGTCACAGTCTTCTGTCTTTCTGTCACTGTCTTCTGTGAGTGTTGTGTTTGTTTGGTGCCATGTGCTTTTGTCCTGTCTCTTTTCTTACCCCGCCTATCTTGTTACCTCATCATTGTTTTAGTTGCTACACCTGTGTTTCTCCCTTGCTCCCGGACTCATTTACCTTCACTCTGCACACCTGTCTCTCAATCACACACACAGCTGTTGCTCATTGTCATCATGGACTATATATTCTTGTCTCAAACACCACTCTGTCTGGCTGTATTAATTGTTATTTGTTACTGGTGTCTTGCGGTTGCTTCTGATCCTGATCTTGTCCTTGTTATCTGTTCTGTTTTGTTTTTCCCTTGTTTGTTTTTGATTTTGTTCTAATTAAAAGATTCTTCCCTGAATTTGGACCCAGACCCTGGTCTTTCTTTGCCGGCCCGTGACACTACTGAGGGAAAACTTGGAAATGGAAATGTTCTTCTAGGATTCAGTAACAAGACACCTTTTGAAGTTGAAAACATTATTATTAATATTATTATTAAATAACATTGTTATTATAATATGTAAAAAAACATTTTTACAGCTAAGCATTTGGATGTGGAACTATTGAACGTTTATTCTCTTTGTTTTGTATTATGCAGACGTCCCCTAACCTGCGCCATTACGTTATAAAATCACGAGTTGCAACACATCAAGGCATAATAATGTCGCATTCCAGGCAACCCGTAACCCGTGTTTTTCCAACCTTCTACCCGTGAAAGTGCACTGGAACAGCACTCAAACCCGTGACTTTCCACCTGTGAACTCGTACTAGATCGATGTACTCCCAGTTCCGAGCTCTGACATTACATAGCCCGCGAAACAACAATGGCACCCCCTATGGATAATATTGCCTACGGATGCAGTGTTTATGCAAATGGTACACGGTAATAAATAGATTTTAGGACAATATAAAGTTGCAATAAAATTTATAATCTAGCTACAATTCTTTGCGCTCAGGAAGTTTGGTGTGACTTGCCTGGAATGCTACAAAGTCGTGAATCGTGGTTTGAAGTCATGACTTGCGAGCTCAAAAACCTGCCTGGAACGCAGCCTAAGATACACAAACAACAAAGAGTGTTCTCTTCCACATTTTAACACAGTTCAAACGAAACATTATTCTAAATCGTTAATGATCTATTTAACTTTTTCGAAGCTGAATATCTGCCAATTTCAAACTTCTATCAACATTAGTGTCAGTCCTTAGCCTTATTGTGTCTTGCATGCTTGTTTACTGTCGTCACCTACATACTTGCTACAGTTTTTATGGTAATAAACCATCTGGGAAGTATATTTAAATAATAGGCCTATCGCCTGAACACAAGCACTGTCGTTCTGAATGCTAATCCTGAGACAACTACAAGTATGATACTGTTCCACAGTATCTAAATGAATCAAAGTTTTAGAACAAATCAGTTCAGTGTTTGAGTCAATGACTCACTTCTTTTCCAAATGAAACAATGTCATGAACAATGATTAAATGACTCATTCATCAAATATTACATTTTGTAATGGAAACACTTTCTATCTGTCTATCTGTCTGTCTGTCTATCTATATATCTATCTACCATATTTTTCGGACTATAAGTCGCATCAGTCCAAAAATACGTCATGATGAGGAAAAAAACATATACAAGTTGCACTGGACTATAAGTCGCATTTATCTATTTAGGCAGCAGAAACAAAGGAATTGACTGCAAGCACAGTTTATACAGTTACTGTAGATCATTATGAATTACATTTTATCGTTACATTATCAGAGAGGCTATAGAGGTTCATCCCACGGGATTCATAAGTGATAAGACCCATAAACCGCAACACCATTTGACAGTCTGGAAACGAATCCATGTCTGTATGAACCAATTATATTTGCTTGGATCAATCAGTCCATTGCTTTGTTTTGGCAGATACAAATGCTGGTTTTCTTTGGTAAGGAGAGATAGTGATTGTGTGTGTGCTGTGTGTCTCCCCCAGGCCACGGCTTCTGCTCGTGTGGCCGCTGTATTTGCCATGATGGATGGTTTGGGAAGCACTGCCAGTTCCCCCGCAGCTGTGACATGACGGACGAGCAGAGCAAGAGCCTGTGCGAGACGGCCGACGGTGTCATATGCTCTGGAAAAGGTAGGAGATATGATGCTTCGAGCGGCACCTTAAGATGTAAAATTTGTCAGTCATCTTTTAAAAATGAGAGTGGGTTCCCTCATTTGTTTGGTGGCAAACAACCTGCGTTATTAAATCGATTTCCCACATATGGTCCTCTGGTGGATAGCAAACACAACTGAACTATTTCCAGTAATCAATTCTACACTTTGGGGAGGGTTTATGACACTTTTAGTTGATAGAGACAGAAATTATTGGTGAGAGAGAGGGAATAGGATTGGTCAATCAAATTTGCATCTCCATAGATGGATGAACACTCACAATGTTTCCCGCCTATTTGTTCTAATAAAAGGTAAAGAAACACAGAAAGTAAAGTCAAGCAGAATTTGTAAAACATGTTTGCTGACTGTCTGACAGAATCCTTAACATGTAATTTGCTAAACCAACCTGTACAGCTGGTCTCAAAAACTACACACACCACTAAAAATGAAGCTTTAAGTTTTTTTTACACTTTAATAAGAGGTGTGTATATGACCTGTCAGCATCCTGGAAAAAAACGATAAAGCTTAACCAATTTCTACATGACACATAGTCCTCTGAGTATTCATCTCCTATCTCTGGGCATGTAAAGTTAAGAGACACACTAATACGCTTTATATACAGTGTTTGTCGGCACCTATGATGGAACACAGTTTATTTTTGATGCCAGGTTGTGAAAATGAGATCTGGTTTCACATAGGATACTCAATCATTTTTTTCAAGTGAATGTTTGAAAATCAGCAGGAAAGTTGTTCTGCTTGTCATAACAACATCAACATTATTAAGTCTGAAACATTGGAAGAATTACATGGATTTTATTTTTCACAATAAACTTGTTTGTATGAGAGTCACAATTCATTAGACCACTTTTTTGGAGTTATGTTGACTATTATCTGAAGTCCAATATCTATGTTTTTGCAAAGCATCGTAACCCTAAATACATCGTAGAAATTATTGGCACCGAATAATGGTCTCTATGATCTGCTGAGCCTTTTGATGCATTTGGGAAAGTGGTCAGTAATCTAAACACAGCAAATGCAATGTTCATTCAAAAGATGAAATTAAATTAGCACACAAATGATGAAATCCAATTAACACTTATTTTAAATAACATTTACTCAAAGGGTGAGATAACACTTGACCTGTTAATTGGCCAAGCAGGCAAGGTTATCAACTAAATTGCGACCCCAACCCCCTTCCATATTGCTTTAGGAAACTGCAGTAAATTATAG
Organism: Carassius carassius; assembly: GCF_963082965.1. Classification (NCBI taxonomy): domain Eukaryota; kingdom Metazoa; phylum Chordata; class Actinopteri; order Cypriniformes; family Cyprinidae; genus Carassius; species Carassius carassius. The sequence continues at coordinate 21,859,900 of NC_081765.1, forward strand.
ACAATTTATTTTGCACATGTAACAATAACAGAGTAAAAACAGCAACCTACATTTAAAGGAAAATTTGCCATCCAACATGAATTTGTTTCTTCATCTGAACAGATTTGGAGAAATGTACTGTAGCATTACATCACTTGCTCACCAATGGATCCTCTGCTGTGAATGGGATACCCATTCACACAAACATCACAGAAAACAGACATCACAATAATTACAAATAATCCACACAACTCCAGTCCATCAATTAACGTCTAGTGAAGTGAAAACTTCAAACCGTTGCTTCCAGCTGGAGTCCTCTATCCATAATATTGCTTTCTCTAATGAACAAGTCATCTCATCTGAATCAACTTTACACTTTATGGCACCCATTCACTCCAGAGAATGCATTGGTGATAAAGTCACGTAATCTTAAATTTCTCCACATCTCATCTACATCTTAGCTTGAGGGTGAGCAAAATTTTAGCTATTTTTTATTTTTGAGTGAGATGGACAGTAAAATTCAACATACATACATTAAAAAAAAAAAATTATTCTTTTTATTTATTTATTGACATTTAAATCTGACATTTATTTGTAGGCTAATTGTCCAAAACATGAAAATAATTATTGGCTTATCAGCATTGGCCAGAAATTTATTAATGGTGCACCTGAATCATCAGCCAATGCAGAATATTTCCAAATGGCCAAATATCGGCCAATTGACTGGCCTAGCTTGTATATTGGTCTATTCCTGCCTCACATGGAATTTGACCTTGTAAATAACAGCTGTTTCACGCATTTAGGAAAACAATTTACTCTATTTAAATTCCAATTAGGAACCATATCAGCTTCAAGTGTTTTAGAATCATGTGAAATAGCACAGGAGATTAAGGGAAGACTAATGGATCTCCAGTCGTTGTGTGACGGAAGGCTAATTTGTTCTTGCAGGCTCTTGTCACTGTGGTCGCTGTATCTGCTCACCACAGGAGTGGTACATTTCAGGGGAATTCTGCGAGTGCGACGACAGGGAGTGCGACAAACATGACGGGCTGGTTTGCACAGGTATGTGTTCAAATGCAGCACTGCTCCTTCAAACACCCACTCATGCACTGACAGATCTCTTTGTGATGGATATTGAGGTTCTCTGATGTGGCTGCTGTTTGATTAGACTGCTCTGTAAGGCTCTTAGGCTGAGCCGTCCAATCAGTGGGCTCTTGCTGTGTTGTTCTCGTCCTGCTTTTCAATGGGAAAGAAGCTCCAGAGAGAGTCAAGGTTTTCCTTAAGAGTAGACTAGTTGTGCTAATAATAAACACAATAAATATTTATTATCATGATAACTCAAGGGCTTAAGGACGCTTGGACAGCTGCTTAGAAACTACCGGTATACTTATTGATCGAATGACGTTGTTATTAGTTGACATGTCATTTAATGAATTATATAGTTCCTGGTGCAGAGATGCAAAATGTATTACAAAACAAGACGTAAAACAAAACTGATAAAAGGAATGCATAAATGTGTCTGTTAAATTTATTTATTTATTTATTTATTTGTTTGTTTATTTGTACAGGGACAACGCACAACAACAGTGTTGTGCCAGAGTTAGCTATAAAGCTAATTTGCATCTGCAGTCCCTGGGCAGGATGTTGTTACAAAAAAACAATTTTAAGTGGCAAACAATACAATACATACAATATCACATCACACTACATTATATTACAAAAAAAAGTCAGTGATCACATATCTGATTTTCCTTAAGCCATACTTTAAGCGTAGTTTTAAAAATACTAAGTGTTGAACACTCTCTAATATAAACAGGTATTAAATTCCATCTTTCTGCTTCTATTACTGAAACAGCCGATTGTCCAAAAACAGTTCTCTTAAATTTAGTTGAACAGTCACCTCTAACTGATGACCTAGTCTGCCTGATATTGTCCTTACAGAAAGTCACACATTGTTTAAGAGGTGGTGGTGCAAGATCATGAATTAGTTTGTACATTAAACACACATCAGCAAATAATAAAAAATTGTCAAACGTCAATAATTTATAATTTTTAATGTTACAGTGATGATAACTCCTTGGCTTTTTATCTAAGATTTTTACAGCTTGTTTATAAATAGTATATAATGGTTTCAATTTAGTTTTACTTGTATGAGACCAACTTGTAGCACAGTAAGATAAATGAGGAAAAATCATTGTATGCATAAATAGTTTAGCAGCAGCCACAGGTAATTGGTGCCTAAAATTTCTGAAGATCATCAAACTTGCTCTAGTGCTTTTAGAGACCTTTTTACTATGTTTTATAACATTTAAGTTAGAATCCATAATCATACCCAAATATTTAAAATGTTCAACAATATTTATTACCTCTCCTTTAACTAGAATATCTGGACAACACTCATCAACTTTCTTGATCGAAAAAAACATTCCCACAGTTTTTTACTCACATTAAGAGTAAGACAAGAATGACATAGCCAATCTGAGACTTTGTTCAATGCAGCAGTTAGTTTGATAGCAGCTTGTTCTTTTGTCTTAGCATAAGTGTAAACAACTGTATCATCTGCATACATCTGATCCTGGACCTCTGGACAAACTGTAGGCAGATCATTAATGTATAAACTGAACAAAATTGGTCCAAGAATCGACCCCTGCGGAACTCCAATATTACAGTCAAGGAATGGTGAGCATGCATCATTAATTCGTGTACATTGTTTTCTTAAATTTAGGTATGACTCCATCCATGTTAATGTATTAGTAGAAAAATTAAATCTTGATAATTTATATAAAAGAACATTATGGTTAATGGTATCAAAAGGCTTTTTAAAATCAAGCAAGACAGCACCAACAACACCACCCCTATCAAGACTGGATTTAATTTGTTCAAGAAAATAACAGTTTGCTGTCTCCGTAGAGTGATCTACCCTAAATCCAAACTGCATACGATGTAATGGAAAAGGACCATGATTTAAATGCTCTACTAACTGATTGCAAACAACCTTTTCAATTACTTTAGAAATAACAGGTAGAATACTGATAGGTCTATAGTTAACTACGTTAGCAGGATCACCACTCTTAAATATAGGTGCTATTACTGCTGACTTCCAGGCACTTGGAAAATGACATTGTTTTATTGACAAATTAACCAAATGAGTTATAGGTGTACTAAGAACGTTTGCATGCATTTTAACAAATACAGAATCACAATTAAAAACATCTTTGGCCCTAGAACTCTTAAACTGGCTTAGAATTTTTATTATATAGGACTCAGATACTTCAGAAATATTAAAAACAGTAAGATCATGATTTGGTAATATAATTCTCATACCAAATCCATGTGTTAAATCTCGAACTGAGTCTATAAAAAAAAATATTAAATACACTAACAATTTGATGCTTATCTTGAATTAAACTTCCATGAACCTGCAATTCAATACCTTTATGGTTTTTATTATTTTTCTTTTGTACTTTATTGATATTCTCCCATACTTCTCTACTATTCCCCTTTGCATCATTTATAAGATCAATAAAAAGATTGCTTTTGCTTTTCTCAATTCCTTTACAACTTTGTTACGTTAAGTGCTGAAATGTCCTTCTGTCATGAGCTAACCCTGATTTAATTGCTATTTTTAAAGCATGATCCCTCTGTTTCATTAACTTCCATAACTGTTCAATTAACCAAGGCAAATTCTGCTTCTTTCTAGAAAAAGTGTTTTTTTTACAAAATTCACCCTTGATCTTATTAATTGTTACCATTAAACATTCAGAGGCAGCTTCTAAATTGTCTGTCGACAGGGTCTCATTCCAATCTAGTTTTTTAAATTCTTCTTCTAATTTATTTTTAAGTCTTTTTGGTATAATATTTAGCACGTATGTCACTGATTACCATATTAACGATTTGGGCATATGTCAACATTTCCATATTCATAAGGATTATTAAAACTATTTTCTCATGTTGCTCAGGGAAAACCTTCTTTTCAGTATAGATGAAATGCAAAAGCATACAATCAGTCATTTCTTTCCCTTACCTTGGGTAACAGTAATGGTACCCAGCCTTTATAATTATAATCATGCAAAAATGTGCCTGCCAGTTTCTAAATAATAATTTTCATGGCTTCTTCAGTAAGATATTCTCATTACACCCACAATTGATAAGCGCTGTGGAAAATTTTAATGTATTAGGGAAAGCCGAGGCTTAATTTTATGCACAGCAGATGCGAATTCCAACTGTTTGGACATTGATACAATATACTGCTCTCAAGATTTCTTGTGAACGAAAGCTGCTGTCACATACAGCTCTTCTAACGGCATATGTAAACAACCTTACAAATTAGACTTTTAAATTAGCATGTTTCTAAGATACTGATGTGATACTCTAATACAGTGGTTTTTACACACTGTTTATGTTAGAAATTTTAAAAGAAAAATAAATATTAATTTATAATTTTTATTTAAAAATGCTTACCTTGGTTTTTCCAATCTGGTAGGTAGTGTGGTCAAAGCCAAGCCTGTGCAATAAAGATGATATATCCTCCAGGGATGCAGAATTATTTGGTAGTAACACACGAAACTGCTCAGTAAACTCCTGTAATACAGAAAATTAGCTTAGTTTTTTTCGGACAAGCAAGTTGTATATTTTGTTACATTTTTAGGTTTATAGGTTTGTTCTAATCACTAGGTCAAATATATGAGTTACCTGAAAGGTGTATTTGGCTCCATAACCTGACCGTCTGATGCGCACTGTTTCCAACATGCCCGTGTACCGCAGCTGCTGCACAATGAGCGCCTCATCAAAACACATTTCCTTCTGAATGTCAAATAGAAAATACAAAAAAATACAAATTTATTAATAGGATTTTAAAAAGGATTTTGTGCACAGATGAACCGTTCAAAATAAGACTAAGAATGTACATGAAAAGTAAATAAAGATTGATGAAGTTAAAATCCAGATCAACTTGAATAAGGTGAACAAGGATGTTTTATTTGCACCTTCTCAGCATTAGAGCGGAGGCATCGAAATTAATATAATTTATAGGAAGCTAGAAAATATTTCTAGCTTCCCTTTATGTATAAATATGGACTACACTAGTATCTCATAAAAATAACAAATGCTCAGTTATTTTGATAAGCATTTTGTTGCCTCCGGCTTTCTATTTGAATCACAAAATGTTACATGTTCTGATTCCGATTTTATTAACGCAGAAAGTCATTCAAAAAGGAGGAGTTTAGATTTCAACAAATCAAAAACTTAAATGTTTATAAAGCACTCAGATTGCTTGACACAAATAAATCACCAGGCCCTGATTGTGTGGGACCTATATATTTGAAGTAAGCTGCAGATATTATATGCAGATACACTTTTAATCTTTCATTAAATACCGGTGTCTTCCCGTAAATTTGGAAATCAGCTTTTGTTGTTCCACTGTTAATGGGGGGGGGGGGGGGGGGGGGGGCGGGGAGTCCTGTGGTGTTAGATAATTACAGACCAGTTTCAAAGCTCTGTGTTTTATCAAATATCCTAGAAAGTCTTATCAGTTAACAGTTGACATTTTATTTGAATGCAAACAAAGTGTTGTCTATTAATCTGTTGGAGTTTTGCACACAAAAAAACACAGTACTGCAACAGCAGCTTTGAAAGTTCTAAATGATATTGTGGGATCACTTGATAATGGTGATTTCTGTGCCTCTCTTTTTTATGATTTATCTAAGGCTTTTGACACGGTGGAACATGAAATACTGCTGCATAGATTGAAAAGCATTGGTTTATCAAGTCATGTTATTCTTTGGTTTAAAAATAATTTAAGTGGAAGAATTCAATGTGTACAAATTGAAAGTAAACTATCTGACTCATTGGAGACTGCTAAAGGTGTTCCCCAAGGATCTGTTCTGGGAAACAGTCTCGACAATGACATTCAAGATGCTAACTTTAATTTTTACACAGATGATACTATCATGTACTGTAGTGCTTCTTCTGGCCAGTGTTTCTTCAACTCATCATTGTGCCTTCTATAACAGAGAGGGTTGGCACTCTTTGTCTAGTAGGAGAAAAATGCATTAGTACTTAATTATGTATAATAATTCATATCCTTCATATCTTTGCAGTCTTGAACAACAGAAAACTGTTGAGAAATATTTTCTACTTTCTCAAAACTATTATTCATTATAACTATAACTATAACTCATTTTGGCCAGGTCACTCCTGTGAAAGAGATTTTAATCTCAGAGAGTCTTTTCTGATTAAATAAAGGTTATCAAAACCCTGCTTTAATATGTGTAAAAATACATAGCACACAACTACTGGAGAAAAGTTTTTTTGTTTTTTTTTTATTAGATTAAACATTTTTTTTATTACTTAGTACTTTTGTAATGGAGAATTATTTATTGGTTTTGATTCTAAATGCAAACAGTTGACATGTTTACTCAAGTGTTACTCAAAAGTTTACTAAAAATTACACATTTGAATTGGCTTAGTAAGCTTCACAGATCATGATTTTGGTGTACACCAAATTATAATGTAAATTTACAAACGCTGCAAAAAAAGGAGAAATCATACCATGTAATCTTACCAGTGCCATCACATGGACTGAATTTGAACTGAATAGACAGGACCCCAGAGAATGTGGCTCCAAAACTTGCATTTGTACTTGGTTTCCCATTACACATTCTGCCAAGGGGGTGTGAAGAGACAAAGCATGTCGAGACTTGGAGAGTGATGATTCGGATTTCTCAGTTCTGTCTCTCCTTTCAACTTCTGTTCCAGGGAACGGTGTGTGCAACTGCGGAAATTGTGACTGCTGGGATGGCTGGACAGGAAACGCCTGTGAAATCTGGATTGGAGAGGAGCATTTACCTCTGGTAGACACTTAAAGACTGATTTTGTTGTCAATCAAGACAAGAAAAGGGCGGCTGCACCAACAGCGAACAAGGGAAAATTGATTTTTGAGATTTGTGCAATATAACTGCATCCAAATTTTCTAAATTAAAGCAATGTGGTTTCAGTTCCATTACATGCACATAAAACAGCGGTGGGAGATGACATCTATAATGCTCTACAGTTTTCCATATAACTATATATATATATATATATATATATATATATATATACAGTGTTGGGAAGGTTACTTTGGAAATGTAATAGGTTACAGATTACAAGTTACCCTGTTTAAAATGTAATAGTAGTGTAACTTTTTCAATTACTTTATTAAAGTAATGTAACTAATTACTTTTGAGTACTTTTTGATTACTTTTGTAAATTTGTGAAAATTAAAGAATAATAAATAAAAGCATATACATCAACTTAAATACAGTTATCTAATAAGCATGTGACGTATTCTGTGTAATAAACTCCTGAAACATTGGTGTTTTTTTGAAACTGCTGTCTCTTTGTATATGATGATAGTTTTCTCAAAATAAGTAAAATGCACATGAAGTGACACAGAGCAGTTCTAGAAATTATGTTTATGTGCGCGTGTACTCCTATATTGAGGCAGCAGAGGTTGAAAACACTGCGAGCTTCAGCAGGCCTATGTGTAGAAAATGAAACCATGTCTTTGCCATTAATTTACAGGAGGGGCGGACTGGGAAAAAAAATCAGACTGGAAAATTCAAACTCATACAAACAAATTCATGGACAAAACTATTTTTATCTATTTTAAATCTTTAATTTGGGGACATGCAAAATAATTAAAAGTTCTCTCCTGAACTGCACCTTCACTTCCATTTTTCTCCTCAGTTTCTTTATTTTGCCCTGTTATGCATCTCTCTCATGACTTTAATACTCAAGATTGAACAAAACTATACTTTACAATACAATACTCTCTACAATACTACAATATCTTTATAGAAAAATCCTATATATAATCCATATTTTTCCCTTACAAAAATTAACCATGCTTTTATTAGCCTATATAAAAGTAAAATAACCTTCAGTAATTTTTTTTTTTTTTTTTTTTGCAAATGGATTTGTATTTATTTTTAAATAAATACATTTGTAAAATAATTTTACATTTTTGGTTATCACAGTTAAACAATAGTAACCATTTTCTCTGGATTTATAGTTAAATATTAAAATGTTAATTTTCCTAAGGGCTGTGTTGTTGTCTGTTGTAGCTCCCCCTAAACCTATAAAAAAAAATGTGCATTTTTTTCAGCTAAATTACTACTGTAACATTACAACAGATAATAATGATGTCCTTTATATAGTATTTTGAGTGATGACTGATGAGCAACGTGCTGCTGCTTGATTAAATAAATAAAAAAACAAAGACAAAAAAGCATCTTTACAGATGAAACTGACCTGAAACCCTGAACAGGAGTTCTGCTTCTCTGCTCCAGCTGTCCACTCTATTCTTTCTTTCTCTCTCTCTCTCTCTCTCTCTCTCTCTCTCTCTCTCTCTCTCTCTCTCTCTCTTTCTCTTTCTCTCTCTCTCTCTCTCTCTCTCTTTCTCTCTCTCTCTCTCGCATTGATTACTCTGAGTCTGATCCAAACCGTTTGGCGGAGGCGCGGAGAGCGCGCGAGTCATGACCAACACTTCATGAATTATTAGAGATTTAATTATCAAATGGCGGATTCGCAAATGATCGCTTTAGTACATTCGGCAGGCAATTATACAATAATGATATTAAATAGTGGGCAAAATCGGCTGCCAGGTCACCGGGAATTGTCCCGGTTCTCCCGGTGTCCAGTCCGCGCCTGATTTCCACAGACACGCAGAATGTGGAAGTCATATATTGCATTTTTGGGGCTTAATATTCACAGACACTAGTCCATGTCATGTTTTGATTCAAGTGTACTGACCTACTTTTGATTTAGTCATCCAAAATGTGGAATATGAAAAATGTGTATAATAATGCTTGCATAGATTATTGACTGACACATAAGCAGTAAAAGGAGAGGATAAGAACATTATATTATTATTCAGGTTGCTGTTTTTCAGAGCTCTGCTTGTGTGCGATATTTTTATGACCCTATTTTATGTACAGTAAGTTCTATGTGAGAAAAAAAAAATTTAAACAGCCTGATCCCAACAAATTTAACATGCTCTGAAATGTCATCAGAATGAGAAAGCTATTTTTTGCAATCGAGCTAAACAAATGTAGAATTATTTCTTGTCTTTTTTATTTCTATGGTAACTGTGATATGTAGGGCCTGTTTGCCTGCAAAATGTTAAAGATTTTTTAATGAAATTGTAAAAAAAAAATACAAATAAAAATTTTATAATGGTATATTATATCGACCCAAGTAATTATAAAAATAAAACAAACAAAAAATAGACCCTATTACATGTTAATATATGTATATATTGCACAAATATTGCATTGAATTGGTTAGAGATTTCAGTACACCTTTATATAAATATTTTATTCAATATGTTGTATCTGTGTATACAACAAACACAAACTGTACAGTGCAGACAAACTCATTGCATATATGTATGTAAAATTAGCAGAACATACCAACAGTCCATGATACACATAGCCTACAACATGCAGTTCATATATGCCACCCTCTTCCCATGCAACAGATGAAGTAACTGTCAAATCAATGTTCAAAACCAATCAACAGACAATGGAGACCTTCCTTCACCACTGAAAATCAGAAATACGGAAAAAACACAGAAACGATCAGCGTTTGCTCATTACAATTTAATGACGTCACGCACACGACCTGAATGGAACCAAACAAACACAGACATTTGAAAGAGGAAAAAACAAGCGAACATACTAACTAATGCACACATACTCACCAGTCACTTACAAAAATAAATTCAACCTTCCTAAAACCAGTCCACTGGTCTGCAGGGCAGCTAAAGCCCAGCATGTAGAGCTCATTGGAGTGAGTGATTTGTTTCGTGTGGAAGTGGGACACCAGCCTGGAACTAATTTCAAATATGAAGCTACCTTTCCTGTATAGTACTGCATCTCATTCTAGCATTAAATTCGACTTTGTACATACAAATATTAAGTCTAATGTGCTTGAACATCTAATATGAAACTAGCTCAAAATCCCAATAAATGAAAATATAGGTCTTCAATTGAAGTGTAGAATATATTTGTATTTAGCAGCATAGCCTTGGTCTACTTCATAACATTCTAAACAGTATTCATCATTCAAACTATGAAAACTGTTAAAGCAAGACAGGCTTCATGTCAGCTCAACTGATAATTGGCTAAGTAGATGTGAGTAGATGACGATTTCAAACGCAAAGTGCCATGGTCTCAATCCAGAGTATGAGAGAGCCTTATATAATCATGCCCATTCAGTGTAGCCCTATGGCTCAAACTAGCTTTAAACATTTCTAGCCATCCCATACTTTGGTCCTTGAAAAGACGCATGCAGGTAATTAGTAATAGGTACCCCGGTCTTATACTAAATGAACAATCGAAGTGAAGGATATCATTTGTAATCTCTTCACGTTTTAATTGAAACGATTAAAAAGTCGAGACAATTGTTCTTCATGATGAACCCTAGTCACAGTGAGGACAAAAACCGAAGTGAGGACTGCCATCCTCAGAGTTACTTAAATTGTTCGGCTGGATTCTCGTGTTTACGTACTTTGGTAACAATCAACTTCTGTGTGTTTGTGGATTAAGTTGCTACTGAATTTGTTTGTGTGTGTCAGTGTCTGGGGCATGAGGCACCTTTAACCCAGCACAGACTGGGTACATGTTTTTGCATGCTGGGTTAGAGGTCATCACAGGCACAGGATGAGTAGTACTGGACTCTGCATGCTGAGCTAGGAAACCCCCTCTCATTTCAGAATCTCTGATAATATCTGGTAGTTAAAAATCTATTAATTTACTTTTATTTTCATTTTTTTATTTTTTTTTTATTTGTATACAGTGAAAACATTGTTATAGAAGCCATTTCTTGCACTGCGTCAGCGCTGCAAGAACAGAACATAATACTAACCTTGGCCATGCCTTTGCTGAACAAAATGGGTGTGCAGCCAATAGTAATGGTGCCTACTTACATTGAGCCATTTAACTGCACAGGCCTGAAGTAGACTGTATTTATCTACGGCTGCCGCTCTTGTCACATTTAAGGTGCTCACCAGAATTAGCCCATAGTTCAGAGGAGTCAGCATGTCAAAGTGGGGCCTTGACCAGAGGCCTACAAGGCCTATAGATATTCCTAGAGCCCACGCTCTAAATTAAGAGCAAAGAAAAGTGGAAATTCACCTAGTTACTGGGGTTGAAACCAATTTACACCGTACTAGATAGTGATATGTACTCTATACACCTTCCCCAGCACATGCCAACTCCTTGTGTTGGACTGCTGCGGGCATGACTTGTGCATTCGCCGGCATACTTGTGTCCCTTTCTAGACATTGCAAGAAGAAGACACGAGTACTGAACCTTGGATAATGCATTTGATTTTCTTTAGGAGGCTCCATCCCCTTGAAAGATTGATGTCTCTTGACCATTATCAACATGAAAGGACTTTGTGGAAAATCCATCATTGTGGTTGAATGACTGCACACTAGAACACATTGCACACTGCCCCGATAACAAATTTCGTAAGTAACCGACAAAAGGGAAAGATTTGGAAATTCGAGCAAGAGAGACTGGGGGACACCTAGAAAGAAGGAGACACAAGAGCGTACTTGATAAAAAAAACAAGTTGAGGATTCTAATCCATATATGTATATCTTTACAGTATTACCCCAGAGCGTAGCTGGTCTTACTGTGAATATAGAAAATACATTTGAAATGTATGGTCTCTGCTGCGACAGGGTTCAAGAAAAGGGTTGTAATGGGTGACTGTTAGCAGGCTAAGAACCGCCACACAAGCGCCTGCGGTTTTCGATTACAGAAAAAACAACAGCTTTATTGTATGACAAAAGGCATTCCATATCAGTTAGGGCATTCCTTGGTGAAAGTTTAGCTGGTTTATCCAGTTGCATCCTCCTACGTGCACAGCTGACCACTCTCCCGGAGCCAGTCCGTCGTCGAATTAGATCGGAACAGTCAGAGGAGTGAAGGGGGATGAAGGGAACAGGGAGGAGAGAGCAGAGGATACCTGGATCTGATCCACAAACATGGCGAATCTGACAAAAGGAGCACGGCTCTCCCAGGCTGAGCATGGCCGAGATGGGATCTGGCTATGTGGTGGGCTTGGTTTCCTTGCTGACAGGTTTGCCTCCGTTCATGATGGCCGGCTCTGTGCTTTTACTGGGAGGCACGGCAGGTTTGGGCACAGTCTCCCCCACGTCATGCAATGATGGCTCTCGGTACATAGCGACTGCAAAAGACATTAGAGGGCAAAAGTCAGGCAGGTAACCACAATCTCTCTAATTGGAAATAATTTTGGGGGCCGACCAGGAAAGTGACTAAATAATAATTACATCTAGGATAGTTTCCCCCAACTAAGTCTCATTTCGAAACCTGAAAATTGGCTAAAAAGACAACATTCACTATGGAAACTTTGACAGGACATGTGCACGTGTGTCAAAGTGCGGACAAGTTGTCAGCTGGGCTCAACCATTTCCTTAGTTGTGATGGGCAGATGGTCTGATCTCTCAGGAGGCATTTGACTAGGTTCACTGCTTCACGTAAGTTCAAACTTACTGTATTGTTAGCAGTGCCGCTACTGGTGCTGGCTGGTGCTACAGTATTAGCCAAGAAATAATAAACACGACAGGATGAGAGACTGGTCTAAAATGTGGGCATCTGTACATGGATATAAAGCATTTCACAGACAGAAACGGGCCACACATCACTGCAAATTACACCTCAAACTGTATATAAAGCATCAATCTCACGCTAGCCAGACAAATTTTACAGTGTGGCAATAAAAGAGCTGTAAGAAATATTTGAAAGGACAGGTTGTCCATCATAAGGGTACGAAGGTGGGTCTTAGATATGTGGTGCTGTGAAATAATGTTTATTGAGTTTTTAATCATTTTCTAATCAGATAATGAATTATACATTTTGATTTGACATCTGTTGTGTTCCATAATCCTACAATATTTGAACAATATAACAGTTTTCACCCAGGATTTTACCCAGAACATAACTAACAACCCTGATTTTGCTGATTACAGTGTTTCTTAACCAATTTTAAAATTTCTAATTTCAATTCTTTTGAAAGGAAGGAAGGTATGGTGAAGATGTTCAATTCACACCTGGCACAGATGTTGTACAGCCCCATGGGAACACAGTTCGGATGGTGAAGTTGCGTAATCACTGACCAATGACACTCCTCCCTCTTTTCTTGGTTTTCTTGAGTCAATATAGGACCGCTCACATTATGCTAAACTCTGTCTGGCCCCATCAAGAGACTATGATTCAGTGTCAATCAGACTGTCTCTCAATTCATTTGAGACTGCTGTCCCCTTCCTCTCTTTTCACCTCTTCTTACATTATCTCCTCTTGCTCTTTCAATGTCCTCCTCCTCTTTTCTCCTCTGCTCTCCTCTCCTCATCCTACATCCTCTCCTATTCCTTTCCAATCATCTGTCATCCTCCTCCGCACTTACGCTCTCATCTTTATCTCTTCTTCCTAATCTCTCTTGTCTTCTTCTACCTCCTCCATCTTTGTAGTTGTTTGTATTAAACGTTTTGAAAACATGAACCTTGTACTGGAGATTTTTTGTGTGTGGGTTTTCAATAAAAATTATGTATGCTGTCATTTTTATTAAGGCGATGAAAATGTACAGCCTGATTTGGAAACGTGTTCAGATGCCTGTGTTCCTTGTTTTGAAACCTTGACCTTGTGTGTAAGCCATTTGAGGAAAAACTGTAAAAAGGCATCAAGCTCAAGCCTATCTCTCAGGGACTTGGGCACTTCATTACCATTCTGCCAGTGTCACAGTGACCTCGATGTTAACCATTCTCTTGAGATTTTCACAGCATGCTTTACCTTCTAATGGCTTGGGCAGGAAGTGAGCAGCTGGTTTAGTTTTCTTCACCCGGTTCCCCTTCATGGCCTGGCCATCTTTATTTAAGCCAAGAAACCATGCTCTCCCCGACTCCTGCTGCCTATACAGCATGGATGAGTAGATCACATAGTAGTTTTCAAACACAGACTCTTTAAACTTGCATTCCGGCGTAAACAATTCCTGTAAGAAAGAGAGACAAAAGAGGATTGGTGTGGGATTTAAAAGAAAAAGGGTTCAATAAACTTTACAAATTTCAAAATATCTTCACATGAATAAATGAAATAAATTAATCTTTAATTAAAACTACTTTTATCACTTTTGTATAGTAAAGTATAGATTATATCTCTTTACCTAATTTATACATATATATATATATATATATACTATTATTACCTATATTAATAATGCATCAATTTAGCATTTTCATTTCTATTGCATCTTACAACCCCCTCCAGTTCCATCACAAACCCCTAAGCGTTTGCAAAATCAGGACTGGGGAACCCTGATTATCACATACAGTTTTAAGTCAGATGAGGGACATTTCCTAGTAATCAGAACCGCTATTGAAAAGACTCAATAGACACTTCTGTCTTGTGCAGCGTGTGCGTTATGGTGTCCACTCCAAATAACATGTATATGATGTATATTGTTTAATTAACCGAATAGAAACTGCAAACACAGATGCTTCCCAAAATAATATTCAAAATCCTGAACATTTTCCTATTATTCTGTATGCATGGTGAGGCACTGCAGGTCTGTCTGCTGATACCCGAATGAGCATACAGACAAAATAATTGGCCCCAAGACAAAATGTGATATTCGCTCATGACAAATTAATCTCTACTTTCACCTTCACTCTAGGTGCCATGCTCAGCCATGCAAAGTCTATTATTTTCTTCAAATATCCATATCCAGTTGCACAATCCACACTCTGGCAAGGGCATTCCAACCTTTTCTTAACCATCTTTTCAGCACATCTGACTGCACACCTAAAAAGAAACTCGGAGCAAATTGTGGGCATACTGTACTCCCACACTTCATTTGGCTCCACAAAATTTCAATTTGCAGTTCATTTGAAAAGTTTAGGATCATGCCAGACTGTGAATCTAGCAGGAGCAGTAAACATTATCTGTAAATATTAAATCTAAAAACAATTTCTCAAAATGAACATGGTTTTCTCTCTATTCAAACTATAGTTGTAAATCTGGTTAAAATGCATATTTTCCTAAACATCTCACACTTTATCTAGAACATTATACTCCACCAGATTACAATAAAAAAACAGGACAGCTGTCACACAGAAAGAGATCTTTTTGGCTCTGTTTATTTGCTTTCAGATTTACACTATATGTCATATAGCATTATCACTAAAATAATTAAAATATAGCCATTATAACAATTTCAATGATTTACTAAAATAAAAACTCACTATGTATGTACAGTAGCAACTATATATATATATATATATATATATATATATATATATATATATATATATATATATACTGTATAATTATTGCATTCTGACTGATTTAAGGATTTTAAAATATTGCAGTACACAGTCTTCTCCAAAAGGTTTTAATATGACCAGTGAAATCCATTCATCTGCTCTGTATAACCCATTATTTGGTGCCATCTGTAAACACTGTGTATATTGCATTACCCTGCAAATAATTGCATGGATTAAAGCTTCCAGGCTTGCTGTCAATTCCATAACTCCACCACTTCAATAATCCTAGGAGCACTTCTCTCTATTGGTAAATAAAACCAAAACTATCATTTATAAATCTACAAGTTCCATTAACACCCATCATTAAACTACACATTAAAGACCTCATGTCTGAATAAGACAGCAAGTTCTAAATGCATAAATATGTGTCTCTTCTAAAAGTCTCTTCTAATTGACAATTGAGGCTGATTTTACAGTAATATACCTCCTAAATACTATTTTTGGCGAAAATAATACTGATGAATATGAGATTTAATGTCTCATATATTTAAAATTGTCAGTAAATCAAAAATTTTAATCCACTAAAATATGTAATAAAGAAAGTTAAACCTACTTTCTCCCAGTATATTTTTTCAAAAGATATTAAGAACCACCAATAGAATTGCTCTTGGAAAAATATTACTCAAAAATGCTAAATTGTATTAAATTGAAGCCCTCATGGTTTATTTTCAGCTGAGGGAAAAGCATTTCCACAGAAATCCTTCCTGCATATTATTTCTTTAAAAAATTTCTTGTCAACCCCAGACAAGGTACTTGGTTAGAAAAAGAGTAGAGACAGGAACTAAGTGGCATGTTAGTCAGATGCAATGGCAGAAGAAACGGAATGAAATTGCATTATGTAAGGGAGTTAAACTTGGATGTGTTTTGGAGGGCTATCTTGCACCCTTGATTAAACATTAAAAGTTGACTTCATTGACTGCATGCTAACCAAGGGCTTTAAAACAAACCGGATCCTAGCAACTGTTTTGTTTTTTCATCACAGAATGCATCACTCCTTGCCAAATAAATATATTAGAAATATAAAAGGGTAAAAGTGTTGTAACCAAACACAGCTTTGTACCCAAAAGCAGAACACAGACTAAAATTACGCAAATAAAATTCATTTATTGCCAAAATCAAGCAACACAATCCATCTCTTTTGCTGCTGAAATTTGTTGGCTGAGGTGAGCTGGAAACTAAACAAGAGTTGGCAGAGTTGAGTGAGTAATTTGTTGGTCGGATATGGCAGGCAAAATGCAGGGTGAATGCAGGTGGAGTGAGATCTGAAGCACAGAAGAAACAGAACTAGAGCTCCAACAAAACACATAACACAAAAACTGGTCTAAAGACACTGGGAGGCCTTAGCATAGTACCACATAAACAGACTGAACGATCTAGCAGAGAATGGTTGTAGACCCAGGGTTTAAATACTGGCAGATGAGTTGATTGGCAGTATTTGAGTCACTTTCATCAATCAGCCACAGAGAGGAGTGTATAGCCATGCCCCAGGATACACCAACTCACAGACACACAAAAATGGAAAAACACAGCTGGCCAAAAAAAATCTAAATCCCTGACAAAAAGGTCAATTTTTCAGTCATTTTATAAGCCATTCTTATCACACAAAAGTGCTAAGTTGAGTTTGCCTAGAATTCAGAATGCACAGTAATGCGGTAAAAGCATGGGCGTAGGTTTGGTCACAGCTTTGGTGGGGACACCCCCATATCCCGACCCCCCCCCCCCCCCCCCCCACCCGGAATTCTTTAATGGTGATTTCCATTTTATTTTAGACTGTTGGCAATACAGAATATCACAATACAGAAGTGAATCTACTTCAACTCATTATATTGTATCCTGACCCCGATATACCATCCTGTATACTGTCCCTAAAGAGCTAGTATAACTGTATAATCTCAAAAATGCACTCTCAAAAGAAAAAAACAACTGAGACTGTGTAAGCTGAACAACCAAACATTTATTAACATAAATTATTATGTACATTAGTATTTACACTAACAAAAATACTCTGCAACAAGGAAACAAATCTAAATAAATATAATAACCTTTTTCTATTATAAACACTATTTACCCTCCAGTACACTCACGTTTATGTTGACTGCAAGATCCTAAGTTAAGGTACAGGCTAATTGACATTCAGTTACTTGCTAACGTAGCATTCTATCATCCTGGGAAACATACTATCACCAGTTAATACTATTTTCCACAGTAGAATCTTCATTTGAAAGCCTAGTCAGTCAATACTGCTAGTTTATTTATGTGGCTAGCTAGTTATTTTGCCTACTTACACTCTGACTCTGCTTTATGAAAAAACTTCTTATGTCCCCTTTTTTCTTCTTGGGTGGCATCTCCAAATTACAAAAAGGGGCAAAAAAAACGGAATATTAAAATGTTTTTACTCTGGCCTTTGTATGTGGCAGAGAGACAGCCCTGGTAACTTACCGTTGGCGTCGTCAACATGCGCACACACACACACACACACACCACCCGCTCGCTGCTAGTGCAAGCACAGAAGTAGTCCCGGCCCGCGTGTGTAGCCTGTCAGATACCCCGCCGCCAATCAAATTACGGCGTTTATTGTACTGTCGTCGTCCTGGCCGTTAGAATCGATCCAAATAGCAGTGCAAAGATCCAAATAGCAGTTCAAATGAGCTTGCTAAATATTGGTGGGGACAAATTTGTAATTTCAAAATATTGATAGGGACTAGTACCTAGCGTCCCCCCCTAAACCTACACCCATGGGTAAAAGTGTGTGCAAGTGTAATCAACTAAATTACATAAAGAACAGAAATGTCCAAATAGAAGGAAATGGTCACACTTTAGTAGTTTGGGGACCAATCTTCACTATTAACTAACTATTAAGTACGTTTTCTGCCTCCTAATTTGCTACTTATTAACACTTAGTAAGGTAGTTGTAAAGTTTAGGTATGGGCTAGGGTTAAGAGACAAAAAATATGGTTATGCAAAATAAGGTTAGTCAACAAGTTAATGTTGAGAACTGGTCCCTAAACTAAAGTTTTACCCCCTAATCCTACCCAGTATCAAACTTAACAATTAACCTACCTTACTATTAATAACAGCCCAAGCTCATTCGAAACCCAACCCTAAACCTACCCAATAGTGTTAACAAATGCAAAACTGATATAAAAATGCATTTGTTGATACAACCGTGCCATTTGAACTTCCTTATATGCAGGTCTGAACTGTTTTGTCAAAGCATAGTTTCACAGGATTTGTACTGGAGCTATTCACCACACAAGTGCAACTCCATACTGTGTGAGCTACCAAACAAACCTACTGAAAATGAAAACCCATACTTATAAAGCTGGATATGTGACGCTAACGTTCAAAAGTATCAGTTCTGAAATCTCGCAGCATGTTAAAATTGTTTTGAATATATAACATAATATTCCTCAAGTAGTTGTGCTAAAAGTAGGCTTCATTAATCGAATCTGAATGTTGTTTTACTAATATTTATTTCAACTGGAAACTGCAGCAATTCTTATATATAGCTAAGTTTTTTCAGTTTTGCTGAAATTTATTTAGAGGCACGTATTACGAATGAGCCTATGTTGATTAATAGGCAGCCATAATAGTGTGACCATTATTCACCCCTTTCTTAGACTGCATAATACATTAAACAACATAAATGTTATGAAAAATCTTTTTCTTTCATCTTAGAAACTTTGCAACTTTCCATTTTCAATTTATTATGAATGAATGAATGAATGAATGAATGAATGAATGAATGAATGAATGAATTGTGGGCAGTCATATCACCCTGTTACCCAAGTCTGGTTACCCATTTTCTAGGTTAGAACGTGGATGGGAGATCTCCTGAGAAAACTATGTTGCTACTGGAAGAGGTTTCAGTGAGACCAGCAGGGGGTGCTCACTTGTGGTCTGTGTGGGTCCTAATGCCCCAGTATAGTGATGGGGACACTATACTGTCAAAAAGCACCATCCTTCAGATGAGACGTTAAACCTCAGAGGTCCTGACTCTCTGTGGTCATTAAAAATCCCAAGATGTCCTTCGAAAAAGAGTAGGGGTGTAATCCCGGCATCCTGGCCAAAATTTGCCCATTGGCCTTTGTCCATAATCATGGCCTCCTAACCATCCCCATCCCCACTTATTGGCTTCATCACGCTGTTTCCTCTCCACCAAAAAGCTGGTGTGTAATGGGCATTCTGGCTCAATATGGCTGCTGTCTTATCATCCAGGTGGATGCTGCACACTGGTGGTGGCTGAGGAGATTCCCCCTTCCATGTAAAGTGCTTTGAGTACCCAGTAACGAATTATTATTATATTATTGAATGGAGACAGAGTGACATACAAACAGACTGCTTACAATCCACCACTCATGACTCCAATTTCACAAATAATTTTATTGCTCTTAAAAATGTTCCAATAATTAAACAGACTATAAACAGAGATGTGCAGTCATTTGGTAATTTTGACATCCTTCGATATTGTGGACTCCAATCCGGTCTCAATAAACCTATTGTTTAATTCTTGTTTTTGTCTCTCTCCACCTGTTGTGTTTTTATCACAAGCAGAATTTAGAAACACTAAAGTGATACTGACAGCTAATTGGTTTAAAGGTTACTGCTGGTAATGATTGGTCATTTATTTGGAAGGAGGCATTTTTGAGCTGCATTTTTTGCTAACAACATTTCATCATAAGCATATCTAATCTGATTGGTTAACTTACATATTAGAAGAGCTTATTCTATGTGTTAATTACAAAGTCTATAGAATACCCAAGACGTGTCACTCGTATAGTTTTAAATAGGGGAAAATGCAATGCTCAATATGGCCACTTTATCAAAGAAAGCCCCACCTTCTAAGCAAAAGAGCCAATCGCTAATCGGTTAAGTCATCGTCTGCTAGAAGTCCCGGTTGCTATAGAAACAGTCAGCATTCTGGAGATGCAATGGCTGGGTTAGCCTGAAAAATAAGCCTTTTTTTAATGTAATGCTATTGGAGCATAAGAAACAACATTTATGAGACTGTTGTTGTCAGATTTCATTGGTGATTTCAAATCTGAAATTTAATAATAAGCTTGGCAAACAGTTTTGGAGAATTTGATGTTTTCCCATTCAAAGAGACAGTAGCTGTACTTTCATGCCCGAGAGGCATTTCAAAGATTGCTGCCGAGTGAAATTACTTGTCTGAAAGGGAGTTTGGTTAATTCATACCTAGTGCACATAAAAAATTGCTAATTTTTTTTTTTTTTTTACTTTTTTTGTAATGATTTTTTTTTTAAAGTTAACTTAAAACTTAACTTACAACCATCTTTATAAAATATATACATCTGAATTACAAAAAAAAAAAAAAAAGACTAAAGGAACAATTAATTGTATTGTTTTAGCATTACATTTATTTAGACTGCAGTTTTGAGCAGGCTAAACCTCCTTTGATACTAAACTTGATAGCTGACTGCAAACGTCTCCCATGGGTCGGCACAAAGAGAGCCGGTGGTCAATACAATGAAAGCTTTATTTAATTTTACATCCTGGCCAACAAATTAGACTGGTGATATGTGACACACTGTCTAACTTTGATCTCTGACAGAAAACACTATGAGGAAGAGACAATCCATGCTTTTAACCACCTTCTGCCGATGCTCTTTTCTTGACAGCTCTTCCTTTTCACAGCCTACTATTAAAACAGCAAATACCTTTCTATCGTGTAACCATGGTAACGCTTGAAAGGCTCCTGCCTAGCAATTAAGTTTTTTTTCTTGTCTTTCTTTTTTATTTTGTTGAATAGAGACACCACTATTTTTTGTATGGGTTTCATAAGTACCTATGTGAAACAATTCAAAATGGGCAGGGTTGATGATCTCAGCAGAAGCATGTTGAGAAGTTAATTACTATGAAATAATTAGAGGACTGTAACTAAAAACTTAAATATAGGTCCTCTGGCATTTCACTGGACTATCAACCGATCTCCTATGAATGTTCAAATGCTCCAAAATATTCTCCAAATTTGCATCTAAAAACTGATGAAATGACTGAAAAAGGTCATTGCTGAACAGATATTAAAGAAAATGAGATGAAAAAGGGGTAGAAAGAAGCAGCTTGGAAGGAAGAGTTGATCTACTGCACCTTGCATTCATTCTGCTTTGAATGTGTGGCCGTAATTGACCTTGGCCAGTGCCAGAAAGGCCAGTTTACTTCAGACAGATAATCAACCCATCCCTCAGAGAGCAGACAGAGAGGGATGGGGGAAAGAGAGGGAGAGCAAGGAGTGAAAAGACAGAAGTGAGAGAAAAGAAAGGTTAAGGGAGGCTGGGCTGAACTACTGTAGGACTACAAAAAAAAAAATAAGACAGGGGGAGACAGAGCACAAGAAAGCGAGTGAGACGTGCAAAAATGTGGCAGGCTGGGCTCCCTCGTGCTGGCCTTCCAAATCATATCTCACCCACAGAGAAAATTTGGAAATTGTTTAATGTTAACGGTTGAATCAAGTCTATTAATATTGAAGAGACTGAGCTTCCCTTACATCTCTGCTCATGTTGAAACATCAAAAGAGAGCCACATAATATGAGCTTCACTGATTTTCCTCAACCAAGCAAACAACAGAAAGGATGCTCTTAAATATGGATGGTTCATAAATATGTATCTTATCGGCAGGCTCTGATGAACCTCTTGGCAACATGGGCGTCTTTTCATGAGGAATGATAAGGTAGGGCCACGAGAGGCTTTTTGATGGTTTTGTGCTCATGTAATCCAGCAAATGCAGTGCAAACAAAAGGAGGCATATCGGAAAAAACAGCTTGTCCCTGTTAAAATTCGAGACGAGGGGGTGGAGCTTCAAGCACAGCAGTTTGTAGCTGTGTCCCAATGTGAAGTGCACGGACTCCGAAGTGCGCATTAAAGTGTGATTGCATCACAGCAGCGTGACGAAGGCTGACCCAAACTGAAGTGTGCAGACTCCGAAGTGTACATTTGAAGTGTGATTGTCCCAATTCAGGATGCACCCTCCGAAACTGCATTCCAAAGCTGATTGTGTCACCGCGGCGCGACAAAAGCTGACATAATTGGAAAGCGACTTCAAATGCACCCTCAGTTTCCCAGGAAAATGAAGTGCACATCTGATGAACACTTCGCAACCAACCAAATCCCAAAATCACTTGCATGCAGATGACAATGGTGTCTATATTTAAAAAACACAGCAGGTGAGAATTCTGTGGGGGAATTCACATTGAAATGTAAGTATTGTGTTTTCATTTACTCAAATACCTAGCGAAACAAGTGTTAAAAGCCAGGGTTTTAAAAAAAAAAAAGCCCACAAGCTATGGGCAATAGTCTTTCCCTTTGCTGTGTTTTTGTAGGGCTGTCATGCAAGATAAGTCTATAAATGTTTTAACCAAACTTTAGCACTTCAGTATTTTGTATGCACAGCTAGCTGTCATATTTTTTAATGTTAAGACTGCAAACCTGTCTTTATTTTTTTAATTAAGTGTATCCATTTTCTCCTATTTTAGGAATATTCTGGAGAAAATGAACCTGCTGGGAAAAGACTTAAAAAATACAAAGTAAGCAAGTTACAATACATTACAAATACATTTTTGCTTAAATTCATTGTGCTGTTGTTGTTAACAGGCATGGTTTATTTGCTTTGCCTTGGAATTGCAAGTGTCCTGGGACAGGTGAGGGAGAGAGTGATGAGCTGGTGGAGATAGTCAGGAAGGACATCCAATTCCAAAGAGAGTCAGAGGAGAGAAGAGCACAGAAGATCAGGGAGAAAATGGAGGGACTGTTTTCTGTTCTTGAGAGAATGTTTAACAAATACATTATTTATTAGCCGTTCTCTATTAGCCAAAAGAAAACAGTTGAAAAAAATGGGCACATTACGTTTTTTAAATGTCATATTGTCAATGAAACAACCTAATTTCTATAGTTTATTTTTGTGAAGAAAGTTCGAAATGAAATGAATAAGTTGTATACATTATTCATTTTTGTAGTGTAATTTATTTGTTAATGAGCCTGAGTACTTTCTGTACATTTTATATTTTTGTTTTGCATATTCACGTGCAAATAAAAGAGAATTATGTATATTGTAATTTTTTTTAATGCAGCTTATAATTTTTTTCTTTTTCCACAAAACATTCTTCTATATATATTTTATTTTTGTCCTGTAAATCTTTTTTTTTTCACACATTAAAACAAATTGTTCTATATATTACTGAAAGTACTTTTTACAACTATTTACAACATATCTTAGGTTTAACATTAAAAAAAATAATAAATAAATAAAAACATTAGTTTTGAGCCCAGCCCTGCCTCCATGTGTTCTGGTGTCTTCGGGAGGTGAATCTCTTGCCGAAAGGCCAGCATCTCCTCAGGGACTTGGAGGACAAGGTGGTGGACGGTGGAATGAGACATCTCAAACACTCAAGACCACTCTGTATAATGTACCACTGGCAGAGTCAGACACAAATGAAACACCAGGGTTTAGATTGTGGCACCCATCACTGTTGCCATTCACTTCTCAGAAGATCTAGCAGCACTGTCAGGGCCTCCCTGCTCAGCCAAAACTGTTAAAAAAAACCTGTCCAGCACTGGCACATTCAACTTTATCCTGCAATACAGGGGTCTGGTCTGATTTAGGGAAAGAAGGAAAAGAGATTTTTTTTAGAACTATGGCAACATAATTAGTAGAAGAAATACTGAGATATTTTAGTAAACTACTTTTAGCAACTACTAATACCTTATTGGGAAAAAGCTACTTGTCATATTTATTACCTTAGCTAAAGGGATAGTTCGCCCAAAAATGAAAATTCCAAACTTGGAACAACTTAAGGGTCAGCAAATGATTACAGAATTGTCCTTTTTGGCTGAACTATCCTTTAAGTAAAAGTATTATTTTGCATACTCTAATATCCTTAAGGTATTGAGAGTAAAAGTAAAGGTATACAGTATCGCTCTGAAAAAAGCTAGTAAGCTAGTGTTAGGGGTTAAAGGTTATTCAATTTAAATTTAACTACTAAATTTACTGTTGGGTAGTTTAATCTACAATGCATCATGTTGTAAAAGACCATATTTTTGTAGTGCTGCTGTCTTGTGAGAAAAAAAAGAAAACGTAGTACTTCGTATTTGTACAGGTATACGTAACGAATGTACTTCATTACAGTCCATCTCTGATTATGTTGAAAATGAAAGTATCAACACAAAGGCTGCATCTGAAGGACTCGGACCGGTCATACGGATCACTGTTCAGCTGCCACAGCTACTGCTGAACATTAAGCTGTTTTTATATATACATACATACATTTATATGTACACAGTTTTATTTTTATACATAACTGCCTAAAAAATCTGGGTTGCAAACCTGTCTACATATGATCACCATGGTCAAGGCAAGGCAAGTTTATTTATATAGCACATTTCATACACAATGAAACAAGGCATACACAAGGCAATAAACTATCTAAAATAGCATTTTTGCAAGATATCAGTCAGCATTTGAACTGCTATGTGTGTGTGTGTATTTTGTAGTTTTTCATATGTATCATTACATTATTTAAGTAAGCGCCAAGCCAATACTTGCATTTAAAGTTCTAATCTGACAGTTAAGGACTTAGCAAACCAGTGTAACTTACCTGGCCTCGGTCTTGGCTAAGCCTGAGGTAAATCACATAAAAAACAAAATTAAGCAATTCTGGCTCCACCTATCCTGGTAGGAATGTCCCTCATCAGCTCTCCTCTCCCACCGTTGCTATGCGACAGAGTGCTAAATGGGAACCTCTGGTGGCGCAATTAGGAAATCCTGTGAAGGCGGAGCATCCTTCATGCACTTTAGAGGCGTGGCCTATCAAAGTCCATGCCCTTCGAAGTGTGTTCACTTAACTTTGGGACACAGCTTGTGTGTTACGGTACACTCTCTTTGGTTGCAGACATGTGAAATCAAACCATTAATTTCTGCCTCAATAATATTTATATTTACATATTATTCTACTTTTGCAAGCTCTTTGCGTACAAAATGCTACAGTGATACTTCTTGTCAGTCAACTACTGACTTGTAGTGTCGAACATGCTATTAATCCTTCCTCTCTGTCTTTCATCTCTTTGTTGATTATGATTATGAAATGATATTTTTTTTTTGGATTATGAATAGCTTAAGAGCCCATTGCATTTTGAAGAGCAGTCTAACCGCAAGCACTCCGTTCAGCCTCCCTGAAGAGAGTGACCTTTCAGGTTGTGGTCGATTTTTAACACCAGCTCCATGAAAGAAAATGTCCCTAGATTCTGAGTGCACTTTAAGTGTCTCTGCTTCAGCTCTCTTGTGTGTTTACTCAGAAACTAGGGAGAAAAAAAATCATGTGAAAACCTACAGCAAATTCTGTTTATACTGTAGGTTCTAAATCTTGAATCAAGCCTCATTTCAATGCTAACCAGATGAGAGGATCATAAATCCAACATCAACTATAGTATTGGTAAAAACAAACAAATTATTACCCTGTTGAGAATATCTCAGTGTCTGCAGTCTTGTCTGAATGATACATCATGCATAAAGCTTTAAGAACTGAGACACTAATATTGAATGGCTGGTTGTGGTCCAGTTCACACTGGCACAGGCTGGTACAGAGAGCTGAGAAGGACACCCTTACTGTAGCAGGGTCATTCTCTGAAAACAGTGCAATTTGAGTACTATGTGTGTCTCTGTGACTTACTACTGATAAATTTAACACAATACTAAACTTGATCACATTATTTGATAAGTTTAAATCAAACTGTTTAATGTGTAATGCATAAAAACATAAGAATAGAAGAATTTTATTTTTAAATGTATGTTTTTCATTAGAACATCAGCCAATTAGCATGTCCCCATTTATCAGTAATTCATTTTGTTTACATGTATTGGCCTGCGTTTGGGCATTCAATTGATCAAAAGTGACAGCAAATGCATTTGATGTAAATTGTTACAAAAAAAAAATTTAAATAAATGCTTTTCCTGTAAGAAAAATCCACACAAATAGTATACAGCAAAACTTTTTTCAACTTATAAGAGATGTTTTTTAGAGCACATAAATCAGCATATTACTCTAGACTGATTTCTGAAAGATCGAGACAATATTACTGATTTTACTGTATTTTTGATCAAATAAATGCAGCCTTAGTATAAGCATAAAAGAGTTATTTTAAATCTTTTTTTTTTTAAATTAACCTTAAACTTCTGAATGGTACTGTAACTGTACAAAAATGGAGGCATACTCACAAAAATAAAAAATCAATCAATCAATAAATAAAACCTTATTTGTTGACCACTAAACTTGTCTATGGCTATTACAGTCTGAGGTGGGAAAATATTATTTGCCTAAATTAAGCAGTAAACTTTTTTAAAAGACATGATTTAAAAAAAGATCCTGAAATTTTTAGCACAAATGGCACAATTTCCTGTGAATGACATAGTCGCAAGTCAGTCTAAGAACTCCACACAGTGCTCGCCCTTGAGGGAGATCTCAATGGATAAACTTCCTGTGAGCCAGGGCTGGCCACCAAAGAGCTGTTGATCTTTAAATTGAGGCCAGTCTGGTCTTAAAGGAGTAATCCAGCAGTCATTATTGACTAGCCAGGAGATGTGAGGTCTCTCTAACAAGCTGACAGACTGCAGCAAGGCAGTACTCGGGGCTGTGGCAGTCACACAGCGCACAATTCCCTAGCTGTCAGCCTGACAGAGATGTAGATGACACACAGTCCATTGCCTTAAGAGAGAATCATGGATTTTGCCTTTAGGCCTTCAGCTGCATCATGGGATTGATTTGAAAAATGCATCAAATATTTGTGCGGTAAACAACAGCATTTTGTCAGCTTGAGGAATCCCTAAGTATTATTCAGTGGCCAACTTTCAGACATTAATAATGCCTCAAATTGTGCAGCTTGATGTCAAGAAGTGTGCTATTTCTTTCCTATGAAGAGACTTTTCCCATAGCGTCTTAGCTAAGATGCAGTACGAGAGAACTCTCGTAAGAGAACCATAGCATTTAATATGCTGAAAATCACTGAAAACATTGTGACAGCAAGGTTTGTACAGTCAGCCGCTTTTCATGTGTTTTTAGCTCTTATTCATCCTTCAAAACAACCAACATGACTGATCTTGGGATCTGTACTGGCATTTACTTATAGAATAACTGTGTGACTCAAGAAAGCCTGTAATACCTGGAGATATATGTCAGTTAGCATCTCAATGGCAGTTGTTCTGCTTGGACTAGCGACTAGGCTGCAGGTACATGAGCTGTGACGTCAAAGGCAGCAAAGAGGGAGAACTCCATTTCACACTTTTAAGAGTCCTCTGAAGAATTCTGTTGGGATGTGGGCTTAAGCTAAAAATATAGCAGGGTTGGTTTGAACTTGTATATGCATAGACGTGTCTCCCTCATAGACAGGATTTTCCTCCAGCAGGGAATCCTGTCTGCCAGCGAGCACAGTGAGTCACCTTCCACCTCACATTCACAGCTTGTGTCAGTGTGGGAGAATGTGTGCATCTGTGTGTGTGTGTGTGTGTGTGTGTGTAAGCAAAAGTGTAAATTATTATTTCAAATCTTTCATCCAATATCTGTTTTGAATTGTTAGCCAATAGTTCCTTGAATCCTGTTTGCCAGATTCAGTACATGCAGTCTGGTTGGAGATATGCACTTTATCACAAATGAAAATCTAGGATGAAATTTGCTGGACCATACTCTTTGAAAACTTGCATTTCATTTTGTGTAGCCAAAAATACGGAAGGATATCAGGGTTTCCCACTCAAATGCTCAGGAAATTGAGGAATACTTTTTTTCACTAGGGTTACACTGATCAAGATCGGCCGATCAAATGCGCATCTCGTCAGTAAAGCCGGTTAATCAGCGGTGAATTCCATCAGGTGTGTGATTTCACATAGAGCAGCTGTTACTACACAGAGCTGTTGTTCACTGACTAGCTGCGCAAATCCACGTTCATTATCAGCGTTTATTTGCGCAGCTAGTCAGTTAACAACGGCTCTGTTTAGTAACAGCTGCTCTATGTGAAATCACGCACCTGATGGAATTTACCGCTGATTAGAGAACCAGCTTTACTGACGAGATGCGCATTAATGTTCGCCGATCTTGATCGGTGCACCCCTATTTTTCACACAACCCTAATGCGGAGACAAATAGCACAAATACTAAGCTTTATTCCACAATATAACATATCTGTTGAAACCTTTTGTTTCCCCAGATAACACAGATGGAGTCTGAGTGATATGGCTGTTCTCCAGTCAGAGACTCCAACAGGAGATATCGTTTTTCTTTGTTGTTTCAAATTGGACTTTTACACGCACCTAGGGAGTCAGACTTTGCCTTTCACTGGTCCAGATCGTTGCCCACAGAGATCTGTCAAACCTTCTACACAGAGGAATATGAACTGCACCACGGGGCATATTTAAACCATCCATCTCCACAAGTATGGGAATACCTTTCTTTGCCAGTTAAGAAGCCCCATCAGGATAACATTGCTGAAGCCCTGAGGAAAACTTGTAAATGTAAAATGTAAATGTACTGAAGTTGTGGTATAGTGTAAACATGAGAGATATTATTTTGCTGTACTGTCTTTACAGTACAATTGTGATAATGTAAAATACTAAAGGAATTGTTCACCTAAAAATCAATTCTGTTTTCCTATACTCACTCTCGTGTCTTTTCAAACCTGTTTGGCTTTTCTTTTTCTTTTTTGAAAGACAAAGAAAGAGATTAAAAAAATGTCTCAGTACTTTTGTCCATTCAATAAAAGTCAATGGCATCCATTATTGATTTGAACCCCATTAACATGTATTTATCAGTTCAGAAACAGTCTTCAAAATATATTTGTGTTCATTTTTGAATAAATTATGCCTTAAATTTAAAAATAAAAAGATCTCCCTTGGGAAAGTTAAAAATTTTTTTTAAAGGGGTCATATAATGCGATTTCAATTTTTCCTTTCTCCTTGGAGTGTTACAAGCACTTGGTGCATAAAGAAGATCTGTAAAGTTGCAAAGACTAAAGTCTCAAATCCAAAGAGATATTCTTTATAAAAGTTAAGACTTGTCCACGCCCTCCTAAAATGCTTTGCTTATACACGGCCCCACACGTCTACATCACAATGTGGGAATATTTGCATAATGCAAATGTTCACGCAAAGAAAGAAGGCGTACATTTTATTCTCGCTGTTGCCGCCGATGCCATGTCATGGAGACACTGTGTGTTTCATTGTGAAAGCAAAACTACTTAGTTTTGCCTTCCAAAAGAGGGTGATATCTGCTTTGTCATGCTTAGAGCTGATCTGTGCTGGTCGCTGAGGAAATACAGCAATTTCACGCTGTGGATCCCCAGATCGGAGTCCAGCCCGGGGTAGTCAAATGTGGTTGCCGCAAGCCCCTTGAAGTCCTTCGTCAAATCCGCCTGCCGTTCCTTACTTGCCGTCAGCCATTCCTAACTCTAGTCCCTGGCCGTTCCTCATTCTAGCCGCCGTTTGCCGCTCACTCAGTCATTGTAAGTCATTATAATCAGTAATTATGTCCCCACTGCATGCAACAAATACCTAGTTTGTAATGGTTTTTATTGTTTTTGTCCTGTGTTCTGACCAGGACATGCATCACAGTATGATGAGGGGTGTAACATTTCCGTCACACGCATGAGTAATTCAGTCAGTCACAACAGAATGGACAGCTGGCCAATCAGAGCAAACTTCACTTTTCAGAACAATGAGCTTTGTAAAATGACGCGTTTTCAGAAAGGCGGGGCATAGAAGAGAAACAATAATGTGCAGTATATGGAAAATATTTTTTTTTTTTTTACCTTAAACCGCATAATTTACACATTTTATTACACCAAATTCAAAAAATAATATGACCCCTTTAACCCTCTAAGCACCAAAGTCGCAAAATTCCGACAAGATGTCATACTTAATAAAATAGACTGTAGTTCCTAATATGGTGTAATATCTCATTTGTATTCCCATCGATTCTAGACCAACTTTATGTCATGTTCCTATTCAAAGTGTTCGAGGGAATAGTAGAGCAAGTGAGCTATCGTGTCATTGATGTGGAAGCAGTTCAGTTCGTAGCGTGCAAATAAATGGTGAGATTTGTGAGAGAAAATTGTCAAATGGATAATAAAAAGTCATACCGTGAGGATGTGTTGCAAATGTTATTTGCCGATTCATCCAATTAAAACATTTTAGGGTAATGATTCACATCTATATTTTTTAACTTGAGACAATAGTTATTTATTTTTCATTGGCTCAAGTAAAAAAATATAGATGTGAATCATTACCTTAATTTTTTTTGTTTTTTTTATTGGATGAATGAAACACTTTGCATCTTTGTTTTATTCGCACCAACATTATTTGATTTTAACATTTTGGAATAATAATTATATAGCATACTTTTATTTAGTTTCTCTGGTAAAGACATTGTTTTAAATTTAAAACCAAATTTAAAAACTAAAATACTGAATGCTGATTAAGAAACATCTTATTGAATCTGTGTTGATTGTGGTGTTTGGACTGTAGAACTATGCAGTTATTGCCTTTAATTTCACATGGTTACAATTACTCTTTTCATTTAAGGCCAGTTCTATGTAGTTTCAACCCAATTCAAAAACAAAAGCTAAATGCTGATGTCTGTACCATCTATGTTTGTATTGAATGTAGGCTACTTACTGTGCAGTTACTGCCGTTAATTTCAGATGCTTATGGTTATTGTTTTCAGTTTGGCCTATTAAACACCAAATAAACATCTTGTTTATGCACACTTTCCTTTCTTTCTTGTTTGAAAAAAAATTGGAAATCAGTATCGGAATCGGCCAGTTTGCTTGTAAAAAAAATCCATATCGGAATCGGCCATAAAAAATCATGATCGTGCATCCCTAGTATCTACTATTTCCTGAATATTATTAAATTCGATATAGCCGCCCCCGATGATGTCATAATATGCAAATTAGATACGTATATTTACACCCCACGTAAACTTTTGGTCATGCCCAACATTTTTCTAATTTACAGTATATCTCTATCTTTAAGCCCTTTCAAGCCACAAGCTTTTGAAATCTTGATGTCAAAATATTGATTTCTTTCCAAAAAACCTGGCGCCTAAATGGTTAATATCTAATCTCTTTGACAGCAATGAGATAAAATGGAGATCAGCTGTTGCTTTAAACTACACAATGGAGCAAATATCTAAAAATATTTTTAATAATATAATGCCTGCCGCCGCATTTGTGTGTGAAATTGAAGAGCATGTGCTAACACTGTATGATAGCTGATAGGACAGGAAAAAAACATTTTTCTGACATATGGCCTGACTCTGATCTCATCTGACTGCAGTTCACTATTGTTCCACTGAAGATCCCTCATCATCTCTACTTTTACCATGCTCGTTTGACTAGTGCCTGGTGCTGAGGCGAAGTTCTACATAAAAAAAAAAACCGCAATTCTTGTCAAGAAAAAAAGATAGAAGCAGCCATTGTGAGTGGGGTGGCCAACTCTAGCACCACCCCTGTGTTGATTGCTTTAAATATTTTTAAAGCGTTAAACTGAAAAAATTAATTGCATGTGTTATACTAATTTGACAGCACAATATATATACAATAATATTAATAATTCATTACATTTATATAGCGCTTTTTCTAGGCACTCAGAGCGCTTTACATTGTCTGGGGGTATCTCCTCATCCACCACCAGTGTGCAGCATCCACCTGGATGATGCGACGGCAGCCATAGTGCGCCAGAACACCCAACACACACCAGCTTACTGGTGGAGAGGAGACAGAGTGATGAAGCCGATCAGTAGACATGGGGACTGTTAGGAGGCCATGATGGTCAGAGGCCAATGGGCGAATTTAGCCAGGATGCCGAGGTCACACCTCTACTCTTTTCGAAAGACATCCAGGGATTTTTAATGACCACAGAGAGTCAGGACCTCGGTTTAACATCTCATCCGAAGGACGATGCTTGTTGACAGTATAGTGTCCCCATCACTACACTGGGGCACTAGGACCCACACAGACCACAGGGTGAGCACCCCCTGCTGGCCTCACTAGCACCTCTTCCAGCAGCAACCTAGTTTTCTTAGGAGGTCTCCCATCCAGGTACTGACCAGGCTCAGCCCTGCTTAGCTTCAGTGGGAAACCGGTCTTGGGCTCCAGGGTGATATGGCTGCTGGCATATACACACACACATACATACATACACACACACACACACACACACACACACACACACACACACACACACACACACACACACACACACACACACACACACACACACACACACACAGAGACACACACACACACACACACACACACATACATACTGTGTGTGTGTGTATATATATATATATATATATATGTGTGTGTGTGTATATGTATACATATTTGCAAACTACCCAACAGTCAAGCGAAAAACTATTATTATTATTTTTTTTTTTTTTTAAATGTCCTATAGCACATAATATACGTACAGAAATTAAATGCACAATATTTTCTTCAGCACTTGCATTAAATTCTTGTTTTTTCTTTGTTGGGGCTTCACATTAAAAGCGATTGGTAAAATGCAGTTTACATACAACATACAGTGACATTCTTTGTCAGATTAGGTAAAGCAGATTATACTCAATTATAAGCATGCATTAACCTTAAATAGGGCTTTATTCATTGACCTGCAAAGGAATAATGCCTCTGTATCATCACTGGAATATAATTTAATCCTAAACTATGCAATAGCCTACATTTATGAAATCCATTGCAACTGTTTAAATTAATCAGACAAAGTGCCCTCACAGAAACTGAGATTAACAGCAATGGGTTTACCCTAAAACAAAAATTGGATAAAATTCAAGGTATAAATATTTATTACTTGTATATGATTATTAGATTTAGTCAGTATTATATACACAGAGGGAAAAAAAGTGTCCAATCAGAGTGGCGAACTGCTGTCCAGATATATATATTTTTTATTTTTCCTTCGTATCTATGAGGGCTGGGTACATCTCAGCCACTCTGACAGACTTAAATGTTGCGCTCCTAGTCACAAGCTGCATCCCAAGATGTTTCAGGTATTTAGATTAAGGATGTAACCCATTAAATGAAATAGGAGACGTCTGCTAAAGGAGGGGCTCGCTGCGCACAACAGCAGCATCATTACACATCATAAAAAGACCCTTTATGAACGTGTTGTAATTGAGATCTACGGTCAACAACCCCGGATGACATGCAGGAGTTATGACTCCTGGCAGAGCATTTGGACTTTGTTCAGTGACATGTCTTAGCGTGTGCACTTGTTTGCGGAGTTTATTACAGTGTGATCATTTTAATAGGATACCCATTAAAATGAGAAGCAACTCTCTGTGCATTATGCCAAGTAACACTGCTACAAAATGACAGTAATATTGCCCACACAATGTTTTGGCATGCAATGTATCACAAAGGCCAGAGATATTTCAATACTAGCACTCATAATACAATTAGATCCTTCTCACGAATGCAAGTTGATGGAGGACTACTTAGGCCTAAGTTTGGATCTTTGAATTTTGAACATGGTTTGCAAACCAAGCCAGAGGTCTTTCTTCCCTACACTCATCTGTTCAACAGTCCTGTAGATCCTGTGGAGCCAATTTTGAGAAAATGTACTGTGTGGTAGGAGAGATGTGATTATGTTGGGGGTCTATCTGTGTTTATAGAGAACTGAGAGATGCCACCCCACACCGCACACACACAAACCATCTAAAGCCCAGAAGAGAAAACCTGCCAGAGCTGTCAGAGCAGACGTGTATGTGGGAAGGGGAGTGGGTGTTCGTGTATGTTTATAAAACAAGACTGTGGAGGGAACCCGAACAGTTGAAAATATCTCCCCGTCTGGCAACGGGGATGAGGCACGCTGTTAAAGGTAGTGTGTGGGTTGAGCGTCTGTGCTATGCAGAGCGTTACCAAACGAAACCATCTGCGCCTCAGAGATATCTTCTGAGAAACAACTGGAGACGCTGTATCTTGCTTTTCATCTCATAGCAGGTGCATACAGAAATGCCACTGCACTGAGAGCTTAGAAACACATTCAGATGCTCCAATCCACAGTTATAGCTGTGACATATATACACCATAACTCAGATTAAAAAGGCCAACTGACTTTGATTTAAGAAGAAACTTTGTTTCCACAAGTAAACTAGCAAATATTGTAGGATTCATGTCACTCTGGATATATGAATAAAGCATAAATTTAAGGATGCAGTATATTTAATGGTATTGCATAAACAAAACACAGTTATTGTGGGAGATATTCACATGCTTATAAAATGTTAGAAAAAACATTTGTCTGAGATCTGCGATCATGTATTAATGCTATTGATTAAATGGAATGGATGTTTTACATTAGCTAATAATAACCTCTTTAAATGTACTGAGATTAATCTGTCATCTGCTTTTACAGTACATGGGTAATCCAATGAAAACGTGACCTTGTCTTTTTAAATCATTACCTCTGTGTCCTGCCATTTCACCCTCTGTGCACCTCACCCTGCTACAACAGCAGCTGTTGTTTACACTTGTTTTTTTATTTTGTTGTTGTTGTTATTTATGACCAACCCCTGTCAAAGTTCTCATAGAACCATTAGTCTGAAATTATAGCCTGAATATTTAAAGCAATGTTAGAGATTGATAGAAGTTGTCAATTGATAAAAAAAAGTATAGCCACAAGACTTTAACATTACATGAATGCATGAAAAAACTACTTCCTAGCCTTATCTGTGCAAAACTATATCCAGCTCCTGTCATTCTGCAACACGTGCACAAAACCAAAATTGCTTTATGTTAGTTCAGTAGTCAAGGAACTGATCCAGGAGTTGGCCATTTTAAAGGACAGGACGATTTAGAGAGCTTTACAGCTCAAATAAAACAAAAAATTGTACTGAATTAAAATACTTTGACTTTGATTAATGTAAATGTGACATTTTTTTAAAAAAACACTGAGAAAGGAGTTCAAATTATATTCTATGGTAATTAGGGCCCTATGATTTCTTCGATGCGGAAAACAAGGACGGAATAACGGAATCCAGTCATAAATATGGAATTTACTGAATAATGTGGAATGTCACAGAATTTGTCAAATTTTTTATTAATTAATCAAAAGTAGGTCATTGCACTTAATTCAAATGGTTATGTTGACTAGTATATGTAAATACTGAGCCTGTTGCATGTTCTGTGTGTCTGAGTGTGTGAATGGCACAGATGTTTGGTTTCATTTACTCGCATTTACATACGCTCGCAGTGATTTCAGCGTCTGTTGTCTCACTAAGTGAGGACATAAATACATTAATAACATCTCCAAAACTGTTCTGAGAGTCACTTTACAAGCATTTTACAGTTTAATTTGAGTAAAACTAGCGTCATATCATATAAACATGAACAGTAAAGGTATTAACGGTAACCCGTCAAAATAAAAGTCTGGTTTAATTTGCAGACATTTGTACCCGAAATATGTTACTATTGTTCAGTATATTGTATGCTACTAATACTAGAATAAAACAAATATGATTTTTTTTTTTGTATAAATCACACAACATTTCTTCCATGTTTTAATTTTAATTGGAAATCCCCTTTGCTTGCTAAAAAAAAAATTTAGTTTGCTTAATGTTCTATAATTTCAAGATAAATTTAATTAATGTATATAATTAATGTATATACCTCCAATTGATGACCAGAAACATTTAAATACACAACACAGAATTTCTGAGGCGGAAGAAAAAACATTTCATAAGGCTATTTTAAGAATAAGTTTGAATAAATTATGCAATAATTTAATAATAATAAAATGGATTTCATAGGGCCCTAGGTAATCGACAATATGATAGCTGGAACATCCCTACAATGTTAGAAAGAGATGAGAAAAAACAGCAGTTCCTTTGATGAATTGTGTTATTGCATCTCAAAAACACAAGAGTGGGAAGTTCCTGTGCTTTATAGCTCTTAAACCCACTGGTTTAATTTCCTTTAAAAATAACTAAAATTGCTGACATGAATTCACAACACAAAACCTTTTGTTTTCTAGTAACGTTTCTATCCATTAAGTAGCCCATTGTAAAGAGACTGTGGGGTTAGGACGAGGGGGTAGGCAGGGATGTTGAATTGATGTGTTTTCATGTTCTCATATTGATAACAATAAAAAAATTTTTTTTTAAATCTAATATTTGAATTGTATTCAAAACCTACAATATATAATCTGATAGTTGATAGCAATTTAGAAAACACTTTCCCCTACAAAGCTTCAATTAAGTTTTGTTAGCAGACTTTACTGTTGATAGCTACCTTTTTTTTAAATGGTAGCTTGAGGCTGATGCTATTTGAGTAGCTTGGAGTTAGGCAAGCTACAGTTTCAAACTGTGTTAATTGTTGAATGTGTTTTTCTGTAAAGTTGCCAGCTTGATTGCTTTAACATTGCTATCTACAGCAGCATAAAGAAAAGGCAAGAGTTTGTGATGCTTTTATGAAACATTCATGCAGCCCTAGTAAAAAATTATATATTTAAAATACTTTTATTTCATACGTATAAGTATAGTTCAAATCTATTTACATATATACTTATGAATCGCTCAAGACTTACTGATATAAAAGTTATAATTAAACTTTATTTGGAGTACTATTTTGCACAATGCACATTTCATAATATTAAACCTAAAATGTGTTTTAATGTCACTATGATGAGGATTGTATGATCTTCGTGTCTTTATGTTGGTCTTTAAATGCAAGATATTAAAAATGTACCTAAAGTAAAGACTATTTGCAATATTTCCACTTCAGTGCAATCAAATATAATTCAGAGTATCTTTAGTTGGACTTCAGCTATACTTCCACACAAGTGAAGTGCATTAAGAACAAAAATAGTTGTTCCAATTTAGCAGACTTTAAGTATACCAGTTTAGTATACTAAAAGTACAGTTGTGGGGTATTTTTATTAAGTACATAAATATGTAAATGTATTTGTATTATACTTAGCATTAGGGATGCACCGAAATGAAAATACTTGGCAGAAGCCGAAGCTAGACAAAATGAAGCACTGGGCCGAAGGCCAAATACCAAACACGTTTTTTTGCATTTATTTCCCCATTTTGCCATTTTTTTCACCATTGCATAAATTAAATAGCCAAATTTTTTTTTTTAAATATTTACTTAACACTGAACATTTTTTAACATTCTAGCAGACATTATTACAACAAAACAAAATTTGACTTCAAAATATGTAATGATTTTTGTGTCTTTCTCGGATGGTTTTAAATGCTTCAATACTGCTGTCATGTTTGTTGCATTAGTGCGCCCCTCTATTTGATCCCATCACGTCATTGTTCGGTACAATTTATTTGGTCAAATCAGTGTTATCAGGCTGTTCTGCTAAGACACAACTAATTTAATCTTTTCAATTAATGTCCTGGTCAGATTTGTAGCTCCTCTTTTATCATTCCATGGGCTCATTTGCACATTTTATCTTCAGAAAGCAACAGGCTGCACTATACTTTGACATATACCACCATTAGAAAGACAAATGAAAGGAACTATTTCTTCATGGGTTATAAGTCTTTTCACAAGTGAACATGTTTTGCATTATTGAATACTATATGGAAAGTATAAGCAGAAACAATGGCAACTATAGCAAGCTTATCCTGTGGGAACTGGCTATTGTGCCCCATGAACTCAATTTATCATGTGTAAAGAAGATTCACGGAGGAGCAAGTAACATCAAGATCTTTCTTTTACTACAATATAATGTACATACATCAAGAAGTAGCATTCAACGTGGAGCAGCAGAAAAGACTTGCATTTGGGATGTATTATGCATTACCAATAAAAATGTCCGCCATGCATGTTAAGCAGTCTTGCCTTTTGAGTTTAATATGCATGGAAACCTTCATTATCTTCTATGTAATATGCTCATAAAGTACAAGTGAGCTAACAATAGCGAGAAATAGTTTCTGCTCACAAAACACTGAAATAGCACTTAAAAGTGCACAATAAGTGTCTTCAGAGATGTTTAATCAAAGAGCAATTCCCGTTACAGACATGACATCAGAAAAAGTGCTATTTGAGATTTGGAAATCCACTTATACTTACAGACATGACAAAAAAGGACCTGGATTTTTGGAAAGCAGTAAACTACAAAGTTAAAACAAATATTCTCATTTGTAATTACTTTGGAATATAAATTAGAATCTTGATTTTCTGATTCATCCAATGAGTCGTAGGGAGTATCCTTTTATTGGTGTGAACAATGTGAGCATTCAACAATAGCTTCCTCTAAATCTGTCAACACACTACCATCTCACAGCCTAGTCTTGTCCTCAGATTGATCAACTACAAATTAACACAGTTATGCATTGTGTCTTTATTATAGTCTTATTATAAAGATCATAAACATTCACTGGGAAGTTAAACAAATTTATACAGTACCTGTCGAACATTGCATTCAAAAATCTTATAAATGCCTGATATTATTTTTAAGGGAGGTAGTTGCAGATGCACTTCATTTTATCAATTGTTGATAAAACAGATACCTCTTATTCCATTTATACTAGAGACTTCACTCAGCAGTCTTCCTTCCCACACTGACAGCTCCATGCAATACAATCTTTCTATTCATAATATAAAAAGATCAATATGAAAATCCACAGACATAGCCAAAGCTTTTCCTCCTGTGCCATCAAGAAGATCCTCCACCTCTCAGACCGTCTCCTGCTTTCTAATCGATACTGCGTTCTTTCCACTCTGTTGCACTCAGATTATCTGTCAGATACACATAACGCATGGCTCCAAAAGTAGGCCATCTCTTTCTTACAGCATCCTTTTTTATGAAGACATAGGCAGATTTCACAAGGTGATTTTACCTGACACAACCCCCCACCCTTTATTTGAGGACCAATGTAGTACCAGCCTCCATTATGATTGCACGGCCCTTCCACAAAGGAAAACTGGACATTCAATTGAGTGGACTGCTCTACATTTTTATTCACTTGTGAACTAACAAACTAACATTACCATCATGTCGATAACTAAAAGGCAGTTGTAACGACCAAATAGCAAATGATGTTAGATATTCCTTATAGATAAAGGCCTTTCATCTATCTGTGAATGACATCTCCATCCTAACTGCTTTCCAGAAGTATAAGAAGGAAGCTAAACTCCCCCTAAAGCAGGTAAAAAAGCTTTACAGAACACCATTCTCTTGAGAACATACATTACTGTTCAATGGATTGGGGTTAATAATAATAATAATAATAATAATAATAATAATAATACTTTTATTCAGTAAAGACACATGACATTGTTCAAAAGTGATAGTAAAGACATTTATAACATCATAAAAGATTATTTTAAATAATGCTGTTCTTTTGAAATTTGTATTTATTAAAGTAATTTCGAAGAAAAATTCACAGTTTCCACAAAAAATGTTGGTAACCAAACAGTTGGGAAAAAAATGTATCACTTTATTTTAGGGTCTCTTAACTAGTTGCTTATTACTAGATTATTAGCCATTGATTAGTACTAATTAAGCACATATTAATGCCTTATTCTACCTAAACTGAGCAACTACTTTATTAACTATTAATAAACAGCAAATTAGGAATTTACTGAGGGAAAAGTCGCAGTGAATCGTGAATAAGTGTTTCCTCATCTAAAGTGTTAGAAGAAAAATTATTATGTAAGTCAATGGGGACCATCAACTTTTTGGTTACCCAATTTTTTTTTAATATATATTCTTTTGTGTTCATAAGAAAAAAGAAATTCATATGGTTCTGGAAAAACTATAGGGTGAGTAGATTTTATTTTTGGCTGAACTATCCCTTAAAGCATTACACTGTTTCCAAAATTAATATAAATAAGAAATGTTTCTTCAGCACCAAATCAGCATATTAGAATGATTTTCGAAGGATCATGTGACAATGGAGTAATGGCTGCTGAAAATTGCCATCACAGGAATAAATTACATTTTGAAATATATTAAAATAGAAAACAATATTCACAATATTACTTGTTCTTTTGTATTTTTGACCAAATAAACATAACCTTGGGCAAGCATAAATAACAAATAACAAATCTTACTAAACCCAAAAGAGAGCATCTTATAGGTTCATTTTTTCAACCTATAGGATCTGTCAGGCACACATTACAAAACTCAGGAATAGTGCGCACAAGCAGACGACCGTATGCTTCAGTACATAAAGCCCTTTTTTGTTCACAGCTTGTGTTCCAAAGCTCATAAAGTCATTACATGGCTGAAAACAGATGACAAAAAATTAATTTAAATTGAAAACGTGGCCAAACTTGCCTGAAGATACGGCCAGCCTAAAATAGACTAAACTGGCATGGATGTAATGCCACTGTCAGGGAGCAAGCAAAGGGTTCCATTTAGATGTTGCCTTACAGTGAAATTGCTTTCGCCTCCATTAGTCACCTGACCTTGTTTTGCCTATTTATTTCCAAATAAGACCCCTCTCTGTTGCACAAGCTGGCAGAGGGAAACTTTATCAGTGTGCCAAGCTCCATCTCACTGGTGGGGCTCCATTAACTCTGCGACTGGTCTTTCACACGGCACCTTCCTCCCAGACCTCCACCTTTAAATGACTGCACTGGTTTCGTAGGCGAGCTACTGTAGGCTGAGTTCTATACCAATGCCAGTAAAAAAAAAAAAGCACGGACATCTTGTCATTGACCCTTGGGCTATGTGATGCAAAAGTGCTTATGCTTAGTGACGGTCTATTCAAAATGTTATTGTCTGCACAATGGACATAGTTATAACTATATATGGGCTAAAATATAATTCATCTTAACAGAATGAAAATAGGCCTATTTATAGATGACTTGTCCCCTGATTCTATTTTCCAAGCCAGCTTGCTTTGACCTTATTATTCATTAATGCATGAAAATGGTTTTTCACCAGCCCCTGGTTCCTCCCTCTGCTGCCTTTGTATTCAGGTAGCACTGGTTGGTTAAGCTTATTTAAAAAAACAAAAAAAAAACAGCATTTTTGCATTTTCCATTTAATAAGGCGTTTCATCATAAAATATTATGCTCTGTGATTTTGGTTGCTTGTTCAAACAAAACAAACAAACAAAAAATGTGTAGGGAGATTTAGACGTGAGCGTGAGAATAAAACTCTTGAGAATATAATCAGACTGAGCCATCTGCCATCACTGATAAAAATACCATGGGATGAACTCACTCATATCGTGTCTGTTACAGCTTATAACCTCAGATTTTTTTTTGTTGTTGTTGTTTTTGGTCTGAGTTTCCTTGCCCTTTGGAGAAATCTGCCCCTTACAACAGGAACAAATATATCTAAAATTTGTGAAGGTATTTTATTAATTTTAATGGCACTGATAATTTTGCAATCGTCTGGTAGTGACCATCAGTGGGAGGGCAGGGATTGGACGGTGCTTATCTCTGACTGGACAGGTTATGTGAAACCTCTGGTTAGATATAAGATTACAGCAAAAATAAAAATAAATAAATGCTGTAAGAAGACAAGTTCTTATTTTTAACCAACATATTCAAGAAATCCTGGCAACCAGTCAACTCATAGCAGGAAACATTGAAAGATTTGAATGTTTTTATAACCCACTATTATACCCCAACAACAATGAATGAGATTACAAGTACTGTAGATAAACATCAAGTGACCGGAAATATTGTCATTACGTCAGGAGATGACAGATGTGGTTACATTAATTCATAGGACTAAAAGCTCTATCACTTAGTAATATGGCAAAAGGATCCATAATAAGATTCATGCATTACTGCACAATGCTTTGGCTGCATCATACAGTAAGTCTTCATGAAATAAATCAAATACTTGACTAATCAAATTGGTTCTATAGTGCACTGAGCTTTATAAGCTACCTCTGGTAGCAATAGTTCAAACTACACAAGTCCAAAGGGATGTAAGCCTACAGGGGCTAGTCTACTGATGTGAAGAGTCAATTTAACACTCATGAAAGGTAGCTCTAAGTGTAGCAGGGCGATAAAGTTATAGACCTCTTCAATCCAGAGGAGGACAAACAGCTTTGAAGAGAGCCAGAGATCCACGAAATGCCAAATCACTCGGCCATATAACGTCATAAAGAGACTAAAATAAATGAATATGCCTAATGTTCTTTGCCATTTGTTTTAATAGTTAAATGCAAATTTCTCATTCACTCAAGCAGACAAGTATTTTTGCTTTTTAGAGCTTTGTATTGTTTTGTATTTATATAGTTGCATAACTGTCACACCTGCAGCCACCCATAAAAGGAGCTTGATTATTATTCCAAAGGATGAATCAGCCTATGAACATCAACGGCAGAGTGGAAAGCAGAGTTTGAGCCCTTTGAACAAAAGAGATGGATTGAAAAATGCAAGATTATTGAAGTCTTTCTTTTCTCCCAGGCATGAATCCATTGTGGTGAAATTCAGGATGCTTCGATACTATCAGGTCACTTGTACTCCCGCGCTTGACAGAAAAAAAAGGTTTGACAGACAAAAGACCAGAATGCAGTGCTAGAGCTTTTAATGGAATTCTGCTCTATTCAACAGGACTATCGTATTCTCTCAGCCTGACTCTAAGAGAGAATAGAGATCAACTAATCAAAGTGGCCTGTCAGTGTGCCATCATTTATGTTTGACTGATGAAGCCAAATGAGTAACGATTGATCGTACACTATAAAATGTTATTAATCTGTGATTCAATAAAATCCTGGAATGACAGAAATGGACACAAAATTGTTTCAAAACTCATATTAGCCACATAAGACAAGTTTTAGTGGTCTCTGAATAATAATAAATCTTATTCTGGTCTATTTTCCTGCCTTGCAGTCTTTCCCAAAATGATACAAATGCTATTAATTCCATTTATTATTTCTATTAATGTAATTTAGCAGAATGTAAAAATCCCTATTAAGTATGAAGCTCTTCAAAAAGGTTAAAAATTGTTCTCATGTTTGCTGTTGTGCTAGAATTAAGTCGTTTTTAATAAACATCTGAGGGCATCTATAAGTGCCTTTTTTATTCACTATTGAAAAATGGCCTCTAATGGATGGAGGGTCAGGTAATAAAGGCACATTCTTGTAGAAAAGAGGAATAATGACAAATGAATGTACAAACCTCAGAGAGCAGACAGAGAAAAAGGAGGGGAGCTTTCTCTGCCATTACTTGAGTCATTCACACAGGAACAGAAAGAGCAGAAAAGAAGCAGTGATAGAAAGCTGAGAGAGCATGTGGGCACATCCACAGAGTTGATTAGTAAGCCCATTCGGACCAAGAAAAAT
This sequence comes from Carassius carassius, assembly GCF_963082965.1. Classification (NCBI taxonomy): domain Eukaryota; kingdom Metazoa; phylum Chordata; class Actinopteri; order Cypriniformes; family Cyprinidae; genus Carassius; species Carassius carassius. The sequence continues at coordinate 21,903,550 of NC_081765.1, forward strand.
TTTCATTCTATAAGACTCCCCAGTGAAATATGCTGGGTCAGCTGTGGCCGAATTTCGAATCAAAGCATGTGGAATTTATCTTAGCGCAAACACTTTTCAAGCAAAACATTTCACATCAAAGTTCAAATTATGCAACAATTGTCTAATACAATTGAATTGATCTATTTTAAGTGTGGCTAAAATGTATGTCCAAAACTATCTAAATAATTTTGGTGGTCACACCACCCTTTCTCTGTATGCAAAGTTATCTGTACAGTATGTGACTATTACATTTACAACTATTTTTAAAGGCACAACATGTAAGATTTTTTAATTAAAATATCCAAACACCACTAGAATAGTGTTATATATTTTGCTGACTTGTGTACTTACATTATCCCAAATGTTCCAAAGAATGTTTAAATCCAGAGAAATAAGCAATTAATAACCGTGTCCATAGTGTCATTGTGTTGCCTGCCAATGACATCACCATAACCCCTCGATTTCTGGTTTTTAACATAGAAACACCAAAGATGATTTAATATGTTGTGTTTTTTAAAAGACAGATGAATCGCACAGAGTAGCATTATAACAGAACTTTCAAATGTATCTAGTATGATAAAACAGCGCTGCTTTTTTCCTAACACATGCACGACTGGAAGGAGCGGAAGTGATCGGGGTGGCATAATAAAAGCTCCGCTGCTTTCAAGCCGCGTGTCGCGTTCGTTCAGCAGCCTCATTTCGCTTCGATGGCTTTCAGCCTCACCCTGCTTCTTTCTACTACATTAATAAATCATTAGCTCATCCACGAACATGATTTTTGCCTGAGTCACGTCGGACTGCATCGGGTGTGGGGATGAAGATGACAACCCCCATGATTCCACACTCCCATGAGTCACGGCGTCATCAAACTTCTTTGTTTGTTTTGAATTTGTCCTCTAGTGGTGAAAAATGACATACATTGTGCCTTTACATGTATTAATTCAGTAGACACTTTTATCCAAAATGACTTATAAATGAGGTGATTAATTCTATGGAAGTAGCAGCTTAAGAAGTGCTATAATGCAAAGTTCCAATATTTTTGGCGCTACAGATTGTGTATCAACAGTATTCACTCAAGTGCTCATGGAAAAGATGAATTTGTACTGTGCAGTACTCAGTCAAATAATGACCAGCACCTGAGAGGAATGGAAACACCTCACTGATTGCCATTGTTGCCAGTAGTTAATGACCATCTAGTAAATGTGGATACACTGCGCTGTAGGCTAAATGTAATGTTTGATGGTAAACATGAAGATTTTAATATAGTACAAATGTTTCAGCTACAGATTTGGCTAAAACCATTAATGCACATGTGGGTGTGCATAATTGTAGTGTGCATTTAAAACTAAACTGTAAAAGAGACATGCTCTATTATGTATTATAGCTAACAAATAAATATTTCTTGAATGTGAAGACAATTCTACTTAACTTTACTCAGCTACTCGTATACCTACCCTGGGCTCTTTATTACTTGGTAGCAATGGTACTCCCAACTTCAAGAAGTTAGCAGCACCAACAAAAATTTAGGAGCACCTACTGAATATTAAGGAGCATCACAACTTGAGAGGAAGGGATGGCAACATCCTGATGATTAAAAACTTCAGCAATTGAACCTGATCCTGAATTCTTTGCCATACAATGCCCGGCATTTCTTGTTAGTGTTGCATCGATCTTTCATGGCCAATTCCGATTGCTAATGATTTAGAAGCTGAGTAAGCTAATTCTGATTCTTTTTTTTTTTTTTAAAGCAGGATACAAGAAAAAATTTAAATATGAGTTCATTAACAAGATGTTCATCTGTTCTATTACAGTCTGTACAGTCTGCAAGCAATTGTAGCTAGATTATTAATTTTATTGCAATGTTATATTGTCCTAAAATAATTTTTTTAACGTGCACCACTTGCGTAAACACTGCATCCATAGGCAATATTATCCGTAGAGGCTGCCATTGTTGTTTCGCAGGCTATGTGACGTCAGAGTTCGCAACTCGGAGTACATCTATCTAGTACGAGTTCACGGGTGGGAAGTCACGGGTTTGACTGCTGTTCCAGTGCACTTTCACGGGTAGAAGGTTGGAAAAACACGGGTTACGGGTTGCCTGGAACGCGGCATAAGTTAAACTATGTTAGATTTAAAATCCAATCAATACCGGTTTTAGAACCAAGTGGGCCTCTCTATAAGACATACTTCAGTCTAATTGCAAATTACTATTTTACCAAATTTTTGTGTGTGCTATGTATTTCTATGGCTATTAAATAATAGCATTTTTAGAATATGCTAATGCAAAATCAGTTGCGTATCAAATCTTCCATGTACAATCAAGTAGTTATTACAGCTATGGGATACTGCCATAGAAGGATGCTGCTTATAGTATGTAGACAGTAGTTCACTAGGTTCTGTAACAGCACAACAGAGTCTGCAATCTTTGATGCCTGAATTTGTCACAAACATCTGAAGTTCAAGCAATAGGATTTTTAGAATTGTTATCCCAAGTATATGACCATGTACTCACTGATGTGTACAGATGGCCTTCTCCATTCATGGCAATGTACAAGCCTGTCTTCACAGACTGAATAGCAACGACCCGAAGGCCCACAGGGATGAGGTTGAACAACGCTGTAAAGACAATACAGGGTTAACAAACGTAACTTTCCCTTCAATTCAAAAATCAACATATTATATATAAAATAAGAACTAAGGAATTCATGTAAAATTTGAACATTACAACAAAACTTACAATTTTTGAAGAATTTTTTTATTATGTAGTTGCTAAGGTGCTTCTGAATGTTGCAATGCAGTTATAAGAGTGATTAGGATGTAGAAAAGCCTCTAGCCCTAATAATAATAATAATAGCGAACATCAATAAAATGGAATTAGAATGATAAACAATGGGCTTCAAATCTAAACCCAAAAACTGAACATGGCAAGCACTCTACAGTGTGCATAAAAGGGGATAGTGTGGAGTATAAAACTGATAAACACAAATTGAATGGAGGCCTCATATTATGTAGAATAATTGTTTTTATGCCCAGTGGGCAGCAACAGAAACCTGGCGCTACAAGCTGGAGCATAGAAGGCTGGCGATTCGAGGCAGTAGTAGTGTGTGGCAGATTTAATGGATCTTTTGTTATTGGAGCAGCTCTTCGGTCTTGTTAGGTAACGGCCATTGTTTGTACTGGATGGGAGAAACAGCCTAGCTGGTGACACTAAGTGCATCCAAAGGGGTGATTTAAACCTACAGTTTAATGAACTCAATTCAACACACTGGTAATTGGCAGAGCTCCCGGGGTGCTTGAATTAAAATAATTTCAGAAAAGCCCTGGTCCAGAAGACTCCGGTGTGGCAAAATATGAGTTGGATTGTTACATCAAAGTGAGTTTCTGGAAGTGCTCCATGGGCACACTGGAACAGATTCTTAGAAGGGCACAAAATGGACTTTGCATCATTTCCTTCCAAAGAGAGCAAGATATTGAATGCTATTTCATTCTTTTCCTCTTCATCTTTGTATTTATATTTATGTAGTCATGAACTGTCATTTTTCATTATTTTTTACTGTCCGCTTATAATGTTATCAAGATTTTTATATTAAAAAACCATAATATTTTAGCAGTAATAGGCTATTTTCTGTCCTGTTCTGACCCCCGTTCATCAGAGAGCTCTGTTTGAATAGGCGTGGCGGATTGTAGACTCTGAAGAAAATACCCACCGCTATGATTGGCTAACAGTTGTGTATGTTTGACAGTTACATCTTTCACACATGGACGCTGCTGCAATTTAGGTCAAAAATGCATAAATACTCAGTTCATATCAAAGGATCTGTAATATCAGACAAAGCAAAAGTGATCACGTGATAAAAAAAAATGTAAGCCATCTTTACCGTTTGGTTTCTGTGTAAACCTCCATTCATCTCTCTTGTTATTAACACTAAGTGTGCAAATCAGTGGGTGGGGCTAAACAGGCAGTGATGTAGAAGCAGGCATTGATATTCTTCTGCAGCCAACTCTATTATGTTTTAGAGCGGGACATTCCACAAGTTGTCATTTTGGTAGATTGGCTTCAATTATAAGCTGTCATGACTAATGTGAAAGTTTAAAGTTCTGAAACTTACAGGATGTTTTTTTTACTATGATGACCTCTTATATGTCAAAAGATCAAAGGAATTTTGATTTCTCAGTTCATGACCCCTTTAAATAATAGATGAAAAACAAAGGTGTCAGTTCAAAGAAAACATCTCCAATTATTTGTTTGCTGATCACATTTGATTTGACATTTTTATCTAGTTTATTCATTTTAAGTGTGCCTTATTTGTTCAAAACTGTCCAAATTCTTTTTGGAGTATATCTACATTTGGGTTTACAACTACAATTTTACAACAACAAAAAAATAACAACAACAACAAAAAACAAGTGGACTTATATATATAATTATAGAATTAAATAATAATAATAAAACATTTAAATTGCTTAAAATTAAAACAGTTATTTTTCTGCCTTGGAATCAATGTGGTTTCCTTTTGGGAAGGAAAATATAGTTTTTGTTGTTGTTTGATTACTTCTGTTCTGCCTCTGTTAGAGGCTGTGTATAATTTACGATGTACATTTACATTTATGAATATTATAATTTCGTAGTTGTTTAATATTCTGTATAAGTTTCATTTTACTTGCCGCTATTATGCAAGTTCCTATGTTAGGACTTTTATTTTGACGTGTTTCCACGAGCAATGCGCATCGGGTAACAGGAAATAACGAGCTCATGGTGCAGTGAACACGTGAGAGATGTTTCTGTTGCATTTGCGTCAATCTTTCTTCTAATCCCTGCCGTAAGCATTGGCTGTAAGTTAATTTGAATCATTTATCTGTTTAGTGTATATTGCAGGAGTTTAAACGTGATATTTAAATGTTTATGTTATTGCAGATTGGCGCTAGTGCGCTGTATTGATAATGCTTCTAACCTGAGTTAGCAATGTATCTATATACATTTTACTTGTTACATTGTTAATAAGTATGTCATTTTGATTTATATTAAGTTTTTTATATTTCTTTCATTTATTTACAGTTTTACTCGGTTCAATGGCCGGTGTTTTTGCCCATGTAAACTGCAATGCTATTAAAGGAGCAAGACGCTCATATCCTGGCTCTTGAGCAGAGTTTGGCTTGCTGTTTATATATATTCACACTTCGAAAGCAAACATATATAGAGAACAGTACAGTAAAAAGCCATGGATCAGCGGGTGCAAGAAGAAGTTACAGATGTAAACATGGAAAGTGGAGGAAAAGAAAAGGCATCTTCAGAGGTCAGTTCTAAACGCTCATCATCTTCCTCCAAGTGTTCTGTGGCCAGTGCTGCCGCTAAAGCTAGAGCCTCCGCGGAAGCTGCACGTGCCAAGATGGCGTTTTCAAAAAGACAGCTTGAAATGAAGCAGGAGAAAGCCAGGCTGGATCAGGAGAGAGCTATGGTGGAAGCGAGTTTAGAAGCATTGGAAATTGAAAAGGAAGCTGCTGTTGCTCTGGCAGAGGCGGAAGCGTTAGAGACAGCAGTAGCAATGGAACGTGACGACAGTCGCAGTGAAAAGAGCATACTTTCCTCACATGTGATTTCAATGAGAACAGAAGAGTATGTGAAACACCAGTCTCAGGTGAGCTCTGACTTTGCTACCTTACCTCTGGATAACTCTCTGTTAACCTGTGTGAAAGAATCGACTCCACATGCGATAGGAAAGTCTGAGAGCATGAACGCTGCATACGACGGCGGCGCAGATACCATTCAGGAGCGGAACATAATCTGTCAAGGTGAACGTCAGCAGCGAGCAAGATATCCAGAGTCACTGTACAATCTGCCTCATTCCATACCAAATACTGCTTCTAAAGTATCTCCAAGTCAAAATCCTGCTTCACAAGGTACGCACCCCATCCAGATATGCAGCATTTCTCTCAAAGTCAAGCCGTGCCTATGTTAGACTTTGCTAGATTTGTAGCACGTAGAGAGCTAGTCACCACAGGACTTAGTAAGTTTGATGATAACCCAGAGAACTTCAGAGCGTGGGAGTCTTCATTTGTTAATGCTACACAAGACTTACAGCTCTCAGCCAGTGAAGAATTAGACTTATTAGTTAAGTGGCTGGGGAAGGAATCATCGAATCATGTGAGAAGGATTCGAGCTGTGTATGTTACTAATCCACAAGCAGCTCTTCAATTGTCTTGGACTAGACTTCAAGAATGTTATGCCACTCCTGAAGTGATAGAAAGTGCTTTATTCAAGCGCTTAGATAACTTTCCACGTCTATCTCCAAAAGACAACACACAACTCAGGGAACTCGCAGACCTGCTCATGGAGCTCCTTGCAGCTAAAGAAGACACATACTTACCGGGGTTAGCTTATCTCGATACCCCTCGTGGTATTAATCCCATAGTGGAGAAGTTACCAGTAAGTTTGCAAGAAAAATGGCTGTTCGCTGTTTCACGTTTCAAAGAAGAGAAAAAGGTCAGTTTTTCCCCCATTCTCGTTCTTTACTCATTTCATTTGCAGTGAAGCTAAAGCCAGGAATGATCCTAGTTTCAAGCTCTCAAGCTGTAGTTATACAGCCGTCAGAAACGAAAAACCCCTCTATAAACATGGTGCTAGCAGAGTTCCTGTGTCAGTGCACAAGACGGATGTGTCCACGAATGATGAGTCATATTCAGTTAATGTGAAGGACACTATCAAGAGAGACTTGACGAAGTACTGTCCTATTCATAACAAACTGCATCCTCTGTCAAAATGCAGAGCCTTCAGAAAAAGATCGTTGATGGAACGCAAGAACCTCCTGAAAGAACATAAAAGATGTTTCAGGTGTTGCTCTCCAAATCATGTAGCCAGAGAATGTCTCATGATTCTCAAATGCTCCGAATGTGATTCTGACAGACATTGCACAGTTATGCATCCTGACATGGCCCCACCCCTCTCTACACCTCTGGCGCAAGAACCAAACACAGAACAACAGGTCAACACAACCCCAGAGGTAACTTCAAGGTGCACAGAAGTTTGTGGAGAAAGTACTCCAATGCGATCCTGTGCAAAAATGTGCTTGGTGCGTGTATTTCCTCAAGGACAGCAGGGACGAGCCATCAAGATGTATGTCATCATTGATGACCAGAGCAACCGCTCACTGGCAAAAGGAGAGTTCTTTCGTCTGTTTGGAGTCCAGAGCAACCCCTCTCCATATTTGTTGAGAACATGTGCTGGTTCCATAGAAATGTCTGGAAGGAAAGCAGTCGGCTTCCAAATAGAGACGTTGGATGGTAAGATGTGTCTTGATCTACCACCACTAATAGAGTGTAACGAGATAATGAGCAGCAGATCAGAAATTCCCACTCCAGAGGTCGCCCTTGTTCATCCACACTTGAAACCTTTGGCACAGTTTATCCCAAAGCTAGATCCTGATGCTCAGATCTTAATATTGCTGGGAAGAGACATGATCCGTGTACATAAAGTGAGACAACAAATTAACGGGCCTCACAATGCACCCTTTGCACAGCGGTTGGATCTAGGCTGGGTGATTGTAGGTGATGTCTGCATTGACAAAGCTCATAAGCCAATGGTGAGTGTCTTTAAAACTAACATCCTGGAGAATGGTCGTCCATCTCTTCTCACTCCATGTCAGAGCCACCTCAAAGTGAAAGAGAAATTGTGTCATGGTGGGGAGCAAAAGTCTGTTGTTTTTTCCCATTCGTTCAATGACGCTACTCATTGCATGCAAGATAAAGATGAACTTGGGCTCAAGGTATTTGAGAGAACCAAAAATGATAACAAACCTGCCATGTCCTTCGAGGATGAGATCTTCTTGAAAATCATGCAAACAGAGTTCCAACAAGATGAACAGAAAAACTGGGTCGCTCCTTTGCCATTTCGGTCACCCAGACCATTACTCCCAAATAATCGAGAACAAGCTTTGTCTCGCCTTAATTCTTTGCGTCGCACACTGAGCAGAAAACCTGAGATGAAGGAACAGTTTTCTACCTTCATGGAGAAGCTCTTTCAGAACCATCATGCAGAAAGAGCACCACCTATCTTCGATGATGAAGAATGCTGGTACTTGCCCATCTTCGGAGTGTATCATCCGCAAAAACCGGGACAGATACGGGTGGTATTTGATTCCAGCGCGCAACACCAAGGTATTTCTCTGAACAATGTGCTCCTCTCAGGCCCTGACCTAAACAACTCCCTGTTAGGAGTGCTGCTACGGTTCAGGAAAGATCTCATTGCAATTATGGCGGACATCCAACAAATGTTCTATGGTTTCTTGGTGAGAGAAGATCACAAAAACTATTTGAGATTCCTCTGGTACAGAGACAATGACTTGAGCAAAGAAGTGGTAGAATACCGTATGAGAGTACATGTTTTCGGGAATAGCCCTTCTCCGGCAGTGGCCATATACGGTCTAAGGTTAGCTGCACAGCAAAGTGAGCAGGAGTACGGAACTGACACTTCACACTTTGTCAACAGACATTTCTACGTGGATGATGGGCTCATGTCCTTTCCCACAGAAGCTGAAGCGATCGACCTGCTCAAGCGCACTCAAGAATCGCTTTCAAAGTCGAATCTTAAGCTCCATAAGATAGCTTCAAACAGTGTCAAAGTGATGCAAGCTTTCCCACCAGAAGACCTGGCTTCTGGCCTCCAAGATCTGAATTTTGGAAATGAGATTTGGCCCACTCAAAGAAGTCTGGGTTTATACTGGGACATAAAGACAGATACCTTCACCTTCAAAGTTGCAATTAATGAACAGCCCTACACTCACCGCGGAGTGCTCTCCACCGTGAACAGCATCTTCGACCCTTTGGGCTTGGTGGCACCAGTGACGATCCAAGGCAGAGCGCTAGTACGTGAGCTGACTAAAGAGGTGCATGACTGGGACACAGCCCTTCCTGAAGAGAAGAGAAACAAGTGGAAAGAATGGAGAACCTCACTTCAAAAGCTAAGTAACATTCACATCACACGCACATACCTACATCATTCACTCTCTAACACTTCATACACTGAGTTGTGTGTCTTTTCAGATGCCTCAAACTGGGCCATAGGGGCAGTGGCTTATATTCGAGCTCTGACTGATGAAGGCGAGGCCAAAGTGGGATTTGTGCTGGGCAAGGCAAAGTTATCACCTCGTCCTGAGCCTTCCATCCCTCGCCTAGAGCTGTGTGGAGCGGTGCTGGCTGTAGAGATGGCTGAACATATCCTTGATGAACTAGACTACAAGCCGAATGCTGTGAAGTTCTTTTGTGACAGCAAAGTAGTCCTGGGATATATCTACAATGAGTCCAGACGCTTCTTCGTTTATGTGCACAACCGTGTTCAACGGATACGCCAGTCGACTTCTCCAGATCAGTGGAATTATGTGCCTATGGATCAGAATCCAGCTGATCTAGCGACGAGATCTGTGGTCGCATCACAGCTTAATGACACTATATGGTTCACAGGACCTAGCTTTCTCTACAAAATGCCCCAAGCGCAAGAGTGTGAGTTCTTCAATCTGGTGAATCCTATGGTGGATGCAGAAATCAGACCTTGTGTGACCAGCTTCATTACTCAAATTGACAGAAGCCGCTTCTCAAAACGATTTCAGCGCTTTTCAACCTGGGAATCTTTGCTAAGAGCTGTTTCCTTTCTGATTCATCAAGCACGTTCTCACACGTCAAGTTCCATCAGCACATCGCATGCGTGCAAGGGATGGCACCAGTGCAGTGAAATACGCACTCCTGAAGAGCAGGCAACTGCAAAGAAACTAATTCTTCTACATGTCCAGAAAGACCTATATCCAGAGGAGTATGCTGCTTTGAAGAGGAACGAACAGGTTTGTCAGTCAAATGGGCTGCGGAACCTCGACCCCTACATCTATGACGATCTTTTGAGGGTTGGGGGACGTCTGAGACACTCCTCTCTTGAATCAGAGTTGAAGAATCCAATCATCCTCCCAAAGCATAGTCATGTTGCCAAACTGTTGGTGAGTTACTACCATTCCAAAGTGCACCATCAAGGCCGACAGATTACGGAGGGAGCAATTAGATCGGCTGGCTTGTGGATTGTCGGAGGGAAAAGACTGATAAACTCCATTCTTCATTGTTGTGTAACATGCCTCAGACTCAGAGGAAAGCAGGAAGTTCAGAAGATGGCAGATCTACCTCCTGAGCGCCTCAGTACATCTCCTCCATTTACCTACGTGGGGTTAGATGTTTTTGGTCCATGGACAGTGGTCACTCGACGCACCAGAGGTGGGGTAGCTGAAAACAAAAGGTGGGCTATACTCTTCACGTGTATGAGTATACGAGCAGTACACATAGAAATTATAGAATCCATGAACACTGCCAGTTGCATCAACGCTCTGCGACGTTTTTTTGCTGTGAGGGGACCAGCAAAACAGCTCAGATCGGACAGAGGTACCAACTTTGTCGGAGCTAGCCAGGTATTGGGCATGCAACCAACAAAAGAGAACCAGACTAGTCTTCTGAAATACCTCCATGAGAATGGCTGTACGTGGGAATTCAATCCTCCACACGCTTCCCACATGGGGGGAGCGTGGGAACGCATGATCGGCGTGAGCCGCAGGATTCTAGACGCAATACTGTTGCAGAAGAAACATGCTCACTTGACTCATGAGGTACTTTGCACTCTGATGGCAGAGGTGTCCGCAATCATAAACGCTAGACCTCTGGTTCCCATCTCATCGGACCCCTATTCTCCATGCGTACTCACTCCAGCCATGCTCCTTAACCAAAAGCCAGGAGTACCTGTCCCAATTGAGAACTGCACTGAGAAGGATCTCCTAAGATGTCAGTGGAGACAAGTACAAGCATTGGCCAACGAGTTCTGGAGCCGATGGCGAAAAGAATACATCAGTACACTTCAACCTCGACGCAAGTGGCACGAAACTCACCGAAACTTGCACATTGGAGATGTTGTGTTGTTGAAACAAGCTCAGTTCCCAAGGAATGACTGGCCTTTGGGCTTAATCACATCCGTCTTCCCGAGCAGTGACGGAAAGGTCCGCAAGATAGAAGTTAAAACAACCTCAGGTGGTAACGTGAAAACATTCTTACGACCTATTTCTGATGTGATCTTACTCCTAGCTAAGGGGGACTAAGTAAGACTCACCACGGACTGTTATAGTAGCATTAATAATGCCAGGTGGGGAGTGTTCTGCCTCTGTTAGAGGCTGTGTATAATTTACGATGTACATTTACATTTATGAATATTATAATTTCGTAGTTGTTTAATATTCTGTATAAGTTTCATTTTACTTGCCGCTATTATGCAAGTTCCTATGTTAGGACTTTTATTTTGACGTGTTTCCACGAGCAATGCGCATCGGGTAACAGGAAATAACGAGCTCATGGTGCAGTGAACGCGTGAGAGATGTTTCTGTTGCATTTGCGTCAATCTTTCTTCTAATCCCTGCCGTAAGCATTGGCTGTAAGTTAATTTGAATCATTTATCTGTTTAGTGTATATTGCAGGAGTTTAAACGTGATATTTAAATGTTTATGTTATTGCAGATTGGCGCTAGTGCGCTGTATTGATAATGCTTCTAACCTGAGTTAGCAATGTATCTATATACATTTTACTTGTTACATTGTTAATAAGTATGTCATTTTGATTTATATTAAGTTTTTTATATTTCTTTCATTTATTTACAGTTTTACTCGGTTCAATGGCCGGTGTTTTTGCCCATGTAAACTGCAATACTATTAAAGGAGCAAGACGCTCATATCCTGGCTCTTGAGCAGAGTTTGGCTTGCTGTTTATATATATTCACACTTCGAAAGCAAACATATATAGAGAACAGTACAACTTCATTGAAACTTTGATTACTTTAGTAAAAATGTCATTTACCAATAATAACCAAACAATGTTTTTATATTGTTATATGCCAACAGTACAGTTATTTTCTGCATTTGTGTAGGTGTGTTTCTAAGTGTAACAAATGTCATCTCTTGCGTGTGTGACTGACAGAAAGCCCTCTGTGTGTCACTCTTTCATTACAGCACCATATGAAAATCAAATTAAGCAGCTGGCCTGAAGCATTTGAAAAGCAGGCCCAGTAGAGGCTAATAATACACCACTGCCTCCTGAGTTACCACCTCACATGCACACACATCTCCCCAAGGACCAGCCTACTGCCATATCAGCAACAGTGATAACTACATAAAATGAATCAGTAACAGGGATTTTATAAGTGTGTGTAGTAAAAATAATGATATGCATTTGTGGTCACATTACCTTTTAAGTGTAGCTGTAGCATTTTGAGCACCAGAAAAAAATCCTTCTGAAACATGTTCATGTTTTGACTATTTATTATGTGCAATAATGATTAAATTAAAGGGAACTCACAAGAATTACTACTGTCATCCTTAGTCCCATCCAGAGATCCATCTGTGTTCATTTGCAAGTAGTACCCCTGCCTGCAGTATAACCTGGTCACTATACCCTTGAGCTGGGGATCTGTGGAGAAAGACAGAAAACACTCAATAATCAACAAACACATATTGTTACATTAATGTGATGACATAACCATAAAGCAGAACAGTAGAAGATATAAAGATAATTATAAGTTGATATCAACAGGGAGCTTATCAGAAAAATCAGTGAGGTAACCATGCAAGTGATCTCGCTCTTCACATGAACAGTTTGAGTAGCACTGTAATCTGGTTGCCAAACAGAAGGGCATGGTTTTATGATTACAAATGTTTTTGGTGTACAAATTGTCCCAGGTCTGTTTTTGGACAGAATTTAATTAAAAATGAAGATCCTGTGTTCCTTTTGGCACATGAGAGTGGAGATCTGAAGGATATAACAAACCAAAGAAGTTTCTATCAGAACACTGTCCTTTACTTCAGAGTTCATACACACATTCACACATTACAGCTACAATGTTTTTTGAATTGTGTTCAATCTGAAGTATCGCTAAGGGAATGTCAAATGTGTACATACTAGACCATGCTAATTCAAAAAGACTTAACAATAGTTTGCTCTGTTAGAACTCATCTAAATACAGCAGACACATAGTGGAGGAGCGTTCGAAAGCAGCACCAAGCATTCACACCAAATTATCTTATTCCAAGTCTCCTGAAGCATTACACAGGAACATGCATCAATCCAGGATTGACATTAATAACTGTCTTCAAATCCAGCACAATGTACCAAATTTGAATGCAGACATCAGCTAAACTGTCATAAAATTTTGGATTGACATGAGGGAAATTGTATAACGATAGTGAGAGAAAAAACATACTACTGTTGGTTGTTTAACTCTGGGGAGGCTGTGTTGTTCTTTAGCAAACACTGCTCGAGGGTAATCACATAAATAGATGCGAGTGACACCAATTTCATGACACAGGAAGGAAAAACAGGAGAATTTCTTACAGTATAAAGTGTCGAAGCATAATTTGGCTATAAGGCTCTCTTGTTATACACTTAACCAGCCATGCTGTGCTTAATTCCAGGATGGTAAACAAATAACTGCCTTGTCAAATTGATGTAGGTACAATGCTGCTGTTTACCGTTGGCCTGCTGTCCTGGATTTGCCTGTGTTAGGCCAGGGCAGAGCTGAAGAAACTGACATATCAAAGGTGGAGAAAAAAATAAAAAGACAGAGTAAAAGAGAAAAGAACAAAAGGAAGAAGGAGAGGGTGAGTTTAAAGGGAAAGATAGATACAAAGAATGCTAATCACAGTTGTGCTTTATGATATTTGACTCCACCTACACAGTGATACTGCTGAAACAGCATCTTAAAATGCTTAAAGACAGCAAAAAGCTCCCCAGCATTTACTTACAAGAAAAAAACAAAAACAAGAACAAATCAAAGAGATAGACATGAGCTACGGTTCCATATACGGTACATCCCCAAATGTAAGCTTGCCATATTTAGGGGATGTAAGGAAAATTAGATTTGTACAAAATGTAGGTAAGTTTTGCCCATGCAAATCTCACCACCATGAGACGCCAGGATGCTGCTACATGTGGTTGTAGCAAGTGTTCAGGCTCTTTTTTTAACATGTAACTATGCAGTTGCTAAGGTGTTCTGGGTAGTTCCCAAGGAATTCATATATATGGTTGCTTTGCATTGTTTTGCATTTTGCTATGAAATATGTTTGCTATGTTGATACAGCTGGTTGCTGGAACAAGTCAAAAGAGCCAACCTTCAAGTGTCTATGATATTCTAGTCTCTAGATATGGCTTAGTTCCCTGTTTTAAAGTAATCTATTATGGGACTTTTTTCAACTGTTTTATTGTCCACCAGGAAAAATTATGGAAAAGTATAACTGTAGCACAAATGGTACAAGACCAGTTTTGAAACTTGTCTCTACATATTAGAAAAAGCTAAATCGATCTAAAAAAAATGCCATCCAGGATATCAATTAATGGCATCATTAGCATACAGAACATACATCTCTCACTCCCTCTATTGATAAAATTACTTCGTTTTTAAAGAAGATAGATGTTCATAACATCCATCCTGATAAATGGTTAGCAAGCAGGTGCACAGTATTGTATGTGTGGTGGAGAGAGAGACAGAAGGAGATAGACAGGTGGAGGTAGCTGTCATCAGACAGACGTGGATGGGGGGGCATGTCTCACTGCACACAGCACCAGCTGCAGACTTAACCACATGTGATTGACCCACTATAGACTTTCAGGAATAGGAGAAGGGCTTTTCCAGCTTTCATAAGCACACTCACACTGTTCACAGTCACAGGAAGTACTGAGAAAGTGCTGCTATTACATTACATACTGGAACTACTAGTTTTATGAAATTCCTGCTCTCTGTTCTACAAATGTTGATCATATATTATGAGAAAGATATTGCAAGAATACAACAATATGTGTATATTTATTAGGGATGAGCCATTTAAGTCAACTGCTGTCATCTCCCAAACATTCAAGTCAGTTCCAGCTACTTCTAAGTCTGCAGAATCAACCTCTGTCTTCCCAGAATCAGCCAAGAGTTCTACTGATATTTCTGTTCCAGCCAAACCCACTCCAGTCATTTCTGAGATGGCAAAGTTGGCAGCAATCAAGTCGCTTCCAGTCAACTCTTAGTCTGAGTCAACTTTGGTCATCCACAAACCAGTCACATCCACTTCTGTTATTCAAGAGCCAGTCAAGTCAACCATCAGAATCTTTCTGTCAGTCAAGTCAGTTCCTGCTACTTCTGAATCTGCAGAGTAAACCTCTGTCTTTCCAGAATCCGCTGACTGTGCTTCTGTTATTCTTGAGTCAGTCAAGTCAACTGTTGTCCTTCAGTCAATTAAGCCTGTCCCAGTCACTTCAAAGTCTGCCAGGTCAGTTTCATCCACCGCTGAGTCCACGAAGTTCTCTGCAATTCCGTTGGCCAAGTCAAGCAAATAGTATCCACTCATCGAAAGTGGAGGAAGAGGAGAATCTGTGCTGTCTACAGTCCTTCCTTCTCAAGTCCCAAATCCTATAGTTCCAGAGGAATCTAGTCTAATGAATTCTTCTAAACTGCCTGCCATTTATGTCAAGTCAGTAATGTGTGTACTTGTCAGTTATATCATGCCCTCAGAGACAGTTTCTACTAGCCCGTTGTCATGGCCACAGAGGCCTTTTCTGAATCTCTTGCCAGTCTTGTTTGGCAAACCTGTTGTGGTCACAGAGTATGAAATTCCTGAAAGTGAAGCTCCTGAGTCCACTCTGAGAGCCCACTCCAGAGAGAGCAGTTCCTGAACCCACTTTAGGGGAAGTTGTTCCTGAGCCCGCTGTGGAGAGAACTGAGCAAAGGAAAACCGTTGTTTTTACTTCACTTCCAAACATTCATGGATTTGCACTGTGCTGCTGCCTGCACTGTTTCCACAAACAGATAAGTGTGACATAATATATCTCTTTAAATAAATACAATTTAAATGCACATCCCGCACACTTTAATGCCCTTTGAATGGAACATATACACTCGTTACTGGAATCAAGGCGGAATATCCGGTGATGTCCACTTCACAGGGCACTTATGGTCGAATAGAACAAACATTGTATGTGATAAGAGAAACACACAAAATATGCAGAGCATATATGCAATACGCAGATTGGGATACGCTGCCTTACCATACTGTGAAGCTGTGTCCCAGCGTGACAAGACAAAAACAATATAATCCATTATAAACTATGCATTTGTTGCATCCAGTGTGGGCATAATTTTTAAGCGTTGCATATCACGCTGTGTAAACACAAAACCATGTCTGCATTTGTGATTGGAGAAATGACAAATGACAAGCGCTACTATACACTGCTCAAAACTCGCGTTTGAATCATCAGTGGCAAATTCTTTAAATATGTAAACGTACTTACAGACTGTGAGTCAGAAGCGCCAGACGGTCCCTGCAAAGTCGTTATTGTCCCACTGTATAGAATAGGGCTGTCACTTTTGTGAAAAATCATTTTCGATTTTTAAGACATAAGTGTTCATTGAATCGATTGTAAAATCGATTTTCCATGTCTAAAAAAAAAGACGTTTCCTTTTTCAACGTCAAATAGGGGACGAGCGTAAAGAGAGCGCTGGAAAACGCACAAGTCTGCAATAATTCTTATTTATTGGCATGAAGTTTCGTGCAGAATAACAAACAGCAACAGGAGTGCAACATTCTCGAAAAAATATATATGCAGAGGGGACGGCTGCCATAACAAAAGAAAAACATCACTGCAGGCTTCAACCCGGCTGCATTTATGATTTAGGCAATTCAAAAATCTCCAAGATTATTTTAAATAATGATTCATTCCATTTCAAACAACTTTTCAAAAAATGAAACTTTAAATGGACTTGAGAACAGGCCATGTGTGTTTTTTTATTGAACGTAACCGACACTTAGGCTAGGCGGCACTAGGCATGCATAATGGAATGCGCAAAAAGGCTAGGGCCATTACAAATTTATTGGACAGGAAAACAAGTTGATCAACATTTTTGGGGTCCAGACCAGATCGTTTTTTATTCACTATATGTCCAGCTGTTTGGTGTGAACGCAGCATAAGAGGTTGCTTTCGACGTCACTGGGTCTTATAGGCGCGTAAAATTGCTGGTATTTTCTGTCTAACTTTTCTGTCTAACCTTACACTCAAGACTAAAGGAGGCGCAATGCACTTTCATTCAGAACAAACTGAGTGTATGCAAGATTCATCAAACTTTTTAATGATACTTAGCATAGAGTGAGATTAAAAGCTAGCGTTACTGGTGGTCTTCCTTTCCACTGAGCATTCTAATTGGACACAAAACGTAACACCCTAACAGTGTGTTGGACCATGTTTTGCCGGGACGAATCTGTCATATTTATCACTTATCTGGATAATAAGCATCAGAGCACTTAACTTTCACAGTGGACAAATGCAGAAACACAAAAAGACAATAAATACTGCAGAATAATTGCTTGATTGATAAAGACGGCTAATGATTTCTGCACCCTTCCTGACTTACTACTGTACATGGTTTTAGTGAAACTTCAATACAAGGTTAGGCCATCCTTAAAAATATTTTGGTTTGCAGTAACAGTAATTTTTTTTTAAAAAGGGTCGGTAGGTCGATCTATATTTTATTTTATTTTTTTCAAGTTTCAATGTAAAAAAAACAAAAAGTAAATTTTTTTGATGGTGATGACGCAATGCCACGCAATGTTTTCCCCCACGGGCTAAATTCACATCACGTGACGGGGCGTTCCCAGACCAACCGTCTGTATCTATAGATCTATAGATAGTGGGGGAAAACATTGCGTTGGCGCCAATTGAAATACACAGGACAATCATGCCAAAGAGTCGTTGTGTCGTTTTCTGTACCTCCATTAAACTAACAAATTATGAAATGAAGTTCTACATCCTTCCTAATAAACATACAGAGCCGGAAAGGATGACAAAATGGCTACAAGCAATAAGTTGTGAGGATGATCAAGGGAAGTTGTGGAAATGTGTGCAGTCAGCATTCATCACAGGCAGGCTACGTTAACATTGTGTTCATTATTAACGCTATTAAAACTGTGTAAGGTTGTTTCAGAAAGTGGCATGTATATATAATTAGCCTTATCATTCTACCTTAAGCAAAACTATGTAACGTTAGCCTTGTGTCAAACATAAACCCGTTTACCCACTTAAAAAAGCGTGTGGACACGTAACAACTTAGTTTTGTGTCAGAACTTTTACACTTTCATTCATAAATTCACCCCGTCTGTGTTTGCGAAGCGATTGAATCGCGGAATCCAGTCAAAAATAGAACTTGCTGTATAAAGCTGAACGTCATGGAATTTGGCTATTTTTGAATGAATACATCTATATTAGGGCTGTAAAATGAATCAAATATCGATATGGACTTGTGTATATGAATATTAAAGTTAAAAGAGACTAAAATTGTTCTACGCGTCTCTGGGAATGAGCACTCAATATGTGCATTTTTGTCATTCAGATACACACGATGTTCGTAGTGTTTTCCCCCACGCCGACTCCGCCCTCGCCACGCCCCCAGCTATGACTAGATGCCGACTGTATGTATAGTGTAAACATAGATGACATCACAGGTTTTTTTTTTTTTTATTAAAAATAGCCTTCATTTGTATGTAGGCCTAGGCAATTTATATATTCACAATACTTACTTAAATATAATTAATAGTATTTTATTGTCTTTGTATTAGTTGTTTGAAGAGTAAAAAAAAATTGGTCGGTCTTAACGCAAATTTACAATCGGCAAGTCGGTCAGACTAAAAGCAAAAAAAATACAAAATTGAGTCGGTGCTAAATTGACAGGGTCGGTCGGGTTACGGCAAACAAGAATATTTTTAAGGATGGCCTTAGAGTTATACCTTTTGCTATATAAGAACCTTTCACCTACTAAATTTATCAATTGAGTTTGCATCAGGGCATTTTAGTAAGCAATCACTTTACAACAATATTTATTTTTTCATGGCCATAGGACATAAAATGTCCTGTGGAGTAAAAAGGGTAAAATTTGCTACATGGCAGCACTCTGAGATGCAATCAAGCAGATAACCTCTCTGTTCTGAACAAAGTGATTTAAAAAATGAAAGATACACTTGTGTTTACCGGCTTGATGGAGACCTTTCATGTCTGAAGATATTTTTCTGATTTATTTCTGAGGTCATGGACATTAACAAACAACTCAGACTCCTCATTTTATGAGAATCGCGTCTTTCATATATTCAGATATGGTTTGTTAAAAATGGCAAATATACCAACTGTCAGTCAATTTCAATATTTGACCTATAAGGAGCCAATTTCATTTATTGACCTTTATTCTGAGATACCTATATGCCAGCCTAAAGTCATTTGCAGTGTTACAACTGTTGTTTGCTATATTGTACAATATGACTCCCGTGAGATCTCGGGTAAAAGCTAAAACAAACTGTGCAACAACAACTGTCAGTCTTTATAATGCACATTTTAGCTAAGATTTTGGTCGCAGCTGACAGCATTGACTGGGCATTTAATGTCAACAGCCTGTGTCCATTCTTTTCAAATTGAAATGGTATCATACAAAATAAAGCAAGACTTTGTGTTGGAAAATCTTTGCTTGAAAATATTAAGACATTCATGTTCTCTTGCACACATATATATTACCAGCTGCTGTTAATATTGAACCTTCATTACATTTTGCCCTATGTGCAAAGAAATACTTCATGATCCCCAAAAATGTTCACCTACGAAACAATAATGACAAATAAAATGTACAGTGAGTGAGCACATAAATTAAAAGGTTTCTTGGGTCTACCACTAGTGTTATTTATACATTTATAGAAGTCACTATTAGCATGATAATGTTCAATCAATGCAACTTGACGCAAACCTCTGTAATGATCTGGATACGCTAATGCCTTATCAATAATAGCATTCTGTTTGAGAGTCTAGAAAGTCAGATATATCCGTATGAAACAGTATATAAGAACTGTTCCTTGTTTAATGTTTTTGGTTGGTGTGCTGGACAAATTATAAATCACAGGCTTGAATTCCACAATAGCACTCCAAAACAGTACCTTTCTTTTAGCAAATAAATTTTGCCATGATGATCAACAACATTGCTCATCTTGCTATACATTTGACAAACCTAAAGGACACAGAAAATACGCTTGAGCAGGGTCTTTTTTTTCTTTTCTTTTTTAACTACTGTCTTCTCTGATTTCTTTTAACACACTGCCACAAGGCAAAATGGTCTGTACATGCTTTTTTATACTCAGGGGAAATTTATTTTGTCTGCATGTCTTGACAAATGTCAGAGTTAAAATGGAGATGAATGTAGCATCTCACTGCCTTGTATGATGGGAGGCTATGTTAAAAGTCTAATCAAAATGTTCTTAAATGTTCTTAATGCTTAAAGAAACCTTATTTTCAATTTAATTGTAAATAGTGATAATGTTGGTAAACTTAACTTAAATGCCTTGTAAGAAGCTGCTTTCCCCCAAAAAAAGTTAACACTGGGAGTGTAAAGGGAGGCCATGAGCTGTTCGCCATCTGTAATAAGATGGCCGTCACAGGTGCACGTTAACCGAGACGTTGCAGGCCTAATTCATCACTCTCATTTTCTCCTGGCAACAGCTACATCTTTTACTCACTACTTATATGTGCAAGATTCCCCTCTGGACATCTCTGATAGGTACCATGATATACAGTATGCCAAATCGCCACCTCTATTATAGTTTTATCAGACTGTAGCTCAACTTTTGGATAAGCTGCCAGTCTACAAGGTTATATATATATATATATATATATATATATATATATATATATATATATATATATATATATATATATATATATATATATATAATTTCTGCTTGCAAACCAAAAATGCATACACAACACACAAATATATTTTCTGGTTCTAAAAATTTGTATATCCCTTGCGATAAAACATTAACATATTAACTCAACAATATACAATTGTCCTGAGCTAACTGTCAATTTTTAAGATTGTCTCCTGAAAAAACTGCTAATCATTTTCTGATTTTCTGTAAAGCAACCTTACGTACTAGAACATTTTTAATTGCTATATAAATGTGATGTATGAAAAATAAATATTTTTTTAATTAAAAATACTTACATTTAGAATCATTAATCTTTACAGTAGGTCCCATCATAATTACATTTTTCGTCTAAAAAGGTCTACATTACTGTTCGGGTGACAGAAAGAATGTTTTTATTTTAATCTTACCTAAACTGAATATTGTGTCATTGCCATTTCTATTAAGATAGCTGTCATTGGATGTTGTTTACTGATGATGTGATAGCATTTTTTCCTTCACTTGCATTCATGAAACGTGCAAATAATTCAAAATCAACACCTCCCAAGGGTACAGAAAAGATTCAGAGGTTGCCAAATCTCAGAATATTACAAACAATGCATATATAGCTAGTTTGAATCAAAACAATATCTAGTTGTGATATACGTGGCCTTCAAAAACGGTGGAGAATTGTTTTGAGAATTATTTTGAGAGTATGACGTACATATATTGAAGTTGAATACGTGGTTTCATTACTTACTTGTCTTATTACTGACTTAACAATTTGTGTTAAAAAAAAATGACAGATTTGCAGACTGATGGAAATAAAAACAGTCGGTCAAAGAAATCTGTCAAGACGCAACATAAGTCTTAAAAACCCTGTAAACTATTCTTGTCAAGATAAACAGCAGCTCCATGCCCTTGTTGTCAAATCTGAATGTGAAAATGAAATGAGGGCGTATATTATCTCAAGACATTAAACATAGCATAGACGTCTTATGTGCACAATTACGGTTCGTGTACGGAACTTCCCACACCTTGTCGTCGTAGTCTGCGTTTCCTGAGGCCGAAGATTCGCACTTTGGAGAAGATGTCGACCAGGTTCCCATTGCAAAGCCCTTTATTCTTATTGGGGCTTTTTCTCCTTCTGTTGGTGGATGGTCGGTCTATATGCTGCTCCCGTGCCTGTCTCTTCTGGCGGATCAAACCGCTGGCAATCGCCGCTGCCATGTCTCAAAAACAGGGCTGTTGAACCCCTTACACACAAAGCACAGAGAACAACAACAAACCGCCTGATCGGTCTCAATTATTGTCCCATTTTTGAGACTGTTTGTGTGCTCTGCCCTCTGAAATGCACGGATGATGATCAAAGATATCCACACATCACCAGTGGCGAAATAAGAAAATGGATTGGCATAATGAATACAAAGGTGAAGTGTTACTCAACTGTCCGTATTTCACATGTTGTCCAATTTTCATTTCGGAGTCACGCGGCTCGCAGGTTACTTTTCATTCCTGATTTCACAACGCTTTTCGGAAAATGGTTATCATATGAGTTGTCCGGCTCCTCCAGAATGTAGAATATGAAAATATATTCAAGGCACGCCTGGGCGTCTCACTGATCCGTCACTTTCCTTCCTTTATGTCTGACCCGGTCCTGGTGAAATTCAGCACCCTGGCCAGCGACGTCCACTCCCGGAGTCTGAACAAACAACGCGTTTTTCGTTCTGAGCTGTCAAGCGGAGAAACGCGACCACCTTCGTCTCCCAGGTGGAGCCCTGCGACTACACATATTAATATGTCTCACATATTTACCAAGTTTAGCAGATATCCACGCCAGTTCCGTTCAAACGTCCACTCATCTTGAGAATAACCGACGGCGCAACGACGGTGAATTGAGGTAAGTTTGAACTAAGGTGTTTCTTGTTGATAAGGGATCTTCTCAGACGTTCACTCCCCATTCAGTCTCATGTTCTAGGTCGCGTGGTTCTTCAGTAGCGATGTGCGTTTTTTTTCCTGTTCTAAAGCAGCATGTCTTCTGAGGGGGAAATGTAAGCAACACCGAGCTGCTCCGGTGAGGATTACGTCTACTTGGTGTGACAAGAACGAACAAATAAATAAACTCAAATAAAAAGTCTTTGCCCGAAGCGGGAGTATACGAATGCGCAGCATAAGTGCTAACGTTAGCAAGGAGAGAAAACGTATTCAAGAAATGCTTCTCTTCATCCTCCAGTTCGAGCTCATTTAGCGTCTCCAACCGTTTGGAGCGTGTGGGACGCACGCGCTTCCCGCCTCAGCCTCACAGATCAACGGCATCAACAAGTCTTGACGGCCACGCGCTTCCCGCCTCAGCCTCACAGATCATCAACAAGTCTTAACGACAAACCCCTCCTTTGCCAACGTTTCCAAAACGTAAAAAAAACGCCCTTCGGTTAATGTCAATATAGATAATGTATTTTCTGATAAGAACCGATGACAACATTTAAATATTTTCAAAATGTATCTAGTAGAATTTATCTAATAATGTTTCTAGTGGCTAGTTGGTAGGTGCCAAATAAGTGTGTGTGTGTGTGTGTGTGTATATATATATATATATATATATATATATATATATATATATATATATACACACACACATAAATACACATATAAATATAGAAATATATTCAGATGCTATTCGAATTAAAACAATTGAAAGTGTATTAACGACAATCAAGCAATTTTTTCGTTAGTTGTTTTTTTTTTTTTTTTTTTTTTTGGAGACGGAAAGCATAAGAATTTAATGTCTAGGAAATTAATTTCACTCAACTCCACCGACACGCCCCACGAGAGCGAAATGAAGCAGAACTACATCACACCTCTGAGGTGCTATTGAGACCCCCAGACAAACACACCTATGTAACGCATTGCATGGATGAGTACCTGTTTTTTGCTATAGGCATACATTTATCTGTCGCCTGTTTCTTTAATCATATGGTAATGAGTGTTGCGATAAGGGCTGGGGTGCCAGTTTAATATCATGCCCCAATAACACAGAGTATTTTCTCATTTAGATTAATATCACCAGAGAAACACAATCACAGAGGAGGAATTTAAAAAAAAAAGAAAAACTCAAGAGGGCCATCTGCTGTTTGTCGCTGCAATGAAATATTCAGTCTTTCATCCCCCTGCTGTTTTCAACCCTTTCCACCCAAAGAGGCAATATAACTCTGGAGTGGTATTTCCAGACCAGTCACTGCTTAAGCAGATTAAAGAGAAAATACAAAAAAATATGGAACATGCAATTAAATCTAACAATATATACATTACATGTATAGACTTTCGCAAAAGCCATTTTGCATTAAAATGAGGGAAAATGACTATTAGCATACCTTAATAAGCCATACCATCACAAATATTCTAGATTGCTAAAATAATGAGAGCATAAGCTGACTGCATCATTGCCGGTGGAGCAGCCACTGCAGTTTGTGCAGCCGCCAGCAGCGGACACTGTCAGCTTAACTATGTCTCCTTTTACAATAGCACAGACAGATCACTAGGTTTTATGACCAAGCCATTAACATAAAGACATCTATAATTCATTTACATTCAAATGTTACTATATTTGAACATTTATGAATCAAAATGACTTTCTGAATGGCTTATATATGAAAGCTGTTAGTATATGCAAAAATAAAAAAAACAAAGACAAGCAGTAACGTATTAAAGCCTAAACAGAGGTATTACAGTCTAACATCACTTTGTGCACAGAAAAAGAACAAGAGGTTATGCAAAATAAAAAAGTAATCAACGAATCTGTGGTACAAACTACAAAAAAAAAAAAATATATATATATATATATATATATATATATACACACACACATACACATACACAAAAAAAAGATTTTGAGTTCCTAGCTGCTGAATCTCAGTACTGATGAAATGGATCTTTCGCTTCAGAAGCATTTACTCAAAATAAAAGGAAGCGTTAAGATGACAAATGGACTACACAGCAAAAACCACTGAAAAAAAGACAGACCAAATAGGGAACAAGCATTTAAATTCTAAATCAACTTGCACACACAAGTGATTACTGTATTTCTTTAAAAAAACAACAACTGCATTGTCATCAGGATGAGAGTGTGCACATACCTACATGCTTTCTCCTTCTGAACGTATGAGACTCCATAGCAAACCCATTACACATTCAGCTAAGGTAACAGCACATTTCCCTGCCTGGCTGTCAATGACATGGCCCCATTTATAGGGTCTATAGTCACAGATAACATTATTAGTAAGATCTGCCCCAAACAATTGCTGTTCAGCCAGCTGAGGCATTCTCCTCTGAGGCTTCAGAGGCGAATTTTTAAATAACAATGTTTCACCTTGAACTTTTAATGATGATGAGCTGAAATAAACTATTTTGCAGAAGTTTACCTAGAGTATAATGTGGAGGCACCCATGCGAACAGCACAGCTCAAAGATCATAAGAGAACAGATGTGTAATTCAGAAGCAGCACTTTTGATGTAGAACTAATTAACTGCTACATAAATGTGAGCCAGCTCCAGCCTCCCACGCTGTCCTCCACCTGGTCTTTTATGAACATTAGCTGACAAGATGAATGAAACATGAAAAGATGAATGTCCGTTCTAGTAAATGTCATATGATACAATACATTCAAAATCAAAGAGAATGTAGAGCTGGCCTTTAAAAAAAATAACATGAGATGACTGCAACTTCTGTTTTATACAAATGCAGCGCTCTGATGTTGTCCACATATCATCAAAGGGAAAGAGACGGATGAGATAGCGGTGGCAGGGAATAAGAAATACAAATTTACTAAAGCCCAGAGGAGCGATGAGAAAAGAAGAACTACATCTTACTTCAAAAAATGTCACAGCAGACATGGACACCAAATAAACAAGTCGATCATTTGTATCACTATGGAAGGCTTTAGGGCAATCTGACTTTTATTAGTTGTCATGATGACAGAAGTTGTAAATTGGACTTAACATCAAATGCACTGAGACGAGAGGAAAACAGGAGATTTAGTGCTTTGTTTAAATCAAATTGTTTCACACTGTTGGGGTGGAAGAGAGAGCTTAATTTAATTCAGGACATAGTAATGATTTTTGGTTAGTGTTGTCATCTGGGTTTAATCGGCTTGGTGAAATGTCACTGTTCTGAGAAGATGACGACATTGAGGGAGATGTTGAATGTGGTGGAGAATGTGGTGTTTTGCAGAGAAATCTCACCATGCCGTACTGTAATGACTTAGGCTAATAAAGCAGACTTGAACAAATCACAGGATTAAAGGAAAATGAGAAATTAGTTTTCTGCTTAAATGGCAGAGAATGACTTTCTCTCTCATATCAAGGGAATTATTGGATAATAAAAGAGAGACATTTAAAGAAAACAATCTCATGCTCTCATTTTCATGATAGTTTTTTTTTCTTCTGCTACAAATTTATAGCCAGCTATTCTGAGTCATAAACAACACTAAAGCAATATTATTGTAATTCTGGTAATATTTTGTCTAAAAAACATTTGTATTTTCTGGATGACATATTCCTCATACTATTTTGAATGCAGAATGTTTACTGTGTACAGTTTGAAAATGTTCTGTCTGCGTGGAAGGACCTACTACATTTGGCAAAATATTCAGTACACATGCAGAGGACACTACGTGGGATTATGTAGCCCACAATGCAGTGCACTAACTTTTAATTCCAATGTGATTAACAAACCAGAAGTAATATCATGATTTGAAAATATTTAATTTGAGTCATGATTTAAAAAGACAAAAGTGAAGACATGTTTACACAAAACATTAAAAACACAAAATAACCATATTTTCTTTCCAAGATGTTAAATGAATATGACCTGCTGAATTAAACACACAACAAATGGAAATTATATGTTAACAAAGTTGTTAACAAAGTTTTCTACATTTTATATCTGTGCTTATTTGTCTATAAAAATGGTATGCAGTATACACTGCAAAATAAACTCTAAAAATGAGCGCAATTTGACTGTATTGCAAAGATTATATCAAACCTGATTATCTCACTTTAAGTAAAAATGCAGAAACTGATTTGTACAGCATGTACTGTATGTGCAAGCCAGTGTTATTCTGTTGTATTAAAAAGATAAAAGAGACGAGTCAGTATTTAAATCAAGCTAAAAGCCGATATAAGACGAGCACCTGTGTTAAATCAAATTGCGGATAAATTAGACAAGAACAAAGGGGATCTAGCAAATCAATAGAAGTCTGTTTGAGCTTGAGGGTTTTGCCATTAAGCCTGACATTTAAATATCAACAACAAATCTCATTAGAGAGGTGAGAATGTCAAATGTATCCTAATGTAGTAAAATGAGCAAGGACGCTTCCCTGTAAATAACCATATATAATCTTTAAATTAAAAATACCAGTATAAAATAATGCATAATATGTTCTACATATACACACAAACATTATTTATTGTATATAAGTAATCATTATTTAATAACTGTAAATAATTATTGGTGTTTCAACTTTAGAGTTCTGCTGTTATTTTTCTTATTGATTGGATTTACATCTCGTAACCACTAAAACCCTAGTAACCACTGAAAACACCTTAGCAGCTGCACAGCAATTAGCCTACTACAGTCTTGGCAATCCTAAATGTTTTTCAGAGCTGAGCAACACACATTTCACTCTGAAAATGTACAAATCTAGCTTTTTTTTATACTGACACATGACCCCATTTTAAGATGCTCAGTATGTGTGAACACTGGGAGTTCTGTCTTACATGAAACTTTAACACCTTAAGAAGTGTAAAGTAGCATTGTGACTTCCTAAGATAATTTTCAGTTAGACTGGAAAGAAGTGTGTAATTCTGAGAGTGATAAAAGGTTTCATGACATTACTGAAATTGTGGGGGCTTTTTTGTACTGAAAATGTCATTGGTTTATAGTCACCGTGGACATGTGTTCCATTGTTCTGAGAAGAGCATTGCTCAGTGATGTACACCACTTCAAATTTGGCTCATCACTGACCCCTGAACAGTGATAGCAGAGTGAATTTCTCATAACACTGGGAGAGAGTTTAAATGACAGAAAAGAACACAACTCATCACATGCCATTACTCCCACCAGAGGGATGGAAAATGCCAGGATGCGCTCCAAAGAAATGGATATAGACAGAGCATCTCCCTGAACGACAGTTAAAAGTTCTGCTCACATCTCTGCCTGTCCTTTGATCCGGTTTTAAGTATGCAACACTCAGAAGTGTCTTGTCAGCAGTGGAGCAAAAAAAAAAAGCTCATCCAAGGAAGCCTGGGCAGAGACTGTGAATTTAAATGAGCTGATTCTCTGCCTGGAAAGCCCTCTTTTTTCTAGTCCGTGAGAGAGAGGAGGGAAAGACTCTGAAAGTAATCTCCTGTGGAAACCCAAGGGACCTCCAAGCACACAAAATGGGCCAAAAGTGTATAGCCTTGACAAACCCCTGGAATGTTATTATTTTCAGTTCAGTTGAAGTTAAAAATGGACATAAGAGTTGTCTGTGAATGGGACGCTGCTTATGCTGTATATGTTTTCAGTTTAAAAAACAGCTCAAAAGAGTCGTTTCAATATGTGAACTGGACTACATTGTTTGTTTCATATAATGCAGAACCACTTTTTCCCCATCTTTCTTTCTGATAAAACCCAAATGCTATAATCTCAAACTAAAGCTCAAGGGTAGAATGTAGCCTACCTATAGCCTGCAGTACCATGTGAACTATTCAAACAAGATGACAGACTTTCAGAAAGGCTGTGAGAAAGTGTGAATGCCCTGAAGGAGAAGTTGGCACACAGGGAACGTCCCTTCACTATATCGTCTGCAGTGTATTTGCTCCCACACACCACATGCTGTGGCCTGTTTCTTGCGCTGGTCGGAACCAAATAATATAATGTAAGAACACACCCACCTAAAATCCTAACAAAAGCCTGTGGGACACCCACACAAACCCCTACATATAAAACACACACATTATAAAAAAAAACATCTTTAAAATTGAGAAAAAGAGACAGCGACAGAATAAGATGGAGGGATAGACATAAATCACTGCCCCTTACAATTCATGAGATAGATGGGATTTCTATAAGGTACATCCATTGAATGCTAATACCAAGCAAGCTGCTTAGTCTAATGCCCATCCTTAATCTGAGCCTTTTCCTCTGGACTGCCGCTTTCAGCAGTTACATGGAAAATCCCTGTTGGTCAACTTACTACAGTGCAGGTTTTTTTCCCACTCGAGTTTGTGTGCTTCATGACAGAGGATTCCTTACAGTAGCTTGCTCCCAAGGATTTGTTCTCTCGGCTGAATTGAAATGCATAATGAATTCACACTGACAACATTTGTTATAGTGATTTCCATTTTTAATGACAGGGGCAGATTATAATGTGATATACACAGTTGAGTCAATATTCTTCTGAGGAAGGTTTATGAATCTCTCATGAACAGCCTTAAATGGGCTTTGTTCCATTAGTCAGTGTGTTGCTATTCAGAGAAGCACAGACATGACTCTAAAAGCATGCAAACACAAATGCCTTATCAGTGCTGCAATCCTTTCAACTGACCTGGATCCTGCTTAAAAATTAATTATGTTGCAATTTTATACCTAAGCAATTCTCATTTAAAATGAGCAAAACCACAGATCAATAGGAACTGTACCTTTGTTGCAGACTTAAATATCACTTTCCTTGAAAACTGATCTGGAATACCTAACCATGAGAAATCTTAAGCTACGTCAACAAAAACCTAGTGCAGGCTGTAAGTCAGGTCAATGTTAAATCAATAATTTTTGTGTCAGAAAGAGAAGAGTGAAGAAAATTCTCCTTTTGTGTTGCACAGAAGCAAGTCATGCAGGTTTTGAACAATGTAAGTTAAAAATTATTAAAATTATTACAGAACTGCAGTATTTAATATTCACAATCCAGGAACCCCAACTCAGACTCTAAGTAAACCTATAGGGATCCCAAATATTAAAAGATAGATTTGATCAGTAACTTTTTATAATAAATGAACATTAACATTATATAAAAAGTACAAGACATTTAGAAATGTCAAAAGAAAATTTAGTAACGCTACAAAAAGATATTAGCATACCACTATGGCGTTTATTAATCTTAGCTGATGTTAATATCTACATTTGCTAACAAATTGTGTTAGCAAAAGTGATACCAAAAGTTCTGTTTTGTATCTCTTCTCCACAGGCCCCCTGGAGAACCTTTAGGGACCCCTGATTGAAAACCCTGTTTTTTTGGTTTTTGTTTAATTCAACAATAATTCAACAAAAGAAGTAATTCAACAAAACAGTGAATTAACAAAAAGGCTATATGTCACATGTTGATCACATACACTTCCTCAGTCCTGCTCCACACTACCTGTGCTAATGTTGCAAAATCCTTTAGTATTCTTGTTACTCCATTTATAATAAACTCATTTATCTAGACCTCAACAAAGTAATGAGATTCAATGCTTTTCCATCCCTGCAGAGGAAACCTTAAGTCCTACAGAGCCTTGAAAAACTGCTGACCAGCTGTTAACAGCCAAGGGAAGGTCAGCTGTGGAGAACACAGAGACAAAGACCAGACTTGGAATCTTTTCATTCGCCAGGAAAACAGATTAGCTGTCTAGTGTCTGGCCTACAGCAAGCAGAAGTCAACATAATACTGTTAGTGGCTGTAGCACAGGTGTGAACTAAGATACTGTAACAATATAAAAACTTCAGAATCACGGGAAGGAGGAGGCGGGAACTGGAGGACATTTAAATCAAACCAAATAAACACAAAACATCGCGACAGCCCCTCACGGACGACTGCCGAGCACAAACAAAACAAAGCACTAAATAAAGTCCAGGCCTGGTCCTCTCTCGTTCTTCACTGTCGTCACTCCTCTCTTGTATCCTTCCGTTCTCCTCCGTGGGACTCGAGACCAGTGAGTGGAGCAGGTGTCGCTCATTTCCAAATCATTCCACCGGCCTCGCTCCATTCCCACGGCTCTCGGCTCTGCCCCACTCGTCACAGATTAGTACACAGTCAACACTTCCATAGTTAGTATCTCCAGGATGTGTGCAATAACCCTGCCACACTCTGCTCAAACACACTGCTTGTTTACAGTGTGCACAACCAGAGAAAACACAAACCAGCCATTATGCACCCGTGATTAACTCACAATCTGACATATTCACAGCAAACAGATTCTCCCTTGAAGGAAAACACACATTTAAATGTCATATCCGAAACAGACAGTGCAACACTGGATATCTGAAGAAGCTCTCAGATCCAAAATACCACAATAACCCCCACCACCATAACCCTTTTTTTTTCAAAGCTTGCAGGTATTTTCCACAAGCATCAACAATTTGCTTGTTAGGGCAAAGCTATAACAACAGAGTTTTTACTTTACATTAAAGTGATAGCTCACCCAAACATGTTTCTTCTATGACAAAAGGAGAAATGCAAACTGCACTTATGCTCTGTGCTCTTTAGAACTTTCCATCTTAAAAGTATATAAAAGCACCATAAAAATGATCTATATGACTTCTGCTCTATAATCCAAGTCTTCTGAAATCATACAAAAGACCATTGCAAGTGGAATCAGACGGTCTGATTTATGAGCAAATCATTCTGATTTGTGAAAGAATAAACCATTTCATAGAAAACATTCCTTCACAAATCAGAC
This sequence comes from Carassius carassius, assembly GCF_963082965.1. Classification (NCBI taxonomy): domain Eukaryota; kingdom Metazoa; phylum Chordata; class Actinopteri; order Cypriniformes; family Cyprinidae; genus Carassius; species Carassius carassius. Next base: position 21,935,009 of record NC_081765.1, read on the forward strand.
ATCACTACTTTTCTCTTGAGCTCCAAGTAGCTCCATACCAAGGAGAGCTACTGTAGGGGTCCTATCTAAATTTTCATTGAATAATTTCATTTAATTTCATTAAATTCTCATCTGTTGCTCACAAAAAGTCGTCATAATGCTTCAGAAGTCATTTTGGAGGCTGGTCCTCATTCACTTGTGATATATTGGAAAGAGCCACCAAAATCTTTAAATATTCTCCTTTTACATTCCATAATTAATGGTAAGTCATTTATGTTTGTGTAGACATGACATGTAAGCAAATAATTACATTTTGAATGAACCTTGAAGTGTGTTGTAGAATAACTTTAAAACTATGTGCCATAATACTGGAATACACAGTCTGAAAGGGGAGAAATTAATCAAAGAAACCTTTGACAGCAGACACAAGACCAATTAATGAGCAATGACACAAATTATATAAAGAGTCTATAATGATCTATATATTTATTAGGGTCAGAACAACTAAATCGCTAAAGTGCTGAAATCCATTTATTGAGTTCCACATAGGAATATCAAGTACTAACAGTTGTGTAAACCAATACTGAAAAGGTAGGATAGAAGACACATTTGTAAAGTCCTTGATGGGAAATTGCAAATGGAAAACAAAATGTAATAGCTTTTAAAGTAACAGCACTCAGGAGTGAACAGTAAATGCTTGAAAATGTGTGTTTTTGGTGATGAATATTTGTTTTATGCTATGCTGTTATAAAACCACAAGAGGGAGATCAAGAGCACAGCAGAGATCACATATTCTAATTGCAAAATGTGGCTAAACAATCCCTCAAGACAGCTATTATCTGTTATGTCATGCTGTGCTGACTTTTAGCTGAAACACAAGTGACAACAGTCATATTATCCGAAACACAATCTTTAGCCGCTTTGCTTAACATAGACTCCATGATGAGGCCCTCATAGTTTTAGCAGTTTGGCAACTTGTCTAGAAATGCTCTTTCTGTACTTCAGCCGTTTCTGAGTCTCAGGTATTGTTCTAACAAATGTGTTGCAAATAAATTATTTGCCTGAAAATTAGCATTCTAATGAACAAGGCAGGCAGGATAACAAAGCAGATTGAGAAAAAAAATCCTGCAATGCCTTTACGTACACATTTAAGACAGCAAAGATGCCCTCAAGTGGTCAGATGCGGCTACTTCAAGATTTAAGGGGGGGGGGGGGTCACTGCAGAGGCTGCAAGCAGTTCCTCGCTGATTTAATCATAGCATGTAAAACACAGCACTGACCTGCGAAAGACATTTATTCATAATTTAAACACACACGCTCATTGCATATTAACAAGAGACGTCAGGTATTCAAGCATTAAATGGCTTCAAATGCAACACACACTGGCACATTCATGAGCAGGAAACATCTGGTACAGAGCTGGATGACATGCTTTCTGTGAACTGCTGCAGGCGCCATTTATCACATTCTGAACCATTACGTAACGGCACTGTGTCCTGGCTGACAGAGCTGCGTGAGGTGAAATGCAGATTGATCAATTGTCCTTTCCTCACCCTGCTATGACATCATCAGCAAGAAGATCTTTTGGTTCATGTCATTAGGGAGTGTATTATTTCACTTCCAAAAGTTACGTAATACAGACAGCTCTCCATAGGTGCTCACTGCTCTAAACCACACCAAGGATTACAGCCTGAAGCCAAACGCGAACCAATATGAGTGCAAGTGCATGTTAGTGTGTATGTGTGTGTTTGTGTTTCACGGCCCAAATTACTACAAATATTCTGTGCAACACTGTCACACAGGCAGTGAGAGAATGAAAAGCTTTATTTGATTTTAAGGTGAGAAGCACTGATCCCATCTTTTAACTATGTCATTCATAAAACACATCAGCATTTTTAATTGATCCAACTATAGATGCTGCATGTTTAATATGCCTTCTAATTGTGTAGTTAATAGGTTTATAAATGTATCTTCCTCTCACACATGATGTCCCATGATCACCCTAATATTGACAAGGTCACCTAGTCATACAAAACTTTTGACTGCTTTTGGTGATTAAAGATACTTTTGTAGTTTAAAATGAAAATTACAATGATTTTGTGTGAGAAACAGACCAAAATTCAAGTCCTTTGTTGGAAAAGCTTTTCTCTTTGCTGCAGCTTTTAAATCTCATTCATGTTTACTCAAATTCAAACTTTTTTAATGTATATTTTTGGTGTGTTCCTTAATAAAAAGTTATTTTTTTAGCTTCAGAAACCTTGGGAAGCATGGCCCACTCCAGCTTTGAATTTCTGCAAAATATCTCCTAACAGAATTTAAATGACAAGAAAGGGAATAAATGATGAAAGGTTTAACTATGGAAAGAAAAAAAAAAGGCTAACATAAACCCATATCAAAGCTTCATTACAATACTAACGGTTACTTCATTATTAATAAAATAGGCAATCAATGTATACAAATGAATGGCAAGTAAAATTATTTCAATATTTCACTAATAACATAGTTAACACATTTCAACTAATTAAGGCTCCAGTAAGTCAAATATTACACAATAGAGGATAAAACGGAAAACTAAATTTCTAATGTGATATTGTACTGTAATGTGAATTTGACAAAAATTCCTGAAAAAAATGTCTATTGTCTATTGTCAATAATGTAGCGATGTATGGTGTATGATGCTCTCACAGATGTCACTTTCAAATCAAGCAGTTGGTCAACGCAGCAAATTTGCATGACTAATTTGAACCCATTGCAAACTCTGCAAGCAGAAATCTTTTGCTTGTATTATGTACATAAATGAACCCAGGTGAACACATTTAAACAGGTTGTGAACACTGTTTTGTTTTCAGTGTTAAATAGAACTTTTTAACCTATAAAGTCCAGTACAAACATTACGTCCACTTATCAACGGCAGCTGTGACAGACCAGACCAATCAACCATAGGCTAGATTGTCCCATTTAACAACATTTAGTTTGAACTTCATAGCCTTCGAAGGCATGGCCTTCATCAGTATAAGCCTAGCAACATGCTATCGCCAAATTCTACTTAAATCAGGCGAGAGTTGCATCTTCCGTGTACAGTAAACCATTATTTGTGTGTTGTACAAAGTTGCTACCTATTTAGAGAGTTCTGAATCAGTCATTTAGGGGATTTCTTGGAAGGCAGCTTTCGGAACAGAGCTATATTATCTTGACTATGTGAGAATCTATTGTTCTCTATCCTGAAGAGCTACAAGATTCAGGGTTAATATAATGACAAGAGTAGACATCTTAAAAGTTCAATTTAGAGATTGGAGGACATCTTTCAGGATGGAGAAAGAATGGTAATGGAGCATGACAGGATACATCTTTTTCACAGGAGAAAGAAGAAAAAAGGAAAGACAAATGTAGCAGCGCTCATGTTGTCTACTCCACAGTGACCTTTTAGCACTAGCTATTTATAGCCACAAGAGGGGAGAAAAGGCGGGTTTTGTCCTCTCCCTTTTTTCCCCAACTCCCCCGTCCAGGTCTTAGTCAGTCTTATTGACTGGCTTAAATGGGATTGCTTCCAATCATCTATCTTGAGTAAAGATCCATTGGCATTCTTCTTTAGCCACAAGTACATGATGCCTACCAGGTTGTGATTTACAACACCCATCAGCTGGCATCCAGTGCTTTTCAGTGGACGTCTCTTTTTCACTTAAATCGTTTTAAAAAATGATCCACAAAACACCTGATAGTCTCTATAAGACACCCTTCATGGAATGACAAGACAAAGGACCCATCTTTATCACAGAAATTCAAAAGTGGGACGATACAATGGTGGCATGATCTTTTTTATAATCACTATTTTTATTGCTCATATTTGGGGTTAGGGATTTGAACAAACCCCTAACCGTACGTGTCCACTGACGCGTAGTGAGCAGAGATGAGCGGATGTTACCAATTCAATCTTTATGGGTGGGAGGCTTGTGCAGGTGATTGTAAGATTGACAGCAGAGCAGAATGAGTGGTAAGAGCAAAAGAAAATGGAGAAATATCTGCAAATGATATTTTGCGAAAAAATCAGGGTAGCATCTATGTGCTGAGTTCAGTCACAGACCCAGAACAGCTTAGTGATGACTATCGGTTTCGTTAATGGTTCACGCATGTGTATTCTTCAGCAAATGCAGACAAATACCATACTAAAATACATTGTTTCCAATGCTGTGCAGCTTCAGAACAATGGCTTTTTATAAGCAAATGACTAGTATAGTGCAACAAGAATAGTCTGATTCACAAACAAATAAATAATAATCATAAATATATATATTTTTCTAATTTATGATCATTTTACAGTTAATATAAACCTAAAAATGAATGTCATTCTGCCATCATTTACAGTACAATAATAATATAGTTTAGCATTATAATAATTTTTCAGTGGAGTAGCATTTTTGTTTTTAAAAATGTATTTCTTAAAGTACTAAAATAACTGTTAATAAAACCAGTAAGTAAATGGAATCGTTAAAACTAAATGAGAATCAAAACAATAGAATTCCTTGATAATTCCAATCCCTGCTTGTAACACCCTAGCAAATACTTGTGCATGTACAAAAAATCTGGTTGGTGTAGTGGTTGTGGTTTAAGAGGGCTGAATGAAAGGGTGGGGTTTGGCTGAAAGCAGCTCTCAAGTCTACAGCAGCTCTCAAGCGATCAGATGGAAGTCTGAGTGTGAGCGACAGACGCCAACAGATCTGGGATTCCCCAGTTTACTGATTTTCGACACGTTCCCTCAGCCCGACTCTCATCTGCCTACTCTCCCCCTCTATTATCTCTCTCTTTTCTCTCTCTCTCGTCCTTTCAGAAGATTAAGATGAATGTCATGATGCAGAGGGAGACCACCGTTGTTAGGTAAAAGCCTGAGAGCTCCCTAAAGACTTACGTGGATGGTTTATGGCATATCATTCCACAGGTGCATCCTTACTGCATCAAACAAGCTCAAACACACACAAATAATCTTCACAATAATGCCAGCCTCCAGTGGGGCATCTGCACTCTAGATGCCTGCAAGCAAACAGTCACTGTTTACCCATAATGCATCAGTAAAGGTCAAAAACTATAAACGTCAGACTGCAATTCCTAGAACCCCACTATTTATGACCGTCTCCATCTACTATGTCTGCTCTGAGCCATTTCTAGAGGACGACAAAAATACTAACACAGCCAATTTAACACTTCCTCATGCAGAAAGCTGCCAAGCAGAGCCAGAGTAAAAGAGAAGGTGTGAATGCATGAATGTTTGGTGGGAGGTCTCTACGATAGGCTTCTAACAGTTTGCAGCAGCAGCAAAAATGTCCCCTGTAAGTTTTTACTCATAAATGATTAATCTTTTCATGAAGCTGGGCAAAGGCAATATGGCTTGAGGACAAGGCCTTTTAAACCTCCATCCCACTTAGACTGCCATAATGTAAGACTGTGTGTCCTCTGGGCTTGACCTCCTTTGTGCCCAGGTTCAGCCACTGGGGAGGATCTAGCTGCAATATTTCTGCTAGCATTACTCAATCAGGAAGAACTGCACCAACACACCATCAGATGATTAAATACCCTAAAGAATCTAAAGTTTTAATAGATCAAAGAAAACACGATCAAGGAAGCCATCTGTCCACATCCATTTTCTGTGTCCTGTATTGGGGTGTAGTATTATTGCTGTACTGTACAAAAGCATCTGTCTAGAACACTCCTGTTTCTGTAGTTTTAGCATTCTGGCACAGTTTACACAGCTAAATGAATGACTGCATCAGATCCGCTGATGGTTTTCGCAAATAAGGATCTACATAAGCTGGATAGTGATATAAGAGAGTGGATGGATCAATCTTAAAGCACACATTCAATTAAACTAACTCACCAAAGTGTTACAGCGGGTCCATCAACTGAGAGCTGTCAAGAAGGACAACTACTACTAAACGCTGTCTAAATATTAGTACGTTCTAATTCTTGATATAAGAGACAGAACTAGTTTGTGTGGTGAGTATAAACATGAGATTTTTCAAAAACATTTAAAAAAAAAAAATCTTACCACAAATTTTGAAACGCTAGTGTATGTTTACATAAACATTTGTCTGAATACTAGTTACAGCAGTTTGTTGTGTTCAGGTTTGCTTGTGGTTACAATGATCTTACAACTTTCCTCTTGTAGATCTGTCAGCTCTCCTGACAACAAATAAACACATCCACTATTCGCTATACACTGGGCCACACAGATCAATCAGATAGCACTATTTATTTATTTATTTATTTATTTATGGCCATCAGGACTGAGGAGAACCAACAGGACAGCAAAACCCATTTTATTTATTGTAAACCGCTGTAATTAAATGATGACTATTTTATAATGTCATAAACAATTGACACATGGCATAATGTTATGTCAATTGTTTCGTCCACTGTGTCAAATACACGTCCTTGAGAGACTCACTGTACACTCAAAAACAGAATATTATTCATGAGTCCCAATCACTCCATGAAAAAGACAAGTTGAGAATATTATTTGGTGAAGGACCTACGTCCTCTTTAGTTGTACATCATATTTATCAATGCCACAAACTAACAGGTAATGTAATGAGTGAACACATTTACATTAGTAGTACCATTAATGTTTATATATGTTTTAATTCTGTTGTGCAATGCTTTGGCAATATGTACCTAAGTGTGTCATGCCAATAAAGCAATATGAATTTAACTGAAATTTAAAGTTTTATCACTTATCTTTTAAATTACTTGACAAATCTAAAAAGTTGTAATTAGTATTATTAATAATGTTGGTTAAAAAAAAATAGCACCAAAAAAAAAAAGTTTTTCACCCTCTCTCTTGTTAGAGAGCTTATTGCAACCTGCTTTTTGCTATCCAAACACTGGTTTATTTACTGTATAATATCTTTCAACATTTGTTTCAAGGTGCTTTGCCTGCTCTCTCACAAAAAACACATAATGGTAATATGAATTTTCACCAGCTAGTGTTAGTGTTCAATGTCCACAGACAAATTGGATTTAGCAGAAGAGAGCGGTTATTGATCCATTGGTCTGATGTAGCTTACACCAAATAGTTGATCAAAGGTCGTACAACATGTCCTTGTGAGAGGTAACACATCTGGTCCACGCGAAATACATTGGTGCCCTGATAACAACACAATGACAACCCCAGTGTGTATCAGATTTTATGGGCATAGCAATAATAACAATAATAATAATAATATTAATAATTTATCATTCCATGACAGCTGATGCATAATTAAAAAGCTCATGCAAGATCAAGATCCTATCTCCTAACAACTGAAGAGACGGGCTTGCAGTGATGTAAAGGGAGGCGACTGCTCTTTGACATAGACACTGTAAGTAAATCCTATGACACAAATTACAAAGACATAATGAGAGCTATCACTAGCTTTACTATCACATTTTTGTGATATGCACTAGACCTCTGAGTTACTCATTTGTCACTTTGGATAATAGGCACCGATAAATGTATTAATGTAAATGTACTCAAGCCACCAATTACAGGCAATCTATTTTATCCTATAGAAACAGTGTGGTCTCAGTGTGTTTTGGGCCTTTAAATGATGGATGAGGTTTAAATACAGCAGGAATTATCACAGGGCCTGATTAAACAAAGTCCCTGGAGAAAGGTGATATTGAAAAATGGGACAATTGAGCTTTGATGATAATTAAATTCCAAAGAGTTCAAAAGACTTTACTTTTGTGGTAAACACAAAAATCTACATTTAAGATAAATAAAGGTATAAGCAACAATTATAAGAAAAACGTCACAATTTGAGAGAATAAAATCATATTTCTAAGAAAAATGTTTACATTTGTAATCTAAAGTTGCAATTACGAGAAATAAAATAAGAATTATGAGAAATAAAGTCACAAATGTGAGATAAAGTGCCATTTGTGATATATTATTAAATCAACTCAAAATCATTTTTTATGTACTTTTCTTTTGTGAAATGTGCTTCCATATTAACATTTTGAGCTAGATACTCTTTAATCAACAATCAGCAGAATTCTCATCATGACCTCCACAAAATGTATTCTGTTCAGGAAATTATAGTTTTTTTTATAGTCGTCTAAAAAACTAGCTATAACTTAATTTAAACTTGCACACCACCTCTTCATGCATGCACTCATTGAACATTTCACACTTTCTTTTTAACACTGGCTCTATAACCCTGGCACCATTCCACCCTTATTGTCAGGCCTCTTTCATGCTGGTTCAGTGGATGTCTAGCTGTGACGTGGGAATGAGTCAAGATCTGATTGTCCCACCATAATGAGCAAAACACATTAACTCCCCTCCTCTCAAGCCCAAGACCCAAGCCAAAGTTACAGCCTAATGAGGAAGATCCAGAGACATTACATACATTTTTTTAGGTTAAGTGGCATGCTGTCAATTACCACGAAAAAATAACTGGGACTTGTCTCTCAGTTTATAAAAACAAATCAAATATACATTATAGTATATTTAATAGACTAATGCACCATTTGATGATACTTAATTTATTTTGCCATAATTATAAAAAAGCCAATTATTTAATTTAAAATTCTTTACATTTACAAAATTTTCATTTTAAAATATCATGTTTACTGTTATAAGTTATGTCTTTATATAAGAAAATATAGGTGCCTGTTCCTTTTAGGAAAAGGTTCTCTCACAAGAAACACATTGTGAGGTGCTTGAAAATAAAAAGTCTGAAAACCGCTGCCTTAGTTTGTTTACTTTACCCCAAAGAGACATAATTATTTGAAATCTGCATTTGCATTGCATTCCATTGGAAGTGCATTACTGTACACAATTCACTTTATTTTATCAAACTAAAGATGCCAAAATATGCTGTCAGTACAACTTAAAGGGAAAATTATGTCAGAATTTACTCACCCTCAAGTCATTCCAAAACATGTATAACAAACCTATCATAATTTTGTTTTTCTGTCCATAAATAAGAAAATGTTGTTTGGAGTCCATTGACTTTCACTGTATGGACAAAAAACATGTTCAAAACATCTACTTTTGTGCTCTGCAGAAATAAACAAAAGTCACAGTTTTGGAACAACATGAGGAGATGTACAGTAAATGACTGAAATATTAGGTTGTTAAACCTGTATTCCATTAAAGATGTACAATGCTGTGTGTCTGTATGTGTGTGTGCTTGCTGGTGGGCCACAAAAATATAACGTGATTTGCAAGAATGAACTGTATGCATGGTTACAGTTAAGGTCAATCCCACAACCAAACCTGTAACTGTCTGACACCTAGACAGGGACATTCATTTATCAAGTCAAACAGTGACTGCAAATGACTCAGGCTTTTCTCTGGAGTGGTGGGGGAAAAGAGTGCACAATGGAACAAAGCATATGATATAAGGCATGATATAATCCCGGTCAGGCTGCAGTAGATGAGCTGAATTCAGAGAAGGAAAATGATTCATAAGTGCTCTTCGCCGTGCCGCTTCATTCATTGTAATTCATATTGAAATATTACAGAACTCAGCATCCGTGAACAAATCAATACATCTCCGCACCTCGAGCCAAAGATGGGATGGACGGCAGGAGGTTAAGAGATGTCCGCCACAAAAAAAAAAAAAAAAACAATAAATTAACTTTAGCTTTATTGAGCTTCCTCAATTATTCACCAACTGCTCTATTAAACCCCAAGGGCCTTTAAAGATACTCTAAGGAGATGAGGGAAACATTCTGAGCCGTGTTCACTTCCAGGTCTTGGCCCATCTGCTTAATGACAGCTCTCTCCACACGCTGCAACCCTCAGGAGACTGTCGTTAAGAGACCTGCCTCTTATATCAGTGCGCATTTGATATATGGCACTCGTAGCCATACGTCCTTAGCTATACATACTCCAGCGAAGCTCAGCTAGTGACCAGGTTATCCTGCAAAACACTGACTTCGCCACAGGGACTTGTTCTGCAGGTTAAAAAAAAAAAAATGTCCACCTGATATGTGGCGCCAGATGCTAATTTAGCGCACTAGCGGGGTAGAGTTCTAAGGGGAAGGAGTGGGGAGTAAATAGGGCATTAAATCATAAGCTGAGCTCAGGGTCCCAGAACGGCAGAGATAGAGAGAACTATAGTAAAGGAGAGAGAGAGATGTCACCTCGTTTAACCTCCTAGCGGGCTCTCAAGGGGCCATCATGCCTCCACCTGCACCCACAGCCTCTGAAGTGGGTGGCACGCTTAGTTGGAATGCATGTGGGTAGCAGGCTAAGTGATGCTATGGGTAGCACAGAATCTACTGACCTGCTGGAACCCACATGGAACCATCCCATAATTCTGAGCATGCACCTGTCACATCATCTCCCCTGCATACAGGACAGTACTTTGTAAAAGAAGAGCTATCAGTACCTTAGCTTACTCAAGAATGCCAAAGTAAGTGGCTTTGATCATCAGTCTGGTAAAAGCATCAACAGTTGCCATTATTTGTGAAGCAGAGATGCTGTTAAATGGACAAGGCCCCGCAGATGTTCTCCTAAAAGTAGTGATGTTACACTGCTAATTATACTACTGTATTTGTGATTAGTGTAAATCTGTGTGTATTTTCAGTATTTAAAAGTACAAACTTGACGTATTGACTGCACATAAAAAGTAATGCCTTGGACATGTGAAAGAAATATTGGTTCCTGGCTCAAGGTTCGATGTTGGGTGTTCCTTGTCATCATGTAATGCTAACGACAGATGCCTCTCTCAAGGGCTGGGGGGTGGTCATGAGTGACTCTGCCCAGGGTCTGTGAGAAGGGGAAGCTCCTCTCACTAAGAGCAGTCTACATCCCTAGGTATCTAACTCAGGGGGCAGACATCCTGTCGAAACAGGGTCTGAGGCCCGGGGAATGGAGACTCTACCTCTGAGGTGGTGGAGATCCTTTGGAAAGAGTTTGACCAGGCGGAAGTTGATCTATTTGCATCACAGGAAATGACACACTATCCGCTCTGGTTCTCCCTCATGCATCCAGCTCCACTTGGGCTTGGATGCCATGGTGCAGACATGGCCGAGGCTTCGTCTGTACACTTTTCCCCTGATCGTTCTGCTCCTGGGAGTTCTGGAGAAAGTACAGGGTCCGTCTGCTGCTTGTTGCCCCATTCTGGCGGGCCTGAGTATGGTTCTCTGAACTGGTGTCCCTCCTCAACGGCACTCTACTGGAGATTCCGAACAGAACGGACCTCCTCTCTCAGGCGGGGGGGCAACATACTTCACCCCCGCCCGGAGTTGTGGAAGCTGTGGGCATGGGCCCTGAGGGTGCACATCTCCTAGCATCAGGTTGTTAAGACTATACTCCAGTCCCGATCTCCCATCACAAGGAAACAGTATGCCTTGAAGTGGAAGCTTTCAACTGCTTTCAACAGGACCCAGTCAACTACCCAACTGGTACAGTTCTGGAGTTTCTGCAGGAGCAATTATCCGCAGGGTTATCTCCCTCCACTCTGAAGTTATACATGGCAGCCTTAGCTGCTTACCATGCCCTTCTGGGTGGTAAATTTTTGGGAAGACACCCACTTGTCACTCGTTTCCTCCATGGCACCCTGAGGCTGAGGCCAGTAGCCTACAGCACACTAAAGTGCCCTCAAGGGACCTGGCAGTGGTTCTGAAATTCCCCTTTGAACTCATTGAGGAAGTTCCAGTCAAGATTCTCACACTTAAGACTATTTTTCTCCTTGTTATTTCCTCACTTAAAAGGATCGGGGATATTCAGGCACTTTCTGTTTTGTGCCTGGAATTTGCATGGCAAGGGCATTCCTTTACCCGAGGGTCGGCTGTGTCCCTAAGGTGCCCACTTCTTCGCCAGGGTCCATAGTACTTGGTTACCTGGTTCAAAAATTACTCTTCAGTTAGTTCGAGGCTCTATGCATAAAGCTTGCATAGCATAATATGTATAACATTAATTTACAAACTTATACTGATCTAATTTCTGCCTTTCATCACACCATAATAAAAATATGATAATGAACAGCTGCTATATATATATATATATATATATATACATATATATATATATATATATATATAGTAAATGTATTATTCACTGAAAAAAAAATCTATGAAATTTACCTTAATAAAACAGCAGCAAGTTGAGGAATATACTAATACAGTATATTGCAGGTGCTTGATGTAATACACACAAACACAAAACACCATCATGGTATTACACAACACTAAAATAATGAAATAAAGATTCATTTAACAACACAAGATGTAAAATAAATCTCTAATGTACATAACTGATCAGAAAATATTAAAAAAAACATTTTCAATGAAAAAAGAAAAAACATCAAATGTGAGCTTTCACAAAGAGAATTCTGAGAATGTCAGCGTTACTGTTATTTACGGTATCTTTTTATAGAGATAAACAGCATGCAAAAAGCACAAAAACAACTGAAAACTATGGTCCTTCTAAAGTGTAATGACCCGTAGGCTGAACTACAAACATGGCCTGGGGTCAAGCAGACTGCTGAAGGCTGGATTCCGAGTATGAAGACATGTTGGATAACTTTAGGAGAGGATATCACAATGATATACAGCTCACATTATTCATATACAGGAAAAGCAGCAATTATATAGGGCTTAATTTCTATTAAATACAATAAATTGAGAAGACAGAAAGACTCACATAGATTTTGAAATTGTATATTATATTATATCATTACAGCTGGCTACACATCCCTTACAGAGTGTCATCAGTGATCTTAAAAAATGTGGTTTTATAATATATAGTATATACTATCACTGTGATACTAAATTACTCATACTGTGATATAAGATTTTGGTCATACCGCCTACTCTCATATTGCACTCTCTCTGTCCCATCATACCCTCCCCCTACTCATATACAGCAGCCTTGGGCTTTAGAAAGCTAATGACAGACAGAAGCCACTGAAACAGAGTTAGAAAGCTGAGAGGAGTTGAAATAATAAATAATACATTTATTATTTGTTAAATAATTAAAAGAAATAATAAATTGCATTCAAAATATGTAAATAATCTTATTTTATTACAAATAAAGAAAAATCAACCTATGAATTATGAGTTTAATAGTATATGAACCCAATTACACACAAAAACAAAACAAATGATTTAAAACATTTCTTTCTCTCAAAAATTGTAGACAACTTGTTTTAGATGCTGACAGATGCTGTGTCAGTGTCTATTTAAACGTACAAAACTATGTGCTCTATGTGTGTTAGAAACACATTTCATGTACGAATATCACTAATGAGATCACATTGGGGAAGCACATTTTACTATCGTCTGCTCAAATTCATCACCATGGACAGCTCCAATAAATACAAACACCTGCAGAGATGCAGTTCTCATAACATCCATCTCCATTATGCCCTTCTTGCTGGATTCTGAAAAGTGGGTTAAATACTTCAAACATACTGGAAAAGAAGTTGCTACAGTACATACTAGGGTAGAACAAAAGGATAATTCCAGCTAAATCAGCCCATATAGTACCTTCACACAATGCTGCTATTTAGAGGATGGTCCATAGAACTAGACCCTGTCTCTTGATGTTACACGGAGTGGTCACAGAACTACCGTACATTCTATCACTAGCAAATGACAAGATTTATGGACTTTATCATTTTTCAGAGCCAAAGAGATTACAGGTCAAGTTCTCCACATGTAGTTCTTACAGACAGCAACAGCACATAAACTGGGCACACTAATTTATTTATTTAATACTACTTCAGATGGATGGATGGATGGATAGACAATAAAAGTGAGACAAATGTGTTTATTAATTTAATTTTACTGCCATTTTTTTCTATAAAATCCATCACTATGCTATTGTGACTAACAGCAATGAGTGTTATAGCCAAGCACATTATTAGACTTGGGCATCACTACTAACTTATGCAGACACATACCCAGTGTTTCTGGCTCTGTACAGTATTGCTTGGTTAGTTGGAGACATCTCCATTGGGAGAGTGCTCTTTGGTGCAGTCTGAACTGATAAGAAGCCAGAGATGTGGGGGTGGTGTGGGCTGGGTCATGCTGACTGCAATGAACCAGGGCTGATTAAGTTCAGTAGCGCTGCTTGCAATTGATGGGTTCCGGGAATCAGATGTGGTCAAAAACTGTACAGCCACCACCTAACCACCGAATGTTTAACATGGATCTAAAAGCACTAAGGTGATTTGGCAAGCAATACAAGCAAAAAAGCATCACCAGCTATGGCCTACTGTAGTCTGAGCCTCAGACATCTACAGTCCACTCACTGACCATCTGATGCATACTGCTCACAAAACTAGAATGTGAGTTCTTAATATGGAAAGCTTTAATCTGGGGTGCGTTTCCTGTTCAACGATGTAACTCACTGATTAGCCACCATAGTATGATGCATTGTTGTAGAAACTAACTAGCCATTCATGACTGTTTCCCGAACATGGTCACATGTCCATCGTTTGAACCACACAAGTTCAACAATATAGGGCAATTGTTAATGATGTCACACGAATGTGGTGGAGTAATAACTAATAAACTGCTAATTAATTGATTCAAGATCAATGCTGCTGTATTGAACATGGCACCTGATTACTAATTTACTATATTTTGTTCCCTGTCATTTTGCTTTATTTGATGTTTGATTCATCTCGGGCTCCCTCTTACATTATACTCCAAGGTTCCCTTATGAGAGAGAATTGTTGCATTATTCCAAATAAATAGATTATGATCCACAAATACATTTTACGTGATTAACAAAACCCAAACATATCCACAAAATAAAAGAATGAGATCCACAGATAAAAAGAGTTTCACAAACATGAATTAAATTCACAAATAAAAAATGAGACTTGCAAAAAAAAAAATATATTCACAAATATATTTTTATTCTACAAACGTATTTGTAGATTTTGAGACATTTCTAGTGTCAAAACGCACACCAATCCACAAACATATGGACTCCACTCACCATCTACTCAAGCCAATCAGATGAAAGCCACAGTTTGCTGGTCAATCGTAGCATGTTCTCACTATAACAATAATAATAATAACAATAATAATAATAATCACGTTGGTGCACAGTACATATAGTTACTGTAGCATATCGATTATAGAAATGTTTAAATGTATCAATTGAGCATGCACAAACTAATTGTGCATGCTCATTTTTACATTTTACATTTAATAACACTGTTCAATCTTTAGGAAATATCGAAATGAAATGATACTAAATATCAATAAATTAAATAAAGCAAATATTTAAAGTACATATAAAACTGTGGACTTTTGGTAGTACCTAGGATAGCAAAGTCCACTAAAGGAGGTAGAGCTTTTTCACATTTGGCTCCCAAACTCCGGAATAGCCTTGCTGATAATGTTTGGGGTTCAGACACACTCTTTCTGTTTAAATCTAGATTAAAGACACATCTCTTTCATCAAGCATTCGAAAAACGCATCTCATAATCTTGGACTGCATTTATATCTGATCAAATGCGTATTATTATTCTTTAGCTTGGGTTAAACAATTTAATTTTACTTCGTTTCAACAGCAGCTATGCTAATTATGTTTACACAAGCTCCAGTCTGGATCCAGAACACCTGATGATGCCAACCCCTGAGCATGATAATAACCCTGAAAACACATACAGAACTACCAATTTTGCTCTAAGTTTGATTGCTTCATATTAATTGCTGTTATTTATTTTTTTTTACTTTATTTATCAGCTATTGGCTGACATGAAAACGATTCTTAGCTTAACATATCAGTAATATAACTGATATAATCTATACAACACACCAATCCAGCACAAGCTTTATATAAGAATTATTTGCATGCAGTGTGTCAGAGTACAAATGATTCTATGGAAAGTTCTGAACTGATTTGATCCATGAGAGTCTGCTTAGTGATTCACTCATTCTGAAAATAGTACACACTTCACACAGAGTCACTGTCACACATAAGAGTGTAATATGATAGTTGTAAGTACAGTGTGTAAAAGGTGGCATACAGATCATACACAGCCTCCATTAAGCGATGAACATCCCCTTATTTACATAGCAGCAGTCACATGGTTCCCTGCACTTTCTGCACTCAGACGTACACTTCTGCAGGTACGTTTGAGAGCAAATGACCTCTTTTTATGCCCTCTTAAAGCGGTATAATGCTTAGTAATGCAGCTCATTCACATGATTGCTAGGCTTGAAAGTGAATGGGCAGAGAACCGAGTGATTAAGATCTCCACATTTTGTCAGGATTACTTTCCAAACACGCAGCGAATGTAAATCACAACTGGACACTGAGTTCCGCTATGGCGGGTTTTTCGGTGGCTGACAATAAAACACTAAACCTAATTACATGGCATTTGATACAGAACCATAGTAATAAGCAGTGAACTCTTTTGAAAACTGAGCATTTCCTAAAGAAGGGCAGATGGAGACAGAGAGGACCAGGGCATGACTCAGAAGGAAGCCAGCGATCAATCAGAAGTGGATCTTCTTCTAGCTGCGTAGAACACGGGCTCTTAACCAAAGTCCATTGGGGAATGCAAGGCTTTTAGCTCAAATGATGGAGCTAAAGATCCGCTGCTTCTATTTACTAAATTTTATTAACACAAGCATATGGATGTTATCTTAATCAAAACCAATCTGAGCAACTCAAGTGTTGTCTGTTAGATGATGTTGCAGGCGATTCCAACTTGACAAATTCTGAAATGCATTTATCAGACATCCCCTGCTGAGTGTGTAGGGAGCAGTCAACACTACGCAGGGGCCCTGTGGGTCAGAACGCAGCTCATGATATTGCCAAGTAGGGCATTTTTTGGATCAGCATTATTGGTCTTATGAATTATATTTCTATAACGATGACTAGGCTGGGCATTATTATAAAGCCATTTTCATCTGATTTAACATTACTTAAATGTTAAAGGTATATGTTAGCAATAGTGTTAGGTTCTGTTTTTGATGGGAATGCTGTTCTAAGACCAACAAATGATACTGATCCTGGAACTCATCCTACTTCACATCCCACTTATCATTCTAAATCACAGTCCCCATGTGGCACTTGTGTCATAGAGCCACATTACACAGGAGCATACGTGTTCACAGATGCACAGTTTATGTGCTTTCTATGTGCCTACTGCATGTTGGAATGCCACACTAAAGATTCAATGAGTCAATGCTTAAAAAAGCAGGCATATAGCATTTTACTGACTCAGCAGCATAATCTGACTTCACCTGTCCATTCTAATGGAGGCATGGAGTGATAATTGTTACTGCAGGCCCATTCTCTGGCTGTACATTATTATACATCTACACTATTTGATACAAAAATCATATGAAACATATCTAGTTAAAAATTGAATTTAAATAACTTTAAAAATGTATTTGAATTGCAATTTTGCACCCTGTCTTACACCTAAATTCAAATTCCGTTTAAAAAGCATTCTATATTCAGTTGAATGGGGCACAAGCTTACACCACAATATACACTGATATATAAATTAATTACTTAAACTAAAATGATAAACAAGTATAAATAACAAAATCATTAAAGATTTAAACACTTGAAACATCTCATAAAAGTACAAAATAGCTGCTGAAACAAACAAATCAAATGAAATAAATCAAATCCAATTTGGCCATTCACATGTACTCATTAATATGTATTATTTAAATGAAGTAGATGACTCCAAGCTGCTGTTTGTATGTTTTTCCTTCTATTCTAGCTTAATGTGGAGACACAATTATAAACCATTGACCATATATAGACTGACTTCCGAAAACACTGTAAACACTGTGGATCTGTGGCACTATCAACATTGCTATGTTAATCTGAGATGCATGACACAGCACCTTTTGTGTCTGGGGTTAGGACTATCCATTGGAACCTTTTGGAAATGATTGGAATTAATACTTTTGCGATTCCAGTTGTGGTCAGAAATTACACACAACTGCTTTAAATTAATCTGAATTGCACAGAATGACTTCACATGGAATTCACAGAGAAATCTCCTGCAATAAGGCCAAGCTACCTCACTAACCAAAGCCAATGCTCAACATTTTTTTTAAGAGAAAAATATTTTAGAAATTCAAAACATTCATAAATATTCAACACAGCTACTCAGTGAGCAATAACTGCTCCACATCTCAAGTGTCATGTTTCTTTTCCTGTCTTAAAGCAAATAGTGATATCTGTCCTTAACTGTTCTAACTGTAAGAAAACTGTTACAATTCACACTTCTTTAAAACACTCATTACACCCAGGGATAACGGAATGGAGTGCAAACTCCATTTCAAAAAACTATGAACGTCTACAGCACTCCCATACAAAACATCTTCATTCCTCAATGCACTCTACAGGTGATTCAGTGTCACCCTCACAGTGGAAACAGACCTTTAACCATAGTTGCCAAGTCCGCGTATTATTTGCGACTTTAGACTTCTTTTTTAGTAAAGTTGCGCGAAAAAATTATTGGCCACAGGTCGCGGTTTTTTAGACTTATTTTAAATATGGTTGCTTGTTAGGAAAACCTGACAAGCAACTTTTTTAATCTATGTTCCTGCTTTGTTCCATTTTTGCTTTGCAGATAAAAGGTTAGTTTCGGTTAAATATGTTGCAGGCTCAGTTATTGGTGATAAATAATTGATACTAAATAATATTGATGATAATAAATTATTTAAAAAAATATTGGGCTTGTTTTGGGCTTATTTTTGAAGCTGCGGTTGCTTATTTGTCTCCAGAGAGTTGGCAACTATGCCTTTAACTAAAGCTCAAAGGTGAGGAGACATGTGCCCAGAACCACCTCTTTCCTGAGCTCAGCATGAGAATGAGAATGTAGCACTTTTAGTGTATTTTGAGGACGTGCAAAACAGAGTGAAATTATTTAAATAAGTGTTGAAGAGAGGGGAAAAAGTGAGAGGGATGCTATTAAAACCTGTCCTGTGGAGCTGTGGATGTATGGTTAATATAGGTACAGGTGATGTATGCTCAAGTCCAACCTGTTATTTTGTTCCTGTTCTCTCTCACTAGCCTAAAATAACATAAAAGAGCCTACTCACTGTACATGAGTCACTGTGTGGCACAGCAAGAATAGCAGAATATCCTTCATTGGGACATTTTCAGGGTGTGAGCTACTCACAGCAACACAGACATGACCATAAAGTTGACTAAAGGCCAAAACATGTTAAAAACAGCCCTGCTAAAATCACTTTAGATGTAATATTTATCTGTAAAATTCAGGTCAACATAGATGTTTTAGAAGTTTAGATTGCTTTATAACTCTATATATATAATTCTAAATCTAATGTTCTTTACGAGTGAGTGTCTGAATCATTTATTCAAACGATTTGTTCAAAAACACAGTTAATTCAGATATGACTGTGATTGAGTCACTGAATCAATCACTCAACCAATTTATTCAAAACTTAATTCTAATTAGGAACAAAACAAGTCTGGCTGAATTCGGAATAGCATACTACCATACCACTCTTGCTATTTTGACAAGATATGACAGAAATACTAAGAGTATTGACTAAGACTTTTTTCAATTTCAGCCACTTTATTTATGAGAGAGTCATTGAATCATTTTAAACCCTTGTTTCATCCAGAAACAAAACACCACTACTGTAGGTCTTTCCCAATACCCACATTTGCAGTCTTGGTCACTTGAAAGAGCATGCATGTGGCGGGAAGTAAGTGTGCAAGACTGTCCCTGTTCTGAAAAAATGTCAAAGCTCAGTGTCTATAAAGTACACTAAAGTACACCAAGTTACACAGGGCATATTACACAGAGTACTGAAGAGACATTCAGAAGTTTATTTTAAAATGCTAAGCACTAAAAATCTAAATGTGTAAATAAAGCTGTAAAAGCTTTCTTGTATTTTTACAACACTATAAGTGTGCCCCATCAGGTAATCAAAAGTTCTACACACACTTGCAGTCTTCATGCCCACTTGAACACTTGGTCTAAATGTTACAATCAGTATAAACTTACTGTTTGAGTATAAAATCAATGTCACACTCACAATCACGCTGTTGGTCTAAATATGACAACTCGTTGTTTCTTTTGCTGTGCTGCAATACATCAAGTAGCGGATAAACATTGTTGCAGGAAACACCATCAGACCATTGCAGGACAGGATTCTCAAAAAATGCAGACACTGAATAACTGAACGCTCACAAGCATGACAATTTTTCATTTGCAGTATTTTTCTTAATGGAAAAGGTTCTTGATTCCCAACCCTAATTCTGAATAATTCAATACTATTTCATATTAGTCCACGTTTGTCATTTCATTGCGATGGCAGTGCTGCTTTTCACCATAAAATACTTGGAGACTTTAAACACAGGGGAAAGGTTAAGTGTCGCCTCAAAAACACAGAATTATCTAAAACTCCAGAAGCTAAAAATGTACGCACCTCACTCTTACAACAAACAAACAAACACACATCCTCACAAGAAACTGAAAATAATTCTGTCCCCTATGCATACTGACTAAACTAAGCTTGGATCACTTGGAATTGTCATGTTGGAGAGTCATGAATAAGTCATGAAGTCAGTAATAAGAGGTTTGTAATTCCCTTGCAGTCACTTATCATTAGCGAGCTGAAAGTGGAAACAGCATCAGTCTGCAATTAACCGACATGTAGCTTCTGCTACTGTGCCATCTGCGACAAGCACATTTTCCCATTTTCAAAATTCCATTGTTTTTCCACCTTATCTTTGGTACACACAGACTGGCAGAAAATGTCCTGCTGAACAACTCTGTTAATCTTATAAACAAAGGTATGACAATGGTCATAAAACCAAACAGGAGGGATTAGGATATCACGTCGTACTCTTACTGCTGACTGTAAATCCATACTGAATGTGTCTTAAGAAGCTGCTGGGTCCTTTGCTGACACATGCATTTGTGGCTGTTAGAGATGGCTATTATCGAGAGAAAAGATGGAAGCTGAGGTGCTATGATAATGACATCCGTAATTGGATTCTGCACAGATCTTAACATTCATCCAGAACTGTGGTTCCCATAGGTTGGCCAGCATGCCAGAGCTCATGAAATATCACTTGCATGGGGACTATAGTCAAGTATTGCATGTTACAAATTCGGATTAGGTAGCTTTTTAATTAAATAATATAATGTTTATAATAGTAAGAATAATTATAATATTGTTTTATAAAATAAAATAGCATTTATGTATTTAAATTTTTTTAGTCATACTGGGACTAGGAATGCACAAAGGTAATTTATTTATATATTCACCTTAGTTTTAACATAAGCATGGTGATTTTAACTAGAATGTGTAAGGCTTTCGGTGTTTAAAAACAGTCTGGTATGCTGCTTGATATTGCAAACTGGTATTTGTAATATTTTAATTCCTTATCATAAAAATAAATACACTGTTTATTGGTGCAAATTATTTTACTGTTTTCTGTACTTTCTTTGTCATTCTTCTAGTTATAAACCTATTGCAGCTAATGCATCTAACACGTTCACAGAAATTGCTTACTTGAGAAAGATATGGTTAAGAACAAAGATGATTTAAATAAGTAGGCCAGAGACCAGAAACATCATGAGCTGGATTTAGTGTTACAGACAGAAGTTTATATAATAATTTAAAAGAGAGCAATCATGTTTTATCTCGGTGTATAGCGCACAGATCCAAGAAAAGAAAATTCCTTTAGGTACAAAAAATATATTCCTTTCAGGTTATTTAAATATATTCCAAACTTCATAGCAATCAACTCATGAATTTTCGTAGATATAAAACACTTTATTTCAGATGGATTGGGAAAATAAAAGTGGTTAGAGTAAATGCGGTAACAGCTCTGTCTATTATAGTGAGGCCCGCTAGTTTTGTTGCAACAATGGTGTAACTATCTAATAACAGACACAGCATAAACCAAAACTTACTATTTATCCAATTTAGCATCAAATACAATTGAAAACGCTTGAAAACAGCGCAACATCTACACAGTCTGTCAGTGAAAATAATGTGATATTTCCACTACCCTAAAATAAAAATAATAACAAGCAGATTTCCTTTTGTAGCATGTTACTTTTGATAATAATGATATAAAGCATTATTTTTTTTATGATAAACAGTATTTTATCATATTATATTACATTACATTAAATCTTTACACTTTAATAGACACATATAACTAAACATATTGGCTTGAATAGGGCCGAGATAGGCAGGTGTGTGTTATACAGACAGTCCAGGTCATAATAATACACTCATGTTTCATCTAATGGCTTTGGATTATGTCTGGGAAAAATGGGGCTTGGACTGGATTAACAATATTTAGGGGATGAACTCCTTTTTCATAACAGATGTACCACAAATGGTGGAATAAAAGAGCATCTGACTACAACATTCCAACAATAAAAGATAAGCACAAACCAAACAAATTAGAGAAATATGAAGTCTGATTTAATTAAAATTGTGTGTCTATGTAAGGCCAGCATTTAGAACCAGGGGTTCTGTAATGGGGTAACAGCAGACAGTGGGGTGATTTACACCTGTGACTCGGCACCCTCAAGACTCACTCGGCACCACTGAGCCATCAATAGTGTGTTATCAGCCCCCATCAGGTGACATACCTATTCTTAGCGTTTCCATTCGGCGCACAGAGAAAAATCGCACCCAGAGCAGGTGGCTTCAGGACACTGGCGCTCAACACCATGACTGTTATAATATCAGTCAGTCCTGGACATACGGCACACACATGCATGTGATGTACAGACACTGATATACACTTACAGCCTCATTGAAGCCTACAAGGTGACAGTAAGAAAATGTTAATGTGCTGTGTAAACGTGTGTGTGAGCACATAACAGTGTTCTTTGCACTGGACTATGACTTCCTCTCTCTGCAGGGCTGACGTCACCTGTGCAGTCTGGTCTAGTTAAAGGTATACTCCATCCCAAAATGAAAATTTTGTCATTGATCACTTACCCCTATGTCGCTCCAAACCCATAAAAGCTTCATTCATCTTTGGAACACAATTTAAAATATTATGGATGAAAGCCGGGAGGCTTGTGTCAGTACCATAGACTGCCATTGAAAAATACACTGTCAAAGTCAAGAAAAGTATGAAAAGCATTGTCAGAATAGTCCATCTGCCAAACGAACAAAGCTTTCATGGGTTTGGAACGACATGGGGGTAAGGGATTAATGCCAAAATTTTCATTTTGGGGTGGAGTGTCCCTTTAAAGTGAGCAGATCTCTGTCAAGAACCAGAGCAGTAGCAAAGAGAACTTATTATTTACAGACACTTCCCTCAAATTGCAGTCAAAATAATACATTTCAATAAAAATCAGTGGAACGTTTAGTGTAAGGAGCTTATTAACTTTGTGTGGTAAGCTCACTGGCGCTGTTGCACTGGTTGTGGTTGAGGAGAGTCCCCCCCACATACACATGATTGTAAAGCACTTTGGGTGTACAGCAATACACAATAAAGCACTATTTAAAATGCATCATTCATTCATTCATAGTAGCTGCTGTGCACTGGTGAACTATGAGCTGGGCCACCTCTTCAATCTCTGTTTATCCTACACAAACAAGTTGCTCTCTGAGTTGCCCGGTTAGAGCAAAAACAGTGTTTTTTAGCTCTGTGTCTTTCTCATGGCCAATACAATAAAACAAACAGCAGTATGGAGCACTGCATGGTCCAGTGTACTGAATATGTGCTAATGCTTATCTAAGGAGATCTAATAGTTTGTGGTTGGGAAGCTTTTTAAATGTTTTTGAAAGATGTCTCTTATGTTCAACAAGGCTGTATTTATATATTTAAAAATACAGTAATACAAATAATATTGTGAAATAGTATTACAGTTTAAAATAACTATTTTATATTTATATTTTCAAATGTGATTAATTCCAGGATGACAAAACTAAATGGTAACACTTTAGTATAGAGACCCATTCTCACTATTAACTACTTGCTTATTAGCATGCCTATTATTAACATATTGGATGTTTATTATATTTATAAACTACATATCCTGCATGAACATATTCTACATCCCTAATCCTACCCAATATCTAAATGTAATAAATACCTTACTAACTATTAATAAGCAGCAAATAGTTTATTGAGGCAAAAGTCATAGTTAATGGTTTGTTAATGAGAATTTGCTGAATTTTCAGCATTATTACTCCAATCTTCAGTGTCACATGATCCTTAAGAATCATTCTAATATGCTGATTTGGTGCTGAAGTGCCACTTCTTACTATTATCAATGCTACTGTACTATGTATGTATATGTGTGTGTGTGTGTGTGTGTGTGTGTGTGTGTGTGTGTGTGTGTGTGTGTGTGTGTGTGTGTATAGAAAGAAAGAATAAAAGAATAAAGAATTTGCTCAATTAGTAGGCCTGTGTGCACAAAACTACTAATTTCCCAAAATCCACGGTGGCTGCAAGATTTTTAATAACACACATTACCTTCAATTACAATTTCACAATTACAAGGACTTTCAGTCCTTGTCTGGAAGTGAAACAGAAATATATATATATATATATATATATATATATATATATATATATATATATATATATATTATTATTATATTATTATATTATTATTATTTTTTTTTTTATTCAGACCACAACTATATAAATCACTATATAAATCACTATATATTACTATATAGTAACAGTTTCTGAATTTGTAATTAGGGACTTCTCAGGAAGACGGAAGGCAGTAATATTTCACACTTGGTTAGAGCTGGCGCTTTACATATTACACAACCTCCAGCTTTCTGTGCCTTGAGGGTTCTGCTAAAAGACTTTTATTAATTTTTTTGGTATCATTATTGCTGGGTGACGCTGTGTTCACACCCTATGTAGATATATACTCCCAGTCATATTCGCTCAGGTAAGCGCATGACCTTGTAGGATACTGAACCACATCAAGCAGACTGTCACGCAGTCAGTGCTAATACGCTCTGACATTAACAAGAGGTGGATAAATTGGTTTGATGTGTCAAGTACTCAGAGTGGAGGAAAGCTATCTGGGTCAAATTCAGCTGACGTCCTTCCACACTTCCTGTGCCAACCTGACCTGAGCAGACTTCGTTACACAAGGTAGGGACAGCGCTAGTGACCATTCCGGCCGTCATGCAAAGTTTAAAAAAAAATAGCAATATCACACTGAGATACAATAGGAGAGAAACAACACCTGCATCCACTGAGTGTCCCGACAGTTACTTGTTGTCATTCCACTCACATGCTATTGCTCAACAGTCACTTTATAATAACTTAGAGAACCCTTCAATAAAAGAATAAAAGAAACATTACATGGTTTTCATAATAGTACACAACTGTAGCATAGTGTCCTATAGATACAGAAGGCAACGATGCTCGGTCCACCTGTAGGGGTAAACAAATTCTTTGTTAATGATCTATTTTCATTCAGTTTAGTCTGATATATAGTTGGCAAATGATGTGAGGTGAAAACTGGGTTACAAATAATATGGTTGCAAATCTAACTATATTAAGGTGTCTACTTTGGAAGCAAAATTTTTTTTTTCATATAGATACAGAAGGCAACGATGCTCGGTCCACCTGTAGGGGTAAACAAATTCTTTGTTAATGATCTATTTTCATTCAGTTTAGTCTGATATATAGTTGGCAAATGATGTGAGGTGAAAACTGGGTTACAAATAATATGGTTGCAAATCTAACTATATTAAGGTGTCTACTTTGGAAGCAAAATTTTTTTTTTCATATAGATACAGAAGGCAACGATGCTCGGTCCACCTGTAGGGGTAAACAAATTCTTTGTTAATGATCTATTTTCATTCAGTTTAGTCTGATATATAGTTGGCAAATGATGTGAGGTGAAAACTGGGTTACAAATAATATGGTTGCAAATCTAACTATATTAAGGTGTCTACTTTGGAAGCAAAATTTTTTTTTCATTTAATCATTTTTCTCACTATATCTTTAGTAACAAGATTTTATAGTTTAACGAACTTAACAAATGTAATCAGCAATACATCTAAAAACTGAGAAGACAGACTGAAATTAGATTCTTGTCTTGTGGAGCAAAGAGGAAATCGACAACACGCCAACAGACAACACAGAGCAGGTTACTTATGATATGAAAAAGTATTAGCTTTCAGATTTTGTCATTTTTTAAGAAATTCAAACAATAAATTCCGTTTCGAGGCTCTTTAATATGTTGCGACAGATCACTGCAGTGGCTTGGTTCAAGCGGCACGTCAACCGATCATCTCTTCTTTACTAGTTATAGCACAAAATAAACATGAATGAACATCAGAAGGTATCTTGTTTCAACCATAGAAAGACCTCAATAAACACCATTTAATAAATACCAAACAACAGCAAATTCTGTGTTATGATTGGTCAGATCACCTGTCAATCAAACTCACAGCCGCAATTTCAAAGAATAAAACAAAACTCTTTAGATGTAATTTACTTCTTATTTTATTTTAAGTATTTAATAAATAAGTATTTGTTTTTATTAAATTTATGCAAAGTAATGTCTGCTGCAGACATGCATGTTCAAATGTCAGATTTCACATCACCAGTATCATTAGTGTTCTCCACTTAACTTCTATTCTGTTGGCTGTCTAAAACAAAAACAGCCAAAGTACACATTTTAATAATGCTTTCTTTTCCAAATATAGCCAAATCTATTGGAAATGTCTCTTTGGTTTCTTCATGGAAATGATTGAGAAACTTAATAAGAAGCTTAATTTTACTGATGAGTTTTTTAACGTTCAGCTGCAATGCCCCAATCACCATTTTTGTGACATCAGCTGAGCATTCAAAGGCTCTACCTACTCTGAAATGAGATAAATGTTATTATCAGCTGAAAAGAGTCAGGTGGGTGATACAGTCTCTCCACATCACTTTATTTAATAGAAGAGCTATTACTTCATGTGTAGATTATGTAACAAAATGACTCAAGTTCTATCACACAAGCACAGAGATGGACTCGAACAGCCTTACTAATTAAAAGAACCATTAACTTCTGAATAGTAACTGCAATGAAGTGGCTGTTCACAGGCTGGCGTTTAAAACAGCAGACAATCATTAGCAAACTTAGAGAACTATTCTCTGAGTATGCCACTATGCTTTACACTGACCCTTACACTTTACAATTAGGTTCCATTTGTTAGCATTAATTAACTGCATAGTTAAAGGGGTCATATGATGAGATTTCGAGTTTACCTTTGTCTTTGGAGTGTTACAAGCTGTTCGTGAATAGATATGATCCCTAAAGTTCCAAAGACTAAAGTCTCAAACCCACAGAGATATTCTAACGTTCATTCTAAAGTTAAGATTCGTCCACACCCTCCTAAAACGCCTCGTTTAAACACGCCCCCACATGGCCTTCCAAAAGAGGACACAACTAGAAATCAGTGGTTAAGTTGTATTTACAACGCTTTTCCAGAACAGTTAGACCCAAATATTCAGATGTGTGCAGCGTATTTTACGGAGGACTGTTTCCTGATCCTGGGAGAGTAGACTACAATGCCAGCTGTCCTGACTCACAGTCTGTAAGTACGTTTACATATTTAAAAAGTTTTCCACTGATGATTTAACTGCGAGTTTTGAGCAGTGTATAGTAGCGCTTATTGTTTGTTATTTCTCCAATTACAAATGCAGACATGGTTTTATATTTGCAACACATAAAAAGACAGTATAATTAAACTTAGTTAATTTCAACATTTAGAAATACATAATTAAAATTAAATGTATTTGTTAATGTTACTTAATGAACTAACATGAACTAACTATGAACAGTTTAATTTGTATTACCTAACATTAAGAAAGATGAATAAAAACTGTAATAAATGTATTGTTCATTGTCAGTAAGTGTTAGTTAATGCATTAATTAATGTTAACTAAAGGGACCTTATTGTAAATTGTTACCGATAAACAGTTTGACCATTTGCTTTTAATAATAAAAACACATGCTGACCAGGTATTTATAGATTGCCTCATTGCTTAAATTATATTCTTCCATTAAAGCAGGGATGTTCAAAATTCAGCCCGTGGATGAATTTCAAATTAACTACAACTTGTCTGTTAAAAATATTATATGTCGCCCGCCAAGCATAATTTACAAATCATGCAGTTTCACAGTGTCATCACAAAGTGACACCACTAGATTTTAGGCCAAAGATGAATGACAACAATTTTATAACTCACATGCGCTGCTGTTTCTTTAGAGCATGAAAATTCCCAAACGCACCAAAATCAGAAGAGCGCTACTCATTTGAAGCGCGCTGTGTGGGTCATTTTTATCTCTGCCCCGAAAAACAGTTTAGTGCAAGCTCAAAATATATGCGTTTACTCACTGACTGGTCTCAATAACATGACCACTTAACGGCACTGTGAGAGCCAGTGAAAAGCGTTGAGTTTGGAGCAGAGGCTTCCAACACAAACCACAATGACTTGATTAAGGAATACTTTTCAATCCACAAATCAACATTTACAATGGAATTACTGTAGCAACTTTAACTGTGGTATGGTGGCAGAAATATCGGTTAATGACATGTAATTTCATTATATTATTAATAGAGACATGAAGGCCTATTGAAATAATTTTTGTGCATATATATTTATACTAAATGAATGTGTTTATAGATTAAATACTATAAAGCCATTCTAGATCTACAGAGAGAGCGAGAGAGAGGGAGGGTGAAGGATCTGGCCAACAGGTGTGTCCACAACATCAAATCTGGGCCCCTTTAAAAAAAAGTTTGGTCACCCCTGCATTAAAGGGAAAGTTCTCTCAAAAATGAAAAGCTATAATTTCCTCATCCTCAGAATGTCCATGTTTTTCTTTTCCATACAATGAACAAGAAGATGGTGATTTACATTCAAAAAAGCTCAAAAAACACAATGCATAAATTCCATGCATCATGTGTGCAATATTTCAAGACTTTTAATAGCATGTGACAGCTTTGTGTTAAGAACAGTTTTTTAGTCATTATTTACTAAAAATTCACTTCATAATTTGGAAAAGAGCAACGCAGACATTAATATTCTTAAAAACCTACTTTTGTGTTTCATGGAAGCACTTTTGTGATAATTATTCCACCGTTCTGGAGCAACAGTTCATATTGCATTTGATATTCAACTGAATTACTCACCTCTTTGAAAGATTTGAATGAGGTTAAAATAACAGCTCTATGTCACCAGTCTGTATGTACAACATGCCTGGACTTGCCAGGTTGAAGACAATTAAATAGCGAGTTAACAGCATGCTGTGGAGAGTGAGGCGCTCAGCTGTGCACCAGTGGTGATCGACTCCAGCAAGTCCGCCTGTAGAGCATGGCAAAGGTGGAGTATGAAGCTGTTCTTTCAGGGATATGGCCTGCACACGGACCTCAAAGAACAATCAATCACAGCCAAACATTTCCAGCAAGTCAGCATTTCTACAGCGGCCACACACGAAACACACCATTCTAAGTGCTACCCATGGGCTACAGTAGAGAGATAAACCAGGGACATAAGACCATTTGTAGGCAAGCAGCTAATAGTACGGTTAGTCCTACTGCCTTTTTGGGATAATGTCTGGGGCCAGCTGGCATCAATATAGAGGACATGTTCTCCTCTGTGATGCTACTTTTTTCCCCCAAGGATTAACAGAAACTGGTTGCTTTAAGTTGAAATATCCCTAAACATTATTCATATTTGCTGTGCATGCTATATATTGTGTTCGAATAAACAGAATAAAACAATATTAGTGATGCATTGTGTGGATGTACTTCATATCAGTCTAAAGGACTAACACTTGACACTGTATCTGTCAAGCCCTGGTCAAACAGCAAAGCCCCTTAGAGGACAGCAATGCACAGTTCTGCATTACAATGCAAATGAATGAATAAATAATAAATAAGAGTTGTTGGCACCAAAAACAATAAAAATTTAAGAGTCATTGAAAATAACCCTTAAAAACAAATGCAGTGTTCCTGGCTACAAGACTGCTTACATGAGCATTCACTTGATCCAAACAGGAAGCCAAACCCTGAACGTGGGATGCAGCATTACACTGTAGCCAAAACTCTAAAGGCTGCTGGTTAAGAGCATTTCAAGGTATTGTTTAAGCAAATAATGGCCAGTGATGAATTTCCATGACATACAATGTATGAATAAGTAATAAATGTGCTAAAACAAATACATCATGAATATTTCACAAATACAATTTTTTTAATCAACAGTCAATGAAGCCAAAATTGGTCTTTTTATAGACTTTTTTTATAGACTTTCTTATAGTAAAAAAGCCTAAATGAATGCATATATGGTCAGAAGTATATTGCACTAGGCATAGGTTTTATGAACAACAATAACAATATCTTGTATAAACAGCTCTGCAATAAGGATAGACATAAATGTTCTAAATTTGCTTTTTTGTTCTAGTTTCATGTGTTATTTCATGGGTTCACACTTACATATAATAAACTGAGTAAAGGGTTATGCGTATTTGGCGTGCTGTCCAGGAAGAGGGCTCTGAGCTCTGGCTACTTACTCCTGAGCCCAGGGTACTCCCCCTGACAGGGGTCCGAGTTCAGCGTTTAGCCCAGACCCAAGCGCTCCCCCCAAGTGTTCCTGCCTGTGCTTATTGGCCGTGTTAATTATCTGTGCGTACTCCTCCCGAAACTTGTTTATAAAATATCACGTAATATAAAAGACTCTGGATTGTAAAAATGGTCTTTGGTAATTGAAATGTTAACTTGTCATGACATTTGACTTTCTCTGTAAAGATTTATTTATATATTCATTTTTATTATTTTACAGTGTTGTTTTAACCGAGAGCCAACCTCCCGCTCTCTCTCGTGAGGCCAATAAGGAAGTGACTAAAACTGTAATTCATCGACTGGCCGCTTGAGGCTGGCTGCAAAAGGGAGTCAGTCCCATAGACTCCCCATGTTAAAATGCCCAACTTTACAGCAGAAAAAAACATGTTTACAGCCTGGTGCAAAAAATTATTTTGGTCTAAATAGCTAATTTTCATGACAACTGTGAGGGGGGTTAATTTTTTTATAACTCATCCGTTTAAATTACAACCCGAATTCCGGAAAAGTTGGGACGTTTTTTAAATTTTAATAAAATGAAAACTAAAGGAATTTCAAATCACATGAGCCAATATTTTATTCACAATAGAACATAGATAACGTAGCAAATGTTTAAACTGAGAAATTTTACACTTTTATCCACTTAATTAGCTCATTTAAAATTTAATGCCTGCTACAGGTCTCAAAAAAGTTGGCACGGGGGCAACAAATGGCTAAAAAAGCAAGCAGTTTTGAAAAGATTCAGCTGGGAGAACATCTAGTGATTAATTAAGTTAATTGATATCAGGTCTGTAACATGATTAGCTATAAAAGCTTTGTCTTAGAGAAGCAGAGTCTCTCAGAAGTAAAGATGGGCAGAGGCTCTCCAATCTGTGAAAGACTGCGTAAAAAAATTGTGGAAAACTTTAAAAACAATGTTCCTCAACGTCAAATTGCAAAGGCTTTGCAAATCTCATCATCTACAGTGCATAACATCATCAAAAGATTCAGAGAAACTGGAGAAATCTCTGTGCGTAAGGGACAAGGCCGGAGACCTTTATTGGATGCCCGTGGTCCTCGGGCTCTCAGACGACACTGCATCACTCATCGGCATAATTGTGTCAATGACATTACTAAATGGGCCCAGGAATACTTTCAGAAACCACTGTCGGTAAACACAATCCGCCGTGCCATCACCAGATGCCAACTAAAGCTCTATCATGCAAAAAGGAAGCCATATGTGAACATGGTCCAGAAGCGCCGTCGTGTCCTGTGGGCCAAGGCTCATTTAAAATGGACTATTTCAAAGTGGAATAGTGTTTTATGGTCAGACGAGTCCAAATTTGACATTCTTGTTGGAAATCACGGACGCCGTGTCCTCCGGGCTAAAGAGGAGGGAGACCTTCCAGCATGTTATCAGCGTTCAGTTCAAAAGCCAGCATCTCTGATGGTATGGGGGTGCATAAGTGCATACGGTATGGGCAGCTTGCATGTTTTGGAAGGCTCTGTGAATGCTGAAAGGTATATAAAGGTTTTAGAGCAACATATGCTTCCCTCCAAACAACGTCTATTTCAGGGAAGGCCTTGTTTATTTCAGCAGGACAATGCAAAACCACATACTGCAGCTATAACAACAGCATGGCTTCGTCGTAGAAGAGTCCGGGTGCTAACCTGGCCTGCCTGCAGTCCAGATCTTTCACCTATAGAGAACATTTGGCGCATCATTAGACGAAAAATACGTCAAAGACGACCACGAACTCTTCAGCAGCTGGAAATCTATATAAGGCAAGAATGGGACCAAATTCCAACAGCAAAACTCCAGCAACTCATAGCCTCAATGCCCAGACGTCTTCAAACTGTTTTGAAAAGAAAAGGAGATGCTACACCATGGTAAACATGCCCCATCCCAACTATTTTGAGACCTGTAGCAGAAATCAAAATTGAAATGAGCTCATTTTGTGCATAAAATTGTAAACTTTCTCAGTTTAAACATTTGCTATGTTATCTATGTTCTATTGTGAATAAAATATTGGCTCATGTGATTTGAAAGTCTTTTAGTTTTCATTTTATTAAAATTTAAAAAACGTCCCAACTTTTCCGGAATTCGGGTTGTATATTAAGACTTAAAGTTCTGCATAATTAAGGGTGTGGCCCCTTGAGTGACAGGTGGATTGCTGCTGCTGACACTGCCGTCGCGCTAGGTGGGCGTGGCTTCAGCAAGTAGCTCCCGCCTGTTTGCCCATTTTTGATTACCCGGGAGAGTCGCACGGTGACGCGCTGCCAAGATGGCGATGGCCCGCTTCGCACACTTTAAGCTTCAAAAACACACTTCAAGAGTCTACGGGTGACGTCACGGAGACTACATCCATGTTTTTATACAGTCTATGGTTTTAACGTGTTTCTCTATTTTTCATGTCTATGATATTCTAGAACTGACTGCAGATCAGCACAGAATTCAATGATCTTGTTGATGGACCGCAGCAAGTTCTTTTGCAGTTGTATCCATCAAAGTGCTATATAACAACTGTGATATTTAATGAATGTCCATGACAACAAATGAGATGTGGGAACTGAAACCAAGGAACACA
The DNA here is from genome assembly GCF_963082965.1 of Carassius carassius. Lineage (NCBI taxonomy): Eukaryota > Metazoa > Chordata > Actinopteri > Cypriniformes > Cyprinidae > Carassius > Carassius carassius. The sequence continues at coordinate 21,968,086 of NC_081765.1, forward strand.
TGAATACAAACTAAAAGTCCATGATAAAAAAACTAAAACAAATGTTGATATTTAACATATATTTAGATAATATAGACCGAATATATATTATAATTTAATTATTAATATAATAACGTATATTAAACATACATCGGCAAAAAAAAAAAAACAACAACAACAAAGGGTTAAGCTATCATGTTATGCTACTGCGTGAAGAATGTAAGAGACAGAGTAGAAATCACAGTCTTTAATCACGAAAGCACGTGATAATCTAGGAGCTGGGCAAACACACATAGAAACAAGTAGACCCGACAGAGACAGACTGCACAGACTGGGACTAAAATACAGGGGATTATTAGGGAAACACAGGTGCATGGGATGACTAATCAAACCAAACGAGGAGAGGAACATGACCAAATAAGGAAAAACAGGAACAGTAACAGGGGCAAAACACGACACAGAACAGTCCAGAATCCTGACATTAGCTAAATGCTCCACAATAAATAGCTTTTGGAGGATCGCAGATAATCAAATTTCTTTTTAAATCAGTTCCTTCAAATAAATAATTTGAAGGAATTAACTCACTAAAATGATTTTGACTTTCCAGTGCAGTATATAAGAGAGTGCATTTAAATATTGCCTCAGCAAGTGTTTGGAATACAAAATGAACAAAAATAATAATTTGTCATATACACACATATATACATACATACATATCCATACAGCAGGAATATATCTCCAGGCCATGAAATTTTCACAAATATGAAATGATTTTTAATAGTCCTCAGCAACCATACTGCTGGAGGGATATGACATTTATTAATTCATAATGCAGTCAAGGCACAATAAAACACAGTCCCATTGTTCTACTGACACAAACACACACGTGCCTGAACCAGGAAGTGACTAACTCACTGAAATGAGTAATGCTGAGTTTGAGTCCCATCATTAAAATTATGTGGCCCCATTAACTCTGGATATTATTACATCAGTTCTCCTTAAAGACATATGTACACATCAGCCATAAAACTGAGGTTTGCTTTATTATTAGCTTTAACATATACCTTCTTATAGCACAGACATCTATTTGATTTATACTGCATGTGCTGGAAGCTGTTAGATTGACAGTCAGAATATGTTTTTGTGATGTTTATGATTTAAAATGCATACAAACATATACTTAAATATGGTTATCAAATGGTTGTACAAAAACAAATGCAGTGCAGTATATAGATGTGCTTACTGGGGACTTTATTGTTGATAAGGTTTTGTCACTTTTAAGAGTTGCTGAATCAACAGAGGTATCAATAAAACATAAGGGGGATAAGCCTATGTTCTCTTTCTCTTAAATCTGAGGTTTTCTAATATTAGGACTTTTTTTCTTTTTATGGTAAACAAATATTATTGAAGTATGTTATGGCTTAAAATAAAATACTATTTAAATCTTTATTTCTTTTTTTTCTTTTTCACATTTAATTCTTAATCATTTTTAAGTGAAAAGTGTGTCCTACACTAAATAAATCCTACACAAATTGTTTGAGTGTGTGTGTGGAAACACAACATACTATTAATTCTCAATTACTGTTAGCTTCTCAATTGACCAGGCTACCGTGTCAATATTCCTAGAATCATATTAACTGATCTATATGAATATTCATATGAATCAAGCAAGATGGTTAAGCTGAACAAAATACATTAAAAAAAATACATTTGAATTCATTTTAAAAAACAATTTCTTATGTAACTTCAGAAAATTCAAAAGCAGTTATTTAGCCTTCAGATAAGTGTCCTTGTCTGTTACCCTTACCTGTTGGCATCAACACTCCTGCATGACTTCAGGAGGGTAATCAAATAAGGGGCTGTGTGAATCAGAGAATCCAACAACAAAACTGACCCCTGATCTCCCCTTAAGTCACCACTGCAGCAAACTATAGCCACCTCAGCAGTCATGTACTTCAAGGACATGCTAGAGTCTCTCTATAATTAGATGGTGTTTATACACAAACAGCATTCGAATAGTCCCACACTGTAAATTACATGAATCCAGGCTCTCAGATTGTAAAACAGATTCAATTAATAATAATTTGGATATATAGTTATAGATTTCAAAGGGGTCATATCATATATCTTTTTTTTCTCTCTCTTATAATGTTAGTCAAGTTTTTTTTACACCAAATCCGTGCAAAATTTAGATTTTTTTCAAGGCCATGCTGTGCTTATAATTAATATTTAGGGTTCATGAAAGTTAAGCTTAATTAAGAGTCCTAATATTGATAATGTTGATTAGCATGAAAATGTATTTAAACTTTTGTTTGAAAAAAATAAGTGTTATAGTGAGGCACATACAAGGGAAATGAATGAGGCCAATCTGTAAACATAAAAAAAAAAACTTTTTCAATAGTATATTTATGCATTTAAAGAATATACCGTATGTTCAAATTCTAGTATGCAAAAAAAAATTACATATATGTATATTTTTTTCTGTTTAAAGCTATGCCTACTATTACATACCATAATATCTAAATCCATAACATGATAAGAACATTACAGCTTTACATGCAACATGCAAGTTTTAACTGAAGAATTCATGTAAGGGCTTTTATAAAATAATAACCTTCACATTCAGCTGTGAAATCATCCAAAAACTGGCATTGTAACCTTTAACTGTTTCTGAAATTAATTTGTATAGTAATAAACATTATATCACATATGTTGTCAATCAAGCTTGACTTGTATTAAACCCAGAATATTCCTTTAAGACTTCAAGCTCATTCTATAATGCTGTCTGACTTGTCCATCCTTTACTCCAAACTTTCACCTCCTCTTCGCCAGAGATCCATGCAAACCCACAACATCCATTTGTCAGTGTCATCAAAAGATTCGGTTTCTGAGAGATAAGAGTTTTTTCCTTCTTGACTCATTCTCTTAATGGTCTATCCATTCAGAATTGATGAAGGACAGAGGGAGGTCATCTTAAGGGATTCAACAAGACACTGGCACGCAGAATCACAAGTCTATACTCCCCAAGGGGATCAAGTTCTCCTGACACCTGCCTTTATGGGCAGGTCCAGTGTTTAGATGTTGCCCTCGCAGGGAAAAAGGATACAGGCCGATAGATTGAGAGGAAGCACAGTTAGCCACAAACAGATTTCCCCCTCTTTTAAAGCCAGCAGTGCAGTCCTCTGTAAACACACTGACATTTGATAGAAGAACATTACACCATAGTGAATAGTGCTTTGTGTGCTTGTGGGCTTTACCAGCTACCACATGTTAATAGAAGTGTTTAAAAAAATTGACACATTCAGTAAAAAAAATACAATCTGTATAACTGAATCATTATCCTCGTGTGGAGTGTTGCACCACACACGTAGCTTAGGTTTCATTTCACATGCCTGAAAAATGTCTTTGCTGATTTGTAGGTGTAAATCACTAGACACACAATGCAAGTTTAAAAGAGCTTTTCAAACTGAAGTCCTGAGGGCATCAAGTGGATGCAAGGGTGCCTGCAAAAAAGTCAAGAAAAAAGTAGCGTAAAATTGTAACAAATAAATAAATAAAATTGACCAAATTTAATAATAATATTGTTTCTTTCCTGGAAATCAGGAATACTTTAGCAGTTATAAAAATGACTCCATGCCAAATTAATAATTTTGCAAATATCCTGCAAATATACTGTTTAAACGCTACAAACCTCGCCATGATAGTTCAGTCATGATGCTAGCTAGTTGCCAAGGCATTGCTATGGGGTTGCTAATGATTTTGAGGCACAGTTCATAAAAAAATATATATATAAATAAATAAAAATTCTAACTTTTTTTACTGCAAAGTTTGAAAAAAAAGAGTTGAAAAAGAGTTACATTTAATTTAGGGTTTTATTTCCACCTGTTTAATCACTTTGAAAACAAACAGCACACTAACAATTCTAAATAGGAATAACACAAAACCCCAAGTATAGACAACAATAATGATGATGTCTACATAAGCAAGCACCGCTAATAATTAATGAATCCTGCAAACTACACTTTCAAAAACTGCATGCTATGTAAAGTTAAAGTAATGTGATTCCACTTTTTGGCGGGAAATCTTGGTGCATTGGGAGCTGCTGTTTCAGCATCTGCTTAGTCAACCAAACAATGACTGGTAACTTAATTACTTCCAGACCCCTTACTTGAGCCTTCTATAGGAAATACTGCTGCGTTGGGTAAAACGATCAGTTTTGAATCTCCAGAGGGGAATAAAGGATGCAGCAACTTTGAACACTGCCCACACTCTCATGAGACCAGCTGGCTTCCTTTGTATAAATTAAATCAGTGAATTACAGTAATAATAGTGGATAAGTTATAGAGGTAATTTATTAGCCTCTACAGTCATGTCACAAATGAATGGTTCCTTATTTTAACGTTAACCAGGGCTATGTGGATATTGCATAAGAGACTGGTTAGGTCTCATGGATATATCATTGCCATTTTCAGTGTACCAGTCCTCGGAGCTATAAAGACATTAGTAGGAAAAATATTGCTGCCTGGTTCATTGATCCAGAACTTAGAACAAAACCCCCATCTGTCTCTTTTTCATGTCATTCTTTTATCTCTTAGAGGCCTCTTTCTTTTTCAAAAATTAACCCATCATTTGACATAATATGTCGCTCTGTCTATCTTACCCTCTCCTCTCTCTATCTGATACCTATGTATCACACAACACTTCGAGATACAGAACGTGACATACTGTTACCCTGCGAGGGCCGGTGTTAAATGTGTAAAGGGATGGTTAACCCAAAATGACAATTCTGTTGTCATCTACTCAGCTTCATATAATTTAAAAACTATATGCTATAACAACTGGGGTTATGAAGCTTTTATTTTTGTTTTTTTTGTTTAGTGTTGATTCTTAGTACCATAAAGTCATAGTAAAATCATTTTTCTCCTACGTATAAATAAAAACCCTCAAAAAAATGTATTTTTTTAAAAATAAGCCAGCTTCTTAATAAGAATCAGGTCTTTATTTCCAACCCTAAGAGTGAGTAGATGGACTATCTCTAACAACTGCCCACTTTGACCCCATATTCGGATGTAACTCACAGCACTGGTAAATATCAATCTGTGTTCAAAACTGATCTTTCCCATGCTATCCTCACTACAGTATACCCTCCTCTTTGCCTTTTTCTTGCCGTTCCTAAAAAGAATGATGAATCATGTAGCAGCTGCTTAGCCCACTCAATGGAAAACATTAAAACAATTTTTACATCAGTTCCCCTGTGGGAAAGCCAGTCAGTGCAACAGGTTAAATGCTTGTACGAGAGGATGTCAAAGATGATAATTACTCAGTTTTAAAGCCATAACCTTAAACAGAAGACAAGAGCCCTTGAGAAAGTTCAAAATATTGTTTTACTTGTACCGCACAATGCCTTTAACTGACAGAAAAAGCAGACCCCCTCCTGAGGCCAGTGTGACATCTCATTAACTGCTGCAATTTGACTTAAAATAATACAACATTTCTGAAGAGACAGCAAAGGTGAAACATTACAAAAATGTATAATGTTGTAACTAATTGTGCAAAGGTTCCTCTGTGAGAAAGATTGTGACTTGGGATGAGTGGAAAATAAAGTGAAGTTAAAAAATCATTGTGTTCTGGAAGCCAAAAGCAAATTATTAAAGTGTACTTTCTAAAGTGGAAGAGAGGGCAAATTTTTTTTTTATTGTTGTTTTTTCCTGAGTTTAATGGCCTCTGTATATTTTATACTGACACCTATGAAGTTTGTTTACCTGTTGCTGCCATTTATCTGTTTTTGTCCCTTTTTGTCTACATACTTTTGTCATTAAAATTCTAATTGATATAAAAAAAACTGCTGAGTATCCATGTACATCACATAACATCACGTAACATAAGTACTGCCTGCAATGGGTTGTGAATAGCACTTGATGTTGACTTTAAGGGAGGAAGGGTCCAAAATTCAGGAATTGTTTTAAAGTCTTCTTTTATCAAAATACCAAGCAACTTCACAGAAACAAACATGCATCCATTATTTCCCAGCTTTTTACATAACTCCTCAATATTAAACATGTAAACAAGACAAAGTCGGTGATTCAAGATCACTCTATTCAAACAGATTTCAAAAGGCAGTTCTGAAGTTCAGTTTCTTTAGTCAACAGATCCCAACTCTGTTGCTATGCCACCTCTGAAAGACTATGTTTAGATTGCCATTATTATGAGGGTTTTCACGCATCACGACCAAGATAGATGGAGGAGGTGTAGTTACGACCTATCTTATGTTTGTTAAATGAGCTTTACACAGCGCAGTGCCAATGTTACGTCTCTTTCGATGTCCGACATAACCTTGGGTGGACAATTCGAATAAAAACTCGCCTACAAATAGTTAAACAAATCGTTATTTCCAATTGTAGAAATGTTTTTTAAAGGACAACATGGTGTCCTAAACCATAAAGCGCCATTTAGCACATGATTACAGTGTGAACTGTCACTGACCTTCCTGATCAAGCAGTACCAAGCAGATATAACTGATGTTTCAATTAAATTGTATATAATCCGATGTGATATTGTATGTTATTACATGGCCCTGATTCTGATTTGCCATCCAGTGGTATGTTATTCCCAGATAACAACCACCAAATTGAATAACCCACCACTGATCCAGGTACTACAAGTTATCTTGACCAGTACTACTTATATGTTTAACGAGTATAATGTAATAAGCGGTATAATGTACATCCAGCAGGTTGTTATCTCTGAATAAACCCTTTCAGGCTGATACAAGACCTGATCAGCCTGTTGGGGTTTATTCTGAGACAACAACTGGCTGGATGTACATTATCCCTTACTTATTACACGGCTCAGTGGAAATCTTGATTCTGATTGGTCAGTCGCAACATTCCAAGGTATGTTATTCCTCAATAACAATCAGTAAAAGCTGCTAACACAGGCTCATGCAGGTAACTGAAGTCAGCGCTATACGCTTGCTAGGAACAGTTTTTATTTGTGGAAGCTTTACAGTTGGTTATCTAATAAAATCTTTAAACTCAAATCAAGATTATGTGTACATTTACTTAATTAGGTGATCCTGCTATCGTGGACTTGCTCTTTCTTGTTTTGATGATTGTTTTGTACACTGTAATGGATTATAAGATAAGATTTTAAAACAGCTTCTTAAATCAATGTCTTTTATCACCATAATTGTGTATGTGGTGAAATGCTGTGTAATAAGTGGTATGACTGTACCATATCCTGTAAATATCCATCTAGTTTGAACTTGCTGCTTGCTAGCAACTGCTTTCTTCAAAGAAGCCTTGCGTTCAAATATTTCAACTCAAATCTATATTTTGTGTATCTATATTTAATCTATATTTTATGTCTAATTATTAACTTATGTGGCAAGTAGCTGTGTAATAAGCAGAATAATGTATATCTAATCCTAAGTGACATGAACTGAAAGCGAAAGTAATATCAAAGGAAGATCACATTATTATATTTTGATAAAACATTACAAGCATTTTTTTTTTTTTTGGAATTAAAAGCACCAATGAAAAATTCAAAATAAGACCAGGAATGTGTATTATGAAAGTAAACAGGGTAAATTTAGACTTTAATAAGGTAGTGTGGAGAAAGACTTACTAGTAATGAGCAAGTCGTGGCTCCTCTTTCGTGGACTACATTTAAAAGCCCTCAAAGACTGTCCTCTTGGGCTCTTGTAGTCCAGAGAGAGGAACACATCCTCCTTTGATGTTAATGTGATGTACTGACTGAGATGTGAAATAAAATCAAGGAAATTATTTAGCAAAGAAGGACATTCGTAAACAACTTACATATCAACCAGCCATATTTTAGAGTTGGCTTGAGTATAAATAGCAACAGTATAAATCTAAAGAACCGCTAATATTTGATGTAACATGTGGAATGATATTTAAATTGTTATTTGCTGTGTGGGAATCAATAGGCACGGGCAGACTGCAGATCCAAAAGCCAAGACTATTTAGACTCTGTTCAGTACCGCAGATGTTTTTAAATGGTCCTGTGTTTATGCTCTGTAGTCTGAACACTGTCAAAGGTTTCTATTTACACTGCGATATGCAACATTGCGACTCATGCCCATTCTCGCTGTAACTGTATGATTAACAGCTTGATTATAAAGGGAGCCCTGTATTTCTGTATAGGCCTATAATCTATTCACAATTTCTGTATAAGCATGTAATCTATTCACCATTTGAATAATAGTTTTATTTTTCATGCTGTTAAGAGGACAAATGGTCGCACATACATTGCAGCATTTCAGGAGAGACAACTGCATTTAAATGTAGAGTGAATCTGCTAAAATATCATTCTACAAGTCACTCCCCATCCGATGATGTTTAAAAAAATAAACCTAATATGTCAAAAACGGATCTTTATTTACATTTACATTTACATTTAATCATTTAGCAGACGCTTTTATCCAAAGCGACTTACAAATGAGAACAATAGAAGCAGTCAGGTCAACAAGAGAACAACTACAGTATACAAGTGCCATGACAAGTCTCAATTAGTCTAGTATAGAACACATAGCCAGTTTTTTTTTGTTTGTTTGTTTTTTTATAAATGAAAAGACAAGAAAAGGAAAAGTGCTAGTGTTAGTTGGTTAAGTGCAGGCGAAAAAGATGAGTCTTTAGATGTTTCTTGAAAACATTTATTAAGTGTAATGCAGTCTAAATAACTGTATTAAAATGATTAAAACACCTCTGTGTCTGTGATTACGACAATAACCACAATGCGCAGGAGTTATTAATTTCAAATGGCTCGGGTATGGAATTAAATTAGTGCTGCTGTCGGATAACAGGTTGCATGTTCTTTCAAGTACTTCGGGAACGGGTTTACCAAACAGGAGCAGGACTCTGGGACAGATTTTCAGAAAGTCAACATTAACAATTTGTTAACGTTTGCAATCAGTACTACTATCACACACTTTTGTTCACCCGAACAAAGAACTTACTTTGCTAACAGTATATTGGGGCCTTAAAGAGAAGCAAACTGGCCAATGACAGAATCAGTCTGCACAACAGTGAGATCAGAATGTGTGTCTAGAGAGTTGGCAGCCCTGCAACCCTGCAGCACCAGGTCTGCCCATCTCTCATCTCACCCTCCAGACAGGTAAGGAGGATGTAAGGGGATGCCAGACGCAGTGAATGCATAATCATCCTCCTGCTCAGGCAACAATAAAAAAAGAGTATAATTAAAAAAATAATAATAATATTAATGATAATGATGATGATATTAAATAATACATATCTACAGTGGGTACGGAAAGTATTCAGACCCCCTTAAATTTTCCACTTTGTTATAGTGCAGCCATTTGCTAAAATCATTAAAGTTAATTTTTTTTCCTCAATGTACACACAGCACCCCATATTGACAGAAAAACACAGAATTGTTGACATTTTTGCACATTCGTTAAAAATGATAAACTGAAATATCACATGGTCCTAAGTATTCAGTCCCTTTGCTGTGACACTCATATGTTTAACTATATGCTGTCCATTTCTTCTGATCATCCTTGAGATTGAGTCCAGCTGTGTTTGATTATACTGATTGGACTTGATTAGGAAAGCCACACACCTGTCTATAAAAGACCTTACAGCTCACATTGCATGTCAGAGCAAATGAGAATCATGAGGTCAAAAGAACTGCCTGAAGAGCTCAGACACAGAATTGTGGCAAAGCACAGATCTGGCCATGGTTACAAAAAAAAGCTCTGCTGCACTTCCTGAGAGCACAGTGGCCTCCATAATCCTTAAATGGAAGACGTTTGGGATGACCAGAACCCTTCCTAGACCTGGCTGTCCGGCCAAACTGAGCTATCGGGGGAGAAGAGCCTTGGTGAGAGAGGTAAAGAAGAACCCAAAGACCACTGTGGCTGAGCTCCAGAGATGCAGTCTGGAAATGCGAGAAAGTTGTAGAAAGTTAACCATCACTGCAGCCCTCCACCAGTTGGGGCTTTATGGCAGAGTGGCCCGACGGAAGCCTCTTTTCAGTGCAAGACACATGAAAGCCCCCATGGAGTTTTCTAAAAAACACCTGAAGGTTTCTTTGGTCTGATGAGACCAAGATAGAACTTTTTGGCCTTAATTCTAAGTGGTATGTGTGGAGAAGACCAGGCACTGCTCATCATCTGTCCAATACAGTCCCAACAGTGTAGCATGGTGGTGGCAGCATCATGCTGTGGGGGTGTTTTTCAGCTGCAGGGACAGGACGCCTTGTTGCAATCGAGGGAAAGATGAATGCGGCCAAGTACCGGGATATCCTGGATGAAAACCTCCAGAGAGCTCAGGACCCCAGACTGGGCCGAAGGTTCACCTTCCAACAAGACAATGACCCTAAGCACACAGCTAAAATAACAGCTGGCTTCACAGCAACTCTGTGACTGTTCTTGAATGGCCCAGCCAGAGCCCTGACTTAAACCCAATTGAGCATCTCTGGAGAGACCTGAAAATGGCTGTCCACAATCGTTTACCATCCAACCTGACAGAACTGGAGAGGATTTGCAAGGAGAAATGACAGAGGATCCCCAAATCCAGGTGTGAAAAACTTTCCCAAAAAGACTCATGGCTGTATTAGATCAAAAGGGTGCTTCTACTAAATACTGAGCAAAGGGTCTGAATACCTAGGACCATGTGATATTTTAGTTTTGTGCAAAAATGTCAACAATTCTGTGTTTTTCTGTCAATATGGGGTGCTGTGTGTACATTAATGAGGAAAAAAAATGACCTTAAATGATTTTAGCAAATGGCTGCAATATAGCAAAGAGTGAAAAATTTAAGGGGGTCTGAATACTTTCCGTACCCACTGTACATATGCAATGCAGCGATAAGTTTTGTCAGACTGGCACTAGCTTCTGATGTCTGTCTTCCCTGATATTTTTATGTGAATGTACATGATTTACACTTGGATTCATTGTTTATTTACAACCATGCAGAGAGAGGAAGAAGAAAATGAAGAGAGTTCTGCTCAAATCACTCATGTCTTTGCACACCCTAGTGAGTGAATGGGGGGGGGGGGCAGGATGGCAGATTTTGTTTGTGGATTCTAAAATTTTAATCATGCTAGATCAGCATATTTGCTGTGGTGTGTGATACTCCGCAGACATTCACTGCTTCTCTGACTTACAGTTGTTCTCTAGGGCAGTTTCTATGTCTTTTTTTCAGTATATTAAAGGCTGTTGTCTATTTGACTGCACGTTTCTTTGTTCTTTCCCTTAATGAACTACACTTAATAAAAATAAAATAAAAATTTGTTTACTCGTATGGACATATGATTGGCAAAAATGTAATTCTAGATATTTGAGCCTGTAATTTTTACTAGTCAAAATTGAATTATGCACGTTGACCAGGAACTGGCATCAAAATTGCATTATAGATATCATCAATGTGAAACATTACTAGTCAAATTGTGTTACAGCTGTCTAATTGGAGTTTTGACTAGTCTAAACTGCATTACAACTTGTAACACTAGAGGCATTAAAAGAAGGAACAGAGCTGTCAGAAGCAACATAAAACAGCAGGTACACCAGGTTGTACTTACACTGCATATCAAGTTTGATTGCAATGCGTATGTGTCTCTCAAAAATCACTATCAACCCTGAGGTTTCCATTTTCTAGTGCTCTCAATATCAACCAGCCTTCACCATATGGGCTGAACAGCCAGAAATGAGCTTGTGAATGCTAACCATGCTCTTATTCTTCTTCAGAGGTAAGCAGATGCTCTGTGGCACTGGTGACCAACTGGAAACACTGATATGCTGATGAATACTGATAACCTTTGAGAAATGTCAAGTGTTACCAATACAGTACTTCTCTATCACTTAGATATCATGTCGTGCCTGATATTGTCAACAGGGTCTGGCTGCAGACATGCACTTGTACTCTCAGAAACCTGCGCTACCGCAAGTGACGTCACTTGCAATCTCTTTTTTTTTTATCTCTCAACATTTTACAAAAGTAGCCAGGTTGTGAAGACAAAAAAAAAAATTACAATGTCCCTTCACCACCTGCACTCTCCGCTATCTGTGACGTCACTTGCAATCGACACAAATCGTGCATGTTGCCAATGGATACGAGACACTGTGGTTATTAAACAATTACAATTTTAGTACCATAACGTATAAAGTCCTGCAAGTCAACCGTAGGAGGAAAATACAAGTGTAATCTGTGGCCACAGAACTGCACAATATGAACACAATGCTCAAAGTCTCTCGTTAAGAGTTTTCCTCCCATTGAAGACCATAAACACTTAAAATGTCTTAATGTATTAAGACTGTACTATTATTTGTAAGATCAAATTTGATATACTGTTTATTAATATAATGTACTATAAGGCAAGCAGATGCCTAGTATATGAACACAATGCTCAAACTTTTAATTTTCATCGCATACAGCAAAACGCTTAATGCGGCATAAAGGACTATGATTATAATGGCCAAATTTAAAATAAGTCTTATTTTTAAGTGCATGTCTGCAGCCAAACCCTTCTCAATATTGTTCTTACAGTTTAGAACAGACCATGTTGTCAATTTCCAGTAATAGGAGTCTCACCATGGAAACATAACACTTGTTCAGTGCTGCAAAACAAAAAAACTGTACATAAAAATATCTGTGTCGCTTTGAGCATTCCCTAGACATTGTAGTTACAACAAAACAGTAGATTTATTATTTACACCTATCATAACCAATTAAGACACTATTATTACAACTATTACAACTGCCATTGTATCTAATCATTATATTTCTATGGTGTTTTTTCATAAGTTTAACTTTAAAAATCTTTCTGTTCTTTAAAAGCCCAATGTCACCTTCAATCATTTTCCATCTGCCTCTAATTCTCTCCGGAAGTCTCCTCCTCCTCTCTATGGTCCCCTCTCTGTTTGAAAGCATAATTATTAACGAAGGTACTCAATTAGTCCTAGGGCAGATGAGTAAACACTAACAGTCCTCTAAATAATAGTAATTATCTATAAACATACAATTAGCTGTGCAGTGATGCTGTGTGCAATGGTATCATTACCAATAACAGTAAGAAAAAAATGCCAAGGGAATTTACTGTAGTAAAAGTTATAAGTCTTACATAGTAAGAGTAGCACCGCAAAAAGAATTGCGGAAAAAGTTAAGCAGCCATTAATGCTGGAAATAATAACTTCCAAAAGGTCAGCATAAAATGTTGACAAAGCTATCTAAGTGTAAACGTAAGGGTACAAAGCACAGGGGATGTCAATGATGATGGATGAATACGAAACTTGAAGACTAATGCATTTTTCCTAAACAAAGCAGTTTGGAGTTGCTCCACACAGCTTAGAAGCAGTGCTGCAAAAAGGCAGACATATTCTGCGAGAGGCGTTACAATACTGTCAGCTGCACTGCAGCAAAAATTACACAGCACAACCTCCAGTAGCTCACATCCCTGAGTAGACTGTTGGAAAAAGAGAAGGAGAGACAGAGAGAGAGAGAGAAAGAAAGAGAGAGATCTACTACTTGCACATATACAGTCAAGCTGAGAGACAACTGTTCGCTTTCACACGTTATTCATACTGTTTGCAATCCAAACAGCACTACAGTCACCCGCAAGGTAAGCCTGACAGCTAGCGCAAGCAAACCAAGCACTAGCTACAGGTTAGAATAGAGCTTATATACATCCAATAATATTCAGTTCAACCAAAAATGAAATATACATTCAATAATATTCAGTTCAACCAAAAACGAATAAACCGATACTACAAAGAGAAAAAAACCTTAGCCTGTCAGTCGGGACACATGCTTTGACACACTGTGGTAAAATCCTGAAACAATGATGCTACTTTTGCATGCAGTAGTCTATTTCAACACAAAAATCTGTGTCTTACTCACTGACACAATTAAGGTTGTGCTAATCACTGAAAGCACTGGTGTTATTAAAAGTTTTTGTGGTTATTTTAGTGCTACCAAACACACTTTCTGTGTTTTAAAAAGCCAAAATGGGTATCTGGATTGCAGTCCCTGAAAAAAAGTATGTCAGGTCATGGTAGTCTGCTGCATCCTTCATAAAACACTCTTTCAGAGAAAACGCTCTTTCAGCACAGTCACAGCAACATTTACCTGAAGTTCATGAAAATAACAAAGTCTGGCTATGAAACCGAGATATATCTCATCACCTATTTATGATCCACTATCCATGCTCTTGGAGTTGGTAGGAGTCATTGCAGTATGAGTCGTCACAGATGCTAATGTCTAAAACACATGTTGCAAATAGTAACGCTTACATAAATAAGTGATCTCACATAACATTGTATTCTGAATGTTACAATTCTGAATGTGTTACAATTTGTAACGCAGGTTAAGCAACACAAGTATGTGCTGCATTCTCACCACAAGGGACAAGACACCACTGCAGGCATTAGCACAAACTGTCTTCTATGGTCAGTTTTCTCTTTTTTAGGTCAACCACTGTCAGCCCACAGCAACATTTTGGGCTTTTTTTCAAACATTCACATCTGCGTTTGAGTGTCTGGCCAATGAATGAAAGCAAATTGCTAAATACATGTAGTCTGGGGGGAGGGTCACTCCAAAATCAATGCTGTCTGCATCATTCACAGGAGAAGTGGCGTATGGTTAGGAGTCACTATAAAACTTCTTGCTGGGTGATTCGCATTGATGACTACATAAGGAAACCCAGACGGGTTGCAGAGAAGGAGGAAACTCTATAAGCAGTTCTTACAGATAAAAAGACCTGGCTGGTGCAGAGGAGTTGTTTGATTTCAACAGGGCGCAGCAACCATTTTAACAAAAGGAAAACTAAGGTCTCTCATACACAAAAATCATACAACCTATGGATATTTTTCTGTAATTGTTGCATCTGTGGTTATAGGTCTATGCTGTGCCTATTTAGGGGTTTTCCAACTTATTGGATTGCTGGTAGAGGAAAATAAAAATCAATCTCACACTTGACTGTTTACGTCACCACTATCACGGCTCACCTTTGCTTAGTTATATCAGAATATAAAGGGTACTATTTTTAAGAAGATTATGTAAGTGCAAGCTCCATGTGCTACTAAATTACTCCATTATCATGTGGCCTGAATCAAGCCTGATGTAACAAATATACAGGACCTATTCAGTCAATGTGATTACCACAAATTACATTTCAAAGGAAATTATGTACCAAACCATTAAGCATGAAGACACAGCCAGAAACAAAACAAAAGGAAACAAAAAAAAAATCTCATGCTTGAGGCTTCTGATAGGCCCTGGTCATAATAATGAAACTGTACAGGCAGTTTAGAGTTTGTGTAGATAGATCGTATGCTTACTGCACGCTTACTGCATATTTCTTTCCGTGTCTGAAGCAGTAGAATGAGTAGGGTGCTCATAGGCAACCCTTTGATAAAGGGGAGCACTGATAAATACTACCGTCAGAACAGCCCACAGAGCGAGGAATCCAACTCCTCAGAATGGAAGAGAACTCAAGCGCTTGAAAGGAAGCACCATGCTCACAATAACCCTCAATGATGAGGGAAGCGTTGCTTCAACGTTTGTTAACAGAGACACTGGTTGAGTGGACCCCAAGATTTACCGTGGTCTAAGCCATCTCAGAGAAAGGGAACGAGGCTAATAATGCATAACCCTTACCATACAGGATTTTAGAAAGTGCGCAAAGTGCTCAGCACGCACACTTACCACCATGTGGATTTCAGAAAGTGCACATGCTTACCATGGCATGGATTTAAGAACTTCCCAAGCATCTGTCCACAGAAGCCCTGAAATACTGAGCCAAACAGGAGAGGCAAGCTCAAAGATAACCCTTTGAGGTGAGGGGAGCACTGCCTGAGACAGCATTACAAAAGAAGGTTCTCGCAAATGCCACTTATACCTCTAGCTCGATGCCTCAGCATCCTGGTGACCAGGAAGCCCCTAAGGGTGACTTAGATACGGCGTACCACCCTGGGCAGCCTAAAAGCATAGGCCCAGCCCGGACATCCAGGAAATTTTTGCCGTGCCGTGCCGTGCCTTGCCGGGGGCCTGAGGATCAAAAAAGCTCCTGCAGATGTCTGTGACCCGGCCGCATGATCCAGGAAGCATGAAGCCAGAACCAGGGCTATCATACCTGCTGGATACAACATCGATGAGTGAGGTAAACACTGCAAGTGCGAGATAAAGGATATTTAATGAAGACAATGATACAAAACAATACTGAGACACAAATAACGCTGGGAGGAATGCACAGTCCAAGATGGTGGTGATGAGTGACGAATCCGGAAGGCGGAGGTGAGTTGGCAGCAGGAGAGGGTGACACAGGAACTGCAGGGAAGCGAGCCGAAGGTAAGTGGTGTTGCTTGGTGGTGGGTTGCGTAGAGTGTACGGGGTTCCGGGGAGACATGGACATCCAATGCAGAAACACACAAGAAAGCAAAGCATAGGTCACAAACATGAAACAACGCTCTCAGGAACACAAGACGCTAGACAAGCCAATATATAAGGATGAGTAATGAGTGACAGCTGTTGCTGATGACAATTAACGGAGACGCCCACAAACTAATCAGTGCTGATGCGTAACACTCAGACTTCACCCACAAAGTGCAAAACCCAGAGATTTAACCCTGCAGCAAAGGGGGGTGCTCACCGAGGACCTAACCTATAAAAAGGACAGAAACGCACAGGTCCCGGACAACACTGCAAAGAAAAACTCGCATATGGATTAAACACAACCACCAGTGCATCAAATACATAGACCTGGACCTTCGTGGAATTAAGAATTTGAAGGCCGTTGAGTGCACCTTCGCAGAGCATAGCAGAGCCAGCCTGCTTAGTAGCACATAGAATGATATCCATGGTGCGGCACAACTCAGCTACCTTGTCAGGAGAAAGACCCTTGCCTTTATCCAGGTCTTTTAGCAAGTAAGCCTGATATCCCTGGAGCACTGCCATCTTGTACAACGAAGTGACAGCCTGACCTGCTGCTACATACGCCCTGCTATTCAAGTGAGATGTATCCTGAAGGGGCTTGGATGGCAAGAAGGGAGTCTTTAGAGATGATGTCTCACCCATAGAGATAGCTAGCCAGTGTCTCTTCTACGGGGGTATTTTCTCATAGCCGTTTTCTCGCATCGCCTCGATGTTGGCATAACTCGTATGGTGGAATCGATCGATGCGTGATGAAAACAGGCTCTTCCATTCCTTCTCGATCTCTGTATGGAGTACAGAAAGAAAAGGAAGGCTCGGCTCAGCTCAGCTGGAGGGTTATGATCAGAAAAATAACACTCATCGAGACAAACTTGCAACGTCACTTTATTGGCCCTCTTCCACAGCAAGTCAAACCTTGCCATGGCACGTTCCATAACTTCCAACATCTTCTCATACGAAGGGCAGGAGGATTGTGAAAGCTTAGCCTCAGCTTCTTCGCCCCCCTCAGACATCTCCTGTTCTTTCTGGGTGGAACCCAGCAGAGCACTGGCCCCTTGGTCAGACAATGTTAAAGAAATAACATCATCCTCCAGCAGCTCACTCTCGTCCAAAGCCAACGAGCGGGAGAGGGAAAGGCTCTCTTTAAACTCATCGGGCAGATCCACCTGCGATCCCCATGAGCTCATTCTCCTCCGTGCCTCAGCAGCGGCGGATTCTGAACCATTTGTAGCAGATAGCTGCCCCCCTTTCCTCAAAAAGAGAGACAAACATGAGCGGCGCTTTCATATCGGAAAACGTTTGCAGTGCACACAGATTGCCCCCTCGAGGACATTGCGAGCATGCTCTTCGCCCTAACAAAAAATGCAAAAATCATATGTGTCATCAGGTGTCAGATAACACCAACACAGAAGCAAACAAACCTTTAAACGCCTTTCTAGTGCTCACCATAATTTAAGGATAAAGATTGCCCTTCCCACAGAATACACGCTTCAAACATTCAGTGAAGACGAAGAAGAGGATCACATGTTCTTCCAGCACCTATTTATACTATAGTTGCACCGGTAGTGATGTCATGGGCTGTCGCCGACCAATAAGTTGTTGGTGTTTTTTGAATGTATGCTTCAGACAAGGGACATGAAGAGGCGTTTCCCATAGCGACCCCTAGAGGACGCAGTTCGAAGTTCCCTTGAAAGGGAACAATTAGTTGCACTGGAATTAGAACTGGAAAGATTCTACATTTTTTTATAATTCTGTAAAGTAATTACCAGAATTGCAGTTGAGAGAAATTAAACACAAAAAGGAGTATTCATTAGTATAACAAAAGTTTTGCAAGAACACTTAAATAATGACATGATTAATTCTGATAAATTCTGATTAATTTTTCCCTGATGTGTACAAAATATTTTTCTCTAAATAGTTTTCTCAAAATTGAAAACTGTATTTTCTATTTAGTCATATAGCTTGACAGTGTCCATCACATTGTTTTCAAATAACCTTATATGAATAAATATTGGCATATATATATTATAGCATTCTGGGAAATAGTGATCCACAGACATTGGAATTCTGACTGATGAACTATTAAGTTATTACTGATGTTAAAATTCTATATTATTTTGTATAAATAAATAAAAATAAAACAGTAAAAACTAAAATCAGTTATTTTAAATATTACAATAAGGCATAATAACATTATAATGTACATTATGATGGTAAAATGTATGTTCATTCAAATTATTTCATTAAATCATTAGAGTCAAAAGAAATCTAAAAATCTAAAGAAATTTCAATTGCATGTTAGGTAATCTAAATATAAATTTAGAGCAAATAAAGATAAAGAATAAAAAAATCCAAATTTTAAAAATGTGTAATATTGGCCAATAACTAACATGTTACCAATATATTGTGCATCCTTAAAATATCAGTTTTTATCTATTAACATTTTTCTTTAAATGATAATTACACTTCTCCATTTTGTGTGCTTCTTTGATTTAAATTGTATGAAATTAAAATTTAAAAAGCATTCTCAAATCATTTCTGAATGGCACACAACCATGCTTACTGCAGCATCTCTGATCCAAAGCTGAGCACAAACATGGTCACAATCACAGAATCACTGTGTGACAAAAATATTCCTTGATCATATCATTCATTTTGATTTGATTTTCTATCATAAAATGTAATCTGTGTTACTCTGAGCGAAAGCCTATCGCTTCATATGAATCCATGTCCTGGAGCATGAAGAAGCTTGTGCTCAAAAAATCAGAGCACTGTATCATGCTCATGCTCAGTCATGTGACCTGGACTCCAGAGCTGAAATAGTGCTGAGATGTGTCGTGGGTAAAACAGAGACAGGTTTAAATGCATAATTCCCTGTCCCACTACAGTAGCCCAGGACATGGTAAACTGAAGAAACACTAATAATGGCAACCTGGGACCTTCCAAATTGCCACATGAGATTTATTGTGGCGGTCTGAAACATGCTGTTACAAGCCATGAGAGAATGATCCACTTTAATCAGTGGGGATCGCTTTTGACAACATAAAAAAAAAGGTTGAGCACACCTTTGTTAATTTCACAGTTGCGATGCATGCAATGATGATGATGATTTAATTCCCATTGCATGTGATATGAATGCATCACATCTCAGCAGACAGAATAAAGGAGTAACTTTCACAGATCATTTATCCTTGAAATGACAAATATGACTCCAGAGAAATACCTCCTGATTATATAAATGTGATAAGTAACAGCAAATTGAATGCATTCAATAAAAGTACAACACAGATTTATGTCTTCTGGAAACTTTAATGATACTCGGAACTAAAGCATAAACATGAATGTAATCTGAATTACAGCCTTAATAAAAGTAAAGTAAATACTGTAATAAATTTATGTTTTAACATTTAACTCAAGAGCTATTTGTAATGCATTTGCAAAACAGTACGTATACATGTAAAAATTTAAATTATAATTTAAGTGTGGATATTTTTTATATGCTGTAAAAGTTTAAAACTTTAAAATTTAAGATCTAAGTCACTTGTAACTTGTGTGAAGCTTTTTGATGAATAATGAATTTACAAAATAAATTATTACATAGGAAACATAATTCTTTCTATGCAAAAAAAATATTAAAATCCGAAGAATTCTTATAAAATAAGAGAAAACGGTATTTGAATCCACATGAAAGCAAGATATTGCACTTATGATATATAGACAATGGCAGATTCACACAAGACATAATCCAGACTGTTGTTTAACCCTTGAACACTGATGAAAGTACAGAGAGCACTTTGTCCACCTTTCAGGGCAGCCGGCCAAGAGCAGTCAAACTATCCGGCTTTGTTGTGCCGTGTGGTGCTGCAGCATGGAGGAGCAACTTGATGGCAGCTTTATGTAAATGTCCACTGCGTCTAATGTGTTGCAGAGGGTCCATGGTCTGTATTTGTTTTAATTGGACTCCTCTATATGTAAAGTTTATTTCATTTATGGGGCCAGAGAGAATCCTGACACAGGCCATGAATATTATCGGCAAACACAGCTTTAAATGTAAAGAAGCACTTTTGGAGAATAAGAACAAATCTTTAACCCTGCAGCATGCTGCAAGAGCAGCAGTCAGTTACATCAGATGACTGAGACACTGTGGGCTATTTTAGAAAAATAGCTCAAAAAGTAGGACTTTTAGTCATAAAACAACTAGCTAGCTAAGTTTCATTATACTGACACAGCGGAACTAAAACTGTTGTTGTCATTGTGACAAAAAAGAGACAGTATGAAAATCTTTTCCAGCCTTTTCTAATTAGTATATTTTGCAATACAGTGGATTTCAAATATTACTCTAGCAACAATATATTCTGCACAAACATGAAAATTGCATGAAGCAAATATACTTTGGCAATATCCAGATATTACACAACCCAGCAAGATCTTTTTTAACCCCTTATTGCAAAATGTGCAAGAAAAACATTAAATAACAAAGAGGTGATGATGATATGGCTATGAGCTACAGGAAAAAAAAGTTAAGGAACCAACAGTTTGGGAAAGTGATAAACGGAGAACAGGATTCACTGTGCCACATACTCTCTGTCTGCAATGTTTCCTAGGTGATTCTTCATTTAGAGGCAATTGACTACTTGAAATCTTGAAAAATGAACTTTCTTCATCACACGATGATCATGACATTCAAGTGGATTTCCGTTTAATGTGTTGTCTGGATTTTCGTCCACATTGTGTGTGATGGTAATCAGAGTTTTCAATTTATTATATATATTTTAATATTTGGGCACAACATGGAATTGCTAATACAACAAGTAAGCTAGCAGTTAGCTATTCAACTTAACAATTAACTATCAAAATACTAAAACTCTGGCTAACTCTGGATTTCGAAAGTTAAAAGAACAAAATAGACATTAACCAGGGAAGCGTCATATTAAAATTCTGAAAGGAATAAAAAATAGACCGAGGGATAGAAGTACAGAGTTATGAGTGGATTGTACTGCTGATGAAACGTCTTTCTAAAAACCAACTTTCAGGAACCATAAAACTGTTTTTTTTTTTTTTTTTAAGTTGTGAGCTGAGAAAATGTAATGATTTCGGATTGTAAAGGCTGTCAAGTCTATCCCTCACAGCATTGTTTTCATCTGCATTAAATTCGATATGACAACTCTGATTACGGTCTATAGAAGCCATGTTATTTAATTAAAGGGATAATTCACCCAAAATGAAAATGAAAATTTGATGTTCATCTGCTTACCCCCAGGGCATCCAAGAGATGTAGGTGACTTAGAACACAAACCAAGAACACAAACCAAGATTTTAAACTGAAACCGTTGTAGTCTGTCAGTCTTATAATGGAGGTGAATGGGAATCACGGCTAAAACATACAATAAAACTAAAAAGAAACATACACAAACAAAACCAAAATAAACCCTGAGGCTCATGACAATACACTGATGTGTAAAGACACAAAATGATCGAAACTGAACAGTATTTATATTTTTTTTTTACCTTTGTTTCACGCAATGTCCAAACTGTTAAAACTCTCCTGAGTGCATCCTGTTGTGTGCTTTCTCAGCAGCAGGCGCGTGAGGAGGCTTCTTCTTCTACTTGCTTTATGGCGGATCGCAGACTTATAAGTGCATTACCACCACATATCTCTCAAATGGACTATTGACACTCTATCTACAATATCAATTAGGAGTGTCAATTGTCCACTTGAGAGATAGGTGGCAGTAATGCACTTATAAGTCTGCAATCTGCCATAAAGCAAGAAAAAGAAGCCTCCTCACGTGCCTGCTGCTTGAGAACGCGTGAGAGTTCTAACAATTTGGACATTGCATGAATCAGAGGTAAAAATGATATAAATACCGTTCAGTTTCTTGCACAGACCAATCGTTTTGTGTCTTTACATATCAACGTATTGTGACGAACCGCTGGGTTTAATTTGGTTTTGTTTGTGTAGGTTTTTTTTTTTTTTTTTTTTTTTTTTTTTTTTTTGTATGTTTTAGCTGTGATTCCCATCCACTTACATTGTAAGAATGATAGACTGCAACGGTTTCAGTTAAAAATCTTTGTTTGTGTTCTACTGAAGAAACAAAGTCACCTACATCTTTGATGCCCTGGGGGTAAGCAGATAAATATAAAATTTTCATTTTTGGGTGAACTATCCCTTTAAAGCTATTATAATCTAACTAGAATGATTGTTAAAGAATGTTTTTTTAGAAAAATCATATTACTTATCCTGTACAATATTTTGTCTACATATGATGAACTTCTAAAGTTCAGGGTATAATTTACAAAATTTGCACCCATGTCACAGAGATGCTTTAACCCTTTCATGCATGAATTATGATAACCTCAGTCAGGATTTTTTTTCCTATGTGTTTTTATTGCTCTTAGGGCATGAAAAACAAGAATTGATTTTTATTTTATTTTTTTACAAATTTTTCAAAGAGATCTTCAAATGTCCACTTGAGTGGACAGCATGCGGTTGGTTTAAACTGAAGATATACTGTATTAAATATAAGACAATAATCAAACAGATAAAGTATGTGAATTTAACAAACTAATCAATGCAATTATATCAAATAATGTGAAAACTATAAAATATATGCAAAAAATATAAATGCAAAATATTGCAATGGCTTCATACAACTTCATACAAGTTGCACTTCGCGTATCTATGATATCAGAACATGAGGACGTGATTCCATCAGAATTTTCTACAGCCTGTCAAGGTACAACTGTGGAAACCACTCAGATGCTCCCTCTAGTGCACCAGAGTATGAAGATTTACCCTTATTAGCTGATAATTATGATTATGTTCAAGATGGACATGCACATTTCTATAGCCCTCCTCTGAGAAAACCTAGCGATACGTTTTTTCAATCTCATCTGAAATGATCAGTGTTGGGGGTAACGCATTACAAGTAACATGCATAACCCATTCAGATTACTTTTTTGATGTTACAAGTAAAGTAATGTGTTACAAGTAACATGCACTACCTAATCAGATTACTTTTTGATCTAACAAGTAATTAATTACAAGTAATGTGCATTACCTAATCAGTTTACTTTTTGAAGTAACGAGTAAAGAAACGCATTACAAGTAACATGCATTACGTAATCAGATTACTTTTTGATGTTATGAGTAAAAAAACGCATTACAATAACGCACATTACATAATCAGATTACTTTTTGATGTTATGAGAAAGGAAACGCATCACAAGTAACATGCATTATGTAATCAGATTACTTTTTGATGTTATGAGTAAAGAAACGCATTAAAAGTAACATGCATTACGTAATCAGATTACTTTTTGATGTTATTAGTAAAAAAAACGCATTAAAATAACATGCATTATAAAATCAGATTACTTTTTGATCTAACAAGTAAAGTAATGCATTACAAGTGTCATACATTATTTAAGCACATTACTTTTTTCGATGTCAATGAAAATTACATTCTAATAATACAAATACATTTATTTACAGTAGAAAAAGTCAATGCATATTACGTTTTTAAGTTTTAAATTTCAAAAACAATATTCACATTATAATTATGAATTGTAGCTGAAATATAGCCATTGCATGCATGACGTCCACTACAGTGGACATGTGATTAATCAGAGTTTTCTCTCAATCTAAAATCAAAACTTGGAAAATTTTACTGTGATATGACTCATTAGATATTGCTTTATGCTGCAATATTTTTTTTACCTACAAGAGTCTCCTAGGATAGAAGGAATGGGTGGATATTCTGGAGCAACTTGGCATGTCTGACTGACCCTTGGCCATCTTGGTTTGGAGCGGGAAAAAAAATCGAAACACAAAGGCTTGCCACTTGGCTGCAATTTATAGGATGATGCACCAGGGTCCAATGAAGAGATTGATGTGCAACTTTGCCATAAAAACCCGTGCAAATTCAAGAAAAAGCTTTTTTAATAGCTGTCCACTGTAGTGACCACTATGCGTGAAAGGGTTAATTTTAGCTGCTTTACTCTAATGCTGACAAAGAAAAGTAACTCATCTACCACAGATAATAAAAAGGGCTTATGCAAAGATCACATGGCTAAACAAAGTCTTTTCTAAAACTGTGTTTTAAAAACATTATCCTAACAAACACATAAACACTTTTCAAGACTTCAGTTTCCTCCTCAGTAAAGTACTGGAGCTGTACTGTATGTGACAACAACAACAAAAAAAGCTACCTGAAGCAATACCAAGATAGCCACTGAGTGAACCAAGTCACACTAAAAAGGACCATCAGGATTTCACTACTAAGAATCAATGTGGACAAAATTTGTAACAAGATCAAGACACTGATATTCAGGAAGTCTTCTAAATCAAACAGTGTTTGTGCCAGCAGAACCTCTGTATGATACTTAAACTCTTTTAGACTTATTAACTGAACTAAATGGCTACAAATCTGTCTATCTGACATCATATTCCACTTTATATAACTTTAGAGGAAATGACTTTAAAACTTGAGCTTGCCAAGCTACTCATTATATAAAGCATTTTCTACCATTAATTGTTCAAGTTTCCTTTATTTTTCTACTAAAAACTGGTGACTCAGAAAGTATGTTTTTTGTTGTTGTTGTTGTTGTTGTTTTTTATCATTGAGTTAAAGGTGCTGTATGTAAGCTTTTTACTCTACTAAAGCATAAAATACCATAATATGTTTGCAGTTATTTAAGAAACATGCCAAGTTAACATACTTGTTTATCTGAAAAACAATGCTACAGTCAGTTATTCTCCTTTGACAATGTGCGTTCCGGAATGTCGGAACTTGTTTTGGTTTGTGAAACCTGCCCACTGCCAGTTTACGCAATTATATTTCGGCACCCTGGGTTGCCAGTTGGTGGAAAACACAGCGAATTTCATTTCATTCATTGTCAAGTGCGCTCATTCCTGTTAGTGTCATCAATCTGGCAACCTGCGTGTGTGTCAAGTCTGAGGAGGACGTGCCGGGTGAAAAAAACCCTCTCCAATATTTTGAATTTGGACTGCAATACCTAGTTCAACCACTCAGTGTCAATCCTACATACAGCATCTTTAAAATTAAAAAAACAATTCACTAAAATGAATCAGAGTTAACAACAACACTTGAAAGAGAACATTCAAGATTGTTTCTTATTATTTCCTAAACTCACTTGTGCACAACAGTTTAACAAATAACGCAATAGAGCATTTTGTCATGCTAGTAAGAAAAAAACAAATCCTATACACAAAAGACAAACTGTTTTGAAATCAAAGCTACTGTCACACTACTGAAAATGTAGTTATAGAGTATTTGCATAGCGAGCTGCTGTTCTGTTTGTTGCTAATAAGTATTCCACCACGACTGTATCTAACTGTTGCATATTGTCCAGTTACATCACTAGTTGACACATTGCATTGTTGTGCATTTGCATAGTTGAACTCTGCTAAAATTTGGCGAATCACCAGTGGTCACATATGCTGTCTCAAATCACCAACTGTCATTGAAATTAATTACTTCTGGTCACTTTGTTGCTGTGAATCATTCTCAGTATAAATGCCCTGAACAGGCAGATTGACAGCATCCATTCAACTAAAAACCCTCTAGTCTCTTGTCAGTGATGTCCCCTTTGACTTAGTCAAGAGTCCCTGATTAACACAACAGACAAAAGAGGTAGTAACAAAGTTGGTCTGTTGAGAGGGAAACAAATGAAACAATTAGGAAGTAAAAAAACTAATACACCTATACACAAAAGACCTCCAAAAAATACAATCTTATGATTGGATATGTATGAGATATGTACATTTTGTATCATATTGATTCAATTTTTTACCATATTTTATTAAAATACCAAAGCATCATAGCATGTGCACATTGTGCAGGTGCTTGTGAACACATTCATGAGTTCTCGAAGACTCTTAAAGTTACCATTTCACCAGATTTATAGATCGATTTGAACTTCACTTCAGAGATTCAATTCATGCAGCACATTGCATTGAAATATTTATTTTGTGAACATTTAGGAGCATAACAGGGAGTGGTAACATGGTATCCTATGTGAACAGACAAAGAGGGGCCTTCTAAGGCAGTAGAAGCTTTTTAAACAGGACTGTAATTTTCAAAGTGCATTTATGGCAGTACTGCAGAACATCTAGATTTTCAAGGGCACCTTTACCTGCACTGGACATTACTGTATGAAAATGATTGTTACATGGATGACGGTCAATTTGGCCATGAAAGTGAAAGAATATCGATTACAGCAGAAGACATGGTAATTATATTTATACTATGTTGTGTCCAAACAGGCACAACGCAATAAACCTAAAAGTGATTTCTTGCATTTAAATCTGAGTCCAAATTAGCCATGAAGGTAATAAGCAAAAGTACGGTTGCCTGGTTTCAAACTCTGCAGCTTGGAGCTATATAGCCTAACTCACAGTAAAATCGTATTGGTCCAAAAGCCTGTTCCATAACTATACAATTTATTACACATAAAATATGTTCAGATTGGCTGTGACTGTGTCACATTGTGCAGTACTTTCACCTCACGTTGTAAATTACTTTCACCTGAAAACTTCACACTTAATTATTAAATGGTTTTAAGAATTTATTAGATACTTCAAA
This sequence comes from Carassius carassius, assembly GCF_963082965.1. Classification (NCBI taxonomy): domain Eukaryota; kingdom Metazoa; phylum Chordata; class Actinopteri; order Cypriniformes; family Cyprinidae; genus Carassius; species Carassius carassius. Next base: position 21,995,078 of record NC_081765.1, read on the forward strand.
TATTACACTACTGTAAAATTTTGGGGTTTCAAATAAATTATGTCTTTTTAAACATTACATTACTCAAAGAGTACTGAAAAAAGTATCATGGTTTCCACAAAACTACAACTGTTAACTATTAAACTACTACAACTGATCATAAGTAATGTTTCTTGAACTCCAAATCAGCATATCAGAATGATTTCTAAAGGATCTTGACTGCTGAAAATTCAGCTTTGCCATCACACTTGGATCAAAGGACGGGCCCAAGTCATATCTATGGAACAAACAATTATAGAAACATGGGCATTGAGAATATTGTACAATGTAGCGATACCTTATCAACCACCCTCTATTCTACTGTATAGTACACAACAAAAAAAATTTTTAACCTTAACCTGTTAATAGGATAACAGTAAGTTCCCGTACTATATAACGGGAAAAACTGTAAAAGATCTAACCAGACATTTAATGTAATTTTACAGTTAAATACTTTTAATTGTACAGTTTTTAGGAGTAAACGAGAACAAATCAATGTATAATTTACAATCAAAAACAGTAAAATGATATACCCAGAATTCCCTGCGTGGCACTCCACATTTTAAAGTATTTTGTTTAAATATGCTGTATGTAAGTTTTTGACTCTACTAAAGCATACAAATTCCATAATATGTTTGCAGATATTTAAGATACATGGTAAGTTAGCTATCTGAAAAACAGTGCTAAACTCAGTTATTCTCCTTTGAAAATGTGTGTTCCGGGCCGGAATGTCGGTCTATGATTTGGTTTATGAAACCTGCCCACTGCCAGTTTACCCAATTGTATTTCGTCACTCTGGGTTGCCAGTTGGCGGAAACACAGCGTATTTCATTTCAGTCATGAAAGCTGGCAAACTAAAGGGGTCGGAGCATCAATCTGGCAACCTGCGTGTGAGTCAACTCTGAGGAGGAGGGACCAGGTGAAAAAAACCCTCTCCAATATTTTGAATTTGGACTGCAATATCTAGTTCATCCACTAAGAGTCAATCCTACATTTATTGGTTTACATTTAAATGTTCTTATTTGTAAATTACAGTTTTATACTGTAAAATGGCCATGAATGTGTTAACAGCATTTTGTCTTTTTTACAAAATGATTCTGGCAACCACAGCTGACAAAATTATATTTTAAAAACTACAAAAAATTTTGTTGTTGTTGTTGGTTTTTTTTACAGTGTAGTAACCACATAGCAACACACTAAAAATCACTCAGAGCAACTTACTTAGCAACTGCATAGCCATGCTCAAGCAACCACTCACAATACCCCATCATAAAACTGAATTCTGCACATAAGAACTGTTTTCCTTAAAGCAAACTATTTGTTCATAGTATGTGACAAATATGATGTTTATAATGTTTCAAATTCTTGTGTTTCCCCTATGAGCCACAGTTTTGAATTTTGAACAGTTATTACTGGCGCTGTTTTGACTATAGTGGATGAGTAGTTAGCAGGCAATTTGGACTTTTAAGCAGGGTTTGAGCAAGCTTTGATCAACAGAAAAAAAAGAAGAAAAAAAAAAAAACTAAGGATGGCTTACAGCAATTCTACTGATAGTCAGCTAGAGTCCGCATAATGAGGCATAATGCATCCATCCCACAATAAACAGAGTTATAAACTAGAGGAAAAGCCAGATAAATGAACTAATGCATCATGCTGTTTAATTCAGCAACTGGATGTCACATTATTTCCACACAAAAAAAGAGCTTTGGTGCAATTTTGCTGCAAGTTGTTCTTAAATAATCTAAAGACAACTCAGACAGTCTTGCTTCTGATTTGTGTATCATGAACCAGCAACAGACATGTCCACAGATAAATCTCAACACTGCTAATTCAAATCACGGTTCAAATCTATGGTATACTGGTCTACGCTTAAAGGAATAGTTCACCCTAAAATGATCATTCTGTCATAATTTTCTTACCCTGATGTTGTTTCAAACCTCTATGACTCACTTTTTTCTGTAGAACACAAAAGAAGATATTCTGCAAAATGTGGTTTCGTGTCCATAGTGAAAGGCAATTGGGTTTTAAAATATGGACATAATAGTTGAAGCATTCATCAAAATACCATCTTTTATGTTCCACAGAAGATAAAAAGTCATACAGATTTGGACTGACATGAGGGTGAATAAAATATTTTTCATTTTTGGGTGAACTATGCCTTTAACAGTTGCAGTAGTTAGTACAGTCTGAACTGAATGAGTGTATTTTTCTCTGACCCTGTAAGTTGCGATGCAGAAACATGCAGTAAAATATATATATATATATATTTTACATTGTGTGTGTGTGTGTGTGTACATACTTAAGCATATTTTGGAGACTAATTTGTACCCAAAAGTAATCAAAACCTGACAAAATCCTCAAAAACCTCAATTTGGGGATGTCCTCATTTGTAAAACTGGTATAAAAATAAAGTAAACAAAGATTTTTTGAAATTTTTAAAATGCAGAAAGTTTTCTGTGAGGGGTTGGGGAAGGGTGGGGTGGGTTAAGGTTAACAAGTGTATGACTATCTAAAACAATAGAAGTCAATGTAATGTCCCCATTTAGACAGCTAAGTAAACGTGTGTGTGTGTGTGTGTGTGTGTGTGTGTGTGAGAGAGAGAGAGAGAGAGAGAGAGAGCTTTCTCATTTAATATTATTTTGCCACCAGAAGTCACAACAGGATCCAGTCTGCCAGTTCTGCACAGAGGAATGATCTAACAGTGTTATGACAAACTATTCTATAATTAAATGCCATCTGAGAACAGATTGTCTATGTGAAAAATGAATCCTATGAGTCTTATACACTCTCAAAAGAACCTAAAACTAAGCTACATCCATTACAAGCATTCATGAATGAAAGATTGTATGCACCCCTTCGCTTGCATCCCGAGAGAGGAGCTCTGTAACACCATGCAGATTCCAGCAGGTTGAGAACCAACCTGTCTACCTCAGTTTACAACATCAGCAAAAACAAACCTTTATTCCAATCCACATTGCCAAGTGCAAGACTTTGTCCCTGCCAGGAAAACATTAGCCAACACAAGGCTATCAGAAAGTGCCATCTGCTGGAACAGAAGGCAGCCATTGAAACCCCTCTTTTAAAACTCTGGAAAAACGTTGCCTGTGACTTCTTCCTAAAAAAAGAACCAGCATCAAGGGAAAGTTACATATAAGAAGTCGTTAACTGATATGACTGAGATAAATATGGAGATGAATTCTACTGAACACAACAGAACTAAACTAGAGTGATTACAGTTCATGCGGCCCCTGCTGCATTTCTAAAAATACAGTCTGTGTTCTGTAGACTATAACCAGCAGGCCCCAGCAGCACTCTGCTCTCTTCATTAATGTTATGCAGCTAAGACCCTAATAGCCATGGTAAACTAATCAAAAACCTCACGCTTTGCTACTTCTAATCACTGACAGAGTAAAGAAAATGATGGATTCATCTCACTACGAACACGTCTCCCCGGACATTACTGCTAGAGATAGACAGTCACTGCTGGCTTTGATTAAACTTTTGTCCTAAATTGCATTTTACACTAACAGCTTCCATTTGAATATAGATTTACCTGATAAATTTCCTCTTTGTAACCATTAAAATGTCTATAAGATTTCATCTAATCAATAAACGTGTGATATTTCAAACATTGGTTTAGGTCCTTTCTATCAAAAAGCCAAAAGAATTGTTCTCAAAAGTTGGTAGAGCAATATCAATAATCACTGCACATCAATGCTTTTGGAATATATACACAATGATGTGGTATGGTACTATAATAAACCCAATTACAGTGTCAAGGATGATAGACCGTCCATTAAACTACATTGGAAAAATGTGTCATGTCAGCATGGGAAAACTGCTATGATCTACTACGCTGCAGTGTCAACGTCTAGGAAAGAAGGTGTCAACATCAACTTAGGACTCCCGCCCGTCCCCTCACGCTCTGCATAGTATTCCTTTGTGTCCATATTTGTCAACAGCTTTGTTAAAATAAAACTGCGCAAGTGTGCCCTGCAGACTGCCTTGTTGTGATTTGTTTTTGGGGAATGTGTGTCAAATAGACTGTATCCATCTTGCTGTGAAACAACAGGGGGGTTGTACATGTTTTGACTGGAATACTGCAAGCTGATAATCTCCTCATGAACAAGTGAACAGAAAGAGACAACTGACATGAGGTCTTTGCACTGCACACAATCACATAAGAATAATTGCTGCACAGGAAAACCAGAGAGTAGCATCACTTTAAGTGATGCAGGACTGAGAAGGATGCTGCAGCATCTCTGAAATGAACCCGAAAGCCTTTTTCACACACATACGGCCCGAGTGAGGCTGTCTTAACACTTCATACCTGTGGGATTTAGTTGAAAAAAAGTTGCATGTTGAAGCCTTCGGCTGTAATATTGGTCATTGGTCTCACCACCAGAGCTCAAGTTACCCTCAGCTTGCTTGCATTCACTGACTTGCTGCACAAATTTGACTGCAGATCAGCACACACAGAGGGGAAGAAGACGCAATGGCACTTACCACTTGGGTTCTTGTGTTTCTTAAGACTCTTGCCACAAAGACACTGCAGCATATGCGTTCCTTTGCTGAAAATGTTCCAAAGAAACCACATTGATTTGGGCGAGGAGCGATCCAACAGCTTAGACACCCTGATAAAGAAAAGATCCCTGCGGTTGCATAATAAGAAGAACACAATGGGATGCTCAGTTTTCCAGTAGTATCATACAAAAATATGTAATACTATCCAAGCGTCTTCATGCAAGAGGTAAAATATTCTCTTAAGACCTGGCAAAACAAAGGTATTCTTCTTAGTAATAAAGGGTGGTCGGTAATAAAAATAGATACTCTATAAATTGCATGTGCTGCAGAGGGGGAACGTGCAGCCTGTTCTAAACTAACGTGAAAGACACGGCGGATTCTTGGCTTTCCCTTTTAGTTCATCACTCAAATGAAGGCTGGATGGATGTGCACGGCATCAGAAGCCTGGAAGGGATGCATCCCATTTAAAAACAGCGATACCTCCGAGCAAAGCGCACATTTCCAGCATCAGCTCAGTGTTGCTCAGGGAAGTCTTCCTAAAACCTGCTGCTGCTGCTGCTGTTGCTGCTGCTGCTGGTCAGTAATATCCATGAGCTTTCATCAGTGTGAAAGCACTGCACTGATGCTGAGGATGCGGTTGGAGTGCGGCTTGATGTTTCACCGGTGCATTACTGATCCCGTTGCCTCCCGAAACATCTCGCACGTATTCCTCTTTGCCTTGTATCGGTGTGTGATACAGACAAGAAGGAGGAGGGGTTGAATTGAAAGATTGCCTTTCCATTACGTAAAACACGTGGTTTGGGCTCTAGCATATCACTGACGTTTTCGGCATTTCGGCATAGAGTAGCGTTGGGAAATCCGATGCATTTTAGCGAATCGGTTCATTCGAATGGCTCGTGTCGGTGTTGAGGTTCGTTTGAATCATCGCTCAAAAAGTCGAATGCCAGATACATTTTCCCACGTTCAAATCTTCTCAATAATAAAAAGAAAGAAAGAAAGAAAAATAAAAAATAAAAACTTACAGTTTTACTCTCAAATGGATTTACAAACGATTCGTAAATGGAATCGGTTCATTTGAACGGCTTGAATAGACCTGTTTGTTTGAGTCATTATTCAAAAGTGTTTCACACGCGGCATATTAAGTTTCATTCGGTTGCAGTCAATAGATATTTGGCTGAACGACTGATATATTCGATTAAGAAGGCTATTTGGAGAAAATTGGAGAGCGTAGAAATATTCTAGAAGGAAGATTAAGTCTTTTTGCAGCATGGCACAGTCTTGAAAACAAATTCCATAGTGGAAACATTCAGTGGGCAGTTTTTCTTAGTGTGAAGGACATTTTACAGTTTTCTGAACAACCATTTCCCACTAAAAAAACTTTTGTGAAATGGAAAAGTTCCATGGATGTTAAAGGTTCTTCATGGAACCATCGATTAATAAACTTATAATAAACTATTTAGAGTAAATGGGATGCACCAAAAATGTATTCCAATCTAGCCACCTATTAATAATTTAGCATAAACTTTATATTGATGATAAATGTAGGCGTTGAAGCAACATATTTGGCCTCTTTACAAAAAAAGTAACATTATAAGGAAAAAAATGCACATAATAAAAATGCATCATCTAAGGCATTACAACCATTTCAAGATTAATAACCTGCTTAAATAACAGGTTCCTGGTCGTTATGATAATGCTGTGTTTAACATAATTGTTTTCCTAGAACAAAAACAAAAGAGCAGTGTTCAATTAACAGAATGCTCCACACTTTAACGACCTACTTTTGTTCAGCCCGAGACTTGCCACTCTTCTGTGATGTCTGGGTCCTCTGGGAGTTGGGCCCCTTTATGCCTCAATGTTTCTTGACTAAATTCCCCACAGAAAGTCTGACACAGCCCAATCATTCCCAATACAAGATGATCACAGAACCCAAATCTATGAGTCACCAAAGCAAGGGCCACTTCCCTGATTAAAGCAACACCACATTGCTGTGAATCTTTAAAAGATGGGCAAAGTGCATCAAATTTGACCATAGTGCTCTGTCATTGTTTGAATCATGTGTGACACCTTTATGACTCAAGGAGTTTGGTAACAGCACTTTGGAAAGATGACATTTGGCCTGGTTTTAGTGTCTGCAGAGACTGTCTGTTTAAGAGGTAATGCAGTACTGAGGTTTTCTTCTCTGCTCTCAATGCCAGGCCTAGTATTGATCTGTTTCTTGTAATGTAAAACATCATTGTACCCCAGGGAAGATCCTCTGACAGTTTTGTCAGGATTCATTATTATACTTCTTTTTGATTATACTGTAAATTCCTCATGCTGGAAGATTAAGATGTGTTGTTATTGGTGTACTGTACCTTTGCATCAATAATTACAAAAATTAAAAATCACTGCTACTTTGTTTAAAGACTTCTTGCAACATGCAACCATGCAACATGCAATATCTTTACATAAATGGAAGACTAAAATTAATTTATTATTAACTCTGGAATACTTCATTTTGAATGGTCAGTCTGGGCATATTGGTTGAATATTTCATGACTGAACTTTATTTCATGACTATTAAACTATTTCATAGGGCTAGTTTTGTGTTCCACTCTACATCTGAGCTCTCTTTTTACTCCTATAATAAAATCATTTAAACTTTTATTTATTTATTTAGTAGCCATGTAATAAAAGGGATAATGTACAGTCAGCTGCTCATTATCATAAAGAAACCCCTTCAATCACTTCATAAATTTTATGATAATGACCATCTGACTGCATTTTAACCCTTAAATAACTCATAACCCCATTATATGTTACATAAGGTATACATTTTTTTTTTTTTTATATATGTTTTTATCTAAACTCCCACAGCTTATATCAAAACTTATATCAAAAAGGGACCCTGCTTGACCACGTATATCTGGCCTGACCTTCCCTGCAAATAAATTAAATAAATTCCAGTACGTGACTATGAATGTTTTTTTTACAAATAATAACAATGCTGACCCAGGCATCTCTGAGAATTAAAAAAATATGTTTGTTGACCATGTTTACAAAATCACCTTGCAGCTAGGTGAAAAAGATCTTTGAGTAGTTTTGTTCATTTTCGTAAAGGCAAATAAAGTACAAGTGCCCCCACAAGTATGACTAACAGGGCAAGAGTACTGAACCTGCCAAATCCCACACACATATGAAACAGCACCTCTTCAAATAGTGACTTAGAGATGTTTTATCAGAATGACACAGTGGCATCAGTGCTGGCATATGCCTGCTTTACAGTCTTTGGGTTTGGTTCTACATTAATTTTCAATTTGTACCACTCATGTTAAAAGTCTCTATTTGGACCAGTTCTTTAAAACTACAGCTCAGTGTTTCATGTGGTGAATGAAATGTAATTTAACAGAATCTAACAAGCATTTTACTATCTGATCCACAAACTGTTGAACACGAATCCTTGAATTAATTTGTCAACCCAGTCAAACGCTAAATCCTGTTCTTTTGGCAATGCATTTGGACCAGGTCACCAAGAAATCAAGGCTGCATTGCATGAGGGATGAAATATTGTGGGATTATAGAAATATGCGATTTATCTAAAAGTACCCAAGAGTGAGAGCGTAATGCAAGCAAAACATAAAAAAAAAATTTATTAAAAAAATAATAATAATTCCTTGGTTGAACCTGAGGCAAGTTAGACCTTTAACTGTCAGAGCTGCTTTAAAAGCACAGTAGTGATTGAGCGGCAATGGATATAGTGGGCATATTTGTTCATCATCCTTACTGTCCCAGTGCTGCTGATGCACTTTTTCCCCTTCCATCAGATGACTTAACATATGCAGGTCTTTGACTGTGCCCATGGATATTTCCTCACAGCAGTACTTTAATGACATTGTTCTAAATACAAGAACTGCTCGTGGTCTATGATAACCATCTCTCAGTGTCCTAACCAGCACAAAGTGAAAGGAGCAACATGTTCCATCACTCAACATAAAAACAGTGCTCTAAACGGTTTGCTGATGTTCACAGTACAGTATGTACACAGTTTTTACTACAATGCATAGATATAAAAATCTATGAGAAAAAGCATTAAAATATTGTTCAGATGAATAAATCAGAGTTCAAAAAGACCATCTCTGCAATCGAAAACTCAAAACATACACTCACACACAATAATCTGATGTATCTGTATGCAACATGTCCTTACATTAATTTGGTCAACTGAAGCACTAAATCAAATTTATTAAATGGAGAATACTCACTTCAGATTTGTTCATTTATATTCAACATATTCTGTATTTTTGTATAATATTGAACATGTATTAGTTATTTTGTATAATATTTTGTACAATAAATATTTAATGTACATTTAACACTGTCCCTGGCGAACAATTGCCCATTAGTTGTTTTGCATAACACTTACAAATTTTTTACAAAAATTTGTCATACAAGCAATAAAATGTCTTACATTACTCTAAATTTGTTTACAATTTTTTTTGTAATTCATTAATTAAATCAGTGCAATGAACTTGAGATGCCAAAGTTTCATACTTAAAGGTAGGCGGGTTTTTTTCTTCTTTCTTTCTTTCTTTCTTTCTTTCTTTCTTTCTTTCTTTCTTTCTCATATTGATTCTTGCTCTTGAGATTAAGATAAGAATGCAAAAAAAAAAAAAAAGGAGGTTAGTGTTCATGGTGTCCTCTGCTATTGTTGATATGCATGTAAACTGCTGGCACAGGCGTTATTGGCACAAATACTGGGCATCAGACGACATAGAGTTTTTTCAGTCACACTGTTAATAAGAGCAAATGTTTTAAACATGTTTCCTCAGCAGCGAGAGATCCTGTCGAGGATGAGACCGTCACTAGACGTTACCCCTCCTGGGATTTGTTGCCTTGATCACTTTCCGTCAGTGAGAGAAAAACACAGATCTCACAGGCTCCTAAAGGAGCATGTCTGGCTCTTCTCAGTAGAGACCAGTGCTCCCCAGCAAAACAAAAGGGAACAATGGGTATTTGTCTCAGGCAACGTTGCCAGATGAAATGTCTTGAGAATATGCCATGCTTCCAGCTTATGACATTTGTAGAAAACAGGTGACAATACTAATGAAAAATGAAGCATAAAAAAATCTAATAATAAGCTTTGAATGCTTTTATTCCTCACATATATTGGTATGAGTGGAAGCAATTACTGGATAAATCCTTCTAGCATTCATGTACATGTCTCTCCAGTTCTGGCACATTAGTGTAACAGGACAATTTGCTGTATCACAGCACTGAGCAAACATCTGAATTGACCATCATTAATGACGTATGTTCCTGCAGCTGATGTTCAATTTGCTCTTGAAGTTCGCAGAAGGCAAGGAATAGATCATACACTATGCTTGATAATTAGACATCAACAGGTCCAATTGCGCAAGAGGGAATTTTTGCACATGGGCATCATCTATGGGGATGGGAGCTTACTAAACACGCTTTCTGCTAATGATGCCTGCTTTGCCTGTTCCCTTCTGAGTTTCCCTGGAGCTAATTTACTGGAACATTGCCACCGTTGAGACTTTTTCAGGCTTTCGGTCCCTTTGCATATAGATTCAGATAAGGAAGGAAAGCAACTTATGTATGTCAAGCAGAAAGAAAAATGCAACCTTTCCAGGTCACATCATCAGAAAAGATGATTCATCCTATAATCTGACTCACTAGTCAACAGGCATAAATTAGCAGTTTTTAATTATGGCAAGCATAATACATTATTCATCATTAATATTACATCGAAACATAATGATAATGACAGAATGCAGAGAAACCAATTTAACTGTACTATGCTAAAAAAAAAAGGTCATGCACCATCCTAGAGCAAATTAAATAGCTTAAAGTCCGTGTAAAGCAATATTTAATGTGTTCTGAGTTTGTCACACCACAGAAAAATTTATTATTAACCACCCAGGCAATTTTGAATGATACATTGATTTTCCTCCTAAAATTCCCTACAAGAAACTAAAATAGACACAAATGATTCAATTTCTGATATACAGTAAGAGTAGAGAGATAAAAAAAAAATTATGTGGATCACAGATAATTTGCTCTTAGAAACTGAATTTCTGGCTTTTGAATGATTACTTTGGTATATAATTTGGTTCTTTTCACCAATAAGAAAAAACCTAGCCATGCACAGCAACAGCGTAGAATACACTAGCTGCAGAATGGCACAGAAACACCATGCGACCTCCCACAACATCTTGTGGAGGTGATTTCTGCACTGGAAAGCGGCAATTATATTTTCCTTTGCATATTTTCCAAAATCTTGATCAAACTTGTTACTGAGAAAAAGGCTGTTCGTTACTGTCTGATCAATCGTACACACTAGGCAATTATCAGAGCATCATAAATGCCTCAGCTTCGGGGTTAACTAATCATATTTTGCTTCTTTCTGTCCTGTATGTCTCTCATTTGTCTATATATTTTTTTTTTACTTATCACAATACCGATTACTGGAATCTGAAAAAAAACAGGACAGAAATCTATCAAAATGTGACATGATATGCTGTCATGGTTCTACATTTGTAATGCAGTAAAATTAAAGCACAAGAAGTCTGTTTGTATTATTCAAAAAGAGTAAGAAAGGGAAAGATTGATGACTGTCAAATGTTCCCTGACTAAAAATTACAGTCGGTGTGATGTTCTTTCTTCAGTGGAACAGAAGAACACCATAAAAGTACTTGCTCATTTAATTTCTAACTGTATAACTACATTACAGTGTGCCTTTTGTTCACTACATTTTTTAACAAAGGAACAATGTAAACATTACTCACACCATTTCCTTTGAAGAAAGTCGATCATACAGATTTGAAACAACATAAGTAAATATCTATAGAATTTTCTCTTCTGAATCAACTCTTCCTTTAAAAAAGGCAAACAGAATGAGCGCTATCAGGAGCGTGCGTCACTGTCTCCTGAGGGTTTCACCATCTTGTAATCCTTCTAGCAGCAGTCTGGACAGCTTCATTACTCACCTAAGCTACAAATTAGACACGTAAGATTTTATTGCCTATCATTAAATCATGAAGCCATTTTCAAGGCAATAAACTCCGACCTCAGTGGAGAACAAGTGACTAATATTAAAGTAAGTTATCATATAGTAAGAAACCAACCAAACCAATGCAGTGAGGCAACTCTGCAAGTCATTAATTTTCATTAAGAAGTGTCACAGAAGTCCTGTGCATTTTTATCAGATAACTAATGTTTAAACTGTGAATTTTATATTACAAACACACAGATAATTATGCTATGAAACTTTACAGCTCTACAATCCATTTCAGTTCTTTCCTCAAGCATCTCGATTCCTGTTCAAATGCAAGTGATGCTCTCTTCAGACCATCAAACCCTGTATGTTAACCACTTTCTCAATATTGTAGCAGTTCATAAACCTGCACAAATATGACATTTCTGAAGAAAAGGCCAAGAGATGACTGCTATTTAAATCAAAAATCAAGAGAACAATTTGCACTTCCTTAATCATTATAAGAACATAATCACTGCTGCTTGAAGTGACAAATGCAGTTCAGTTCAGAAGAGGTTATGTTTACATGAACCTCGCCGGTACAACAGAGTCATCTAAGTAACTAAGCAACTGTAGTCAAGTTTTAAACTCTTCTATTATAAAGCCATTATGTTAACTTCTCTAAGCAAAATGCTAATATGCTTGCTCTTTAAACAACTGTACAACTATAAGGTAAACAATCCAGCCAAAAATAAATGACAGAATTCATGATATTCAAATTCATTAATACTTAATGACCACTAATACATGAACTAATCTACTTACATATGCTGTTTTTTTTAATGTCATTTCTTGGAGGATGAAGTCACTACAGAACTTTTTTTGTTTGTTTTTTTTTTGTTAGGTAAATGGATATTTTATAAAGGACACATGAAAAACATATACATTGAATACCATCAAAATACTAAAATATATAAACATTAAAATAAATATCACTTTAAATCAGCAAATATATTTAACTAATAAACAAATATAAATTTGTGAGTGTTATATGAGAAGATAATATATTATGATTGTGACCAGAAATACAATCACCTATATTCCTCAGCTGGATGTCAAATGACGAAGGCGGTGGAGGCTGGGACAATCTCCACTCTCACTGTCCTTGAGACAGAAAACACAAAACATCATATAACATTAGTCTTTGCTAGCATATGAGATCTGTGCCACCTCTTAAAAGGTTACACATAAGATTAAAAGGTTGCTTAAATTCTGTTGGGATCACACACACGCCATATATTAGAGGTCTTCCAGCGTTTCCATGCATGCTGCTGTGCTAAAACAACAGAGCCATCCAGGACACAGAATATTCATATCGGACAAGGACAGTATGTAGGCCAGGCTCTAAATGGGTGAGGTGCCCTCTCAGTGGAGCTGCTGTGTTTAACTTAGGAAAGTTTTGACAGCAGGAAAATGATTGGCAAATGCATTTAGGAAAATAAAAGTTCATCAGACTGAATGAATGGGTCCCATTTACAGTGCCTGTTTCATAAAAGTAGACCAGCTACACTTTCTTTTTGAATGGCTGCCATGGCAACAACCACATGACTTGCTCAAAACTCAAACTGAACTCCTATCTCTGTTTCATTGTGGCTTCTGGTGCAGGTGGATTCAGGCTATAGCGAAGCAAAGTAATGCAACATCAAGCTTACCAACCCGTTTTGCCCTGTGTTAATAAATATCTGCAATACAGATGGGACAAAAACTGCTATGAGATGCACAGGAGCAAGGTAAAATGACAAATGGCTGGTTTATTTAGGAGATGGTACAACAGAAATATGCTTTTGGTTATTCAGTGGTAATATTTAAGATTTAATGGAGTACCATGTTGATACCATGGCACCCTTTTTGTGAGGAATATGACCTATTTGGCAAAAATTCCTAATGAGAGTATATCAAGTGCTTCTATGTATATAGTGTTATAGATTATTTGGTATTAAAATATGTTTGTTTGGAAATTGACTATGATAAAAACAAAAACTACAGCATAAACTGTTATCATATGCGTAATATTTCAAGGTTAAATCCGCAAAGCCAACCATCAACACAACTCCACCGAAAACCTATAACCATCTTCTTGTCAAGCTGAAGAAAAGACAGGTAGGAAAGTTGAACAACCACCAGAGGTCGACATTTACACCGCTTCATTCTCAAAAGGAAAGCTTAGGAAATGTCTGCATATCAATTTTGTTAGTAAACCAATCATTCTCTCGTCTTATCATAATCAGCTTGAAGAAGAACGGGTTTCGAGAATCAAAAGGGAAAATCACATGCTCCTAGATAAAATGTCCCATATAACGCACACCGGCGGAGGAGTTAACTGTAGAAATGACTATGTAAAAAAAAGGTAATATATACATATTGCATATGAAATATTATTTAATCATATCATACAGATTGCACTTTATTTTCTGTTTCAGCCTTGGCTCAGAAAAAAGACAGCTGGAGCTGCTTCGCATCACTAAAGAGAATCAGTGTCTCCTTCAGCGTTTGTCCACCTGCGGGCCCCGTTACAGCATTCAGGTGTGGCACGAGCAGTGGCTCCATAACCTCCAGCTCAGGGAGACTATAGGGAGATATCCACATCTGCACACAGCACAGGTCATTACTAAATATTACTATTACAAATGTGACTAAAATGTACAGTAGAGCAGATATTTCCCATTTTGTCCAGTTTTACGTAAGCATACTTAATAATTTGATGCAATTTTTAATATATGCATATACTTATTTATGCAGTATTCGTACATAATGCATAATTATGCATAGTCTGACTTGGGTCTTTTCATATTTTGTGTTAATAGGGATACTCCTTGCCACCAATTTCAGCAGACAGACTTGGGAAGGTAGAGAACAAGAAAACTGTTAGAAATAAGCATGGAGGGCCTGCTGACATGAGGAATGAGAGGAAGGAATGTGATGAAAAGACCAAATCTGAACACAAAGTTACTTCATCTGAAGATGAAGACTAGTTCACGGAAGACAGGGTGTAAATATTAAAGATTAAATAAATAGTTTTCTATGTGTCTAGAAAAGTAGAAATATTCCTGTCAAATCAAGTGAAAAACAAGTGGCCTACATAACAGATTAATGATGGATCATAACCGCTAGGGATCACTGTAGCCTACAGTCAATGTTCTGAGCACGTACAACTAATTTAATCTTTTTGCTGTTTTCGTTTTCTTTTATTTCGCATTAACTCTCTTCTCTATTTTTGATTCTATTTCGTGTTGTATTGTAATTTCGTTAACTTCATGAAATATATACATCCCATATTAAATAAAAGCATTAAACCAATAACATATAACGAGATATGACCATATGACTCCTTTAAATTAATTAATGAAACACCTATTTTATCTACACATTCTGTCTTTCATAATAAAAATAGTTTATAAACTCTAAAACTGTAGATAAAAAAATACTATAATGCATATAATAAATAATATTTTAAAATGACACGCGTTGACTTCGTTTTTATCGATTAGCTTTGCCTAACTTTACGATCACGACAAGCGCTCACACTGCTCGAACTCTCTGTGATCGACTAAGCAGCTCTGATCAAGTCGCCGAACATCACAAGGGTGGAATTACTGAAAATGTCTCTGGATTAAATGCATTAATGTTTAGTGACATCTCTAAAGAGCTGACATAGACATGTTGTAAAAAAGGCGGTAGAGGTACGTCTAACATTTATGCTATCCTGTGATGATACATGTACGATCGTATTAGTTCATCAGACAGCTAGCTTTGCTAACTTTACTGTGGCCTTTGATTGATGAAACAGGAAATTTGACGTTGTTATAGAAAACTATTGTGTGTCTGTTAAATATATATTGTAAGATAACCGTAAGCACAACTGATCTAATGATAAGTCTAGGAGATTACACGGATGAGTTACTCTCAGATAAAAAAGCCTCTACTGCATCACTGCTTAATAGTGTGTTTATATAGATTAATTTGCTCTGTTTCGCTCAATACGCTAAAATTATGTTATCCAGTTCACATGTGATTTGTTTTGAATTCACTAAAACAATAACGCTCTTTTATGCCGTGTTTGTAATAGCACTGCACATTTATAGTTAACAGTCGTAAAATTAGCTGTACATGTAACGTTATATGATTAAAATATATATAATAAACGCCAGCGGAATGCGAATTTACATGTCCTAACGTTACTGTGGCGAAGGCTTGACTGCTGAACGTTAATGAGATATCAGGAAGTATTGAGAATAGTCTTACCTGATTGGGTGAAAGACACACGTTGGTATGTTGGCGCTCTTCACGTGGCCAGTTAACGAAATCTACGAAGACGAAGGTGTGGCTTATGAATATTAACAGAGTTAGTTGATTGGACGCTCTTATCGGTAACGTCAGAACAGACTTATTAATATTCATGAGGAGGCCTTCGCCAAGTTCGCCATAGTACAATTCTCTAGCAATCATATGACTTGTTGCAACTCGTGTTTGTGTTTTGTAATTTTCCGGCTTTTGTGTAATTTTCTGTTCCTGTGTCTGAAATGAGTGGATAATAAATGCTTTAGTGATTGGTTATCACTTTCTCAGCTGACTTGCCTACAAAGCAACCTCTACCATGAAGTCTGGTCAGCAGGTAAGTTTCAGTTTAGTTTGCACCAATCCTGGGTTTAAGGTACTATGAAAGTGGCTTGGCTTTTAGTGGTCTTCATCACCACGACCAATTAATTTGACCAATCAGCTTCAAGCAAAATGACACATGTCTGGCGCAAAAAAGCCACTCCCCCAGTATCTCTTCCTTACTCTACATAGTAAATTATTTTCAAAGATAAAATTGTCTGGTTTTTAGAGATGATTGTTTTTTGTAATTATTTTATATGATTTATTTAATTATTATACCCTTAATCCATTACACAAGCAAGCTTAGTTTAATAGTAATTAAATTACTTTTATTTTAAATTAATATAAACATATAGATAATATGTGATATAAATACGTTTTAGAATCAATATCTTTAAACTCAAATTAGTGTTTTTATACCTACAAATATGATCAACTCTATAAACTAACTTTACAACTTTTATTTGCACTTAGGCAAGATGCTTTCTTCAAGTTTCCCGCTTTCATGGAAAGATCATTTCATCTCATGTAAATGTGTTTAAATTCTTTATATTGTTCAATCTTTTAATCTTTGGTAGTGAATTGCAATTGCAATGACTCTATCTCGAGAAGTGAATCACAGTTTCAAGGCATGTGATTAGCTGTTCATCACTGATGTCACTCTTTCTTGTGCATCAAGCCTAAGTTGACAGAGGAAGTTAATGACCAGCTTCATGGTACAACTAAGCCAGATTGGAGTGGTTTGGTTTTGTCAACTTGAAACTAATCCTTTAATTCAGAGTTTGTTCAACTACTTTCATGGTACTACAAGCCCCAGGACACTGAGTAATCATTTCATAAATATTAACGTTAGTTGACAGAATGAGCTGTCCTTGTGATCCTTTTTTTTTTTTTTGGTCAAGTTTCGTTTTGTAGTCAGCAAATCTGTGTGATCACATGTCTTCATTCATAGTGTTTTGTAGTGAGGTCCACATTATATAGCTCATGACTGACTTCTCCATTAACTTAGTGCTTTAGAGTTACTGTGACTTCAAGTTTTATTTAGACATTACTGAGACATTGTTTATTTACACACTAGACATCTAGACACTGAGAGTACCAACCCAGTGTTTATGTAGTATTCAAATTAAATCGCACATATATTATTGTATTTGAAATTTGTTTGGATTGTCCCTCAGGGGCAGTGACATGGCTGCCGAAGACAAGGCTTCCTCCTCGTCCTCTGCGATGGACTGGAGCTCCGAGCAGCCACTCTCACCCACCAGTCCGTCCCATCTAACGCACTTCAAACCCCTGACCCCCGAGCAGGACGAGCCGCCCCTGCGCTCCGCCTACAGCTCCTTTGTCAGTCTGTTCCGCTTCAGCAAAGGTGAAACATAATTTTTTTCACGCCATTATGCCTTAATCAACATCTGCACCTGCATTTCCTTTTTTTTTTTTCATTTCACCAATCATAAGGTTGGTTTCAAAGGTACACTGTTTGTTTTCTGCCATCAAAACAAACTGTGTTTTCTGCCATCTGATTCATGGATATCATCCTGCATTAAACTGTCCTTTTTAATGGGTTGATAGAACTTATTTGGAAATTGAATGCCTAGTACTCTGTATTCCTTTTTGACTTCTTGGTTGCACATTTAAAGCATAATCATTTTTAGCATTTTAATAACTTGAATTTGATTTCTGTAATAAAAGTACAAGGTTATATATATATATATATTAGTATTCATTCTGGTTTTAGTGAATCTGCTCTACTGAAAATTCCAGAAAGGCAGTGGAGGGAATCGAATTGAACAGTCAGTGAAAGGGAATAGAATATAGTCATGTGACATTGATCAAAATATTCTTGGGACACAGCGCCTATTCTGTGTACACCTAGTTTTTTTTTTTTTTTTGTCCCTGTTTATAATATTAACAGAACATTCCTGCTGGAAGTGTTGCAGTACAGGAGTAAAATGGACAGTTTAATATGAAATTATAAGAAGACAGAGCTTTGAGAAATAATATTGAGGTGCACTCTGTCCAGTCAGCACATAAGAGTTTTACTCAGAACTGCTCATAGGGCTAAAAGGAATAGACAATCTCTATAAAATTAATAGTTCACTCTACATTAAGGGGTAATAACTTACTGTGAGGAACTGATGTGCCTTAAGAACACTTTAAAGAAGTAAAACTCCTACTGCATGTGCACTTAATTACGAAAAGGAAGATAATCTAATGGATTTAACAAAAGATCAGCATTTGTATTTGTGTTGGACATTTGATGAATTGTGTTTAGGTAATATATTTGATCAGGTCAGTGAAGCTGAAGAAGTACTCTGACATACTACAACAGAGAAGTGTCTGGAATTCAAATTTAATTTCTTTGAAAATACTTGATGTATTGATTTATAGTTAATCAGTATGATGATCCATTAAAATTTTACATTTCAAAGTACATTTAAAGTGATCAGCTCTTATCTTTCCCTTTCATTCCTTTTAGAAAAAATGGGTGCAAACATTGCACCAGCAAAAAAACTTGCTAAACTTGGTAAGTCTAGATTTTGTACGAAAATACAAGTATAGAAAAAAATAATTTCAGGAAGAAGAAAATGAAGAAGAAATGTCAACACAATGCAAATACAAACTGTTTCTTTAAATCAGACAATCACCACGAAATTAGAAATCTTCTACCTTTTGACCGAGACAGAGCTTGTTTGTTGCTCTCAATTGTTCAGAGGAAGGACGGCCTCCTTCAGTGATGGAGAAAAGTCAGTCGGCTTCATCATCACCGCAGGGGCCGCGGCGCAACTGCTCCAGTCCCTCCAATTCTAAACATGGCTCCGAAACCCACAGGAAACATTCTGAACTTTTCAGAAGAACCTCCACTGCTTCAGGTACAAAAACACAAGATTGCATTTACTTGTGCAACTTTACACATTTGTTTAGTTTTTTTCAGCTGTCCACAATAATTTGGTTTTTCCATTTTTGTTACATTGCACCTTTAGTTTTTGAGGTGAAATACGACCCAGACATGTTCAGTAGCCGTATTCTTCAATAGAAGACCATGTAAAAATCATTAGTTTTTCTGTAGACAAAACCATTGTTCTGGATTCCTGGAAACATGCTCTTTTTAGAGATAGAAAGTTCAATCATATCAGTGGTTTCTTGGATTGATGACTAGACACTGCAGCGTGGTTCTCACATGGTTTTACAGTGAAGATAACAGTGATTCAAAGGCTAGACTCTGCCCTCATATGATCCATTCCACTCTCAGGAGGGCCACCGGACATACTATTAGGGAAAATTAAGGCAACGGTTCAGGAAGTCCATGAAACTGTAAACCTGGAAAACTACATTCTGGAGTTATGTCTATAATTTGACTGGTAAACAAGTATTGTGAACCTTTTTTGACTTTTTTTATTTGAAATTTGCAAGATGATGAGAAGCTGAATATTTTGTGAATGTTGAACTATTTTGAAGATAAAATATATATAATGTGCAGAAATCTTTTAGGCTAAAGTTGCTGTATGTTCTTTTTTTGTTCACAGTGGACTGGGAAGGTGAGGATTCTTGATTTTATTTCATATGCACAAAGTCAGTTTCATATAGACTTAAATTCTGCTTCATTCATCAACACTGAGTTGAGTTATGTGTGAACTGCAAAAATAAGCAATTTTCTTTATCAGTATTTTGTATTGTTTCTTACGACTTGTTTTAAGAGAATGTATCTTTAATTTCAGTAGGTAAATTTTCCTTAACACACTGCCAAATAGCTTTATCTTATTTTAAACATAACCACCCACCGGCCCAAAAAAACTTATTCTCAGGTGTGTGTATATTGTTTATATAAGGGTGTTTAGATATGCTTACTGGGAAAACATACAGAAATACTGGTTAAGAAAGGAAATTTTGCAGCATATAGTTTTAAATGAATCACATGTGTTGCATGTGAAAGGATGTCAAACGTTGTGAGCTGAACATTTTGGTAATGAGCTTTAGTTGTTAGTCTGAGTAATTTAACATGCTTCATATTCCCCAAAATCCTCGCTGACATAAGCAATCATTGACAGGATATTTGACTGCAAGCTTTGTTTTTGAATGAGCATGTGTGCCATGCATTTTCACCTGTATATTGTACTTTAGAGTAGATTTAACATTTTGTTTTGTACTTGACTGTTGCTTTTTTGTTTCATTGCATTCATAGAGGGTCGACGGAAATCAGAAGCACCTCTAGGCAGCCACGATCCCCGATCAGCTGTCCAGCTGCGCACAGCCCTCAAGAGACTCAAGGAGATCATGGAAGGGAAAAGTCAGGTATTGATTTCCAGGGAACTAGTCCACAGTTTAAATTTGTTTCTGTATTTTTAAGACTTTTTAAGATATATATACGACATGGGGGGGGGGGGGATCCCATGTTCGAGTATATTTTGTATTCTATATAGATGACTCTAAGCTTATAGACAAAAGAGCCAATCCACCTTCTCCAGAATTCGTAAAAGTTAGTTTTTTATTTTTTATTGCGGGTAGATGTAAGTGATATTAATCGTGTTTTTATGTTCCAGGACAGTGATCTGAAACAGTACTGGATGCCGGACAGCCAGTGTAAAGAGTGCTATGACTGCAATGAGAAATTCACAACCTTTCGACGCCGTCACCATTGTCGACTCTGCGGTCAAATTTTTTGCAGCCGTTGCTGCAACCAGGAAATTCCTGGCAAGTTCATGGGCTATACGGGTGAGTGTTATTGTGATGTTCACTGTGGGAAGCGAGGGTCTCATTCTGACCGCTGGCTTGTGGACGTAGCCTATTTGAAGAGGCTTTCGACAAGAAGATGAGCAGCTATGTCAAATTAAGAGTAAGACTACCCTTTAGCATGCTGCGTGTGCTTGCGGTGGTTTGACTTTTTGGGGTTTTGATTTCAATGGTTGTAGAGTGACTTTTGAACTTTGTGGACTAACTGTTTGATTTTTGAAAAAGGTAAGAATTTGTGTTTGTGCACTTTGACCTTTTAGGAGGAACGATTCTGTGAAACTTTGGTTATTCTTATATTCATGTTGGTTTTGGATCAACACATTTAGCTGTAGTCAGGGTACGCTAGTTCAGTGGTCCTATTCTAAGGGGGATATCAGAAAAAGTTTCAGATAATAATTTTTTTATTTGTTAAAAATGCATTTTTATGGCTGTCGAAAACCTGTAAGAAATTAATTAATTAATTTTTTAGCAAATTACCATTTTAAATAATTGTTGTTTAAATGTAATGCTGTAAAACAGATTTACTACATTTTAATTTTATGTTCTTATTTCATTCTATTGACAGCTTTAGTTTTTAACAGAAATAAATAAAACCAAATCTGGGTTGTATTTGAAAGATTGGTTGAAAAACAGCTTTTTTTATAAAAACTGAAATGGCTAATCTTGGTGGTCTAATTTCTCGAATCTTGTCTCTTGTGGCTTTTTCCCTCATACCGCAGGTGATTTACGGGCTTGTACGTACTGTCGCAAGATAGCACTGAGCTACGCTCACTCAGCTGACTCGAGCTCCATCGGAGAAGATCTCAGCGCCCTGTCAGACTCCCCCTGCTCAGTGTGTGTCCTGGAGCCCACCGAACCGCACACACCTGTGGGGGGCCGCAAAGCCAGCCGGAACATCTTCCTGGAAGAGGACCTGGCCTGGCAAAGGTGAGAAAACAGAGAGAATCAGGAAAGGGGCGGGGCATAAGGACATATCACTATCTATTCCAGTGGTTCCTGCTCACTTTACCTTATCCCTCTGGTGTTTCTCTGCTCTGTTTTAACTCCGCTTTCTTACCATAATCATTGCTCTTGCTGTTTATCTCTTTCACTTGAGGATAGGGCTGGGATAAACGATTATTTTTTAAACGATTAATCTAGCGATTATTTTTTTTGATGCATCGGTTAATCTAACGATTAATTTTTCAGGCCGATTTGATTTCGATTATCTCCCCATTAATTGACTACTAACAATTTATACATGTTGATTTACATATCTGAATGAAAAAAACATCAATTCCTTAACATTGCAATATATGTTTATTGCTCTTAAAATTACAAAATAAAAGAATGCATTACTTTGCACTTGTATAGAGATAGCATTCAATAAAACCTTGAAACCTTGAAAACACATAGCTTACTGAAACAAGCTTACTGAACACATAGGGCCTAGCTTACTGAAAAAAGAAGTTATTTCAGATGAAAATAACAACAACTTGATGTCTAGCATTCAATAAAAAAGGCCACCCAAAATACTTGTTTAGAACAATTGAAAGAATACAGTATGTAAATGTAAACTTGAGGGGTTTAAGCTAATACAGAGAGTGCTTTTCCAAAAAAAAAAAAAAAAAAAATTAACAGTGGGAGCCAGCAGCCTGTCATAGAGAAAAAAAAATCTCAGAATGCTCCACGTGAAACTTTGCCGTTCCGCCCTTTTTCTATCGTGTCTAATGATTTTGGTTAATATGCACGAGGGAGGGAGAGAGAGAGAGAGAGAGAGACAGCGCTCATGTAGTTTGAAGACTGTGAGTGCGCGAGCGCGCGTGAAACTTTGGTGTTTCGCCCTTTTTCTATCGTGTTTAATGATTTTGATTAATATGCACAAGGGAGAGAGAGAGCAAGAAGCGCTCGTGTTGTTTGAAGACTGTGAGTGCACGCGCAGCCGGGGCTCACTCTCGTACGCGCCCTGTCACTGTCACTCACCGATCAAATAAGGCTTTGACAGCCGCCAAAAAAAAAGATCAATGCAGAAAAAACCCTGGATTGGTTATATAACGTTGGACAGAATGTTGATCCGGCCATCGCGTATATTCAGCGCACATAAGGTAAACGTTTTGCAAACGTTTTTTAGAGAAATAAAAACAGGTCGACGAATCGATGCGCATATTTTGCGTCGGATCATGGAAGGATTGGCTCTCCCAGGTCGAGCTATTAGTGATGGGAAATTCGATTCTTTCCCGCGAACCGGTTCTTTCGGACGGTTCGATTCAATAAACCGGTTGAAAAAAACGGTTCACCGGTTCTTTTACTCTCGACGTAATGACGTCATTGGCGATGACGTAATGGCATCACGTCTATCAAACATTCAAATATATAAAGTCAGTAATCATAACTTTAGTCAGTTAAAATCCTCATAATCATGAAAAGTTTACAATTATGTTTTGCAACAACGCACCCAAATACAGTAACAGCAATAATGTGCATATGAGGATTTAAGTCTTGAAGATATAAAGTAAATAAATTAGGTGTCATCAGCGCAGAAACCACTATACATAAACCATTGCGATGTATTTGTTATTAAATGAACTTACGTTTCGCCAGATTGCCCCTTCATTCAAGCCCTCGGTTTTACCCGCGCTCATAACATTAGCACAAGCACAGAATCAGTTCAGAATCAAATACCAAAAGAATCAGTTCGGTTCAGACGCGCTGTGAGTCAGTCGGCTTCACGCTGAATCGCGCATGCGCGGTATCATCAGCTCCTCTGTTCTCAAAACGGACACGTCCGAAAGAAACGGTTTTGGTTCAGTGTACTGATGATCCGAAAACCGATGCAACCGGTTCTTGACTCGAGAACGAGAATCACTCTAACCAGCACGTGCTGCAGCTCAGTATAATCAGCTGCTCTACTCGTGTTCATGTTCTGTTTACTACAAACTCAATTTGTGAATGTGTCATCAGTAACTCATCAGTACAGATATTTCATAAATCATCCTTATTCCTATTAAACATAGTCTTTAGAGTTCTTAATTATTGTCCAACTTCCCTGAAACCCCCTCTGGCCTATTCATAATCTACAATATACAGATTAGAATCATTCATCTTAAAAAAATAATAATAATAATAATAATGTATATAGATCTTTTATCACACTTTCCGAAATACTTTACACGCATGCGCAGTAGCATCAGTTCATCGGTTCTCAAATCGGACGCGTCCGAAAGACACGGTTTTCGTTCAGTGTACTGGTGATGCGAAAAACCGATGCAACCGGTTCTTGACTCGAGAACGAGAATCAGCTCATCGGTTCTCAAATCGGACGCGTCCGACAGAAACGATTCTCAGTTCAGTGTACTGGTGATCCGAAAACCGATGCAACCGGCTCTTGACTCGAGAACGAGAACTGCTCCAGCAGTGGGCATGTTCGTTCGTCATCTGGCTCGGCTCGGTGTTCATCTTCAGTTCTCTCTTCACAGCAGTTCAGTCAGTGTACTGTTTGAGTAAATGAATTACTCCGGGATATTGGTTTATTCTGACTCAGTGGGAGTGTCAGTCACGAATAAAAAGTTAACATCTTAAGTAATTTGTGGATTAATGCTTATTGGAGACATGAACCGTTTCAAACGATTCAGTTCGATTTGGTGAACTGGTTCAACCGGTTCACTAAGAAGAGCCGGTTAAATTGAACGATTCGTTCACGAATCGGACATCACTACGAGCTATAGTTAAGTAGCTACCTGATGATTTATGATTTTTCTTCTGTTCATCATATAAAGCACAGAAACAAATTTGTAGTTAACAAATAGCATGGGATGTACAAAGAAAAGTGTACAATTTAGATGCTGTTTCTTTGATGTTTATTATATACATAAAAATATTTTGCGATTAAAATTGTTTTAATTGGAGTAAAGCGTGTTGCTGCGTAATTCTCATGAAACCTCTCAAAAAGATGTTTGGCGTTTTATTTCACCCAAAAAATCATACATTTGTAAAATGTAACTTCTTGAGAAAACTGCAAAACAATAAAAAATAAAACTGTTTAATGCTTTATGCAGGGATCACCAAACTCGGTCCTGCAGAGTTAAGCTGCAACCCTATTAAAACACATCTGAACCAGCTAATCAAGCTCTTACTTTTTCATTCATTCATTCAAACCTTTATTTAACCAGGATAAAAAACTCCTTGAGATTAAAAATCTCTTTTACAAGAGTGTCCTGGCAAGTGGCAGCAACGTAGTTTCAAATAAATACATAGACAATAACAAGTAAGTACATAGACACACTTTCACTCATCATATTCAAACAACAATGTCATCAAGAAAAAAAAAACCTGGGTCCTATATCTATTTAAAAACAATGACAGACAGAAACTTCTTTACTTCTTTACTTGAAACTTCCAGGACTGAGTTTGGACACCCCTGGCTTAATACATGAAAGTAATGTTATAAAACAATGCAATAAAACTCATTTTCCTAAAAAGTTCAGTTTTCTTTATGCAGAATGTATTTTCTTTTTTTTTCTTTTTTTTTTTTTGGAGTAAAATATGACCTGGACAGACATGTTCTCATCTTGCTAGCATCGTGGACTGGATGAAAAAGTATTTAGACAGGGTGGACACAAGTCCACAAATATTGTAGTCACACTTCCATGCTGTGTGTGTTTTTATTGTGCTATAGTCAGTATTTACTCTTTTATGAATCATTATTGCCACCAAGCTTTTTAATCTGACAGTAAATCATTCCAATTAATTTTTGCATTCAGAAGGGAATTCCCCCCTTGACATACCAAATTACGTAAAACAGTCAGAGGACTTTTGTAATGCAAATGTACTTTTACACTCTCTGCTTTCCTATTTTCAATCAGCTGGCTCCTGCTTGTGTGTTGTGAGTCTGTCTCAATGCTCATCTTTTCTCCTTTCTCTCTCTATGCATAGAAAAAATTCCATTGGGATGAGGAAGAAGTGAGTTTTAGTGTTACTTTTGTTTTGCATGACCTCCTAGTGAAGACATGCTGCTCTTAAGTGTGACTCTGTTTCATGCATAGCTTGAGTGTCTTTATTTATGTAGTATTTTAAAGGGAAACGGTTAAGCTGTTGCTGAGGTTTATTTGTATGTGTGTGTGTATGTGTAATTACTCTAGTCATCAGGAATCTCAGAACAGTGCTCTCAGTGCCAGACTTACAGCAGTCCAGGATGATATGGGCAAGTCACCAGCCAGAAAGAGGTGTTTACCCTGTATTTTGGTCAAAGATTTTCTTGTTCAATCCTGTGCTTATTTTTTAAGACTGTGAATACAATATTTACCATTTATTGCATGTGTTAAGGTCAGCTAGTGTGACCAACTTGTCCTTGGACCGTTCTGGCTCATCCATGGTTCCTGCCTACGAGAGTTCAGTTAGCCCACAGAACAGCCGAGCCCTATCCAAGACTGACCACAGCGAAGAGGAGAGAAAGATCTTGCTGGTACAAACTGTTTTTTACAGGTTCCTCCTCAACTTTTCTAAACTTTCGAGTTGTAAATTATAACAGCTGATTATTTTGTAGGATTCTTCTCAACTTAAAGATCTTTGGAAGAAGATTTGCCACAACAGTACAGGAATGGAGTTCCAGGACCATCGGTACTGGCTGCGTACTTACCCCAACTGCATTGTGGGTAAAGAGTTAGTCAACTGGCTCTTACGAAATGGCACTATTTCAACTAGGTAAGAACCAATAAAACTGGTTTTGAGAGGGTGTTTTTGTTTCAAGGTCAAGCATGGTCAGATGCTTGTACGCATTTTAAGTGTTTTATTTTTTCCTGTTATTTCCAGGGCCCAGGCTATAGCTATTGGACAGGCTTTGGTAGACGGCCGCTGGCTTGACTGCGTTACCCATCATGATCAGATCTTCCGTGATGAGTATGCCTTATATCGCCCCCTCCAGGTGAGAAGAAATATTCCGGGCAGGTTTATATTTGGACAGTTGTTTAACCCTTGTGTGTCTTTTTTCTTTGTCTTTTTTTATCATTTTCTTCATTTTGGCTTTGTTAAAGGGATAGTTCACCCAAAAATGAAAACGTTGTCATCCTTTACTCTCCCAAACCTGTGTGAGACAATAAAAGAAGATATTCTGAAGAATGTGGGTTTCCAAACAGTTGACGGTAGCCATTGACTACCATAGCATTTTTTCCAACATTTTCAGAAAATAGTTACTCAAGACCTGAAGAACATAGTTGCTCTCATTCAAAGCAATGAAAAAAGGCCAATTGAACTGTAATTGGTGTTGGTGTATTGATATGGATGTCAGTGTGGTTTGTATGTGTGTACTGAGAAATGTGTGAATGTGAATGTTTTTGCTAATGACTGACGTATCCAAGACTGTAATAGTCAAGCAATTAAAAATAATCTGCTTATAATTTTTTCTAAGTATTAACTAGCTTTTAAAGGGCTAAAATACTGAAAATAAATGCATGTTTTGTAGTTTCAAATAGACTGATCTGACCATATGACCATATTTTTGTTACACAGACATTTTTTTTAAACTGTTTTATAAATAGATGCAGAAGGATTACGGTGCCAGGTGTCTTTGTCAAATCTAATGCTCGGTTTATATTGAAATTGCATGACTAATTATGTAGCTGGGCATTACATGCCAACTGAAAACACTATTTTTTGTAATTCTGATTGGGCTTTTGTATTGTTAAGAGCACTTTACAAAAAAACAAATTGGTTTGATTTGATCTGTTAACATGTTAGTAATGCGTTTGTTGAATTTCAGAACACAGAGTTCTCAGAAACCCCTTCTCCAGACAGCGAGAGTGTGAATTCCCTGGAGGGACACTCCGAACCTTCATGGTTTAAAGACATCAAGTTTGATGACAGTGACACTGAGCAGCTAGCTGATGAAAATGAATATGTCACACCGAGTAAGTATCCCATGAATGTTAACTTCCTATATCAGTCGGTAAGTATTTACCTCACCAACTTGCTGGGCCTCTCACAATTTTCCAGATTCGGCCAGCCCCAGCAAAAGAACTTCTGTCAGCAGTTTCCATTCTACAGTGGACAGTGACTCAGCTGCCTCCATCAACATAAACGTTGAGCAGGACAATGTCAATTTTCACATCAAGAAGCAGGCCAAGTACCCACATGTGCCTCCTTACCCAGCTGGGCAAAAAAGTATGGAGCCCCATGACCCATTCACCCCAGAAAACGACATCCATGCACCAAGTGAGGAGAGGCGGAGAGGCCCATTGGCCATCCTTGTTTGCCTCTGTCTGCTTCAAAAGCAGCACTAACTCACTGGTTCTGTTTCAAACCCTAGTGAGCTGCATCACTATATACTGCACATAAGCAGCTACCTTGTAAGGCTACAGCTTAGCAAAGAAATCCCAATGATGACCTATTAAAGCTGCAGCAACTTCACATTCAAGGTCAATGAGTGGATTTAAAATGCTGACAGTAACTAAAATTGTGCAAAAAGTCTTACAATTTAAGTTATGAACAATTTAATTGTGCCTTAGGGGGCAAAAAAAAGAATGTAAATAATAAAGAAAATGCATAAGGACCTCTTTATTAAGCACACAAATAAAATGCCTTTATTATTAATTCATTTTATTTGTTTTTAAATTCTAACTCTGAATAAAAAAAAAAAAATCCCCATAGATTTTCATAAGGCATTCTGGGATTGCTTTATGCTCGATGAATGCATGTGCCACTGCCTTAGACTGAAGCTAAAATGAGGCATCTTATGAGACAGCCCAATTTTATTGCCTTGTGTTTGTAGCAGGCTTTGCATCAGAAGCAGGGTGGTGATGTGTGTAAATCCTATCTACTGTAGGTATGCAGCTCACTAGGGTTTGTAGCAAAACCGATGTCTTGCTGAACTAAGACTCACCATTTAATACTAGTCTGACCCTCCAAACTATAATTAACAGTTAACAGCCCTAACTATAGCATATAGTATAGCATGAATGAGTTTTTCCTTCATAGTTTCACATGATTTCCTTTCCCAGTACAACATTTCATATTAATACATTTACAGCTTGTGATTCTCCCTCAAAAGCATGACTTGATTCTACGT
The DNA here is from genome assembly GCF_963082965.1 of Carassius carassius. NCBI lineage: Eukaryota > Metazoa > Chordata > Actinopteri > Cypriniformes > Cyprinidae > Carassius > Carassius carassius. The sequence continues at coordinate 22,024,021 of NC_081765.1, forward strand.
CGCGCGTGCCTCAGTTACAAAGCAGTAACACTGACTTCCACTTCCTCAAAATGACTGTTGAAGCTAATTTATTGTACTAGACTGGTGCATGGTTTTATGACAACTTTTACTCTAATTAACAATTACTTTAATTACATGTTAAATCTATATAATTCAGTGTCCTCTGATGTCTACACATGACTGTTCTGTCTCACATGCACTCTCTCTCTCCATGTCAGTGGAAGTCCTGCTCTCTGAAGATGGAGGTCAGCAAATATCCATCAGTGATGCCTTTATTAAAGGTAACTGTTTTTCACATCCTTTACTGTAGTTTATACTTAATACTTCCATTCAAAAGTTCTGAATCACTAAGACATATATGGTTTTGTAGTTAAAAGGATAGAATGGTAAAAAGAACCTAAAGATGGTAACCAATTATGAATAGATAAATTTGAAACCATTTAATCATAATGTCTGTAAGAAATTCCCTACAAGCAAATCACACATATGGGACAGAAAGCATGGCATGAAACTTCATCCTAATTATTTTCATAAACTGAATGCAAAGCTGTCATAACTGCATTTTTAGGATTTTTCAATGAACAGAGAGTTTGAAGAACAGCATTAAATAGTCATTTGTTAACATAAATGTCTTTACCTTGATCCTCTTTTGTAAATTGCTTTGGATAAAAATGTCTGCTAAATGCATAAATGTACTGAATTAGTTTTTTGGTCAATTAAATGCATCCTTGGTGAGTAAAAATAACAGTCTCTTGAAAAAATCAAAATGGTGTAGTGTACATGAATTATTGTCTCACCTATGCTAATGGGGTTTTCCTCTGTAGAGTCTTTGTTTAACCGGAGAGTTGAGGAGAAAGCTAAAGAGATGCTCTTCACACCTCTCGGCTGGCATCACAGCTCTCTGGACCAGCTGCGGGAAGAGAACGGGGAAAAAAAAGCAATGGAGCGTTTACTGTAAGACTTCAGAGGATTGTTGTTTTTAATGCATAAGATGTTGTTTTAAGGTTGGTTACTTGTATTAATTTACAATTGGGAGCAAAATTCAAAAAAACATTTTTTTTACAAGCATCACATATAAATCACATGATTTATGAGTTTAGGGACTTCTGGAAGCACACATCATGATTAATGCTTCCTCTTCAGATCTGCTAATCACAGTCACATGATGGCGCTGCTGCAGCAGCTGCTGTACAGCGAATCACTGTCTCTCTCCTGGCGTGACATTATTGTACCTGTGGTGAGGCAAGTTGTGCAGATGGTGCGACCGGATGTACGCAACTGCGATGATGACATGGATATTCGTCAGTTTGTACATATCAAGAAGGTGAGTAACAAAAATGGACGGAAAATCAATTAATCTAGTTCTGCTTGACAAATATATCTAATATGTGATATTTGTAGATTCCAGGAGGAAAGAAGTTTGACTCTGCTGTAGTAAACGGCTTCGTTTGCACAAAGAATATTGCACACAAAAAGGTTTGTATTGATTGAACATTATGCCACAGAGATGGTCATGTAATATTTGTGCTAAAAGTGCCTGGGCTTTCTCAACAGATGAACCCTTACATCAAAAACCCCAAGATCCTTCTCCTCAAATGCTCCATTGAGTATCTGTACAGAGAAGAGACCAAGTTCACTTGCATTGACCCAATTGTGTTACAGGTAATGGCCACTAACCCCTACATGATATCTGTAAATTTGTTTACCAGAGTATGATAATTATCTCCAGCAATACGCTGAAAGCACGTGCAATAATTTAATTTACAATTCGCTCGTTCCAGGAGCATGAGTTTCTGAAGAACTATGTTCAGAGGATTGCTGACGTCCGACCGAACCTGGTGCTGGTGGAGAAGACTGTGTCCCGTATCGCTCAGGACATGCTGCTGGAACACGGCATTAGCCTTGTGATTAATGTCAAACCTGTTAGTACCTTCTTCAAAGCAGTCTACATATTATTTGTCTCTTTAAAAATGTACACCACATAGATGACCATTGATAATGCCCTAATCAGAGAGGACATGGCAAATGTGTTTTTATGGGTTATTTTGGTCTGGCTGGTGAATGTTTCAATTAATATCTCTCTTTTATAACCACAGCAAGTCCTGGACCGTGTGAGTCGAATGACTCAAGGAGATTTAGTCATTTCAATGGATCAGCTTCTTACAAAACCTCGTTTGGGTACCTGCCATAAATTTTACCTGCATTCCTTCCAGCTTCCAAATGGTGAGTCTCCATCTCTATTATTTCTGATGTATGTCAGGTTTAACTAACTTTTTATTTTAATTTAAAGTTGTTGCTTTTTTAAATGCGATTAATCAATACCATATCATTATTAATTTATCAGTATCTGATGATATTGGATATGTAACTGTGCATGCTCATTTCCCCTATTTTTAGATTTTTTTTGATTTTGTCATCATGAAGTTAACTGTTCAAAAATAAAAATGGTAATACTGAAATTGGTCATTTAAAAAAAATCTTTGTAAAATTCACTTTTACAGATGAAATGAAGACCCTTATGTTTTTTGATGGCTGTCCTCCTCAGCTGGGCTGCACCATCAAACTCCGTGGTGCTTCAGAGTATGAGCTGGCACGGGTGAAAGAGATCATCATTTTCATGGTGTGTGTGGCTTACCACTCACAGCTGGAGATCTCTTTCCTCATGGATGAGTTTGCTATGCCTCCTAGCCTGCCTGAGAGTTCCTCTTTCCCATGTCTGCTGGAAAGCACCACTTTGGAGGAAGAGGAGGAAACTGGTGGGGAATGGGAGAGCCAAGATAATGATGGTTCTACATTGGGGGATGAGAACCTCACACTTCTTCCAGAAGGAGACTTTGAGCCAGGGCTACAGGAGGTCATCAAAGCCCACAGTAGAGTGCCTTCCATCTCTGAATCTTCTCATAAAGATGGAGAAAGCCCCAGAATAAATATAAATGCTTCAGTTGCTTCCTTCTCTGGAGGAGAAGAAGAGGTTATAAAGACCTCCACCCCCCTTTCATCCTTCACTTCAAGTCTTCCCCAGCCAGTGTCACCACCTTTCCTTATTTCAGACCTGAAAGAGACATCACAGGAAGTGATTAAAGGCTCAGGTGAGGAGGAGAAGAATAAAGAGCTGGAGGAGATGGTCCATCAGGACAGCACAAGCTCTGAGACCTCCCTCCCACCCGCACGGCTCTTCAGGGACCCTTTACAGGATGACACAGGCCTGTTTGTCGCCGAACATGTAACTTCTTCAGATGACCGCCTTAAATCCATCTCAGCTTTGTTTAAACAGGAGCTTAAAGACATTATCCTCTGCATTTCACCGTTTACTACCTTTCGGGAGCCGTTCCTGCTCACGGCTGATGGACTGCATTGTCCTAGTCGGGATTATTTCCCAGAACAGGTTTACCTCTCTCCTCTTTTGAATAAGGACTTGAAAGAGCTGGACGGACGCCGCAAGAGGCAGCTGCTGAAAGAGTCTGGCCCGAGTTCTGGCAGCCTGACCAATGGTACTGTGTCGCACCAACGGACCATCCAGATTTTGTCCTGTCACAAACTCACAGGTGCCCGTATAGTAGAGCAGCTAGGCAGTAGTCAGGAGCTGGCACGCATACTGGCTGACTATCGTGCCCAGGGAGGGCGCATTCGGCAAAGGGAAGGAATGCAGTTTCGTGAAGCCCCACCCACAAAGACGCCAATAAAGTCAGACAGTGAAGAAGATAAAGGGGTAGGACTCAATGAAATGACCTGGGCTACTAAGGTGAGGATTTCTTTTCTGCTAGTATGTTTTATTCTGTTACTTTATTCCACATTTTAAACAGTGAGGCACTTTCAATGTTTAGTGTGCACAACAGGGTCTGAAACTTTTAAAAATTAGTTTTCGGTCAGTGAAAGACCCTTACGAAATCTGTCAAACTGATAATTTATGAGCTGTATGATCTTTTCAATTTATGAAGGCAGCTGTTTTTGCAACTTTTTTCCAAAACTTTAAATGCAGAATCCTGATTATTTGTTTTTCTGTTTCAGTTGGACTGTTTAAATCCAATCAACCATCAGAGGCTCTGTGTGCTGTTCAGTAGCTCATCAGCGCAATCTAATAATGCCCCAAACCCCTGCGTCAGTCCATGGTAAACTCTGAGTACACTTGCATTGTCATATTCATTTAAGATGTATTAACAGTAACATGACAAAGTGTGTTACTGACTATTTTCTGGATATGCAAACAGGAAGGTCTAGGTTTATATTGTATCTGCTATGTAATTACAGGATTGTAACAATGGAGTTTTACGGAAAGAATGACTTGACTCTTGGCGTATTTCTGGAGAGATACTGTTTCAGGTAATGTATTAAACCACACAACTATTTTGGTTGCACTTTATTTTACAGTACGTGTACTAACATGTACTTATAGTGTACTTACAGTGTATTTATCTAAGAAAGTTCTGGTAATACAAGGTAACTACATGGGGTAGGGTTAGGTTTAGGGGTAGGTTCAGGGTTAGTACCTAGTTATTACATAGTTATTGTAATTACTATAATGAGTACATAGTATGTACATGAGAACCAGGACTGTAAAATAAAGTGCTACCACTATTTTTGTTTCCTTTTTACCTGGAAATTGTGCATCATATGTTTGTCATAGTACCACAATTTCAGTAGTCAATGCAAGTGAATCACAGTATATTTGTAGTTTATTTTGATTTTGTTTTATATGGGTGTGATTCAGACCCTCTTACCAGTGCCCCAGCATGTACTGTGAGACCCCCATGGTTCACCACATCCGGCGCTTTGTCCACGGTAACGGCTGTGTCCAGATTGTTCTGAAAGAGCTGGATTCGCCTGTACCTGGATATCAGCACACAATCCTCAACTACTCTTGGTGCCGTGTCTGTAAACAGGTAACACAGGGAGCATTTGGATTAGAAAAAATTATAAAATAGAACCAATGTAAGATATTATGTCTTATAGTATTACTCATGAATTGTTACCGATTTGTTTCAGGTGACTCCTGTAGTCCCTTTGTCTAATGACTCCTGGTCCATGTCCTTCGCCAAGTATCTAGAGCTCCGTTTCTATGGTAACCAGTACACCCGCCGGGCCAATGCCGAGCCTTGTGGCCACTCCATCCATAAAGATTATCACCAATACTTCTCCTACAACCAGATGGTGGCTTCATTCAGGTGTGCATCTTCACAATATAGATCTCTTTATATCTGAATATGCTAGGGGTCGCACAGACTAGTCGACTTTAATGCTAGTCACTTGTCCTATTGAGGGCACAACAGAATGAGAAATCTTTGAAATCCACATTTACATGCATATTCTTTAAGCGCTCCACAAGATGTGAAGCCCTTGTTCAACCCCAAGAATATGACTACATTAGTAAATTTTTTATAAACTGTTAATCCAAATGTATTCATGCCCTTCTGTCATCTGTAGCTACATCTCAGTGAGGCTATTCGAGATCTGTCTGCCTCCTCCAAAAATCATCATCAGGAGCCAGGGCCCCTCTAAAGCCAGCTTGCAGCAGGACCTCAAAGACTTCTCCCATAAGTAAGATACCCTACTGAACTTCTCTTGCCCAGCCTCATAAACCTCCTCCAGATATCGGCTCAATTCATTCATTCCCTAACATTTGTAGGGTGGCTCAGGTGTATCTGGCCATAGATGACCGTCTCACCTCCTTAAAAACTGACACCTTCAGCAAGACTAGAGAAGAAAAAATGGAGGACATGTTTGCACAGAAAGATGTAAGTTTACTTTCAGGACTTTACTGGTGTAAATAAAATTTTTATCCAATGCTAAGTTAGTTTAAATTAACATTTTTCTGTCTTAGATGGAGGAATCCGAGCTTCGTGGCTGGATAGAAAAGCTACAAGTGCGTCTGCAGACAAGCGCGATGGACTCGCCACAACAACTACAGGCTGTTCTGGAGTCAGTGGTGGTCAAGAAGCAGGGTTTGTGTGAGACCTTACAGTCCTGGAACAACAGGTGAGGACTGTATTCACAGGGCCATAGAGACTGAAACTAAACATCTGCCACCAGAACAGTAGAACTTTTATTTTATCTTGTCTCCAGACTTCAGGACTTGTTCCAGCAAGAAAAAGGCAGGAAGCGTCTGTCTGTTCCTCCCAGCCCTGGCAGACACAGACAATCTACATTAGATGAGAGCAAGGTCAGTCATTTAGCAAATCCCTAAGTAGTTTGCTCAAGTAAGCCAACTCCTGGACTTCAAATAAATCATTTTTCATTTCCATTTCGTTTTTGATTGATAGACTAGTGCTTTGGAGACCTCTCCTCGTAACCCATCCCCTGTGGTCCCAAATGGAGAGAAAGGTGAGTTCATCTGCCTTTTATTCATCTTGAAAAAATAGCTCTTGATTGTTGCACATGGTCAATTCACAGCCTTTTCTCACAGAGGACCGTCATCTCAACACTTTTCCGTCAAGTTCAGGGTCTTCATCATTACTTCAGTTACCGTCTCCGGCTGAACAAGCTCCAGATGTCATCACGAGCGGACCATCTTTTCCTGATCTGGACTCTGTCAGCATCCCAGAGGGTAAACTTACTTCAGACACTTCCTTGTGATTGAGATCCCACATAACCACTCCACCTGACTTTCATCTCTCTGCTTCTTCTACTGTTAAGACATGTGGGAGGGGCACTTACTTGGTTCCAGTGACAGTCAAGTAAAGGAAAAGTCCACCATGAAAACCATCCTGGCCAACCTGTTACCAGGCAACAGCTACAATCCCATCCCGTTACCTTTGTAAAGCTGTTTTGATATTATGAGCAATGAAAAGCAAACCAATGCTTTTCTTTCTCAAGCTGATAAAGGTCTTTTTATTTTCTTGGTTTGTTAGTGACCCAGACAAGCACTATTTGATGTATGAGCACGAGAGAGTTCCTATAGCTGTGTGTGAGAGAGAGCCCAGCTCCATCATTGCCTTTGCACTCAGGTACACAGCTTTTTGTACATGTATAACTAAAAAGTAGATATGGGTATTTTCTTTTTGATACATTACACTGAAATGTCTTACATTTTTGGGGTATTTTTATTTACATTTTTGTCGTTCAATCAGAGGAAACATCATTTCAACTAAACAGCCAATATTGCTAATTAGATTCAGTAAATCAGCATTATGAACAATTCACTGAAGCGGACAGTGAGATTTCTGCAAATGAATCAAACTTCTCAGCAATATCTGCATTTTAAATAACACACTTTTACTCTTTCCATCATCCAGCTGTAAAGAGTATAAAACTGCCCTTGAAGAGCTTACAAAGACAACAGCAAAGACTGGAGCTGATGACATATCTCAGGCCATTAGGTGCATCAAACACTTCTCCTCTGCTGTATTTTCTCTGTGTATATAAGTAAAACAAAAGCTGACTTACTCTTTTTTGCCATCTATAGTTCTGGAGAAAGTAGAGCGAAGAACAGCCCGGCCAAACCTAGTGAAAGCAGCACGTCACAGTTGAGCCGCAGCAGCGTTGATGCTGACCCACTCAGTAAACCTAGCTACAGTTTACCACTTACAAACACCATTTATAATTTGCTCTGTCTAATATGGAATTACTTATGGGACTAAATGTTATATGGTATATTTTTTGCAGAGGAGCTTGAAAGTGGAGACAAACAAAAGAAGCAGACAGGAAACCCACACATTGAGCTGCGTAAGTATCAGGCTCAAATAGCTGACTGAAACACTCATTATACTTCGGTAAATATGTTGACCCTCTGACATTAAGTAATTGTGGGTCACAGCTAACCTCTTTTATTAAATTTGTAAATATATTTTAGAAATAAATTAGCTATTTAATGATAACAGTAATAATAATAATAGGTATACATGAAATAAAAACAAATAATAATTCTGAAAATCATATTTATATCGCAGAGTTCTCCGACGCAAATGCCAAGTTTTACTGCCGGATTTACTACGCCGAGGAGTTCCATAAAATGCGGGAAGAGATTATGGAGAGCTCGGAGGATGATTTTGTGCGATCGCTCTCCCACTGTGTCAACTGGCAGGCTCGTGGCGGGAAGTCTGGTGCAGTTTTCTATGCTACTGAAGGTGCGACCTAATCGAAGATCCTTCAATACAGATAATCATTCATGAACCCCCCCATCCCCCCACCACCACCAATTAAAGGGTTAGTTCATCCAAAAATTATGTCATTAATGACTCACCCTCATGTCGTTCCAAACCCGTAAGACCTCCGTTCATCTTCAGAGGGTCAGTTAGAATTTTTTGAAACATCGAAAATACAGTTTGGTCCAAAAATAACAAAAAAATTACGACTTTATTCAGCATTGTCTTCTCTTCCGGGTCTGTTGTGAGTGCGTTCACGACGCTGCAGTGACGCTGCTGATGTATGATGCTGCTGACGTGTTTTCTGGTCCGCCCAATAACAAAGATAACACTTCAGCAGCATCACTGCAGTGCTGTGAACACGCTCACAATAGACCCAGAAGAGAAGACAATGCTGAATAAAGTCATAATTTTTTGTTATTTTTGGACCAAAATGTATTTTCGATGTTTCAAAAAATTCTAACTGACCCTCTGATGTCACATGGACTACTTTGATGATGTTTTTATTACCTTTCTGGACATGAACAGTATACCGTAAACACAGTTTCAATGGAGGGACAGAAAGCTCTCGGACTAAATCTAAAATATCTTAAACTGTGTTCCGAAGATGAACAGAGGTCTTACGGGTTTGGAATGACATAATTTTCATTTTTGGATGAACTAACCCTTTAAGGTTTTTTTTTTTTTATTATGTGAAGACTTTTAAGTCATTGGATGTGTTTTGCTAAACTTGCTGTTTCTCCTTAGATGATCGGTTTATTCTGAAGCAGTTGCCCAGATTAGAGGTCCAGTCCTTCTTAGACTTCGCACCCCACTACTTCACTTACATCACAGGAGCAGTTCAGCAAAAAGTAAGGAAATACACACATCGTAGTGATGTCTGAAGCAGCGTTTTTGGCCTGTTTTAGGTTTTCCTCTCAAAACTGTTCTTGCATCTACTTAACAGCGACCCACAGCACTTGCTAAGATTCTGGGAGTGTTCCGTATCGGCTACAAGAACTCCCAGAACAACACAGAAAAGAAACTGGACCTGTTGGTGATGGAAAACCTTTTCTATGGGCGAAAGATGGCACAGGTACATTTATTGAGACTTTAAATTTGCAACTTGTATATTTCTGATTCTGATAACTGATTTGAAGTTGTACTGTGACAAAACTATTTCAGTTTGGGTCTTTTTATGTTCACATTCTGTTACGTGGTCCTGTTGCCTGTGTTTGTGCAGCTGTTTGACCTGAAGGGATCCCTGAGAAACAGGAACGTTAAGACTGAACTTGGAAAGGAGAACTGTGAGGTGGTGCTCCTGGATGAGAACCTCCTCAAACTGGTGCATGACAATCCTCTTTATATTCGCTCACACTGCAAGGCCATTCTGCGTGCTGCCATCCTCAGTGATGCCCACTTCCTGTCCAGCCACCTCATCATTGATTATTCCCTGTTGGTGGGCCGTGACGATGCCACGAAGGAGCTAGTTGTGGGCATCATAGGTGAAAAAAAATCTTCTCTGTTATTTTAAAATCAATATTGGACTTTTCTTTAAGTGCTTGTTAAAACTCTTCTATATTTGAAGATTATATCCGGACTTTCACATGGGATAAAAAGCTGGAGATGGTGGTCAAATCTACTGGGATTCTCGGAGGCCAAGGTACAGTTATACTCTCCTAAAACATTCATAGCCATGGTATTCTCAAAAACTGAAACTCTTACTTTTTATTTTAAACCCATGTTTCATCGCCTTTCCTTCCTGACAGGTAAAATGCCCACGGTGGTGTCACCAGAGCTGTATCGAGCACGTTTCTGTGAAGCCATGGACAAATATTTCCTCATGGTCCCTGATCACTGGACAGGTCTTGGGCTCAACTGCTGATGGACAAGAAGGGAACATTATAGCTGGAAAGGGATATGCTGCTCTCTCATGCACTTTGCAGTGATTTTAGACCATAGTGAACCATCTATTATCTGCAGTGGTGTCTGAAGCTGGGTGAAACTGAACCCTTCTTTCTATGCTTTGAGCACAAATCGACCAAATCAAATGTGCCAAGATCCAGTTCCTGAAAATCCACTGAAATGAAACGGCTGAACTTTTTGAACCCTGTTAAGCTGTAGTGTTTATAACCTATTAACCATGGAAGGTGTAAAAGTTTATAAATGTACAGAGATATTGAATTAAAGATTATTAATACTGGTAAAAAAGTGTCTTATGATATTTAACTTTTATTGTCTGATCAGTTATGCATTTAGGACCTGTGCCCTGTTGCAATATACTTTGAAAAAGTCAAGTGGAAAACAGACCTGTTCTTTTCATTTTTGTAATGTATTTTCAAATGGATAAAAAAACACTCTACACAAAAATCTTGTTAAAACATTTTAATAGTCAAACAATTTATATAAAAGAAACTAGAGCTGACAAAAACCTTTAACATCGTAATGAAGGAACCATAATCTAGATTGTCACACATTTCAAAGCTTTTTTTTTCTGTTATAATACTGTTTGACTCATTCCTCTGCATCCTCCCATTCACAAACCATCTAATTTAAGAAAAGAAAATCAACCATGTGCTGCTGTTATACGACAGTTGTGTGCAATATTTGCTCTGGTGATGATGATGTCCATGAGCTGATAGGTACAAAGACTGTTTTCTATTGTAAATCACACACTCATAGGCGCAAACATCAGGACTTGGTAAAAAAAAAAAAAAAAAACATATACTGATATAATCTACCCAAATCTGAAAATGCAGAACAAGGCACTGGACACGGTGGAGAAACTGGCACATTGTGGACAAAGGCAAACAGACAAGCATTTGCATTTTGAATTGGTTTTAGAAAGTTTCTGACAGGCAAGATATTAAAACACCATCTTAGCTAAAAACTCTTTATCTTTTGAATATGTATTTCTGAATTACAAATCTTTTTTTTTTTTTTAAAGGATTGATATTCAACAAGTGCAAATTATAAAAAAAAAAAAAATCAGAAGGAAAGAAAAAAGAAGACATGGAATGTTATTATATTCCATTTTTGAAATGAACAGTTCACCCCAAACTCACAATTCTGTCATTATTAACTTCCTCTCATGTTACTTACACCGCTTATGCTGTTTTTTCTGTTCATGAGACACAAAAGGAGAAGTCTTTTGAAGCAATACATTCGTTTTGTGTGAGGAACAGACTAAAATTGAAGTCATTATTGACTGATAAACTCCCCTTCAGTGAGCTTTTGACTGCTGCTCTCTGGAGTTCAGAGTCCAATCACAGATTGTTCTTTTGAACTGGTTCTTTTTGATGATTTGAACCAACAGCTCACTGAAGGAAGAGATTATTAGTGAATTCAAGCTTTAATTTGGGCCTCTTTCTCATACAAAGCATTTGTATGATTTCAGAAGACTTGGAATAGAGTACGTAGCTCTTCTGGAGGTATTTCTTTGTCATTTTTGGAGCTTGACACACATCGTCACTATGAACTGTTGGTGTATTGAAAGAGCCACATTAAGATAATTTCACTTTTGTGTTCCACAAAAACAATGACACGAGTAAACAATGGCAGAATTATAATTTAGGTGTGAACTATTCATTTAAGTACCCATTTACTCCTATACATAAGTGCATACAATTGTAGTACCATTGTTATCTAAAGGTTAATAAATATCGGTGCAGGCTTGAGAACATCCTGGTTCACATAACATGCCATGACCTGTCACTAGAATCTAAAATTCAACCTGATTAAGTATTATTTAAACGCTGTCTCTATGTCTGAGAAGGAACCTAGTGACAAAGTGTCACACTCCAAAAGCGTCAGATGTAAGTTTAGACTATCAAGGCCTAGAAATCTACTTATATCTATGGAATAAAAATGCTCTTTTCACAATATAAATCTCGAGAGCCTTCTATTCACAATGTGTCACATACAATGTGTGAAGTTTAACTGGTGTACGATCTGGAAATGTAGTACTTGCATTGTATTTTCATCACATTACACTGGGTTTCATGTACTTTCCATCTAACTTGTCTTTAAGGCTGAAATACACTACACAACTTCACAAATCTGAGCAGATTTTTAAAATGTTAGTCATCATAAACTTGTAACAGGTAACAGTGAAAAACTGGACATCATACACTAAACGACTGAGGATCACACACTAACAGACGTTGTTCAGAACACAACAAACTCACACACAAGTGTTTGACTTGTTGCTAGAAGATGCATGACAAACAAAAACAATATGTAAAATCTGTCACATCAAATCTGCAATACGGCTCTGACTTTTGGCAACTGCACTGATTCATCAGGGCACAAACTTAGGAAAAAGTTGCATAGTGTATTCCAGTGTTTACTTACAAATAAATACTAAGTGAGATTGGAAACAGTGACGCCAATTCCCCTGTAGGTCCAAAAATTAGATTTCTCGTTTGGTCCCACAGTGACAACACGGGTGAACTTCCACATGGTTTGTGCTTTCAAAAGTCCACAGACTAAGACACACCACGCCACGCATTTTACATTCTCATCCTTCAAGTGTGAGAAGTCAGTCAGCATTTAGCAATCTATCATTATCAATCAGCCTGTGTTAAAAAGAGATTCAAATGGCTTTCGACGAAATCTCCCGTGCAAACAAGTGTGGCAGAACAAAAGTGTACCGTGACTGCTATATGTTATAATCTCTTGTTTCCATAATCAAAAATCCATACAACTTCTGCAAGGTTCATGACGATCTGTCCTTTAAAAACTAACACCAGAGCCTCTAGAAGGAGCCGGGGTCAAAATGTCTCTGAGTCCGAGTCGTTTTCAGTGGTCGTGCCCTCGCTGGAGGGGCAGGAGGGGTCCCGTGGACTGCGGGGGTCTTGGGGGCTCTTGGCCTGGCGGGGCAGAGATTTCAGCAGGGAACCTGGGGAAGGAGCTCCAGAGCTGCAAGGGGAGCAGAAAGGCATCATGGTAGCCAGAATGAGAGCCAGACAGTCAGCCACTTCCCTGCTGGGAGCGCAAGCCAGAGCAGGGGTGAGACCTGCGGGGAAAGACAGCCAAAGAGCAAGATATACAGGAAAGGGGATGGGAAAGCAGAAAGAGGTGAAAGGAGAGATGGAGCGGTGGAACAAAAGGACAGTGGTGGGGAGGTGATGGACGAAAGCACCATTCCATTAGTGCCTCACTAGATATGCAGCCAAACACATGGTCACGGGGCAAAAGGGGACATGCATGACACCATCAAAGCTTTGAAAGCTTTGCTAAAGAAGTCAGGGACTGCTTTAGCAAAAGCCTCTATGTCACTAACAAAAGAAGAAGAATACAGAGACAGGCAGAGAGCGATCCACATACACTATCAATCTCTGCTTAAACTAAATCTGCAGAGATTTTAGTTTCAGGAAACGCACCATTCTCATCTAGTACTTGAACACTGGCCCCACGAGAGAGCAGCTCTTGCACTGTCTGCTTCATCCCACTGCGAGCAGCCAAATGGAGAGGTCTGGGGAAGTGAACGAGAAACAAGTGAGCATCAGTTGCTTCTTTCTATCATTTCTAAGAGCATGGCACAAACGACATCATGGGTTTGAATCCCAGGGAATGCATGAAGTGATAAAATGTATTCCTTAAATGCAAGACAAGTTGCTTTGGATAAAACATCTGCCAAATGCATAAGTGTAAATATAATAGGGGAACTTACGTTTGCAGTGCAGCGTTGGTAGCAACGAGGGCAGAGTCTGGAAGTTTTCCAAGAATGAGCAATGCACATTCCTCCATTCCCTGGACAGAGAGCAAGCGGGAAAAAAAAAAACAAGAAAATTATCAAAAAAAAGTTGTTTTTTATATCTGGCACAATTTTTGTTTGATAATTATATGACATTTTAAAACCCTCTGATTACAGTCACACATAGATGTCTGCATACCTTAAATGTTTTTTTTTTCTGTTTTTGAACAGACCAAATTATTATAATAAACATCAATAAAATATGATATTGGATTGAGTAGATATAATGAAAACCTTTGTTTCAGTGAACTATATAGTTTATAATTTCTTTGTAAAATTATGATAAATTATAAAAATTATTATAGATAATTAATTATAAAAATTACAGAGACTGATGACCACAGCATGCAATGGGCTATACTTACATTACTGCAGGCTAGATGGAGTGCTGTATTGCCCTTCTGGTCAGTCAGATTGAGGTTCACGTTGGAAACAGTAAGTAAATCTTCTGTTTAAAACATGCCACACTTTGCATAAGCGCATTCAGTTGAGTCCATTTTCATACTTCATTTATACAAATGAACAGAGGCATAATGCAAATAAAAGGCATGAAAATGTGTTGAATACATACCTACAACCTCGACCCTTCCTTTCTCTGCTGCCATAATCAGGGCACTGCGTCCTGATTGGTCAACCTCATCCACAGATGCATTATGGGCCAGGAGAAGCTGAACACAGTCTACGTGGCCAGCGAATGCAGCTGCGTGGAGAGGGGTCCTGAAAAATAGAGACAGCCGTGTTTAATAGATTTATATAAAAAACATTAAAAAACTGATTAGGCACATTCCACTTGCCATTTAAAATCTTACACTGGTCTGTTTCTCAGGACTATCTTAAATTTTCCAAGCCAGAATACTGACATTTAACTGTGTGCATGAAGGTGTATGAAGTCCGCTCTCAAGTTCTCAAATGTGTATAGATTTTATTTAAAAAAGATATAATAATAATTTTGGAACCACTGTATGTACAAATCTATTTTATTCTAATCGGTTTTGTCTTTCTTGACATATATCAAACTAACCTGCCCTTGGAGTCTTTGCAAGTTACAATCTTAGATCCCATGGCTTCTAATAAAAGGCTGGCACAGGTCTCATGGCCATTGACCCTGCAGGACAGAGGATTCAGAGACAGACATGTTGAAACAGAGAAAAAAAAAGTCCAAAAGAAGACAGGGATGAAGAAAACAATCTCACAGCAGACATACACAGCACAGTGCAGCGGGGTGAAGGGGTTCCCATCAAAGTGACGAAAATCTCTTTGTTCAAGTAAGACCTCCACACAACCCTCATGACCTAGAACACATACAGACACAATGCCAGTCCACTATAATTCACCAAAGCTACATTCCATTTACTGATAAATAAAAGCGTCTTTTTAAACTCATAATGGAGACTGTTGAAACCAACCATAGTAACAGGCCCAGTGTAAAGGTGTGTATCCCTGGTTGTCTCGGAATTGGGGTATCGGGGGTTCAGAACACGCAATATTGAGCAATTCGCTCAACCAGGATGCGTGACCCCTCGCCGCAGCCAGGTGGATAGCTGTCCGCCCCTTGGAGTCCCCCTGCAGCACGGATGCCTCCAGCTCCAACAGGGACTGAACACATTCCTCCTGTCCACACAAGAGCTGATAGAAAGAGAGAGAGAGTTTTTAAAAATGCCTTTTTATGTTGCACTTGAATCAAGATCAGGAAACTCACCCCCAGGTGAAGCGCAGTCAGACCTTGATGATCAGCCAAGTCCACACTGGCCTCACGCTCCAGTAGAAGAGACACAGCATCCACATGACCCCCCAGTACTGCCAGCATTAGAGGGGTCCTGCAGACACAAACACACATATAACGAATTCCCATTAACGCACACTCACCTGCAAGAATATCTTTAATTGTGTTCAGTTGGTCAGCCATTATTAAATCAATCAATAATCATGTCCATGGGTAAATTTTTCTCATAATATTAAATAAATTAGGGAGTTGATTCATTTTATTATTCGTATTCGTATGAAGTGTGTTCGGGTTTGATTTTGGTACACCAATTGAGATCCTCAATATTAATTTATTGCAGAAAAATAGTTATATGCATTTTAAAATTCATTAGTTGCATAGTAATTTAAGAACAATTTAGTCAGCAACTTTTTATGGGGAGCAATTGGGTAGCTTTTGTTTTAAAATTAGTTTGTTTGACTTTTGTTATTTAATTACTTCAGCTTGCCAAGCTACAATACCCTTAAGCTGAGAAGTAATAAGACATGACACACTGATTCCACTCCAAAATCTCTGTGACATTATGATGAAAGATTTTTAGAGTTATTAAATGGACTACTCACTGTCCCTGAGAGTCCACTGTATCTACCAGATCTGCATTATCAGAGTCTTCCAGCAGGAGGCGCACACATGATGTATGACCATTCATTACTGGAAACAAACAAGAGTGGATTAAATACTGCATGAATGTGTACAACTGTGTAATATCCCCCACACACAGATGTAATACCTGCAAGGTGAATAGGTGTACGTCCTCGGATAGTATCTCTGCTTTTCGGCGAGGCCCCATGGTTCAGAAGTGTCAGAGCACAGTCAGTGTGGCCCCTGAAGGCAGCAAGAGCTAATGGAGTCCGGCCCACCTCATCCACCTGATCCACCTCGCAGTGACCCTCCAAGAGCACTTCTAGAGCCTGTGCATGACCGTGGTACGCCTGGAAAAAAAAGACCAACTGTCTGAAAATATCTTTCACATATTTCAGTGAGGTTAGGGCCTGTCTGTAACAATTAACCTTGCAACGTTTAGTATTAAAAACATGCAAGCTATGCTTTCTTATGCAAAAGTGTGCTTCAGGATGCTTAAGTGTTCACAGTGATAGCCTTGGTATTGATATATGCCATTGATAAAGTGTTATGATTTGTTTTTAGCATGTTGTTATGTGGCTGTTAGGAAGTGGTTGTAAAGGTGTAAATTTGGACTCACGGCCAGATGCAACGGGCTCCTGGTTTGGCTGTTCTCTATCTCATCTTGTTGGTTCTCATCTTTGTCCAAAATCTGAAATCAATTTTAATCTGGATTACAGCTGTTCTCATCAAACCCAATAAAAAGCTGTTCTGAATTCAACTGGAACAAATTCATTCTTGCACAATAAACATATGCAGTGCACCAGGCGTACAATAGGTTCAACAGACAGCAGGCATTAGCAAGCACATTATTTTACAACATGACTGGACTACCACAAACCGAACTAAAGTCATTTGCATGTTAAGTTACACATTTAAATCTACAGTAGAGACAGATGTAGGAGTACAGATGGAGGAAGTGCCCTGAGGCACTCACTGGACATATTTGTGTCCTCACCAGTTTCAGACAGTGTCTGTGGCCGAACGCTGCAGCATAATGAACAGCACTGTAATCTTGGTTATCTTTGAGTGATGGGGCGGCACCATGCTGCAACAGGAACTCAAGACACCTGCGCACAAAAATATTAATATATATTCAAATACACACACACATACCATAAAAAATGCAACTAAAAAAAGATAATGTCAAATTATGTATGTACACTACTGTAGAAGTGGAGTGAGGAGTGAAAATACATTTAGTTTGTCCCAGACATGAAATGATGAGGTAACAGACGCACGCAGACACAAACACCCAATGTTTTGGCATCAGACCAGCACACATGTAAACAGCACGAGAGACGGTGAGACAAGGAGGGGGGACACAGAATTGAGGCTGAGCAGACACGGGCCGTTCTGCTCTTTAACTCCAGAAAACTCACAGAGCTGCCTCCTTCTCCCTCTCGGCTTGAACTCCATCACTCTCTGGTTCCAGGACCACACGCCGCCTGCAGAAAAATCACACACACCTCACAAATCTTACACACAGATCATCCTTACTCAACAATAACTCTTAATTTTTTTTTAAGTTGTAAACAAAACTGTATTACCATTAACTGAAATAATATTAGTTTTATTACTAACTATACAGCCAATGTTGGGGCAGCTGTGGCCTGGTTAGAGTCTTGGACTAGTTACCCGAAGGTTGCCAGTTCGAGTCTCAGTGCTGGTAGGAGTTGGGGGGGGGGGGGGGGGGGGGGTGAATGAACACTCTCTTCCACCCTCAATACCCATGACAGAAGTGCCCTTGAGCAAGGCACTGAACCCCCAGGTGCTCCCCGGGCGTTGGATCAATAGCTGCCCACTGCTCCGGGTGTGTGTTCATTGCTGTGTGTGTGCACTTGGATGGGTTAAATGCAGAGCACCAATTCCGAGTATGGGTTACCATACTTGGCAAATGTCACGACTTTCACTTTTTACATACTTTGTAATTAATAATAATACACGAGAGTAAATATTGATATAATTCAATAGTTTAATAATAATTTGATATGTTACATGCAGTAAGTCTGTGGTATCATGGTGTAAATTGAATCAATTACGGTTATCGTCTCATTACTTCTTTGTGCCGGTGAATTCTGGCACATAATCTAATTAAACTAAGCAAAAAAGGTGTTTCCGTATGCCATATAGAGTCGACGTCCAACCCTTTTGTCTTTGCGCATAAACTACCCCAATGATAGGAGACTTAAAAATAGCCTGTGGTTGTCATGGTAACACAAGTGTAGCTGCTAGCAGTCTCTGGAGATGCTAGGGACTGACACCGCACTCGTTTTCACCTGCTGTAGGACTACAGCTGCCTGTGTCTAAATCACTTAATCGGGTTAGAAATGCATTTACAATTGTCAATTACATGTTGTTTGGCCACAGCTAGCTCCATTTCTGCATGGTAAACAATTCATGTGGAGATATTTTGACCACCAGTCAAGGTGTATTTCACTCCACCATCCCACCACTAAAAGTACAAACTTCGATTAAGGTGAAAGATGGTTTAGACTTATGAGCTGCAGATATTTCCAGTGAAATCCCTCGTAATATCTTGCTGCAATATAAGTCTATTAGTGTAAATGTTTATTTTAGCAAACTGAAGGACA
Source organism: Carassius carassius (assembly GCF_963082965.1). Taxonomy (NCBI): domain Eukaryota; kingdom Metazoa; phylum Chordata; class Actinopteri; order Cypriniformes; family Cyprinidae; genus Carassius; species Carassius carassius. The sequence goes on from NC_081765.1 coordinate 22,042,813, forward strand.
AATCCATTTTTTATTGAATCTTTATACTTTATAAAGAATGGAGGAGAAAATCACAGATGTCGCCGTTTGTGTAAATGTTGTGTACCTCCTGTCCAGGTCCGAAGCAGCAGCGTAGTGCACAGCAGAGCGCCCCCACTGGTCAGTGGCATTAATGCAGGTACCGCAGGACACCAAAGTCTCCAGACACTGAAAGTGCTGGCTAGCTGCTGCATAGTGGAGAGGGGTCCTGTCAACACCCACAAGTCACGACAAAAGAGAGGGAGAGAAAAAAGAATTTGACAAAAATTAAGAAAGTTTCAGTTTCAGAGTACAAACAAATTCCACAAATTCCAGCTGAGAAAATGTAAAAAAAAACAAGCACAAAAAAACAACATATATATATTTATTTATAATTAAATGACTCAAACGATTAATTGCGATTAAATCGCATCCAAAATGAAAGTTTTTTGTTTACATAATATATATGTGTATGCTGTGTATATATTTAAGAAAAATATGTTGTTTATATATTAAATATATTTATATATAAGAATATTACTATATAAATATATAAACATAAATATTTTCAAAATATACACAGTACACATGTACTATATATTGTAAACAAAAACTATTATTATGGATGTGACTAATAGCGATAAATCATTTGACAGCATTAGAAATTATCAATATTAAAATGCAAATAAATCTGAATATATGTGGTTGAAATGTTACTATTCGCCAAAAGGATGACAGAGTTTCCGTTAAGTTAGCATTTTAAAAAGCTTAACAATTATAATATTATTTTGACTTAATGTCACAGTCATGGACTTCTGTTCCTCTTGTGTTATCCCTATTTGGTCATGTTCCGTTCCTCGTTTTGTTAATTGATTAATGCCCACCTGTTTCCTTTCATCTCATTACTTTCCTTGTGTTTAATAACCCTGTCTGTTCAATTCCTTCTTGTCCGCTATTAATGTGATGTTTGTATGTTTGAAGATCTGTGTTTGGTTGTGCCCCTGCTCTCCTGTGGATTATTAAAAGTAGCCTTTCTATATCTCCTTCATTGTGCGCTTTACTCTACATACCTACACATATACACTTAATGCATAACAAATCTTTAAAAAACATGTTGGTAACATGCACTGAATAGCACAGATATATTTAGTACTGAATGTTTATTAGCACAACTCCAGCTGAGGAGAGCACAGAAATTAAAAATGAATAAAAAATTATCCCTATGTAAATGTCTTGCTTTTACCAGGAACTTACCTTCCATGTTTGTCCCTGCGGTTATGATCGGCTCCACTGCTGAGCAATAGCTTCACACATTCCACATTACTGAGAGATAAAAAAAAAAAACTTTGCCATCAGCATGAGTATAAGGAAAGATAACAGGTCCAATAATACCAGCATTTTTCTAAACAACGGACAATGAGGTAGTCATTAGTTTTTGTATGGTATTCATACATAATTGGGTATATATAACTTCATGGCTACAATCCACATGATACAACAGCAGTTATAAAACGTCCAATCAGAAACAGAATAAGTAGACAGACCCCCTGTAGAAAAATCACAAAACTCAATATAAAGTCGCACCATTAAAAGGTCCAGTCTCCTTATTGGTAAAAACTCTGCATCAGTCTATTTCTCTACAATGTGTATACACACATGAACAGTTTTTAAGTTTGATTTCAGCTAAGCTAAATTCATACATACATACATACATACAAACATATATACACACACACACACACACACACACACATATATATATATTAATATATGTATGTATGTATGCATATATATATATATATATATATATATATATATATATATATATATATATATATATATATATATATATATACAGTCGTGGCCAAATGTTTTGAGAATAACATAAATATTAGTTTTCAAAAAGTTTGCTGCTAAACTGCTTTTAGATCTTTGTTTCAGTTGTTTCTGTGATGTACTGAAATATAATTACAAGCACTTCATATGTTTCAAAGGCTTTTATCGACAAATTACATGACATTTATGCAAAGAGTCAGTATTTGCAGTGTTGGCCCTTCTTTTTCAGGACCTCTGCAATTCGACTGGGCATGCTCTCAATCAACTTCTGGGACAAATCCTCACTGATAGCAACCCATTCTTTCATAATCACTTCTTGGAGTTTGTCAGAATTAGTGGGTTTTTGTTTGTCCACCAGCCTCTTGAGGATTGACCACAAGTTCTCAATGGGATTAAGATCTGGGGAGTTTCCAGGCCATGGACCCAAAATTTCAACATTCTGGTCCCCGAGCCACTTAGTTATCACTTTTGCCTTATGGCACGGTGCTCCATCGTGCTGGAAACTGTTGTTGGATTGTTGAAAGAAGTTTCTGTTGGAGGGTGTTTTGGTACCATTCCTTATTCATGGCTGTGTTTTTGGGCAGAATTGTGAGTGAGCCCACTCCCTTGGATGAGAAGCAACCCCACACATGAATGGTGTCAGGATGCTTTACTGTTGGCATGACACAGGACTGATGGTAGCGCTCACCTTTTCTTCTCCGGACAAGCCTTTTTCCAGATGCCCCAAACAATCGGAAAGGGGCTTCATCGGAGAATATGACTTTGCCCCAGTCCTCAGCAGTCCATTCACTATACTTTCTGCAGAAGATCAATCTGTCCCTGATGTTTTTTTTGGAGAGAAGTGGCTTCTTTGCTGCCCTTCTTGACACCAGGCCATCTTCCAAAAGTCTTGGCCTCACTGTGCATGCAGATGCGCTCACACCTGCCTGCTGCCATTCCTGAGCAAGCTCTGCACTGGTGGCACTCCGATCCCGCAGCTGAATCCTCTTTAGGAGACGATCCTGACGCCTGCTGGACTTTCTTGGACGCCCTGAAGCCTTTTTACAAGAATTGAACCTCTTTCCTTGAAGTTCTTGATGATCCTATAAATTGTTGATTTAGGTGCAATCTTAGTAGCCACAATATCCTTGCCTGTGAAGCCATTTTTATGCAACGCAATGATGGCTGCACGCGTTTCTTTGCAGGTCACCATGGTTAACAATGGAAGAACAATGATTTCGAGCATCACCCTCCTTTTAACATGTCAAGTCTGCCATTCTAACCCAATCAGCCTGACATAATGATCTCCAGCCTTGTGCTCGTCAACATTCTCATCTGAGTTAACAAGACGATTACTGAAATGATCTCAGCAGGTCCTTCAATGACAGCAATGAAATGCAGTGGAAAGGTTTTTTTGGCAAATTTTCATGGCAAAGAAGGACTATGCAATTCATCTGATCACTCTTCATAACATTCTGGAGTATATGCAAATTGCTATTATAAAAACTTAAGCAGCAACTTTTCCAATTTCCAATATTTATGTAATTCTCAAAACTTTTGGCCACGACAGTGTGATTGTAGAGTCACACTGAAGGCATCAAGGGCTATTTGACCAAGAAGGAGAGTGATGGGGTGCTGCGCCAGATGACCTGGCCTCCACAGTCACCGGACCTGAACCCAATCGAGATGGTTTAGGGGTGAGCTGGACCGCAGACAGAAGGCAAAAGGGCCAACAAGTGCTAAGCATCTCTCGGGGAACTCCTTCAAGACTGTTGGAAGACCATTTCAGGTGACTACCTCTTGAAGCTCATCAAGAGAATGCCAAGATTGTGCAAAGCAGTAATCAAAGCAAAAGGTGACTACTTTGAAGAACCTAGAATATGACATATTTTCAGATGTTTCACACTTTTTTGTTATGTATATAATTCCATATATAATTCCACATGTTAAATCATAATTTTGATGCCTTCAGTGTGAATCTACAATTTTCATTCTCATGAAAATAAAGAAAACTCTTTGAATGAGAAGGTGTGTCCAAACTTTTGGTCTGTACTGTATGTGTGTATGTGTGTGTGTGTGTGTGTATATATGTATGTGTGAATTTAGCTTAGCTGAAATCAAACTTAAAAACTGTTCATGTGTGCGTATATATAGTAAGCTTAGCCAACACCAGCACAACTCCATCTGATCAGACACATATTTTTTTCTACAGTCCAACAGGCAAAATCCAGATCTGCAAGAAAGACAGAAAGACAGACAGACTCACCCGCCAGCAGCAGCAACGTGCAGACACGTCCTTCCCAGGTTGTCTGGTGTATCAATGTGGAAGCCTGCAGACAGGACCGAATCATTACTGAGAGGGCACATTATTCTATACATCCATCCTGTAGAGGAATAGAAGTATGGGGAGGGAGGAAGGATGCCATGCAAGGAAGAGGAGAGTGTCTCCACACCCAGAAGCAGACAGCCACAGTGTCAGACCGCAAGAGGGGAAAGAATGACACGGGGGGAGAGGAGTCCAAAAAAGAGACAGTGTGAAAGAAAGAGACAGAGAGAAAGAATGTTAGTTCAGGAAAAACAAAGACAGTGCACAGAGGATAGACACGACAAACACACATCGCTTACAGAGGTGAAAACACAAATGTGTGCAACCAAGCAGAACAATTCAAAAGAACAGATATAGCATCTACAATCTAAAACAACAAACCAACAATCAAGAGTCAAGAGTTAATAAAGCACACAGATATAATGACATGTCAGACCTAAGCAAAGAGACATGAGGAAAATTCATGCCCATCAATTCAGAGACAAAAATTCAAACTCAACATAAAAACCTACATTACAAAAGGAAGCATTCCTTTTATGAAAGTCATTAATAAAGAGGAAGTTTTTCTGAGTCACATCAACTTGAGGGGTATCTCATGGTTCAGTACTTCGTCCCTTCCTCATCTCAAAATAGACAATATTTTTTGTATTTAGCCAAAAATGGTTTCCGCCAGGTTTCCAATGTAATATAAAGGTAGTGCAACTGTAGATTGATTCGAAGGTGTAGTCTGTACCCGAGGAGAGAAGCTTCCGGCAGCAGTCAGCATGAGCATTCAGAGCAGCCAGATGCAAAGGAAACATGCCATGTACCCCTCTTCTGCAGAGAAGGAAAGAGCATATCAGAAACAACAAATAATCATGTTTTACCATGATTTTTTAATAAGGATCCAAAGACAGGGTCAAACCTGGTGCAGTCAGCTCCACTCGTGATTAGAGTGTTTATTAAAAGTTCATGGCCGTATCGTGCAGCGACATGCAGTGGAGTGTTTCCATCCTTATCGACACAGTCAATCTCTCCACCTGTATCGGAAACACACACTTGTACTCTCAGTGTACATGCAAATCAGTCACGGGGGAAAACTAAGCTTTTAGTAGAGCTAAAAAAAAAAGTTCTACCATTTTGGATGAGTGTCTGGGAGCGTGTGAATCGTCCATGAACTGCGGTCAGATGAAGAGGGCTTTTCCCATCACGACTCTGAGGAAACATCAGGAAATGTTTACTGGCATACAGCACACAGGATTTGGACTGTCTGTCCATATTCGGTCCTAGATGGACATACCTTGACATTGACATCAGCTCCGCTGTTGACCAGGAACTCCAGACACAGCGCACCATGAGTGGACGCAGCAGCAAAGTGGAGTGGTGTGAAGCCCTTGTTATTCGGATAACTGACATTGGCACCATAGTCGATCAGCTCACTGACCACTGCATCTTGTCCATTAAAACAGGCCACATGCAGCGCTGTGTTTCCAAAGGCATTGGCTTCATCTATCTATGAGAAAGCATGCAATATAATAGTCAGCTCAAACTAGATGTTTTTCCCATGCTTGCTTCCCTATATGTATCTATTCTTTTCCTGGGTACCTCCACGGCCAGGCTGAGCAGGTGTTTCACCACAGCGATCTGACCTTTGGAAGCAGCTGCGTGTAGAGGCGTGTATCCCCTCTTGTCCTTGCAGCTGATCTCGGCCCCTTGACTCACTAGTAAACACACTACATCTAAGTGACCTGCAGGAGTATAAAGAGAAGCTCATGAACACTTCAACACAGATTTAGCAGATTAAACGAATAGTTCACCTAAAAAAAAAAATTCTGTTATTAGTTACTTTCCCTCATGTTGTTTCCAACCCATATGACTCGCTTCTGTAGAACACAATAGGAGATGTTTTCCAGAATATTGACTGTGTAAGTGTCCATTGTCTGTCAAGCTCCAAACACCATAAAAACTCCATAAAACTATTTCATATGACTTCACATAAGTCTCAAAATAAGTCTTCAGAAGACTTATTGTGCATAATTAGTATGTACATGTATGCAATATTGCCAACTAATAGTATCTAAATATTTTTTGTTTGCTTATATTTTGACTGTTTTTTGCTAAAAAAAAAATCGATTTCCAGGAGCATTTTAAACTTTATGTGCAAGCATCATTTTTCATGTAAAATTGTTACATTTTATCAATAAACTCAATTAAAATAATAATATACTATTGGCTGTTAACAATCAAATGAAACCAGTATTAACAAAATACATTTTTGAACTACAGAGATGACATAGAAGCTGCTTCTGAAGTGGCATTTAGATATCAGTGAATCATTCATTAAAAAGATTTGTTCAAAACAGCTTCAAAATGGCTGATTCATTCAGAAAGAAGCATGCCTTTATGAATGGGTTATGCACTCAAACGATTTGTTCAAAATCCCAGATTTGTTCTTTAACAAAATGCTAAATATCTCTCTTAGTCTTAGGGTGTTTTTTTTATAATTTTTTTTATGAGTGCCATACTTGATAAAGTCAGTTTGAACATCATTAAAACAACAATTCTCCTTTTGTGTTCCACTGGAAAAGAGCATACACGTCACAGTTAAAGTTTCAATCCCTCACCCATATATGCTGCCCAGTGTAGTGCACGGCAGTCTTTCTTGTCAAAGGCATTGATGTTGGCACCCTTGGCCAGGAGAAGGCTAACCATCTGAAAAGAAAAAGATATTTATAAAAGAAATTCAATAACAGTGATAAGAAAGAGATGGATAAATCAAGTCTCAATAGGCAGTAAAGCATGAGTCATTAATGCGTCACTAATTATGGGTCTCCTGAAGCTCATATTGTGTGCTGCGTGTTTGTGTCACAGTTTATATAATGACTTCTGCATTGCTGAGAACACAAGAAAACTCTAGTTATGTTGACAATGCTATGCAGGAAAATGTAAAAATCTAAAAGCCGTCACTGTCTCAGTCTTTTAACTTGCAACACTAGACTGCAGTGAAATAAAGTATGATCGGAGCCCTGCACATGACATGTGGGCAAAAATATATTTATTGTGGCCAAGACTTTGCTCCAACAAATTAAGAAGCTCATTTTAGTTCTACTGTGGCCACAATTTACTATTCATCCCCCCTTTAATTTAAATAATGAACGCAAATGAAGAATTTGTTTTAAAAAGAGCAGCGAAAATAGTAATTAGTGAAAGGAGAAAATTAGTTAATAATTTTTTAATTTGTGGATACAATATATACTTTTTCCCTTATGTCATATTTAGAGCTCCACAGTATTGCTATGAACTAAGCAAAAATGATTGGTTTCTACTTGCAGTACCTCCGTGTGCCCATTAAGGGCAGCGTGATGCAGGGCGGTGCGTCCCCCGCGATCTGAAACGTTGACGCTGCTCAGGAGCGGGATGATCACCGCAGCACAGCGCAGGGCCTTGTTGGCGGCAGCGACATGCAGCGGAGTCTGCCAGTTCTTATCCCTCGCGTTAACATCAGCAGAATGCCGGATCAGTACACGAACAGCATCCTAGATGTGTGCAAAACATAACAACAGCTATGACACTATATCGTGTACTTCAGGCCAGCTGCAATAGGATTGACCAGTCAGCATCCAGTGTTGGAAAAAGGAACTACTGCATATGATTAGCATTGTTATAAAGGCATCCTGCTGCGTGACAACATTACACAACATTCTAACATGAGTGTGTGTTTAACAACTTAGCCCACCTCGCTACGTGATGCCACTGCCCTGTGGAGTGGAGTCAACCACATGTTGTCTTTGGCATTGACCCGTGCCCCTAAAATAAAGTAGTACGAGAAACAACAAACAAATTTAAGGCTCAATATGCTGTATTTGTAAAGGGGTAGTTCATTCAAAAACTTACCCTCACTGCAAATCCATCCTTTATGTTCCACGACAAAAAAAAAAAAAAACACTTGGGTTTGGAATGAAATGTAATAAATGATGACAGAATATTTACTTTTGGGTAAACTATACCGTTAATGTACTTTAATGGCATTTAATTTATATGAGATGCTGTAAAGGTATGATGGAAGGGAGGTGGGAAAGGAATGGAGGGAGAGAGAAAGAAAGCAGCTCTACCTGAAACAATGAGGAGCTCTGTGATCTCAGCATCTCCGAGGAAGGCTGCTGCATGAAGGGGGGCTCGCTTCTCAGCGTCCTGAGAGAGAATGAAAAAAGACAGCTGGAGAGTCAAACACATGGACAGAAAGGGTGGAAAGATTCTGTTCAAAATCTAATCAAAATCAAGTCTTCTGCTCCATGTCTATTGGCTTTAAACCCATCTACATGAGTTGATACACATTCAGAATGTAATTTATTCCTGTGAGGGCAAAGCTGAATTTTCAGCAGCCATTAGGCCTACTCTTCTGTATCTTCAGGGTGACATAATCCTTCAAAAATCATTCTAATATGCTGATTTGGTGCTCAAGAAACATTTATTTTCATATGCAATGTTGAAAAACATTGTGCTGCTTACATTTTTTTGTGGAAAACCATGATAACATGATTTTCAAAGGATACTTTGATGAAAGCTTAAAAGACTGATGATGAAGTTCAAAAGAGTAGCATTTATTTGAAATAGAAATCTTTATAAATGTCTGTACTGTAACTTTTGATCAATTTAATGCATCCTTGGTAAATAAAAGGATTAATTTTACGCCAAAAAAATCTTACAGACGCTTAACTTTTCAATAGTAGCGTATCTTGGACTTAGAGATTTATAAGGGACAAATAATATTTTGCCAGTTGTGGGATAAACAAAAGTCTAATGGCTAATAAAAAACGGAAAAAAAAGGATGTGCCCTTCGATATGTCTTACCGCAACATGCTGTTTCAATAGGAAATAGGCTACATCAACACTAGAAAGACTAGAATGCAGTATAATGATTGCCTGTCATTGCAAGCGAGCCACAACAAAAGAGCATTGACTGGCTCTTTACGATCACTGATGGAGATGTCAGTGTGTACTAATGTGCCCACACACTTGCGGTGGTGACATCTCAACATGTCCATTGTCTGAACCTGTTTGCACATGCAGACTGAAATCGTGACTTTGACCAGCGGCTCTTTATAAAACATTTGGACAGCGAGCTAATTCTTGCTGGAGCCATTAGGGCGGACAAAGAGAGTCAAGTAGAACAAATAAATATTCTGGAAGAAGAATGGCCCTGAAAACTGTTTTGTGTCCTGTTGCCTTTACTGAGACAAAATGTATATAAATCTCTGGCTGTTGTCCATGGGATCCCTTGACTACTGCGCTGCAAGAAACAAAAAGATGAGATATAGTCATGTGAGAAGAAGAATAAAAGAACCTGATCCATACCAGTGCATTGACATCTTCTGATTTACATATGAGGACACGAATCTCATCGGGGTCTCCGTTAAAGATGGCTTGGACAAGGGGTGGCTGTGAAAGACAAGAGATTATTTAAACATGGTTTTTAGACAGCACTTTTAAGGTAACAAAGATTTAAACAGATCCCAAATGCAACCCACTAGAAAACCCAAGGAACCACCTATTAACACCCTAGCAACCACAGGGAAACACACTAAAAACCACTCAACATACAACAATGTCCTGGCAACCACCACAGCATTGTGGCAGCAACTATGCAAAGGCAAGCACCACGTTTCCATCAGAAAGTATACAGAGCGACAAGAACCTAGATTATTCTGGTGAAGATTACATAAACGTTATGTTTTATATCTTTGGAACAACTTTGTCATTCAAATGATCAGTTCTTGAATCAGCTTCTCAGCACAAATCTAGGCTCCAAAACCACACAGCTTTCACCATTTCCATGACATGGCGTCATTACAGGGAGCCCAAATCGAGCCCCAAAGAGCCCCGAGGAAGCTTTGCACTGTGGTCATTAAAGTCATGTTTCCGCTATGTAATTATCATCTTCAATCCTTGTTTATGGAGCAACTAAAATGATGCCAAATATATTTATAAACTGTATTTTCCTGAATTCAAGTGCCAAGCTTGATATATTCATATGGCAGCACACTGAAAATCACCATAATCTGACACATGCGTGGGACTATAGAAGTATAACACCGAGGTGGTTTGAGCCAAACTTGGCTGCATCTAAACTTCCAGTGTCTTTATCTGCAATAACCCCCACATCTCACTTCCTGTTGCTCTTTTTCACCTTCTCAGAAGCGATACAGAGGAAGCGTGGAAAGCATTTTCACTTCCGCTATACAACAGAACACATGCAGTCAAGGCAACATGCAAATGAACATACAGGGTACCTCAGGGCTCAACACTATGGATGGCGATTAAATCTGTAATGGAGTTACATTATTATTTTTTTATTTTTAAGAAATGTTTAATTAAAAACAACAACAACAAAATTCTGACACTTCAAAATATGCTTCTAAGAATAGCTTCTTTCACTATGATTTTCTCTTTAATAAGCACAACTACAAACAAACTCTCTGTGTAGACACAACAGGAGAAGTGTTGTTGAGATCTCTATTTTCAGCTGCAGAAACAGTCCATCACACACCCACTCACTTCAAACTCATTTCATCATCCGTATAAAACGATCTCTGCTGTGCCAATTCACCACAGGCCATCAGTCATTTTTAAATTAGGCTCCACCTTTACTGCAAGTCAACCATTTTTTTTTTCAATTTACTTGCTTTCTTTTATTTTATTTTTTAAAGACATTTGAGAAGAAACATTTCAAGCCCAAGGTGAAACATCTCCTGGGCTATGAAAGAGCACGTTCTAGGCATTTATACTTTCTTAGGGGATATCATATTCAAATCTTTCCAATAATAAGTTCAACAGTGAACCCCCAGGTTTCCTTCTCTTCGGAACATATTTAAATCAGGAGAATTCGCAACTACAACATTCAATAAATTTGAGAAAACAAAGGGCAAAAAAAAAAAAATCACATGCACAAGATCAGGAATGTAAAATGTATAACAGAGGTGGCCTTAAACACTCTCACACTGGCACCGGGCAACATGGGCCATCCTTATTGAGCACTTTTTTGAGAGCATTAATTGAATCTATGAGGATACAATGTTGAATTCTCTTAACTATGAGTTGTTGACTCTTTCTAGATCGCATGCACAACCCCACAGCTCTCCTCTTACTGGAAAGAGAACACAACAGCTGGTGACAACAGTGCTGTCTGTGTTATGGCAACGTAAACTTGGGGACGAGATTGCTGAGCGCTGGCACAAGCAGGGATCTGGATGCAGCTCATCACAAATGAGGACATTCCCAAACTCCCAGCACAGCTCCATGCCAAACTCTCAAACACTAAAGCCATTGTTGACATTCATTAGGCTACACAACCTCCTCCCCCGCCCCAAGCTCCACGTCCCCTATGGCCAATAGAAGTGAGCTGTACTTCTTTCTTAGCCAATGAGGGCTGGGGTTTCTTCACTTTTGACAGCTGGATCACTGCAGGCTCTTCTTTAAAACAAAGCAGACTGACTCCTTAAGAATCATGGGTCTAAAATGAGGAGTTGTTGATGTCGCACAATAAATGAAATGCGAAACTGAAATCTAGTTCCTTGTGACAGCATTTTAACCCTGACATTTAAGGTCAGCATTAAAATGGATATTTGTCCATGCATGCATGTTCATGCTTGCACTTGATCTTCTGGTGAAACACCAGACTTCTCTTTGCTGACATACGATAGACTTCTCCAAACATTTAGTCCAACTGACTACAAACTCACATTCAGATCTGCCTCCATCCAAGCAAAAACCGATGGATAGTAACAAAAAGGTTTTTTTTTTTGAGAAAATCTTTTTCACTCAGATGTCCATCACAATATTAAAGAATAGATCTGTTGCTATTTCATACATCACAACTTTAGATAGACCATCCATTCTGCAGATCTACAGATTTAGGGGTTTTGTTGTAAGCTCTTCTGGATAAAATGTAAACTGAAAGAATCGAAACTTTGTTTTCTGGAGGGTAAAAACAAAAACTGTAACAAAGTGCATTACAGAACTCTTATGGACTGATGTGTAAGGCGTAAACACGCTATCCTCTATTTCCTCCCTCTCGGGTGCTCTGAACTTGTGTCATGTGACCCTCCGAGACTACAAAAAAACGTGAGAATCAAACTGATGAGGAAATGTGGAAATCAAACTGTACACAAGACCAGAATGACGCTAAACATTACTGACACTCAGAACACTTAGTGTCACATATAAACTTTTCCAAAATAACTGTCCTGGGTTTAATGCAAGTGACTCCAAAAATAATTTCAACTTGTGTCTTAGTCCGTAAAAACAAACAAGACATGAGTTTACATTAATGCACTTTTAATGGAAGTCTAAGGGGCAAGTCACTGCTCCAAGATAAATGTTAAAATACAAATGCTCTTTACTGCCAGTCTGCCACAAGACTTTACAACAGTATATGCATGTGATGTTCCTCATTTGTAGGCCGCTTTGGATAAACGTGTCTGCTAAATTAACTTTAAATGTAAATAGGTGTTAAACTATTATCCAATCTTTCAACTCATGTCATGACAGAGAAAAATTCACTCACTTCAACAAATTATTTAAGTGTACCTAAAGCATAAATGTAGTTACACCAAAGTACAGCCACTTAAAACAGTAGTCCCACCACTAAAGACTGATTTGACTGATGGAGTAATAATTTAAAATAAATTATGAGAAAAACAGAATATAATAAATTACTGCAATTATTTACATTGTTGACCAGTCTTAAAACAAATGTAAAAAAATAAAAAATGAAGTGACACATGCTTGATTAACATCTTAAGCAAATTTATATACACGCATTTTGTATGAACAAATTAATTTAAGTGCTCTATCAAAGAAATGAGCCCTTTGGAATCTCTTGCCATTTTTGCAAGTGCATTACTGTGCACGCAATTTTTGTTTGCTATTACAAATTTAGTGATGAGTTGGCATTTTCTGTGGCAATTGACAACATGAAGCTGTAGATAGCTGAACTTGTTTGAATCCAAAACATAGCTTCAACCATGTAGTGTGCAAAGATTTAGTTGATTTTTTACTCTCTACAGTCTCACAGCTGAAAAATCTTTTTGACCCTGTCATGAGGTTCACGGGGCACCTTATAGACATCGAGTTACTTGTTGAAAGGACAACTTCCTAGAACATTTGCAATAGCATCTAGATATGACGGCATCACATGACCGTTAGGGAAATATGTCTACTCTACTGAAAAATCTACTCTGCTCACACTTTGTGCCCACCACATGAGACATGAAAAACGAATAGTTAGTGGATTGACTAGAATCAAAAGATGTAACATAATTTCAGGTTTGTGAAGTATAGTAGTAACATTCAATATATCACCAATGAAAATCTTATTATAGTGAATTCTGTCTTTTACTAACTAGAAATACTACACTGCAAACCCAAAAGCTTCGTTTGAAACTAAATTATTGCTATCGTCACAACAAAAGTTTCAAATAAGTGAACAACAGTGATGTTTGTGAGAAAAGGAACTTGACTATCTGAGCTTTAACTGGGTGGAGCTCAACCATTTGTTGGTATGCAACAAATACTAGTTAGTTAAAACAGAAATCTGACTAGGTGTGCTCATAATGATCATTCATTTGGGATGTTTTCTTCTCAAAACTTGTAATGGTGTGCAGATTAGTTTTAGGAGCCAAATCAACATCAGCATCATGACACACTACAGCAGACAGCAGGAAGTTTGTTCTCTCTAGATGAAAGCAGATAATTTTCCTTACACAAATGATGCAATAAATGAGAGCAACACTCACTTTGCTACTTTACCATAATTGTATCTCTGTTAAACTCAAATATGAAAGACATTCTTACACTGGTGTTGATAAAACACATATAATTAATAAAGCACTAAACAAAAATTGAACTTGTAAAGTGGAGCACTTTCTTATAAATAATTTCCAAAGTAGTATCAGATTCATGACTTGAACAAATTGCTCAAATATCCGTTTTTGACTTTCAGGAAGACGAGAATCTTCCCCCAAGAACTATGATATCATTTAAGTAAGATGCATGACAGCAGAAACAGACATGAGCACATTAAACACACTACTATGTGCTGTCATGCATTTTTAATATGCAATGCATATGCTGCACATACATCATGCAGTTTCAGCTGCAAGCATATATGGAGCATTACATATGCATATTGTGCATTCATTGAAAATGACATTTAATCATGTGCAAATCCCTCAGTTTCATCCAAGCAGTATGTCATCCTCCAAATAAAATTATCATTTTGCATATATGATGCGATCAAAAAACCTTGGTCAATTACCTGGTCGACTAGTTTAAGAACAGCCATATCATGTCATACTGCACATCCAAACTCTTTGAAAAAATCCGGAGGTGAAGATTACTAAAATCCAGAAGTGGCTGTGCGCTTTTTTCACGGAAGGGTGATGCTGCACAACGATGTGGCATCAAAAGCTTGCTTCCTGCTTTGCTGTGTCTCGCACCCTTCAGGGGCCCGGGGTGATGTGACGGCCGTGGCCGGCTCTGCAGGCGCTATCTTCGGTCAGCGGGAGCAGCTTTAGCCGCTGCCTCACCACCAGCGCTCCGAAGCTACGGGAAAGAGGAAAGGTGGAGGGAGGAAAGGATGCACAGGCTGCGGTAAACAATCCGCATTTACAAGGCAATGGCATCCACAGCGATGTCGATTTCAGACATTTACATCCCTCTCGCCTATGTTCTGCGTGATGCATTCATATTCCTTATAAGAAAATACAGGAAGTCAGAGTTTTTTGTATGCTTCCCCCTAGCTACAATTGGGAAGGCCTTACTTATGAATATTAATACGGGCACCCAAATTTTCAACAGATTGGCTAAAAGGCAGACGCTGTCAGAGTGGGCGCTGTTGGGATGACCAATGAACGATTCCTTACTGCGGATTTATGAATTAACTACTGTTTCATGAAGATAAATTAGGATGGGTGACTGGATGCTTCAAGGAGATTAGGATGGAATGTCATCGCAACCTAATTAATATTCATAAACTTTAGCGTCACCATAGTAGGATTCGTAGTTTCGTATCCTCCTCTGTATTTGATGCACAGAATTGTCAGTTCTTACGAAAAGCCATCATCATCGCCTCACCGACCTCTCGCTAGTCTGACGTACGAATGATTCATTCTAATGATTCGGTCACACTGATGACTCCGACGCATACGTGAATCATTTTATGAACCGACCTGTTCGAACAAACTGATTCGCTAAAATAAATTTGTTCTCAACACTAGTCCTCTCTGGTTACTCGCAGAATACATATATCTCGTCTTTTGGAGTATATACATTTACAATAAAATGCATTAATTATAATAATGTCGACAGTTATTCTGTTTGTAGCTTACGAAGTTAAAGAGAGAATATATAATATATATACTGAATATTGGCCAGTAATGAGCTAACTTCATGCTTGATGAATTCTAGAAATAATGACAAATGCAATTCAGTAAGATTCGATTCATTTTAAATTAAATTTACTGTAAATTAAAAACAGATAAAAATAAGTGTTAAGGTCAGGGATTTTAGAGTTTTAAATTGTCTTTATTTTTATTTTATTATTATTTAAGTTCTTGCTGAACCCTATGATTTACACAGATGGAAGGTTGCCACTATAATGCAATTCGCTTTTACAGCTTTCATTTTTGTTTATTTGCTGCTATTCTATATCTGTCTTATTGTCTGTGCAGTTGATAAATGACAGCTGTACATTCTTAAAGAAATGGAAAACAGGAACTTGCCCACAATGTCCCTGGAAGAAAGTGTGTTTGTTTGTCCTTTGCTGGATGACATCACCTAACAGACTGTGTGTGTGTGTGTGTGTGTGTCTGACTGATACAGAAGCTATATTTAAATAGGCATGAGAGTTTGGGCTGATGGGTCAAAAGGAGACCAATGGAAGTAGCTAGCTGTATGTGTACAGTTTACACACGAGGATATACTATAAAGTACACATTTTAATATTAAAGTCACTTCAAACACATTCCAGAACATAGTATAAACCTAGCTTTCTAGGCAAAAGGCTTTAGCTCTTTATCCAAATAATTATTTTATTTAAACTTTACAGACAAGGACCACTGACAAATTAAATGTTAAAGAGAACATTTTCAGTCAAGATCAGCCCAAGCATTCAGTGCAGTCCACAATTCAATTCATGGAAAACAGCAGATGTTATCAGAAAGGGTGGATGTAAAAATTACAAATTATGTATGAAATGTTCTAAAGTATGTCCTCGCATTTCTTTAGATTGAGAAAATCCAGAACCCTTATGTTTGTACAAAACCACAAATGGCAATCTTACATCTGCTGTGTTGTCCTAGCAGAATGTGGGAAATAAGCAAACAAAATCTCATATAATGAATGCATCTAAACCAAGATATATCATTTCACAAGGAAATTAAATACAAAGAGAGAGAGAGAGAGAGAGAGAGAGAGAGAGAGAGAGATAAAACCAATGCCTAAGCATTTAACTACAGGTTAAAGCTAGAAATATTCCCTGCTCAAAGGTCTTAGTTCACACTGCAGCACAACTGGATTTGATTTTTCAGTTAAAATATTAGAACTGACTTTCCACAAACAAATGTTTTTGAAACTTGATCAATTTTTTCAGTCTTGAGAGGAAATGACTACAGAAAGTGTAGGTGGAAAAAAAATCAAGACGACTTTTGATTGTGCTAAACAAATTAAACAAATGACAGAGGAGATCACGGACCTTTAATACACAAAACTTTTATTCAGCCAAACTAAGCAACATTATAATAAGAACAGATGTGTGACTGAGCAAGAGCGAGCTTGACAGACCAAGACACAAGTCTCAAGTTAAAAGACTAACTGAAGATAAATCACATTCCTCAGAAACTCTGCTACGATATTTACGGTCACTGTGTATGGTCCCACTCCATAAAAACAACAAAAAAAAATCTAATCCAAAGACCTAAAGGTGTCACATTTGACATTCTTTTTTGGACATTTTTCTGTTCTTTAATAAGAAATGAATTTTAGACCACATAATTTGTGGTACTTCTTGTAATCTACCAGAGAACATAAAAAAGACCTATAAATCATGAATTAGACACGGATACAGGAAAAGAGAGAGTGCATATGTAAGGGTAATTATATTCACAGGAAGTACTCCAGCTCATAGCGAACATATGAGTTCTTCTCATCATTGTAGACAAGAGGATAATGTGCGATCAGTGCATCCTGGGAGCCAATATAGATGGAGTTGTAGATCTTCCAGTACACATCACGCACTTTGCGTGCAGGATGGAACAAACCCTATTGAGGTAGAATAAACATTTTGCCATTAGATAAGTCAATGATAAAAATCACACAAAAAAAAAGTGTACTGATTCCATGTTTGAAGTGAAATGTACCTGCAAGCAATACTGCAGCATGCGGCAGGGTCCAATTGCCACCCGCAGACCCTCGAGGGCCCCCATGACGGCTTGGATAACATGAGGAGACGTTTCGAAGACATTTGGCCAAACATAGTTGAGCAAATGATTGAGAGAATCTTCACAGCCAAAGCCATAAACTCCAAGAGACATATGCTGCACCACAGCACTGGCTGTCTGCCTGTGTACAAGATCCCTGTGATGGAGCACAAATACAGAAAGTTTTAGAAGACTACTGAAAACAATCTTCATGTTTTAAGCGGCAACTCTCGTGAAAAGCAGTAATTATTTTCCCAGCTTACCTGTCCATCAGAGCATCCTCCAACAAAGGAGTGACAGCGTAGATATAATCTTTGCCCATTTCACCAATGTACTCAAACAGAAAGGACAGAGACTTTAGGACACCGTTCTGAACATTTAGCTCGGGAACACGGTACTCGTTCATCAACGCAGGAAGCACAGTGAAAGGCGAACACGTCTCAGCCACGATAGCGATGGCTACCGTTGTGCACACACGGTTCTGACGCTCCTGCACCTTCAGATTGTTGAGCAACGTTGCCAGCACATCGTGAGGACTAGAGAAGTAAGAACAGAACAAATTAAAAATCAACATTTGAAACCTCTAATGACAGATTCTGTGTTACTGAGAAGGAATTTGTGTTTTACCCAATGGCCTTGGCAATGTAACCGAAGGTATTGACAGTAGCTCTGCGGATGGCCTTCTTGTGGGCTTTCAACAACTCCAACAATTCAAAACAGATGCGCATCCATTCCCTGGCAGACACATACTCTGCACCCCTGCAAAGGACAAGATGATGTGTTCAGGAGGCGTTATTAAAATATTTCAAATGTTAAGAGCTCACATTCTGCAGGGAACTGTAGGACTGACCTGTCAGCGATTCTGCCCACTAGATCAATGCAGTTCTCTTGCACCTTCTCATGTCTGTTCTTCAAGATGGGAGTCAAACGTGGAAGCAAGTCCTTGATAGGCGGCGTCATCTTGTGCATACCTGCCAAAGGGATATTTACACACTTATTCATACAAAAAAAAGAAAGCAAAGCAGGAGAAATAACTCAAAGTTATGCAATGCACTGAAATAATTTTTTCACCAAATCCAAAATAAAATTAGAAAAGACAAAAAATGTTAGCAAAAATAATCTGTAATTAAGTTTGGGTAATTTGTGGTCATGGGGAAATGTTCACCACAAAGTATAATACTTAGGGTTAGGCCGTAGATACTGGCAAACACCAGTAATGTAGCACTTTGACCAACACTCACCAATAACATTGACAATAGCTTTAAGGGCTCCAAGAATGCTACCGAGCACTTCGGGGTATTCTTCTCCCAGATACTCATACAACACTACACCCAAATGGCCCATGAGCTTTTCCTACAAGGAAAATTCCAGAGCAAGATATTAGTATACAGTATCGTTTAACCAGTCCAGAAATGTCCAGTCCAGAAATGTACATATGGCAATCCTCACCTCTTGGCATGTCTTCATGACCACCGCTGTACGAGAAATCAGGTCAGCAGCCTGTTGACGGACTTTGGCGGATTTATTGTTCAGACGCCACAGCACTGTACCGCAGATCTGAGGCAAGTACGGTTTAACTCTCTTACCCAGGGCATTTACCACCGTACCGAAGCCATTTAGCATCACAGAGTCCTGGAGATACAGGTGAGATTATGATGTAAGATCATAACATAACAGAGCAGGATATCTTAGATGCTAGAGAAGTCTGTAACTCACCTCAGTGGTCTGTTCCTGGAAGGCGTACAGGATACCGTCAATAAGCTGCTCCTCCAGTTTGTGATCAATGTCAGCTGCACCAAGGTTGCCCATGATTTTCTCAATGGTCTCCATGACCATTTTTCTGTACTGTTCAGCTTCATCCTTCAAGTCATCCACGATACGGGAAATAATCTCAGCTGCCCCCACCTTATTAGCCAGCTCCACTGTAGTGTCCACTAACTGTTAAAGTAAAAAGACAATCGAGGTTAAATGTGTTGTTGGGTTAACGTTATTTCTAATTACGTGATGATCTCACAAACCTGTCTGTAGTTGCGCCTATCCAATGCCATTCGGTGCTGCCAGAAATGTTTAAAGAAGGGGGGCAAAATCTCTGTTTTAATGTAATTAGCTTCTACACCATCTGTGCCACAGCACTGCTTCACCACCTGAAATGTGCAAGAAAAAAACATTTAGCCCAAAATGTTTTAGAAAGATTACATTTTTAATGCTTCTGAATAGCTTCCTAACCCACCTTGAGGACAATCTTCTTCATCTCCTCGTCAGGAGACTGGAACTCTCGAATGAGGATAAGCATCACTTCTCTGGTGTAATAGTTGGCATATTCAGCATCCATAAGAGGAATCAAATATCCAATGGCTTTTAAAAAGGCAGCAAGACCCTGAGACAACACAGAAAATACTGTTTAAAGTGTAATTACTAAGAATCTTTGGGTTGCAGCCCAAAAAAGTAAGTTTGAAAGCAAATATTACAAATTGAGGTCAAATTTTTTGTTGACCAAACACATGCTCACCTTGCCTCTGTGTTGCCTGATACCTTTCCAAAGAGGTTTCAGCACAGAATCAAAAGACTCAATACCGTATGGTGTAGCAGCTTCAGCCAGGGCAGCGATAGCCAGAGCACTGATGGTTCGCACTTTCTGCTGCTCATCCACGAGACCTGAGGAAAAAAAAAAAACAGCTCAAGACTGGCCCATACAGCAGACAATATAAAAGACTTTTGGTACACCCACATATAGAAAGATTAAGACCAAAATGCCATACTAACCATGCTCTATAATCTCCACCAAGCTGCGGAGATGGGGCAGGATAGCACAGCCCATGAGAATAGCGATCTGCTGTACGATCTTGATACCCGTGTGACGAGCCTGCCAGGATTTCTTGCTCTTGCAAACAGCCTTGAGGAAAGGCAGTAGAGATGGAATGCCCAGAGCAGACGCCACAACGGCGAAAGCACGAGCTGTCGTGTTTCTCACATACTCGTCCATGTTGTCAATGTCAGGCCTCATAGTGGAGATCATGGTGGCCAGACCAGCAGCCTGTGAAAGAAGAAATGCAGATTCAATTAAAGGCCTTTAAAATGTCTAAATTAATTAGACAACTGTTGGGATGCTGTTATCAACCAAAGATGCTATTAACCATTTACGGTCAACCATCTTACCTTTGCCAAGTTGGAGATGATCTCTCTACCCTCTACTCTAGCATAGTAATCTTCATCAATCAGCAAGGGCTCAATCACCACAAGAATCTGCAAGAACAAACAGACAGGAATGTTAGAAAAGACACATGAAAGGTAATAGATTTCTCCACCCAACTATTAAAATTAATGCTTATGAACTTACCTTGTGTACATATGGTCGAACCAAGTCATCAAGTTTGTACAGGATACGATCAATGACTTTGACCAAGAGATGACGCTCCTGGTCCTCCAGTGTTGGAGACATCAGCAATGGCAGGATCTGGTTAAAAAGGGGTCCTGCACCAAACTCTCGGGCTTTATCTGTGATTTGACGAAGAGCAGCCTGAAAGGAGAGAGCTAGTTAGAGATCTTTTTTTATGATTATGTGCGTTACAGTCCATCAAGTGTGAGAGAGGATACTTGCCTTTCTCATGGGAGGGGTTCCATTCTTGATCTTCAGGAGCAGCTTCATGATCTTGCGTTCCTTCTGTTCTTCTGGACTGAGGGTGGACTCGTCAACTTCAACCTGCAAACAGAGATTGGATGATTGGTCAAAAATATATATTATTTGTTATGATTTATATAATAATGATGTTATGATTTGTATTGACTATTTTTTGATAATGCTACTAATGTTGTTATTACTAATCATATTTAGTAGTGCTTGTAAAGCATCACTATAATTATCTTGCATACTTTTTTCCTTCCATACAAATTTCCTGCAGCATTTGTCACAGGTCCATGAATGAGGTATCAAATCATTGGGCTTATTGAGGACAACACTGCTATGACTTTGATAAGTGATCTTTGCCCAGCAGGCAAAAACTTGAGTGAACAATCCCAGTCTTAACATTGGACAAAACTTTGTGACATCTCCACATCAAAATGTTGCAGAGACTTGTGGGTAGGCTCATTTCACTAATAAGCAGTCAATAAATGGTGATATTTCAACTTCCTAGCCATGCCTTAGCAACCAGTTACAACACCCTAGGAACCACCCTAAAGACTTCGTTCCACTGAAAAATAATAAGATGGATATCTCTGAATCTTAAAATTGTAGATACATGGGGATTGGTTTTTTGGACTCAAACTGGCAAGTTTTCTTTAAATATCACCCTGGTAATCTAGCCATTTAGAGCCCCCTGGGTAACCATATAATATAATTGATCCAGTGATATCTCTATACCAGAACAACAGAGACATGAGGGTGGACTCATTTGAGTCAGAATGGCTAGTAGTCTTACCATGTCATAGCAACTATTGAGAACACATCTAACACCCTTATATTATAAAGCTATATCAGAACACCATAGTGACACCTGGGTTGTCACTTTTGACTCTGACTGTCAGTAGGCATTAGCTATCATTTTGATAACGGACTAGCCATGCTCAAGCAACCATTTAGAACATCCTAACCACTGTACAGTAAACCAAATATGTAGGGCTGCACAATTAATTGAAATTTCTAATGCCGATTACAATTACAGATGCCACAATTATGTAATCGCTCAAAGCTAAAATTAATTAAAAAAAAAAAATATGTATGGTAGTGTAAAGAAGAAACCAATCCAATGTATAGATGACATTTGAGGCTTAATACTATAAAAAAAGCAATAAAAGTTCAGTTAGTGTGCTTTCAGCTTGATTATTTCGACCTAAAAGTATGGCATGTGGATAGCGATTGGTAGCCAATTAATTGGAGCACACCTAGTAATTAATAACTGCAATTACAATTTCAAGGGAATAATCGACAATTATGATTTTTGCCATAATTGTGCAGCCCTAACCACAGCATGCACCACTCACATTTTCTTCAGAAAATATACATAAGTATTATTTGCATTTTTTTAATACTATTATTAATTACTTTTAATATGAATATTAATAACAAGTATTATTATTTAAATTACATTTTATAATATTTTTAAAGATTCACATTTATTTTTTACATTTAATAAATAAATAAAAAAATGTATGCATTTAGCAGACGCTTTTATCCAGAGCAACTTACAGTGCATTCAGGCTAACATTTTTAAAAAGCATCCCAAAATTCCCAGGTTTTCCACAACCCTAGGATTCCTGGTGTACAATGAACTCACCAGAAGTTTATCAAAGTACTGGATGTCATCTGGCTTGAGGAAGGGCAGGTTTCCAGAGGGCTGATCATTGACTTGTTTCATAGATCTGTCCTCTGTTTGCATGTGGAAGCCAGTCATGCCTCCGATGGGCGTGGGGGTTGCAGCTAACTTACGGGCTGGGGTGCGGATGGGCACATAGCCTGCTGGTGGAGGCAGTACCTAGGTAAATTGGTAGATGAAAACCAGTTAACAACAGCAAAATATCAATAAATTAATTTTCAGACAGAAAGAAAGGGTATTCTATAGATATCAATATGGTTACATACTTTGTATCCTTCTGGAAACATGGCATCAAGTTCATCATCAGTCAATGGGCGATTCCTCTCATCAATCTCTCGTTCCCAACGCCAAGCCTGCAGCTGTTCTGGGGTCATGCTCATCAGGTGACCTGTTAATATTGAAAACTTTACAGCAACTTCCACAAAATGACCGCCCCCCACCAAAAAACCTACAACATCAAGACTGCATTTATATACAACAGAAAAAACCAACAGTATCGGTCCAGTACCTGGGGTGGGTGTGGCCATATTCATAGCAGGTGTGCCAAGAGGGGTTTTTCCAGGGGTGAGCAGAGGAGTTGAAGAGCCCATCTGACTGACTGGTGTTTCATCCCATCTTGACTTCCTTTTGCTTGCACCTGGGGTGGGCGTCTCACCCACTGACTCATCTCCTCTGTCTGTACGTGGAGTCTCGGCCCAGCCACTACCATGGCCAGGTGTCTCTAAAACACACAAAATAAAATTATTTTAAATCACTAGGCTTTAAATAACTACTGTAAGAAAATGCGCAACAAGCTGGACAGAAAATAAAAGACCTCTCTCTGTCTTTGGTGTCTCATCCCAGCGGTTCTTTCGCACACTGGAAGTGGCCCCTCCATGGCCGGGAGTAGCATGTCCAGGGGTGTCTCGACCCGGTGTGGCAGCTCCTGCTGGGGTGTGGCTTGGTGTGGGCTCCCACATACGGGTGCTTGGAGTGGCTCCTGGGGTCTCGCTACCTTTGGCACGGCCAGGTGTTTCATCCCAGCGACTGTTGGAAGGTGTGTGTCCTGGAGTCTGGGTAAAGAGAAGAACAGGATTAGCAATATCATATATAATGAGCAATAGGGTTGTGCCGATATATGATAGTATCGTGTATCGACATAAGCAGATTTCTCTGTCGATAGTCAAGACGATATTAGGCTCATTCTCCTATTAATGTATTAAATAATAATAACTATTATTATAATTTTTTTTATTAGGCGGCCTATTATAATTCGGCTATCAAACTGCCCAGCTATTTCACTTCAGCACCACATTTCACACACACACAAACACACACACACACAGCGCGCGCATGCAAAAGAGGATTAGAGCCTGTCACTGAAGAAGTTGTAACGCTTTGACTCCGATAACTCTGAAATCTAAATAACTCTGAAAATCCATGACACGACAATTTGCTCTTCTCATACAAGAGAGATTAACTATTTCTTGGCGTTACAAATAAAGACAATAACAAGGCGGCAGAGCAAACTTATCCATAGTGATTCTCACGTAGTCAGTAGTTAAAGACTGATCGCTTATAACACAATTGCTGGACGATAAATTGTCAAAGAAATTATCGCGATAAACGATAATATTGTCGTTCTAAGACCAGTTTCAACTAATATTATGATAGTGGCATAACGCAGGTACACCTTTTCAAAGCTCAATAAACTTATTTTATTTTATGGCAGATTCAGAGCAAGAAATACCAACATGTTGACTTTGTGTGGCTTAAAATTAATACATTTTGTATGTTATATTATGTTTACATGCCAGCCAGGGATGCTCATATTGACCGTTTAACTGTTAACCGAGAGAAAACATTTTGACCGATGAAGGGGCCATTCACATTTTTTTTTTTTGTGCTCACGTTCGTTATTTCAAATGCGGTATGTGCACTAATAATGGAAGCGACGTGCTCACAACACGCTTGTTTTATCCAGGCGCGTCCGCACCGCATCGAGTTAAAAAACATCTCAGCTTTTCAGAATGACGCAAGCGCACAAGGTCATGTGACAAGAACCAACTCATTCAGCTTCCTTCGGGGTGAAATTCCCCGTTGTTTTAAAAAAATTGGGTGCACCCAAACACTGCAGAGTTTTTTACTTTTCTGTAGCAGAGTTACAGCAAGGGTTTTTCGGTGGTGAAAATCCATTACTGAAATGTCCTTGTAACGGAGATCGCAGCTGATGGATGCTTAGCAACAACAGATGCCTCAGGAGCGCAACTCCCCGAGCACTTTGGAAAGAAAGAGAAAACAACGCGCACGCGGTGTGTGTGTGTGTGTGTGTGTTAACTCACTGGGCGCGTTGACACACGCAACTACATGCCTACAGACATATTTAGCTGAGCAAGCCAAATGAAGCGAGCGAAAAGTAGGCCCATTTCGAGAGAAAGGGCAATGAAGTTACTTGCAAAATATGATACGCGGTATTAATATAAAGCAGCAGTGCAAGTACAATGCAATATCACTTGCGACGCAAACATCCACAAGCAAATGAAAGGCGCTTCCCAAAGCTGGTCACTCTAGCGAGATGTTCTCTCTTTATTCCAGGGACATCTGTGCCATTCGAGAGGCTGTTTTCTGCCGCGGGCTGTCCACAGGCTGCATTCCAGACTAACCCCACATCATGACAGGTTACATTTTTTTAAATAAAAATTGAAAAAAAGAAATTATCGCGACCGAAAAAATAGAGCGAGTATCGCAACAGGCCTAGTGGTCATGACATAGAAGGACTACGTGAGAACCACTATGGAGAATACGTTCGCTCTGCTGTCTTGTTATTATTTTCATGCACTCCGCACTAAAATGTGATGCATGCAAAACACAGAGTTTTGCCCATTACAAAGTCTCCATCTACAAACAGACGTACATCGTCTGCAGATATTAGGTATTTTATTGCAATTTAATAAGTATTCTGAATGGTCTATGTATGTGCAATATTTTAAATGAGCCCTCACTAACTGAGTTTAATGCCACAGTTGTGTTAGAATGCATCTCATTCTTGTTTCTGTGGTGGTGCGTCGAGCTCGTCATGAGGCGCGGTCCGGAGCGCTGTATGACTGATCCAGCAGTTTACTCCAAATATATGAGCAACTTTACTCCAAATATATGAACTTGCCTGTTTTAAATACTTTATATTTAACTTGTTCGTTTATGTCCAATATTAGTGTTAAACTGTTGGACTCTAAATTAAATCTACTGTTGATTTTCACCATTAACATTTAGACTGGTAACTTCCGTGCGCAGATGCGGCAGATTTGTCACAGGACACGTGATATGAAAGTTGCGTCCGACTATATATGAACTAGCTGTTTTAAACAGTATTTTTGTATTTAACGTTAGTTTATTATGTTATTTTTGAAAATTTTTTATTTTTTATTATCTGTGATTAGATAGGCTCTCTCTCGTGCACCTGCATGGGTTTTAAACACCAAATAGTTATGCTATTAAAAGAACAAAGAGTCTCTCTCTCTTGCTCCACCCATGCACGATAATATCGTGTATCGTCAATCTCACAGGCTGACGATATGACGATTTGAAAAATGGCCATATCGCGGCCCAACACTAATGAGCAATATATATATCTGGCATTTTATTTAGTTGAAATAAGACATCAAAATAATTGTTAGGTGCATCCCTGGTGCTGTTAAAGAAAACGGACTCACATCAGAACCTCCATCTGCCTGGTCCCAACTGGACACTTTTCTGGGTGTGGTGTTGCTGGGGGTGTGGTCAGCTGTCTGGTCCCAGCGTCGTTTGCGTTTGGCCGCAGCAGCCTGAGATGCAGCAGAGCCATTCACTGCTTTCAGCTCTCCAGATTTTGCTTTCTCTAGCATCTGCAGCCTGATTTCTCTCTGGAGAAAACGCATTGAATGTTTTAGTCAAACAGAAACATCTCTCAATCTACCTTTTTTTTAAATTAACATTTCAGTTTCACTAAAAGTCTATGGTAACTACCTCTTCTTTGGACAGATGCTGCTCCTTCATAACATCCATGTATGTCCTGACCTGCATCTTGGGGTCCGGTGTTTTGCCCCCTATGCGAAAGAGCACCAACATGATGCGAGACGGTTAACCCAAGTAAGTCTCAAAACCAGCGTTTTCACACACAAAGCACTACAGTCAACTGTCCCTGAATAGATGGCCTTAAATGTTTAAATTAATATCCTCTCATAACACAAAACAACCCTAGATAATAAAAGCTAAGCACTCTTAGTATACAGTCATACATTAAGAACAGGCAGGTACAAAGAGGTTTCAGTTGCTTTTAAGAGGAGATAAGGAGAGGATATAGCCATCACTGATGCAGGGTCCTGGGCTGTGCTCTCCAGAATACGTACACTTTCAGTGCCAAGGGTCCCTCTGCAGTCAGACTTCAACCGGCAGAAAAGAAGCCTAGAAAATTTCTCTTTGCCATTAGTAACACTTTGGAAAAGGGTTTGAACTCACACACACAATAGCATACCACCTGTTCTGCTCTTGTAAATCATTTAAAAACAAAAAGGGGAAAAACCACTTTGCAAAATTGTAAAAATTTATTGTACTATACGTGTTGCAGCCAGAGACACTGAACACTGATGGGGAATTCTAATATAATCTTTAAAATTTAAATCAGAAACAAGTTAAGAACTTAAAATGCACAGACGTGCATACTTCTACATCTGGTTTCATTAAAAAAATATATCTACGATGAATTGGCATGAAAAGTTCAAATGAGAATGGAGGACATGAAGTTGAGAAGAGACAATTTGTCCTTGATGAGGCTTTAAAACCATATATAACTTCATAAAAGCAAGAAAAATATTTAATGACACCATTTTGGATTCCCCTGAAAGACCCTCTGGCCACACACCAGAGCAAAACTACTAACTACGGTCTTGATTTATCTGATAAACACGCTGCTTTTTGTTGACCATAACCTACACAGGACGAGTTGCTGCACCCTTAAGAGAGTGCAGACAGGACTGGCATAGCAGTACTGCTGTAGGAGAGAAATTAAGGACAGTTAGTATGGGCCTGTGGAATCTTGGTACACAGATTCTTCAATAGATATATATCTCTATTTTATGATAATAAAATAGAAATATATTTACACAACAGTTTTGTAAAGCTTCCTCTGTCTGGGACTACATGCAAGGTGTTTTGCCTGATCCAGAATCAATTCCCTCCCATAATCTGAACCCGACTGATGCAGTTTGAGTGCGTGCAGCCTGTTGTAACACGTTCTGAAGTTCCTAAACTCCTTGCTAATTTGTACTGGTATGAGCATCCACAGGCCAAAGGTTTAAAAATACTAATCTGGCTGGAAAATTTTTTATTGGATGTTCAATTTGGCCTCACTAGGATTTGTACAAACTGCAACCGGTAAGCACAGTAAATTGTCAAGTTTGTCCACAGGCGCCTCAAGATTATTTAGTGTTTTTGGAAACATTACTGACTTTGACACATCATGGGTGTCTAGCCAACATGCCATTGGGCGCATATATATATATCATAATAGAAAAGTATATCAATATATCATAATATATAGTATATTATGAAACAAGAGAAAAGTGAAAAAACTGACAGCAACTGCCCAATGATGTACACTGCAGTGTCTGGCATTATTAAACTTAAAAATGTATGTGTTTGAGATGTCTGACTATTGTATTTTGTCTGTTTCACACCAGAAAAAAAAAAAGAAAAAAAAAAAGACATTAACCCTTCGAACAACACACCTACCTGCAACCTATGTCCTGATGGGACAAATTAAACCACCCAAACAACTGTCTCCCAAAACCTTTGCTGCCCAACTCATTTAAAGGGTTAGTTCAGCCAAAAAGGAAAATTATGTCATTTATGACTCCCCCTTATGTCGTTCCAAACCCGAAAGAACTTCATTCATCTTCGGAACACAGTTTAAGATATTTTAGATTTAGTCTGAGAGCTCTCAGTCCCTCCATTAAAACTGTGTGCACGGTATACTGTCCATGTCCAGAAAGGTAATAAAATCATCTTCAAAGAAGTGCATGTAACAGCAGAGGGTCCTTTAGAATTTTTTTGTAGCATCGAAAATACATTTTGGTCCAAAAATAGCAAAAACTACGACTTTATTCATCATTGTCTTCACTTCCGTATCTGTTGTGAGAGAGTTCAAAACACCGCAGTGTAGTAATATCCGGTTCGCAAACGAATCACTCGATGTAACCGGATCTTCTTGAACCAGTTCACCGAATCGAACTGAATCGTTTGAAATAGTTCGCGTCTCCAGTAAACATTAATCCACAAATGACATAAGCTGTTAACTTTTTAATGTGGCTGACACTCCCTCTGAGTTCAAACAAACCAATATCCAGGAGTAATTCATTTACTCAAACAGTACACTGACTGAACTGATGTGAAGAGAGAACTGAAGATGAACACCGAGCCGAGCCAGATAACGAACAAAAGACTGACTTGTTCTCGAGTCGAGAACCTTTTCTGTCAGACGCGTCCGATTCGAGAACTTAGGAGCTGATGATACTGCGCATGTGTGATTCAGTGTGAAGCAGACTGACACACAGAACGTCTGAACCGAACTGGTTCTTTTGGTGATTGATTCTGAACTGATTCTGTGCTAATGTTATGAGCGCGGGTAAACCGAAGGCTTGAATCAAGGGCCATCCTCTCCAATGAAGTCATTACGTCGATCGCAAAAGAACCGGTGAACCGTTTTCTTCAACCGGTTTATTGAATCGAACTGTCCGGAAGAACCGGTTCGCGGAAAAGAACCGAACTTCCCATCACTACTGGTGATCCAACAACCGATGCAACCGGTTCTTGACTCGAGAATGATCAAGTCACTCATTCGTTCATTATCTGGCTCGGTGTTCATCTTCAGTTCTCTCTTCACAGCAGTTCAGTCAGTGTACTGTTTGAGTACATGAATTACTCCAGGATATTGGTTTGTTTTAACAAAAAAAAAAAAAAAGTTACCAGCTTATGTCATTTGTGGATTAATGCTTATTGGAGATGCGAACCGTTTCGAACGATTCAGTTCGATTCGGTAAACAGGTTCAAGAAGGAAAAACAGCAGATCTGTGACATCAGGTGGAACTTTTGGAAAAGCAGCGATAGAGTGTTTCCTTGGTTACCGCTATAAACAAAGTAGCACTGTGCTTATGGACTTTAAATGCATTATACAGAGGCAGTTCCCCACAGAGATGCATTTGTAGAAACCCTCAATTTAATATTTAGGATTTTCTTCTGCGGATCGTGTGCAAGTCCAGAACAGAAAACGGTTGAAAAATAAAAAAATGGCCAGTCGACCGGTATAATCTGTACTACACTGCATAAATTAAATACAGATTCATAATTGTTAATGCTAACAAAGTTACTCGCCAATGCCGATATTCTGACATCATTTTGTATGCATTTGTCTGTTCAAGCACAAGATGTGGCTCTCTGTGCATGCTGTACACACATGGAGTTGTCTTTTGCGGCTTGCTTGAATGCTTTAAAATCACTTATAATTTTTAAATTAGAAAGGCTTAAAAACACCTGCAAATGATAAACTTTCATTGCGACACAGCAGTGGCCCGACAAATTCGTCAACTGTCCCAAGCTTCTTTCATGATGGCCCCGGGCCATTGGGCAGTCCTTATTGTCGAGGCCTGGTCTAACAGGTCAGTTGAATCCAGGGAGAAAGTTGTTGGGTGGTGTTCGAAGGGTTAAGCAACAAACAAAACTGGTCTGGACCAGAACTGGTCATTGGCAGAGTAAATGCTGATCGGCATGGACAGATAAAATAAACAGAGGAGAATGGTGGTGTAAAATTTACCATCAGCAAATGGATCGTGCCGCTCTGGGGAGATGATCATCTTTTGTCTGCGTTTCTTGTACTCGTCCTCACGGTCTGAAATCTTCTGTGGTCTGTGTTCAGCAAAGGGATCATACTGCAGAATGGGCAAAAAAAAAAAGAATCTTGAATGATCACAGCTCTCTTTTATATTCTTCTACAAATGCATTTGGGAAAACCAAAAAAATTAAGCTTCATTAAACAAAAGAATTATAGGAACTCAAAGAAATAACATCTGTTAATTACCTGCTCATCTGACTGAGGAATGGAATTGAGTATTGCCACCGGTGCATGATATCCTGGTTTCTTCGGTCCAAGCAGACTTGTGGATGAATCTTCATCATCATCCTGAAATAAACATATTTGGGTTCAGAAACTCCTTCAAACCAGTACTTAAACATGCTGACATAGGCTCATCTAACACTATTTAAAGTGTTATGTTATCGCTTACATCTTCCTGCTCGTTGGCAGCAATTGAAGTCACATATCCAGCAAAGCGGCTGTCACTGCCTCCGTAGATCTCCTGGTCATAATATCCAGTGGAATCAAGCCCAACCCCCTGCTCAGCTCCCTCCACCAGGGCGGCTTTCATCCCCTGGATTTCCAGGATCTGAGCCTCAATGTCTAAGAAATAAAAAATACAACCAGAGATCAGAATCCCAAAATACCTATAAACAGTTGAGCAATAATTCATCTATGCATCATATTACATATACTTACAGCAGTTAAACTCAATCAAGCATTGATATAAAATTCACCTTGATCTACTAATACAATAAAGTAATATACTAATCTAGTATAAATAATAATAATAATTAACATTTCGTTAGAGGGGCAAGAAGCAGGACAATTATCCGCGCAAGTAAATGTTTACATGAGCACGGTAAATAAACAATGAATACTTATCATAATTCTAAACAGATATCACTCAATTGGATTTTTTAAATAAAGATAAACAACCTTATAAAGGTACATTTTGGTCTGTGTTTGCCTGCATGTTTGCATCGCCATTTTGGTTTTAATACTTAAGTGTTTAACCAGCGTTTCTTAACATTGACTGCCAATAGTCTAAAGCGCATTTCTGCACATAAATATTACAAATAACTCATAATATCACATCACAATACAATACAATACAAATTACTGGATGGTGTAGTTGTTGATATATCTCATGTGCGCCACGGTTAGGTTTGATTCAAAGAACAGACGCCATATTCTATTCACAGCCTCAAACTGACCTAATTCTACTTTTTCTCGCTAATTCCTCTTCCTAGAACTAGAAAAGAACAGATACCCCAACTCCAATGTGGACATG
The DNA here is from genome assembly GCF_963082965.1 of Carassius carassius. Taxonomy (NCBI): domain Eukaryota; kingdom Metazoa; phylum Chordata; class Actinopteri; order Cypriniformes; family Cyprinidae; genus Carassius; species Carassius carassius. Next base: position 22,074,872 of record NC_081765.1, read on the forward strand.
TGTGACAAAATCTGATATATTCTTCAATAAACTTTGAAAAATGAATTTACCGTCATGTGTTTTGGCGATCTGCGCCATTTTCCTGCTGTTGTGTGAGCCTCAGTACCGGAAGGCCTTTGACTGCACATCCGACTCCATGGCGCTCACGAGAACGCGCAGGCGCGGTCCCTGCGGCACAACCAATGCGCATGCGCAGAGCACAAAAAACTAGTCAACACAGCTGGCAAACGTCAACACTGTTTGGTATACCCCCGCTCTGCTTGAGAAATGTAGCTATAATAATACAGTAGATTTTGTAAGATTTCTTTGTACGTGCATTTTTGTTAGAGGCTCCGAGATACAGGTTAACTTAATTAATGATTTCAAATCCCAAAGTTTTCTTGTCACCAGTCACATTTTCTTGGTCAAATGAACAGTACGCAGACTATCATAAAAAGCTAAATAAATAGATAAATTATATTTTATATTTTTACATTAACAGTGTAATCAATATTATATTTATTAAAGCCAACATAATTCTAATCAAGTTAGTGTTTTTAAGTATTTTACATTTATTCTAATATAATAACTCAAGCCAGTAACAATGTATACAATATATTTTATCTGTGAACTTATGTTAAGTTATCCTTTTTAATAGTTAACTATTCTTGATTTTTATTTTTCGGATCATCAGTCATCAAAGCTCTGTAAATATTGGTCACAGACACAGAGACCAAGCTGATAACTCACTAAAAACTCCCACAGATCATGTTTTCAAGTAATATTTGTCAAGTATTATTTTGATGTAACAAAGTGATTATATATATATATTATAAAGCAGGGGTGAATGTGAAGCAAACAATATATTTCGATTATTCCTAATTAAATAAAGATGAGGTCAGAAATAAGCATTTGTTTTTTTATCAAAAACAACCACTCACTTTGGAAAATACATTGTTGAAAAACATGTTCCAAACTGAATCAGGAGTAACGTATATTCTAATAGCAATTTCAGTTATGTAATGGCAAACAGCAGTCTTAGTTTAGATCAGCAGTTTTTATTCACTACAAGAGATATAATAAGGGACAGACATATGCATTTAAAACTAAATAAAGTACTTCTTCCAAACTTTTTTTTTCAACGTATTTTATCCTTTTCAAACTTATTACTGCTTTTACATTATGTCCTCAAACAAATTTAGCTTTAACCTTTACTAACTATGCACTGTAGGTCGCGCAGCCTGGGCAACCCAATCCCGCATCCCGTGACAATTCTGCGCACGCAAACCCTCTTCACAATTAAAACACTTACGTCAGTAGGCTCACTATGCGACGGATGGAACACTGAACCAATCAGAGGCCAAGAAACGCACCCTCGGCCAATGAGATTCTAGGGCGGGTCTCAGAGAAGGCTGGTCTTCGACACGGGAAAAGAGTTCTCGACGGGGGGAGGCGAAAAAGAGGTGAAGTGAAGATGGCGAGAGGGTCCCGGTGTTTGAGAAGAGCGGTAGCTGAGTGTATTAGAAACTTACCGTCCACAACCAGTCGAGAAACACCGGGCAGGAATGGAGTGAGGTAATTAACGACGGTTTAATGTTTCGCACTGTGTATGTGCACTTATGTGAAGATCGAACCGATTAGTGAAGTAACTCGCGAGCTGCTTACGTCAGTTGGACGGTTAGTTTCGGTCTCACAAGTGGAGTGAATTTAAGACCAACTTGACAACTTTGTGTCAATAAAGCCTTTATATATTGTCCAACGGTGTATTAATACTTATGACGAGGTCAAATAAACGTGTGAAAAAAGACAAGATAAACTAACTTTAGGAGTGGGTGGGAGGGAGTCACATGAATGGTTTCCAGATAAAAAGTGACTTCAGTGGCAAGGTTAAGATATTATGTAATTGACCAGGTGTATAGTTTAAGGGCTTTTTTTTATTTTTGGAATAACCTTTTTTTCAGCTGGCGTTTATTCAGACTTATTTATCTTATGTTGCTTTAAACTCAGATGCAACTAAATGTTTTTAAGGGGAAATAACAAAAATGTAAGACTTTAAATTTTTTGGAAAAGCTGGTCGCCAGCTGCATACAGCTGGTGTTAATTTAGATTTATTTAGTTAGTTATTTAAGATACCTGCAGATCAGATACAATCTGATGCTTTTATTAAGCAATGGTTTTTATTAGGATAATGCCAAAAACATTTTTGGCATCCATCATGTACATATATAGTGCAAAAATCGTATAGTGTTCATAGTACTAAAGATTTCAGTAGCAATTCTTTGCAGGCATGTGTTTAGAGGAGGCCGCGGCATGTGTGACATCACAAGCTGAGCTGTGACGTTTATCACCTGTGGCTAGGGACGTGGTGTACCCCGACCAAGTGCTGGGCAGCCAAATGCTATAACTGCTTGGCGTAAGGCCATGTCAAGTGTCTTGTGTTGTCTGTTCCGTCACTGTCGACTGTAGCTATAGTTACACCATGCTTAACAGCTCTTGGCTGCGCTTTTGCCGACTTGAATGAATTTGGCTGTCACTCTTTCCATTGAGGAGATATTGTGCCATTTATAGAGCAAAGCCTCATCCCCTTGCTTTTCAGATATGTGTGTGTGATTGATCCGACACATCTTAATGGGATGGGGTTTTACTACTCCCCTTGATTTGATTGTGGTGGTCCGTGATCACGCTTCCCTTATGATTTGTGTCTTTACAAATGGAGAGCAGGTGAACATGCCATGAGATAGCTATTCTATAATTCCTTTAACCCTGGCCCCGCCGTATGAATGCACTACTCCGTAAAGTTTTGTAGTTAATGATGAACTCCGTGACTCAACAAATACACTTTCTAATGCACAGCAGCTTGTATTGTGGATTGCTTGTGTGGTCTAATTCGTAAGGCTCGTTGAATCACAATTGGCTTTTTTGAGCTAATTTTTAGCATTTCAAAAGCTTGTCATTCAGAGCCTTTGCAAATTCAATAAGCCAGTGCATAACAAAGAAGACAATACAGAAAACCCTTAAATCCTACATTTAGTGCATATAAAATTGGTTATATAGCATTGTATGTAAACTACATGTACTACATCTAGGCAACGCATACTTATCACATACTTGTTTGCATTTTAGAAAGGTTTCTGTTAACTCAGCTGTTGTTGACAGCTGTTATTAGCCAGCTCAAATTTTCAAACATAACAAAATGTGTCTCATAAGAAATTATAAAATAATTTATTAACAATAATACAGTTGTAAGTTTAGTAGAGGATGTGTGTACTATAGTGTTTCATTATAGTATTGTTTTATATATAAAAAAAGTACATATTTTTTTTTAAAATTAAAATGTAATTTACAGTTTATTATAACATATGAGCAACCAGTCATAAAAAATACTGATTTAAGTTTCACTAGCACAAACTTAATTACACAAAACTTGATTCAAGTTGAGACAGACATCGCTAAAAGTCATAATAACTTGCAGTTCAGTGAGTGTTTATTCAGCGAAGGATTCATCAGACTGTATCAAACTGGTCGTTCAAAAGTCCTACTGAACTGTTTTAAGAGTTGTTTCATGAAATGGAATGGTTGCACTACATTTTTTTTGTGTGGCCCACAAAGGGCGATTGCAGTAGTCTAGTCTTTTTTTAGGCAGAAAATGCATGTTATTGGCTTTAGATTAAGGCCAAAGAGTAAATTTCACTAATCCTCTGGATAAAAAAAAGCTTTGTCTTGATTAAGAGTCCTAATCTTGTTAATTGCACACAGCTATCTGTGTAGCTCATATGTTCTCTCTGCTCTTATCTGACTCCTAGGAGACATCTGCTATCTTAAGACATCCAACAAGCTAACAGGGTCTAAATCATTGCACTAATCATTACAAGTACACAAAGTCTTGTACAGTATCTATGCAGCTGCTGAATGACATGCTTTCACCCTGTTTTGTCAACAGATATCTGTCTTCATGTGGAATTCTGATGACCCGGGTGCCGCCCCTCTTCAGGGCTGTGTCAGGTCGTGCTTTGGTGGCTCCAGCCAGGAACTTCTTCAACCTCTCAGAGTCCTTCAACAAGAGAAAGGAGTACTCTGAAAGACGTATTATTGGGTAGGTTTCCAACTAAGTTGGATATGGTGCACGATGTGTTCACAATGGGCTCAGGGGAGGCGAAAAAGTTTTACTTGCTGGTGTCGTTGTGGCTTTGTTGACAAACTAAACAACTCACACACTTAGGGTGTATTCACACCAGGAAAGTCCGCTAGTTCACTTGCTTTGGTACGGACCAAATACAATGGTTTTTTTTTTGTTGTTTTTTGTTTTTGGGTGAGGTTCGCTTTCACACTGCCCTTTTTGCAAGCAGAAACTGTAAACAAAATCAGATGTGTGCTTAAGGTCACACATTCATTGGTTCATCCATTCAACCATACTAGAGTTTGTTTGGAAGCGGACCAAGACCACTTCTTCAGCTGGGTCTCAGTGTGGTCATGTGGTCCGCACCCACGTGCGATTGCTGTATTCACACCTGCCAAAAAGATCCGCACCAAAGGTGGAAACAAACTTTAGTTCAATTCAATCAAACCAAACAAAAAAAGTCTGTGACCAATATTTACAGAGCTTTGATGACTGATGATCCGAAAATTTCAAGAATAGTTAATAGTTAACTATTAAAAAGAATAGCTGAACATAAGTTCACAAATAAAATATTAATAAATAAATAAATTGTTACTATTGGAGTATGGAACTGTAGTGGTTACACACATCATTACAAGTTACTTACCACTTCTGAAGCCTGAAATTTTAGAGCAGAGGGCTCACTTTCAGATCAGCTGTCCTACAGAATTTAGCTCTAACGCTAATACAGTGCATGCATGTGTACATATTGAATTTGATGAACTTGTCTATCATCAATGAAGTATGTTCTATGAAGTATGGATCTGTTTCCTGTTGGTAACCAGAAGGTTATAAAGAGTGAGCCCCGTCCCTACTGTACTCTTGTTGAAGGCATTGAATCCTACATAACTTCAGAAGAAAGTCCTTGCAATAAATGTACCATCAGTAGCTTTTGATAAATGTGTGTACTGAATGACTACTTGCATATCCAGGAACAGAACTGAGCACCTTCGTGGTCAAGACATTTGTGAAAAGATCATATTTGATGGATCGTGGCTAATAAGCAGACCGTGAGGGACTTCAGTCTTTTCTATGAAAAAATGTTATCTTATCCCTTATCTTTAACTTGAAGCTCTTAAAATGCTCCAAAATTAGACCTTGAAACTTAAGATATGTCCAAGTTTACCTCGGTTGGACTCTGTCTGTAAACAAACAGTGTTTGACCTTTCTTCTGTCTTGATTCCATTGTGTAGTGACGTTCAGCAGTGAGTCAATCCCACACTGATATAGAGCACTGTGATATCTGATTGGTTGTCTGAATCGACCATCACAAACTTTTCAGTGGCAGCACTAAATCTATTCTCAACTTAAACAACAACCTTTAGTTTTTGAGTCACACCTTTAAAGTGATCTATTTAAAGCTGCCATGACACCAAAGTTAAATTAATAATAATAAAAAAAAGGTCATTGCACTCTTCAGACTATAACTGCAGAGTCTGTGGTGTAATAACTTTAGCTTAGGGTTGGTAATCAGAAAATGAATGAGCTGTCACTATCGTGCCCTTGAGCACTTAACCCTGGACTACTCCAATGTATTCAGTATACCGTAAGTCACTTTGAGTTACATTGTCTGCTAAATGACTATGTGCCAGCATAGAAAGATCCTACCCCCTAAGAAGTCTACTCCCATTACAAAAATGAAACCATTTGTTGTTAATGTAATTTGCACACAGAGCATTATTTTATTATCTTGGCTAAATTTCTTTTCTGTGGCACACAGGTACTCGATGCAAGAAATGTATGAGGTTGTGGCCAAAGTAGAAGACTACCTACTGTTCGTGCCCTGGTGCAAGCGCTCGGATGTTATATTCCGCCGCTCTGGATTTTGCAAGGCCAAGCTGAGTGTGGGCTTTCCTCCTGTGGTAGAGAACTACACCTCCCTCGTTACTACAGTTCGCCCTCATTTGGTCAAGGTATATACATCAATTAGTTTGACTGATGGCAGATCGATACTTTATAATACTGTTAATAATGTTAATCTAGTGTATGAGCTGAAAGTTGTTTTCAACAGCATTGTTTTAATTGTATCTTAAGGCATCTTGCTCTGATGGAAAACTTTTCAATCACCTGGAGACGGTGTGGCGCTTCAGCCCCGGTCTTCCTGGCTACCCCCGTACATGCACCCTTGACTTTGCTGTGAGTATTACAAGCACAATGTGGTTTATCATCTTCGGGTGAAGCTGGACTGCAGTGTATATTTCACCTTTAATATTAAGTATTTTTAAAGGGATATTTCACCCAAAAATAAAAATTACGCTATGCTTGCATTATATGTCATCAGCTGGAACGCCACTATCTTGAACATGTGTACAGCAGTAAGCGGAAGCTATAGAGGATTACTGTTTAAAATTGTATGGATATTTTTCATAGACAAATACATCGATTCACTTCAGAAGGTCTTTATTAACCACCGAAGCCATGTGGAGGGCCTTTTATGATGGATGGATGAGCTTCAAAATCTTGACCACCATTCACTGCCATTATAAAGCATGGAAGAGCTAGGACATTTTTAATATGACTGGTTGTATTTGTCTGAGAGAAGAAAGTTATATACACCTAAGATGGCTTGAGGGTGACAAAATCATGGGGTAATTTTCAATTTTGGGTGAGCGATCCCTTTAAGAGTGCTAGCCAAGACTAATTCTGGTGCTCATACTTAAAGAGGTAGTTCTTTCTCTTATTTTTCCAGAAAAGTAAAGATTTTAAAATCTGGAACCAGCTTTAAGATGAACCATAACATATATGAATTACAACATTTGATTCAAAGCAGAAATTATTTAAAACTCCTTTTCCAAAAGAATATGTAATGGGGCTTTATTATGAGGAAATGAAAGATCTGCTTATCCCAGTACTAAGCATTACTCATACTGTACTGTAAATGAATACTAAAACTGTAAATGAATCCGTAAGAGTTTTGCGTCTTGATTATGCTACATTACAAAAAACACACTGCTTGGAAGATTTTATGGTAACTGCTGCAATGCTGAAACAAGATCCACCAATCAGTTTCATAGCCTCTGAGTTTGACTGTTTATAAGTCATCACACTGACTTTCACACAAGCAACCTCTGTAACAACCTCAGAGCTTATGTTAGGTCTGTCTTGAAAGGTTTATGGGTTTTACTTATGGAAGCCTAGGTTTATAAATGTCCAATTAAGACCATCTGTGAATCAGTTTTTCTGCAAACCTCTGCCAAAAGTTAATTCCCTGCTTCTGTGTGTTCCTAGATTTCCTTTGAGTTCCGCTCGCTCCTGCATTCTCAGTTGGCCACTGTTTTCTTCGACGAGGTCGTGAAGCAGATGGTGTCGGCCTTTGAGCGGCGGGCGTCCAAGATGTACGGTCCGGAGACACAGATCCCACGCGAACTGATGTTCCATGAGGTCCACCACACATAGTTCATTCCGCAGCTTCAGATGGATGAGGGAGGGGTTGTTGTTCAGGGAACTGGGGGTTTTATTCAAAACATACATTTAGAGTATTACAAAGACAGTTGAGAGATCGGGGCTCTGTGTGCCTAAATATCGTCAGTGCCTGGTCCAAACAAACCAGTTGATTTAATATTTTTTTATGCTAAAAAACATACGTTGCTGGATCTTATCATGGAGGGCTTGATTGTGCCCACTGAGCCCTGCTCCACTACCTCCATGTTAACTTTTTTTAAAACCCATTATCAGTATGACACTTTGAGCCGTATTTTTAACATCAGGACCTTGAGATGCCTTTTAAAACAGCTGCAAAAAAACATAACGGCTCCATGAATGGCACAATAGACAAAGGTCATGGGTTTCTTCGAAAGGACATTATTTTGAGAAGTGCATTATGGAAAGATTGTCCTGTTACACCGTTTATATGACAGGTGAGCGATGTATTTATTAAAAAGCTTTTAGGTGATTTCAAGAAAGGGACGAGGAGACTCTGCTTGAGTGCATGTGTCACGTGCAGGAGACTGACTGTTGCTGCAGCACAAATGCACGAAGTGCTATCAGGGTATCAAGGCTACACACTGGACTCAGGTCTGTGGTGTTCTTGCATACCAGCACAAAAAAGGGCTTGAAAAATAAATGCAGAGAGGTTGAAAAAGCATGTCCCTTTCACCATTTTGCGCAGTTTAGTTCTGGCAGTGGATCTCCATTTCACTCCTCAGATGATTTAAAGTGTCCAGATTCTCTCCTAGAGGTGTGCAATATATTTGTATGTTGTTTTTAACAGACTGCTCACCCATCTACGATATCCACTGCTTCTAAAAGGGCCCAAACTCTGGGAAACGGAGTGGAACGTAGCGAACCTTTTCCAGACCTCTCTTCTGATTGTAGTGAGGTATATGTCGACACAGACCTTTAAAGATTCCAATCCTTATCCTGCTCGCTTCCTAGTGCTTACTGCCTTTTACAGAGAAGGTTACATATTATTTGTGATTATCTTAAAAACATGTATGCGAGTATCCTGTATTTATTTTGGTTATGGGTTAACCACGTGTACATATTCAATATAAGACCACAGACTAAACTTTAGTGTACAATTGAGCTACAACAAACAAATTGATTTTTTTTTTTTTTTTTTGGGGGGGGGGGGGGGGGGGTCTCTTCTTTTTGTTTGTTTGTTTTAATTGAAGTGTTTTAATTAGTGTGTTGTGGGTGAATCTATATCCTGCCTGCATGGTTTATAAACTATTTTTATATGTAAAACCTAGCCTTGTGTGTGTGTGTGTGTTTATCAACATCTGGTTCTGTCTAGTTTCCACACTTAAAATAGGGTGATCATGTGAGGGATAATATTAGATGGCTTCAAAGTAACCTCTGTTCTGACCCCTAGTGGCCAGTGACAGTAATGGCTCTATACAGTATGCTGCCTACTATTTTTATTATAAAAGTGTCAAATTTCTATTAATTATGCAGTGGTGTAAATGTCATACTGAAGCATTTAACATTTGAAAGAAGTGATTGCTGAACAGTTACCAGAAATATTTATTTTGCATTGTTACAGAATTTCTGAATTTCTATTATTGCACAAAACATGCATACTACTCACCGCATACAACTTGAAGAAATATATAAATACTAAATTAATATTATAAGTATTGTTATTCCAAAACAGCAGACATGTATTAAGTGATTAATTGTCAACATGACAATACTCTGTTCTTGGTTGTATCGGTGTATTATAAAGAAACAAATGTAACTCACTTAACTTCTAAGATGATAGCCTTTTCAGACGTAACCAAGACTGCTGATGTTTCAAGAGGAGTAGTCACTTCACAATCCAATCAATTCTCAGGAATTGAGGCTCGGCCTTAGTTGAAAGTGCCATTTTATGTCGAATAAATAAGATGTGACCATGATAAATGTCTTTAGTCATAGTCAGGCTATCACTACAATAATTTGTCACTGTTTTAAGTTGATTTATACAAATATTCTTTAGTATATAAGGTTTTCCTGAAAAGAAAGCCACTGATTGGCTAAGACATTAATGGGACGAGACTCATTTCTTTGTGGACACTGAATTTCATTAAATAAAAAATACAGAATTAATGAATTATACAAAACTGTCAAATGATTGTTGCACATTCATAGAGAATGTAACTTTAAAAAACAGATGAGCAATTCTCTTAACAAACAGCATTAAACACTATTCTATACTACTCAAAAAAAAAAAAAAAAAAGATCTTTAGAATAATGTCACACTAATTGTATTCGATATTTCATTGGGCATACACTTGTACTGTTGTAAAAACTATCCTTCCACTCAGCTTTCTTACCAAGTTACCAAACTCTAGTCTTGACCAAAAGATGTTCAACCTCCAGGTTTTAAAGTGACAGTTCACCAGTTTTTAAATCTTGTCATCACACAATATGATAATTTGAGAGGAAAAAAAAAAAAAAAAAAAAAACCTTTTGGACCTCTTTGACTTTCAAAATATAATATAGTGTTCCACAGAAGAAGAAAAAAAAACAGAGGTTTAGAAAAACATGAGGGTGAGTAAATGACAGGTTTTTATTTTTAGGAGAACCATCCCTTTAAGAAATGAAACCTGGAACACAAATGTTATCACACACTTCTTTACGCTTATAGCAATGTAGTTCTAGTCACTGAGAAAAATTCATGTAACAATTGAAGGCAAAACAAGTACATGCTTCATCACAGTTTTTCGTCACATTTGAGTAATCCTCAAATGAGGGGTTTATTTGTATATGAAACAATGAACAGTGTACCAAAAAAAAAAAAATTACTGATCGTGGAAGTGCAATTATTATTATTTTTTTAGATACAACTGGTCAAAAGTTCTTACTACTTCCTTGCTTATGAAGACAAGCTTGAACCTGAACGTCTGGCTTTTTCAAAACTACAATGCCACGCACAATGACATTCATAAAATACAACAGCAAGATAATCTGCAATGTTAAATGCACTTTCCCATTAGATGTTGGTGAACACAATGTTACAGAACAGGCAGACAGACTCTCTCTGGTCACATTATCAAGAGCTTGTCTTTATAGCAGTAGGGTGACATCTTCAGCCATGAGTAGAGAGATGATATTGGACATAGTGATAGAAGGATGGGAGACTGTAAGGTCCATTTCTTTAGCTCCAAGATCAGACCACCTTCACTCAATTTCGGAAGGGTTTTCAAAGTCAAAACGGAGGGGCAAATCATGTCCCCTGCCCTTAACCCTTTCACTAAAGTCAGTGCAGATCAGTTTAGAATCCCATGCCACCCATACCTCCCATGCCTCCCATTCCGCCCATTCCTCCAGCTGGCATGTCCTTCTCCTCCTTTGGTATCTCAGTGACTACAGCTTCAGCAGTAGCCAGCAGAGATGCAACACCTGCAGCATCTAGCAATGCAGTCCTCACGACCTGCAGGAGGAGACAAAGATAATAATCTCCCTCAACATAAGGAGCATTATGTTTTTGATAGGGATGCATCAACATTACAATTCTGGCTGATACGGAGAAGTCAATTTTAATTTTACAGCCAATAACTGATAAATGGCAAAAAAGATTTCAAATTCAACACTATTTGTTTAAAGTAATCGTAAACTAAGAACAATTTAAATGCCACAAAATAATTACATTTTCATCTACTGGGCATCACACTGAAATATAAAAATATATAAAGTTTGAGGTCAGTAAGATTTTGTTTTAAAGCAATTAACGCTTTTAAGCAAGAAGCCATTAAACTGATCAAAAGTGACATTAGAACGTTTATAAATGATACAAAATGCTCTAAATTGTATATTAGAGTGATTTCTGAAGGATCATGTGAGAAAGACTGCTGAAAATTTTGCACCGCTATCAGAGTTAATTTAAACAATTAAATAAGACCATTACTTTAAATGTTAATCATTTTTTACAATAGCTGCATCCTCCATAGGACACATTTGTCAGCAGCATACCTCAGTGAAGCAGTAATAATAAAACTGACACTTATTCTAATCGAGGTGTAAAAGACTGTAACTTCTTTCTTTGAAATGTAACAAGGTTTTTCTTAAAGAAGGCAGCCTCAATGATGCACACGACAAATGCAACGCTCTGGAGGACGCAGCCTTCAAAACGAGATACAGCTAATATTGATTTTACTGTGTTTTTGATATACAAAAGAAAAAAAAGGGTAATAAATGCAGCCTTGGTAAACATAAGACACTTCTAGCATCAGACTGACTCCAAACATTTGAACAGTAGTGTGATATAATGTCAACCAATATGGTGATAATATATTGTACATGTCAGATATTAATTAACAGAAACCTCTATAATTTTTCATTCATCATTATTACTGATTTAAACCAATAACCTAAGTTTGTGAATCACATACACACCTTCGTGGGGTCAATAATGCCTTTTTCAACCATGTTTACATATTCTCCATTCATAGCATCATATCCAATCTCTGGAGCACTCTGCAAGATCTTCTCCACCACCAGAGAGCCGTCAACTCCTGCATTCTTGGCAATGGTCATTGCAGGAATACGAAGCGCACTGCGAATAATGTCGATACCTTTAAGCGCCCAAAAAAAAGTCAGTTTTGAGAAGTTAACAGGATTAGTTCTTACAGGTCATCTGGGAGGAAGAGATCTACAGTCTTGGCCAAAAGTTTTGAGAATTACATAAATATTAGTTTTCAAAAAGTTTGCTGCTAAACTGCTTTTAGATCTTTGCTTCAGTTGTTTCTGTGATGTACTGAAATATAATTACAAGCACTTCATACGTTTCAAAGGCTTTTATCAACAATTTCATGACATTTATGCAAAGAGTCAGTATTTGCAGTGTTGGCCCTTCTTTTTCAGGACCTCTGCAATTCGACTGGGCATGCTCTCAATCAACTTCTGGGACAAATCCTGACTGATAGCTACCCATTCTTTCATAATCACTTCTTGGAGTTTGTCAGAATTAGTGGGTTTTTGTTTGTCCACCCGCCTCTTGAGGATTGACCAAGTTGTCAATGGGATTAAGATCTGGGGAGTTTCCAGGCCATGGACCCAAAATTTCAACATTCTGGTCCCCGAGCCACTTAGTTCTCACTTTTGCCTTATGGCACGTCGTGCTGGAAAATGCATTGTTCTTCACCAAACTGTTGTTGGATTGTTGAAAGAAGTTTCTGTTGGAGGGTGTTTTGGTACCATTCCTTATTCATGGCTGTGTTTTTGGGCAGAATTGTGAGTGAGCCCACTCCCTTGGATGAGAAGCAACCCCACACATGAATGGTGTCAGGATGCTTTACTGTTGGCATGACACAGGACTGATGGTGGCGCTCACCTTTTCTTCTCCGGACAAGCCTTTTTCCAGATGCCCCAAACAATCGGAAAGGGGCTTCATCGGAGAATATGACTTTGCCCCAGTCCTCAGCAGTCCATTCACTATACTTTCTGCAGAAGATCAATCTGTCCCTGATGTTTTTTGAGAGAAGTGGCTTCTTTGCTGCCCTTCTTGACACCAGGCCATCTTCCAAAAGTCTTGGCCTCACTGTGCGTGCAGATGCGCTCACACCTGCCTGCTGCCATTCCTGAGCAAGCTCTGCACTGGTGGCACTCCGATCCCGCAGCTGAATCCTCTTTAGGAGACGATCCTGACGCCTGCTGGACTTTCTTGGACGCCCTGAAGCCTTCTTTACAAGAATTGAACCTTTTTCCTTGAAGTTCTTGATGATCCTATAAATTGTTGATTTAGGTGCAATCTTAGTAGCCACAATATCCTTGCCTGTGAAGCCATTTTTATGCAACGCAATGATGGCTGCATGCGTTTCTTTGCAGGTCACCATGGTTAACAATGGAAGAACAATGATTTCAAGCATCACCCTCCTTTTAACATGTCAAGTCTGCCATTCTAACCCAATCAGCCTGACATAATGATCTCCAGCCTTGTGCTTGTCAACATTCTCACCTGAGTTAACAAGACGATTACTCAAATGATCTCAGCAGGTCCTTTAATGACAGCAATGAAATGCAGTGGAAAGGTTTTTTTGGGATTAAGTTAATTTTCATGGCAAAGAAGGACTATGCAATTCATCTGATCACTCTTCATAACATTCTGGAGTATATGCAAATTGCTATTATAAAAACTTAAGCAGCAACTTTTCCAATTTCCAATATTTATGTAATTCTCAAAACTTTTGGCCACAACTGTACACTTCAGTCTTTACCGATCTTTTGATCATTATTGGCTGGCTTGATGTTGTCCAGGGCTGGGATGCAGCGCAGCAGGGCACATCCTCCTCCAAGAACGATTCCCTCCTCCACAGCGGCTCGAGTGGCGTTCAGCGCATCAGTGACACGGTCTTTCTTCTCATTCACTTCAACGTCACTTGTTCCTCCAACCTAATAAGCAGAATGATCATTTTTGATAATGATGAAGTATACAGTATACTAATAAAAGATGCAACACGTTTTCTGCTTGGATACCTTAATCACAGCCACTCCATCAGAGAGCTTGGCCAGACGCTCGTTGAGTTTCTCCTTCTCGTAGTCACTGTTTGTGCTCTCCAGCTGTTCAGTGATCTCATTCACACGCTTTTCAATGGCTGCTGGATCACCGCGGCCTTTGAGGAGCATTGTGTCATCCTTTGTCACGATGACCTCTCCGACTCTGCCAAAGTCATGAGTCTGGATGTCCTCAATGGCCAGACTCATAGCCTCATCACCGAACACCTGAAAACACACAGATCAGGTTTGTTAACAGACTTTGAGGCTATTATAAGCAATGGCAACTGCCACATGAGATGATAAAGCACTACATAAATGAGATATTTTAAGTGAGCTATTAATTCATGTAATGAATTCAGATGAAGACAAAAGCCTAGGCACATACCGTGCCTCCAGTGGAAATGGCCATATCCTGGAGCTGGTTTTTCCTGTTGTCACCGAATCCTGGAGCCTTGACTGCAACGACCTGAAGTCCAACCTTCAACCTGTTGGTGAGTTTAAGAAATGACCTTGAACCCAGAATCTTTAAATAACCAACTACTCCTATAACTCAAAAGGACCATCCCTTAAGAAAATGAGTTAATAGTAAATGTAATAAAACCTTATTCTATTTCATATTTATCCATTCCAAGCATTTCTTGAGCTAAGGTGTTTTTAGAGACAAACCTGTTGAGGACCAGAGTGCTGAGTGCCTCTCCGTCCACATCTTCAGCAATGATGACCAGAGGCTTACGATGCTGGTTGGCCATTTCTAGTGCTGGCACGATGCTCTGTACACTGGAGATCTTCTTCTCACTCAGAAGCAAAAAAGCATCCTGGAACTCACACTTCTGACCTGCAAACAGAGAATATATTTGGTAGTCATTCCAGTATTGAAACTGGTATAAGCACATGACCTTCTAATACAAAACACACACCTTTAGCTGTGTTGATGAAGTAAGGAGAAATGTAGCCACGGTCGAACTTCATGCCCTCAATGATCTCAAGCTCATCATGTAGGGTTTTACCATCCTTTAAACAAGAATTACAGCCCAAGTGTCAAGTATTTTAAGGATCACACCATCATTCCACCTGTACTAAACACTACTTCTACTGTAGCAGCCTACCTTCACTGTAATAACACCCTTGCGGCCCACTTTCTTCATAGCATTGGAGATGATGGTACCAACTTCAGTGTCTCCATTGGCAGAAATAGTGGCCACCTATACCAAAGAAAGATTGACAGAAGCAAAAAGTTAGGAGAAAAAAAAAAACATTTAGTGCTCGTTTTATAGGGCACTTCTTACCTGGGCAATTTCCTCTGGTGTTGTGACCGGCTTGGAGAGTTTCTTGAGTTCATTGATGACTTCTTCCACCGCCAGCATGACTCCTCTACGGATCTCCACAGGGTTGGCTCCTTTGCTGATGGTGTCAAATCCCTCTTTGGCAATAGCACGGGCCAAGACTGTGGCAGCTGTTGTGCCGTCTCCAGCCTCCTCGTTAGTATTGTTGGCCACATCCTGTACCAGCTTCGCCCCAATGTTCTTATACCGATCCTTCAGGTCGATACTTTTGGCAACTGTGACACCATCTTTGGTGACTTTGGGGCTGCCCCAGCTCTGCTCAATGATAACGTTGCGACCCTGAGGGAGAGAGGCAAATCTAGTCGTTTCTGCCATTAATGATTTCAAATGTGACTTTAAGAGGAGTAACGTATTAGCTGTTCTCCAGGCAACTGAACAGTCATTGAACTCGGCATACCTTTGGTCCCATGGTGACGGCCACAGCATCAGCCAGCAGGTCAACGCCCTGGAGCATCATGGCCCGGGCATCTGCTCCAAACTTGACTTCCTTGGCATACGCACGGGTCAGGTGTGGGGCCAGCGACCTGCACACTGGCCTCATCTGTTTCATCACACTAGGTAAACGCAGCATTTCTATGAGAAAAAGTGTAGAAGCATTATATTAAAAAAAGATTATTCATGATATAAGTGTTAAGTTCTACTTCATCAGAAAAAATATAATAAAGATGGTTTTCAGAAACACTCAAATCATTTAGAACACAGTTTTCAAGGGCCCTTTATCCAGTTATTTGTGATTTACTAAAGCGTTAAGAATAATTATTTTTTATTATATATATGGGATATGCCGGTATCAAATTTTCCTGTTGCTGTTAATTGATAATGCTTTTATCATGGTATACGGTATTATCACGGTAATGAAATTTGCCGACCAATTTTTTAATGGTCATAATACAGTATAACACGTTAAATAACTTTTTTTTTTATAACAAAAATAACTAAACATTTAAAACAATAAAGCAATACAAAAAATATATAAAAGTTTGATGTTTTACACATTAAAGTGCAAAAGAACTATAAAGACCAATAGGTATCACTTTACAATAAGACCTCATTAGTTAACCTTTGTTTGATGCATTAACATTCAAGGCAAGGCAAGTTTATTTATATAGCACATTTCGTACACAATGGTAATTCAAAAAGTAAAAAAAAAAAGTCATTTAGAAAAATAATCACAAAAATAAAACAAGCAATTTAAGAACTTGAAAATGATTTAAAAATTGACTTGAAATTAATTTAAGACATAGAAAATGATTTTACATAAAATACAGTGCAATATATAAAATATAGTGTAATCAGTTCGGACATCGCATAGTGCTCATTCAATAAATGCACAGCTAAACAATGAGCAATAGGCCTGGACAGTTACTGCAATGTTTCGAAAACTAGATTATCAACTATAAAGTGGAAAAAAGTTTTAAAAAGCAATGATAAAAGCAGGTAATAATTACAAGAATCTGAAATGTTGATGTAAGTACACGCGTCATTCAAAGCCTGTAGTGGGTCTCTCATCCACTCCACGTGTGTTCAGGGCGTCACAAGGTCAAAATCACTCCGCGTCACGACAGAGACCTCATTTCATCTCAGTGCCTTCAAGTTACAAAGTTCCCGGGATTTTCCTTTAGTTTTAGCAAAACTAACCTTTGTAGCCTTGACACCGATTAAATATTTCATACATAACGGGGAAAATTCTTAGGCCTCAATTTCACAGAATCTGTTTTAGTTAACGTCAGCATGCAAGCTATAATCACCACATTTCACTTAAGACTGAACTTGATCATTTTGCTAATAAAGCAGTAGTCAAGGCAGTAGATATATAATCACCAAGTAATGCATGTGATGTGCATAATATATTTGTTGCTCTCGTGCCAGTTACTCTGAAGAGCACCATCAGAATCTGCCATAAAAGTATAGTTCTACAATACGACAGGATCAAATAAGAGCTAATTACACAATAAACATACAAAACTTACAACTCCACAAAACCAACTGATAGTTCTAGCATTACGAAATGAGGTAGCGTCCCATATCTGCCTCTTGGATCTCATTAATCTGTATATTACCAGGCCAGTAAATAGCGTTATGCAGTATAGTTTGTTTATTGGCTTTTATAAATGAGGTGAACGAGTTGACTGACTTACTGTAGAGTGATCAGGAGATGAACGAAAGGATGCGCGTGTCCGTGAGTTCAGCAGACTGTGAGTGATATAAGAAGAGTCCGCCTTGAGTTGCTGCAGACTGAACTCACATGTGTTCTTCATCCGGGTAACCTCCCTCCACCCTGGCATCTGAATAACTCAACACTAGCAAACAATAGATACGCATTATGCTCTTAAATACATAGATACTTTGATTTTTATTTTTTTTCAATAGTCATTCACCATATTTCGTTCATACCGAAGGAGCATATAACTAAAGTACATTAAAATAAACCCACTGAATTGTTGTTATGCTAGTTACGGGGCGTCAAGTTCGAGAATTTTCGCAGATTCTATTGGAGAAAAAAAGACGTCAGAGGTCAAAATTGTGCAACAAGGAAAATTATTGCGTTTGACATTTTATTTTGTTAAAAGTCTAACATATTGATTGAGTCAATATATGTGTATTCATGTTGTATAATATTTTTTTCGTATTTAGAGTGAGTTAGTATTATTATTTTATAATTTAGGTACCTATTTATGTAGCTTTTTACTACTTTTCTTTTGTTATTTGTAATCAACTTTAATTTTGCATTCTTTGTCGCCATATTTTACGTTTGAATCACTTGTTATTGTTCTCTGTACTGAAACCCATAAATAAACATTACAAATATTACAGTTGTTAAGTGCTATGTCAAGCGTATAAAACACTTGGTTTCCAAACTAACAGTGCCTTTGAAACATGGTAAAAACATTCAAATGTATTAATGTAACGTTTTATGCGACCAAGGAATATTCTCGATCGCGGGACGGGTCGATTAAGCGTTACCTCTTGGCGCATGCGCAGTGCTCTTCCAGACATTTCTTCTTCACGTGGATCGCAGGAGTGAAGTGGTCCAGTGTGACTGTCTAGTGCTGATCTACCGGACGCGCTTTTCATAAAGATCAGAAATGGTAAGACTTGTATGTTAACATATATAGCTGCACCATCTGAGTTAGTTGTTTCTGTGATTATTTGACTTGTGTGACTGAGATAGCGCAATGTTTTATTAGCGTCCATCTATTACTGCTGCAAGGTCACGGTTAGGAATGTTTTCGTGCTCTGAGTTAATAACAAAATGATGCGATGCCAAGTTTGTTACTTATTACACGTAATGTTTATGAGAAAGGTTTAAAATGTCTGGTTTGCTGTGAGCAGGATTGGTGAGTTCACATGGAACTCGGTTTGCTTTCATTAAATCTTACCAGTTCGTTGGTTTATAGACGAGTAACGTTATGGTTTAAAAGTGTTGTTTAAAAATGTGGTATGTTTATTTTACAACAAATACAATTTTATTTTATATGTCAAGTCTGTAGAAATGATCATTTCTGTTCATGTGTAGAAAGTATTTGTATTGCAGGTATCAGTAACATCTTGCATATGAAAACTCAACATATTTCCATTATCATAACTTCAAGTTGTCACTCTGCTAGGCTCCAAGATCAGTACAACCAATAGCGTTTCAGCAAGATATGAACTTCCGGGTCATTTTGAAAGGAGGAGAATACATGTCTATTGTGATGTACAGTAACTGTGATTCTTTTGTTTTAAATTAAAATTTAGGCTTCGAGATGACATTATCTTAAGAAAGGTTGACAGTTAATTTGTCTGTTAACCCTTTTTTTTAATGACCATAGTATATTAATGAAGAATGCTTATACTTTATTGGCTACCAGACAATAACGAAATACATTTGTGACATACATTATACATTTCCTTTAAACATATTGAGGCCAGACTAAATGCAAAACTGATTCATTCTAGAATCTTCTACATTCCTAACCATTCAGCCTTGAAGTTTATCACGCTGCTTGTCCTTCAGCAGGATAGTAAACATTTACAAAACCTCTGAACTTCTCTTCTCCCCCACATGAACCCTCAACATCTACTATCCCTCACACATGACCTTCACTCAAGGTCTCACAAACACACACACACACACACTCATCTGTTCTTGGATAAGCAGCTGCTTTTGTCTTTGAAACTTTGTGAACCGTGACGATCAGAGCGTTTCTTCTCCTAGGTATCTGTTTAAAGTATGCATCTAATATAGTAACCTAAAATTGTTATCGGTGTAGAAGGTAAACCAGAGCTCTTAAGAATTCAGCTGAAGTCAAGAGCGTATAGTAGTGCATTTTAGGAAAGCATTACTAAGAGGCCTGCTCTTTTTTTAATAAAATGTTTCCAAAATAGTTCTTGATTAATATTATTTGAACACCTTTGATCTTAGATTGACAATTTAGCAAAAACTGAAGAGAAAAAAAAATAATAGTAATTTTCTGTTTGCTAGTGTCTAATACCCCCTAGTGGTACATTTGTGGAATGCTGCTTTGTAGTGTTGCCAAACATTCACTGACTATTTCTACACTGTACTAAACATGCCTTTCCCCCAAAGCAGGCTTTCCGGAAATTTCTTCCCATGTTCGACCGTGTGTTGGTGGAGCGGTTAGCTGCAGAGACTGTGACTAAAGGAGGTATCATGATTCCAGAGAAGTCTCAAGCCAAAGTGCTGCAGGCTACAGTGGTAGCAGTGGGTCCTGGATCCACCAACAAGGTGGCTTTTTTAACTTATATTTTATGATCTAATATAAGTATTTCATTACAGTGTGTGAGATCGAGGCTGTAATTCAGAGTTTAAATGCTTTTGTTTTTTAGGATGGGAAAGTAACACCTGTCTGTGTCAAAGTTGGGGATAAAGTTCTGCTGCCGGAGTATGGAGGAACTAAAGTTATTCTTGAAGATAAGGTTTGAACATTTTGCCATGATTAGATTTGTCTTTACTTCTTCATTATGTACTACTTACTATAAATTAATGTTTATACATTATTTAACCCTTTTTAAAGCTCTTGGCATTTTAAAATAGACCTTAGGTTAGTCACCATATTAAATTTAACGCGAATGAAAAATGGAACACACATTGTAAAGGTATTGCATCAAATCATTTTCATAACTCACAACTTTTAAACCTATTTTATGGATATATTTTTGTGTGTGTACATATATATGTAACATGTAACCAAATAACATTTTTCTAATTTGTATAATAGTGACTTGATTTTATAATGACCATTCTTATATTTAAATTTTCTTTTGTAGGACTATTTCCTGTTCCGGGATGGAGATATTCTTGGCAAATATGTAGAATAAAGTCTGCTTGTTCAACAATCTGTCAATCTGGAGTTCATAGAGAATGGTTGTTCCACGTTTTTTTTTTTTTTTCTGTCATTCGATTGTAAATAAGTATGATCAAGTTTTGTTTAAAATAAAGTGTTGTTGATGTTTCATCTTGCTTCTTCATGGCACAGTTTGGAACTGAACATGTGAATGCTGAAACATGAAAGTGGACTCTCTAGTCTAAATATTGTGTGTAGGATACACACAAAATTAATTGCAATTACATTAAATTCCAGATTCATGAATGGTTCGTTTAAGTGTTTGGTCAAGTATGAATTGTGTTCTTTAATTCTAGCATTCTAGAAGTTTATAATGAAGTCAGATAGATTTTTGTATTTTTTTTTATTGTGATTATAAAGTAATAATAAATAATAATAATTAACGTAAATAACTTTTTCTTCCCTGAATAATTTCCATTGAATTATGAATATGTGCTGCAGGATGTGATCAGAAGGTACAAATAAAATAAATATAATTGTACAGTGCCTTCTGAAAGAAACCAGACTCCTAGACCTTTTTAATCACAATTATATAATAAAAGTGTTTTTCAACTGCCATGACATTTGTATTCATCAATCAATAGGTACACATCTACAGTATTCTTAATGAATATATGTAAGAAACAAACGAATAGAGTGCACTCTAGGAATTTTTGTGTACTGTTATTATCATTAATTTAAAAAAAAAATGCATAGAATAGATCATTTATTTGTCTTCAGAGAGGAAATTAAGTTTCACAGTGGGTACAAGAATCACACAACAAATGCAAGAGCGTAAGATGATGTGGCTGATTTCCTATGTGTTTAAAGCACTTATAGCTATAGGAACAAAGCTTACTCTAGTTAGTGTTCCTGCATATCTGCAATCTATACCTTCAGTCAGAAGGAAATGGAATAAAATAGAGACGGAGTGGGGGATCTGGGTCATTTAGGATTATATGTGCTTTCCGAACCGTAGCTAAAGTGACACTCTGACTGTCTGATAACTTGCAAGTAGGAATAGAAATAAATATGAACGGACCAAAGGCTTTGTGTTTGTACTAGAAGGTCCTTGAGTCTTTTAAAAAATAAACCTCATGGCTAATAATCCCTGCAATATATATATATACTATATAGTGCTTATGGAAGGAGTGAAAGGCATATGAGATGCCACCTAGGAGTTTCCACACAGGTCAGGGGCCAACTGCTTAAACAGCTTATTACAGTAATTATTATTTTTTTTAAATACTGGTCATAACATTTATTTATTTGTTATTTAGTTGCTTAAAATCTTTGATTTAAATTTGAGAATAAAAGTGAGAATGATTATCACCTGGCTATTAAGTATTAACATAATGGCTGTTAATGTAATAGGCCCCAGGTCAGTTAAAGCAATTTAAATACAGTAATACAATTGTTTTAATACATGTTACATGTCACTTCATTTGTTGTCCAGTATTTGGTCCTGTATCTGAGCTCCTCCTGTAGTAGCGCTTCTCGTCCAGTGGGGGCGCACTGTCAATCAAACTAAATCTGTCGAGATGGTCATGGCGGAGGGCACAGCTGTTCTGAGGAGGAATAGACCAGGCACTAAGGCGAAGGTAAAATGAACAGCCAATAACACTTCAAAGCGTTCTCAACACTCAAATATTTTCGTAGAGTATATTCTAATGGCAAATTACATAAAATAAAATTAAAAAGATTTGTTCTCCTGCGAGCGGAAACCGCAGATATGCTAAAGAGCTAAGCTAGCAGTTAGCCGAGAAAACTAATGGTTTCCAAATCCAGGGTTTTAGCTGAATATCCTGTTCAGTGTCATTGGTCATAATAGGATTTATTTTCCATTTTGAACATACTTTTATATGTAGTGAACTGTGAGGCAGGACGTGTCCGAAATGGCAGGTTTTAATAATAGAGTTGGCGAGCTGAAGTAAGCTAGCAGCCGTCTGAAAGTAAAGTTACTGGGATGAACTTCACTGCTGATGCTCAAATACACTCAATGATTACATTAAAACACAATTAATTGAATATACTATTTTATATTCGAGTCATGCAGCTTTCAGCTATTTTACACTGCTGTTTTCAATCATTAATACGTCAAGAAATTAACCTAAAAATTATACAATCTATGCTTACAACGTAGAAAATGTTAAATTGTCCAGAAGCTTAGAAGGATATATGTATCAAACCTACTGTCAGCAGTAATTGCTTAACAGTAGTTAAACAGTAGTGAATATTCCAGTGTTGTTAACTCGTTTTATCCATTAGGACTTCTATAACTGGTCTGATGAGTCTTTTGAAGAGATGGACAGCACGCTGGCAGTGCAGCAGGTGAGAGCTTTTCTTACTTCGATGAATCACAAAAGGAGATTTTTGAGAGGTGCTGTTTTCCAGACAGTGGTCATGGGCTCTCAAGCTCCAAAAAAAGTGACAGAGTACTGAAGTTATTTGCTGAAGATGAATACATTTTGAAGTCATTGTGTTTACCTGTTTTATTGATAGTTGTTTTTTTCCCTTTTCAGTATATTCAGCAGAACATTCGCTCAGATTGTTCCAACATAGAGAAGATCATGGAGCCTCCAGAGGGACAAGATGAGGGGGTGTGGAAATATGAACATCTCAGGTATAGTATTAGTCTGAACGTCAACTCGGATCCTTAATTTCATCCTTAACATCATCTAGTGTTGAAATAATGTGTAGCCTATAGTCTTTGATGACAAAATAGATCCTGCTTTATACTAGGTGTCTATGTAGTACTTCATGTTAAAGTTGTATTACAAGATGCTTTTGCTGCTGTTGAGCTGAGTTTCAGTTTTGGGGCATGGTTAGGTTTATAGGTATGTTAAGGGGTATGGTTTTTAAATATACATGCAACATAAAAAACATGTATGGACCCAGTGATGACATTGTATCAAATTACTTATTTAAATGTTAGGACATAGTAGTTTAAGACACTTAATATAAAGTGGGTCTGCAAAATGTTTATCAGATGCTCTTTGTTGCTGTGTATTGGGAGTTACTGAATTGTGTAAATTGTAAATATTATGTTTTATATATACATCTAGACAGTTCTGTTTGGAGCTGAATGGCTTAGCAGTTAAACTGCAGGTAATTATCTTTTTTATAGTATTACATCACAAATAACTCAAGTAGTTTGTACAGCACTATTCATTTAAAAGTAACGCATGTCTCCTTGTCAAATACCAGGTTGTTTTATTTGGTGCAAGTCTTTACAGTTCTCTATTCATGAAGACAATACAATGTGTGATGTCTGTGCTCCACAGATCGAGTGTCATCCTGACACGTGTACCCAGATGACTGCCACTGAGCAGTGGATCTTTCTGTGTGCTGCCCATAAAACCCCCAAAGAGGTGAGTGTCCTCTGTGTTTAATTTAGACCAAACTTTTTTTTGTTGCAGCCCTTATTCATTTCTTAACAGACTGAATTAGAGAAGCTCAAATATGGATGATCGTGTCTTATGATGATTTGTTTGTTTATGGTGGCTCAAAGTGCCCTGCCATTGACTACACAAGGCACACTCTCGATGGAGCTGCGTGTCTTCTCAACAGCAACAAGTATTTTCCCAGCCGGTGAGTTATTGAACATCTAATCCGTTAAAGCAGGTGTGTTTAATGCTTCTCCTAGAGATGTCTGTTTGCAGTTTAGATCCTACTATGCTCTAAAAGGTTTGATCTAAACTAAAGGAGGATAGATCTCCTTGAGCAGATTTGAGCACTCCTGCATCACTATGTTCATTTCTAGGATTTTCTAACAAGCTGTTGATGTTTTATGTAACCATTGATCCTCTCACTGCTTTCCATATAGCGTCAGCATTAAAGAATCATCTGTGGCCAAACTGGGCTCGGTTTGCCGTCGCATCTATAGGATTTTCTCCCATGCTTACTTTCACCACCGCCAGATTTTTGACAAGTATGAGGTAAGAAAGATCATTTATGTAATTCATAAGCACATTTCATAATCCGGAGTATTGGCTTTGCTTCAAAACCTACTGCACTGCCTATCAGGAATTGCTACCCATTAAGAATGTTTCAAGTGGACCACTAATGAGATTTTTAAGAGGTTCATTTCTTTGAAAGCAGCTCACAGAGTTTTTGGAGTCCTTACTTAATTGAAAGTGAATGCTAAGCTTGATAATGACTGGCCATGACGAAGCAACTACTGTTTGTTCACACAGCATTTCCTGCTGTGGTCAGTAGGAGGCATCTTAAGACAGTTTCCTCAAATAGACATTTTATCAAAAGATCATCTCTTTCCCACAGAATGAGACTTTCTTGTGTCACCGCTTCACTCGTTTCGTGATGAAGTACAACCTCATGTCTAAGGACAACCTCATTGTGCCCATCCTGGAAGAGGAAGTCCAGAGTGCCACTGCTGAGGAGAGTGACGCCTGAGCTGCATCTTGTGCCTCTAGCATCCAGTCAGCAGAGGCGTACAACTTTAGTCATTTGACATGTTACTTTTCCACTCACTAATACTTCGTTTGATCCAAATTTCATCATTCAGCTCAGCTGTAACAATCAAAACATTACATCAGCAGCTCCTTGTACATATCTCACTCCATCTCCATTGTAAATCCTGCTTAACCAGTAAGAATTTCCTTTATTTTTCCCCTTCACTAGACTATAAATGAGTCTGGTGGTATTCACCGTCTTTTCTCTTGTTAAGTTATTACATGGGTGAAGGGCTCTTATCCAGCCCGCTTTGTCTTTTTTTAAATAAACTAAAATGTATGGTATTTTCATTATGTCAGTTGTTAATAAAATACTTGTACCTAGTCTACGCCTATGCATTAGCTTTTTATGCCATGTTCAGCTGCTAAGTGACCACACAAACAGCCACTTTAATATGAAGTAAATACCCATTTAATAAAACATTACAAAAAACTGCCTGAAAGATGTTTAAATACTACAGTTGGTAAATAATACTGCACAGTTCTGGCATATAAGAATATGTTAAATGTCTTGAGCTCAGCTTCTGAAAGTGAAGAATCATCTCATTCGGTTCATCTTGGCTTTAACATTGATAGTCTGTTTTGCGAACTAAAATGTGCTTATTCTATTCTGCCATTCCTCAAAGTGGGATAAACATTGTCAAGGCAACATAAGACGTGAAAAATACAACCCTTAACATGGTTAAAATTCTACAAGAATTGTAAGGTGGCACCACTGCAGCTCAATTTGAAAAAAAAACCCAGATAAAACAAATTTGACCACCTTAGCTGAGGAGAACTATGTTTATACTAACAAAAGGAAGTACTCTGTTCATAGTCCCATAGCAGTTATTGAACTGAAATGCTCATCTTAACATACAAATCAGAGTGTTATTATCTTCCCCTTTTGGATAATGTGAAGAAATTCCCAGGAGATTAACAAAAATTCAAGCAACATTTGAGCTCATGGCAGAAATCAGATAAACCGGACTACAGCATCAAATTCAGCATTTAGTATTCATGGGCATTCATGGGCTCCAGCCTGAAGCTCAATAGGTTTACACTGCATGTGCTTTTCTCTTAAAATCTAGCATCTCAAGCTATAAGCAGCATTCCTGATGTTTTGACCTGGGAAATTTCTGTAAGAAAATGTAAGCATGTCACAAATCTGCACAGCGAGTAAAATTTGCATCCTGCAGAAGGGCTGTTTGGACACTCGGTTCCTGAGTTTATGTTGAACTGTGGCAGGTGTTTGAACAACTGAATTGTCAGCTGGTTTGGAGTAAAAAAAAAAAAAGGAACAGGAAAAAGAATAGCAAAAAATGAACAGTGAGGAAGGACACTCAGTGATGATAAAGAAAAACAAGTGTTGGAGCTTGACAAATGTGATTTGAACTGGACATGTGGTATTGTGCGAATGCTGTGAAATACTGATGATGTAAATAACAGGTGAATTTCAGTGCCATTTTTGATACTTTGTGTTAAAGTATCATTGCACATAAACTTTGTGCTTAAAATTAAAAATACAAGTGTAAATAAAACCGGCCTGTAATACGTTATGGCTTGTTAAAAAATAATTTACAAAACGTTAAAAGTTCCACAAGTCTGTTTCTAATACAGCAACACAAGTCTCTTGTGGTCTGGTGATGTGGTAAATTCTAGGGCAGCTGCCACTCTCAATCGCCAAAGATTTCTGACAGAACTTGAAAAAGAAAACTGCATCTTTTGAGTTAGTCCATCACATACAGGTGACTTCTGCAGCCCCGTCGTCCGGCTCATATCCTCCCTCGTCTAAATGGGACAGCGCACTGGGATACCCCCCTCCAAATACAGGGAAACCGCCGATTCCCCCTGAACATGGAGACGACAGCTCTGTGTGCGGTTCATCCACGCCCCGACTCACAGAGTGACTACACACCTCTCGCCGCGTGGATCCCTGAAGAACAAAACGAGATAGTTGAGATACAAAATCCAACGCTCTCCATTGATTTTCTATTGCGGTAAGGTTATAAAAACTATATTTTTTTTTGTTTACTGTACACCATAGCAGCTTTTAGTCAGTGCTCTTGTTTTTTTGTCAGAAATGACAAGGAGGCAGCTTCCCGCAATAGAAAGTCAATGGAGGGCGTTGGATTGCGTCCTTAAAATATGTCTAATAGACAAAATTACAAGTAAAGCAACAGATTTACAAATGTCATTGTTTAAAATGACATTAGCAAACACACACCTGGTTGTGTTGTGGTACCGTCTGGCCTTTGACCGGTCTTTGCAGGAAAACAACCTGCTTGGTGGCGAGATTCCCTTCGCTGCAGGAAAAGAAAAACGGTCAGCTTGGGACCCGGTGATGGGGTGTAAAGAAACATAATTATATGACTTGTACTGTGAGGGTCCCACCTGTCATGGCGAATAATTGGGGTGGGCAGCACACTAGTGAGCAGCCAGCCGAATTCTGCTAATGTGTGGAGCAAAGGACCATAGTCTGTCTTTACATCTGAACCCTGTGAAACAAACAGGAAATCATTAAAGACAACATAAAATGGTGCACACTTAACTTCCTTCATGTGATAATGTGATCATACATGCAGTCACACCTCTATAACGGTCCACTGTTCCACTACAACAGTGTCATTGGCAGGGGGCGCTATGCTTTTCTCCTCATAGACAAACAGCCCCTCTAGAGACCTGGGCACCGGCTCACCTGTAAAAACAACCATTAAATATATTCATCACACTGTATTAACTAATAAATGACTATTCACAGCTACATGTTTACATTGTTATGTCTGGATTTGTGTCTGAATGTTTAAATGCCTAACCTGGAGCATTATTGAAGATTTCCTTTTATCATTATTATTCAGATCTTAATGTTAAAAGTCACGGTTTATAATGCAGGGGACCATTTTATTCTGTTATATTATATTTTTCACCCACCGAGAAATTTGTAGGTGTCATTTATTTAGTCAGTGCTGGAAGTATGTCAATGACCTACAAAAGATAATGAAACTGAACTACTTGTAAGACAGCAAGATACATCCATGTGCACCAACATGTGTGAGAGGATGAAAGAAGAGTGAATAAGATTGTAGAGCCAACACTGAGAACATTTCTGCAATTAAATTATACATATTTTATATTTATATACATAATATATACAGGTAGACAACACACACACTCTATATACAGTATACACATGAAACATACATATGGGAACATATGACATGGGATAGAAGAACGAGATATAGAGCTACTTTGTAAACTGCTTTTCATGTTGAAAATGTACTAGCTCCAGATGTCTCGAACACACACACACATCTGATTTAGCTCCTATTAGTCTTGTGTGAAACAGGAAGCATGGTCGTGAGGTTAGGGACGTGAGCTCTAAATTTAGTTGTGGTTGGAGACAGGAGAAGGGAAATATGGCTTTGGTTAAAGATAGAGAGATGGGGAGGAGGATAATAAAGACAAGGATTAAAAAGATGACTTTAGAGAATGAAAAGATATACTTGGTTAAAAAAAAAAAGAAGATCAGATGACAGGGCTTCTGGCTTGGTAAAAACAATCAGGTAACGCCTTGTAAGATAATCTTAACGTATTCCTTAGGAAGAGCTAAAGAGGAGCTTCCTTTCACAAACACAAACTTGTCAGACGGATAAACAACCAACTCAGGGAATCAGGAGTCAAAACCAAGTCTGAGAACTACCTTTAGGTGTGTCCCAGTAAACAAAGGAGTCGACTAATGACCAGCCCTTGCGGTAGTAAGCTGCGGTCAATTCCAGCCAATCAGCTTCGAGTGCACTGACAACTTGACCCTTCCTGGACACGCGCATGGACAGCGCCCCCTGGTGGTAACAGCAGGCCAGAGAGTCCAGCGGAGCACAGCCCGGAGCCCAGGAGTGAAACAGCACCAACAATCTCAGGTCTGAAAACCATAGGGAGTCTCGTCACACGTTTTGTATGACCAATGCAGAACAGTGCAACCTCAAAATCTGGCACATTTCAGTAAAGTAATCATGCAATGATCATTGCTTTAGACACCATTTTAATAGGTCAAAATCAGTCCATCTACCATAACTAATAAGTGTAACAAGGCAGATAAACGAGGTACGGTACTCGTGTTAAGACACTAACAGCCTCTGACTGTTCTTAATCTCACATGTGGCCCCGAAATGGTTGCCATGGAGAATTGAGAGGTTGGTATGATGCCCAGAGGGTGAGGAGATGCCAGGGCTCCACAGAGGACAAAAATATAACAGGGTTAAACCAAAGTAAACAGACACCACTCAACACAAACTGAAGAGGAAGTAAAAGCAAATAGTAAAGTTATAAAAAACACTTTTTTTTTTTTTAAACGATGTATCTCTTTGTCAACATGTTAAAGCAAAAAAAAAAATAATAATTTCCTGTTTGCTTCTGGATGAAATGTGACATGTTCTTTGTGAGTTTCACCCAATCGTGCATGATCCAAAGCATTTATAGTCCATCTATGTATCGGATTTAAATCTATAAAAAAGGTTTAGTAAATTAGACTTCAGATGGTCCATAATGAGATTAGAGGACCATCTCACCTTGGCTGTAGCCACGGCCCTCTAGATCTGCGTCTCCAGGCGGTGTGCGGGGCGGGGAACGGCAGCCCCTCCTGGGACTGGGCACTCTACTGTTACACCCCCCTCCTCCAGCCTGCTGGAGCACTGACCCCAGGAACCTCACGCCAGCCCTGGCATAGCTGTTCACCTGAGGACAAACACACACACAAAAAAGACAGTCATATGATATGAGATTGTTTATCTAAACATTCCATTATAAGGAACAGAAATGTACGCAGATACATTTTTGAAGAGAAAGACCTCTGACATTTATAGTCAACATGAAATAAAAATTCACCCAATCTACTTTCTAAATGCATGTTAATGATATTATTTCATGTATAATCTACATAAAGAATGACATGCAGTTGCCCCCACCACACACACACTTAAGCTGCAGCTCCCGGAGAGCAGTTGGGGGTTCAGTGCCTTGCTCAAAGGCACCTACGTCGTGGTATTGCCGGCCCGAGACTTGAACCCACAACCTTAGGGTTAGGAGTCAAACTCTCTAACCTCTAGGCCACGACTTCCCCTCAAAACAAGTAAATATAATTTCTAGTAAATATAAAAATGCATGGCTCTTGAAAATGTATATAGATAGTTCCTTTTTGTGGTGGGGTAAAAACCTGAACTAATAACCCAACTGGTTTATCAATTTTTTTTTAAGTTGTTGCACACTGTAAATGACATGGAAAAAAAGTACATGGACAACAGACAAAAGCATTTGAAATGAAAACACAGACCCTGTCTATGAGCAGTCCCACTGTGTCACTGGTCAAAGATTCTCCGGGCAGTGGCCACTCCTCCACTCGCAACACTGGCAAGCTGTCAATCATTGGCACTGCATGTTTACTGCAACCACACAACACAAAAAACACACATCAATTAAGGAAATGCATTTTAAACTCACTTCATGAATACATTATGCTTATTTTATTGTAGTGGACATCTCCTATTCTTGACATGTCATGCATTATCAAAGTACTAAAATGCTAAGATGTTTAATCCTTCTGACCACAACGGACCATACTGGTCAATGGCTTATTAAGAAACCAGCATCAAAGAAAACTGGTTTCAAACAGCACATTTCATGATTTACATCTTATATAAAGTGATTCTTCAGACGCAAGCAAAGATTTAATGACTACAAAGCTTGTTTTTGGCAGAAATTAATTAAACTTACTTTTTATAGTAACATCTGTCAAGTCTATTTCTAGTCCATTAGAGACAGTATTTTATACTTTAAGCAACCATAGAATAGTAGAGCTGGATATCACAGGATGCAAAGATACTTCTATGCGGCTTTCCTTCAAGAAATGACCAGATGGAGGCATCTTAATAGACAGGAAGTCAAGCAAACAATGGATGTGGATATGCCGGAGAAAGAAGCATTTTGCAAGTTTTTCTTGTCTCTTCTTAAAAGTGCATTCAAGCTTATGCTCACTGGATTCAGACATCAATCAAATAGTACTCACAGGACTTGGTATTACACAAGGTTTTTCACACTACAACACTATTAACATACATACAACTGTCCCAGACCTTACTTTTGAATGATTTACAATTTACATTTAACTGAAATGAGCCTGTCCTGTTTCTCCACAGCTTCTTTGCAGGTTTGTATTGGTTGCTGAAAAACAACACCATAGTCAGGGGCTTCTTTTAACTTAAATTTTAATCCACATCAGTACCCCAATATGACTTCACACAAGCCCCTCCCACTCCAGCTAGACTGTCTGACCTCCCACTATAATCTTATAAAATATTCATGATGACTCATTTAAAGTTAATTATTTACTTGGAAGGAGCTGGTCAAGGGGTTTGGAGGTACAGAATAGGGGCTGCAAAGGTCCTTATCATGGTGAACATTACCTGGAACGTTGGCGGACCAAAATGGCCCGGTAGAGCAGGCTGCAGGGCAGGAAGCGGGTCCGGCCCACCGAGAGGATGATGGGATGCAGGGTGGCCAGTACGTAGCCCTGGGTGTAGTATGACTGCAGGGCATGGGGCAGCTCGCACAGCGAGGACAGATACTGAACTGTAGGCCGACTGCCTGAGGAATACAGCACAACAATAAACTCAGTGGAAACCACCATATAAGCTAAGCTATTAGAATTAAAACAAATGAAAACGATGAAGCCACAGGTTGTCTCACAAATTCAGACTTTTGATTATGTGCATTGTTTTTCATAGCTTCTTTTGGCCAAGAACTGCCCATTTAAGCCGCGTTTCCACCGCAGGAACTTTACCCAGGAACTAGAGACTTTTGGCTGGTACTCAGTTTGTTTCCACCGCAGGAACCAGGAACTAAATAAAGTTCCGGGTAAAAGGTGGTACTTTTTCAAAGTTCCGGAACTTTTGGGGGTGGAACTTGGGCGCTAAACATGCTGATTGGTTGAGTTCACGCAGCCTTGTAAATAAAACCATTTATTTGGATCATTTTCAAAATATTACTGTTATTATGTAATGAATTGTAATTTTAAAAAGTATTTTATGCGAGAATGTAGTTGTTTAAAACTCAAATCTGTGGTTTATTTATAAAGACAATGCCGATTTAAAAATGTGTTTTGCCGATTTCGGAGACGGTGAGCTCCACGCGATCAGTGTATCCGCCGAGAGCAGCCTCACCTCGGCTAGACCTTCTGATATGTGCCGCTGGCTCTGATGTCTCTTTAGTGGTTAAACATAAAATGTCATTAATTTGGGTAAATCTAATATGTAATCTTTGGTTTGTATTCAATTTATCTAGATGTTAAAATGAAAATAAAAAAGGCAAATTGATATAATATTTTGTTTCATTGTAATGGCTGTATATATACTAATTTCTCTGAAAGAAGTACATTTCTGCGGCTATTATTATGTTTACATGAAAACAAAAGGAGGCAGTGGTATTTGATATCCTATTTCATTTTATTGTAAATATACAGTGAGGAAAATTGCAGTAACCAAGCTGAGCGGACTGATGTTATCACGCTGCTGTTTGCAGAATTACCAGATTTGCATTGTCGGACATCACACTCCCGAGACGAATGCGCAAAGTCCGAACTACAGAGGATCCAAGTCCAAAATCAGCGTACTTTATATTGAGGAATGCACACAGACCTACGTCACCAGTCTATTTGCCTAATCTTCCCGGTACTTTAGACCGCGGTGGTAACACAGAAAGCAACAGGTCTGGGGGGGAAAGTTCCTGGTACAAATGTTCCTTTTTTGCATCCAAATGATAACTTTTTTTACACTCCTGAAAATTGTGTAAAGACAAACAAAATCACATTGATGACACATTGATCTAGATAAAGCACCCATTTTAATTTTCAATATACATATCTCATACAGAAGAAGCCCATCTGAGCCTAACGGTTTATGACTAGTGGTCGAGTGACATATCACACACCTGCCTTTAATTTTTAAGTGAGCCTGAAGACCTTAATTAGTTGCTTCAGGTGTGTTTGATTAGGATTGGAGCTAAACTTTGCAGGACAGTCGATCGCCAGGAGCAGGGTTGGGCACCCCTGGTCTAAAAACTGCAGTATTCAGAGTAGCAGTAAAAGATGCCATCAACATGGCGGCAACGGCAAGTAATGACGTCACGATGCCCAAGCCCTATACGGATAGAAATCGGTGTAAGAATCAAATAGAACGATTAAAGATAAGTAATAGGCAAAAGTAATAGGCAAACATCATAATACACTCTCGTTTGCCATCAGCATTAAGCAAATATGCATTTCTTTCATTTAAACAAATCTTTGAATGGCTAATGAACATTTAATTTCACAAACCTTACACACTTAGTCGAATCCAGTTGTGAGATCTTGTGAAGTGTGCATTTTTATCCAGCATGATCGCGTGTTCTCTGTGTGACGGTCGGCCCGTGTGAATTGAATGCTTGAAACTTTTGAACTTGTGATTTCGAATTATGCTGCGTTTTATGCATTTTCCCACTGTCATATTATTGTCATTTTCACTATGTGTTGTATGTAAAATGAGTGTTAGGCTTGCTTTGAGAAATATGATTCCCAGTGCACACAAACTTCCCAGAATACCCTGTTGGTTACCATGTTTACTTCCTTCTTAATTTTTATTTAATTTGTGAAAAATACTTTGTCATCTACACACACACACACTATTGGCTCCCTGATTTTCATTAGATTGGCAGTAAAAAAATCAATATCAGTCAACCACTATTCATGACTGATCGTTCTAAACACAGCATGTATACTATAGAGTCACAAAGGTTTGAAGTCAGTGAGACTCTTCAATGTTTTTTTTAAGTCACTTTTGCTCACAAGCAAAATATATATATATAATATATTAAATATATATATATATTAAATATTTTGTAACATTGCAAATGCCTTGACTGTTACTTTGAATACATTTAAACCATCCATGCTGAATAACAAACTCAAAATGGTTGAATTAATGTGAATCAGAAACAACTAAAAGTAGTAATAAAAAAAATGTTCTGCAATTAAAAATTTGTTTTATGGTAGCTGCCTATGTACAGCATTGGATTTTCAGATTCTAAACCACTTAGGATGCAGTCTATGTAGGCAGCAAACAGCAAGACCACCCACTGGTGTTGGAACAGAGCCTATGTTAAGGTTTCTCGAAGTGGCTCTTCGATAGTGTGTTACCGTTTAGTTGGCTTCTTTCTCCTGTCTTCAGCCTCTGACAGAAGATCACCCTGACGTCTCCCTCCTCTCCCACAACCCCCAACACACTTCCTGTGTCCACAAAGAGCTGCTGTTTACAGGGAGGGCTGGACCTACACCACACACACACACACTCCGCCTCAAAAACACAACATTCTACCACACACACACACACACACACACACACACACTTTTGGTTCCCACACTGGGGCAGACCAGCAAACATAACTTTAGTCTGAGAAAACCCAGACCAAATATCTTCTCCCCGTAAACTCATCCTCAAAATGGTAAACAGCTATGAAGGAGAATGGGTTTTTGACTCCCCTCCAAGTCTGATTTGGCAGCTACCTGAATGTTGTACCATCCCAGCAGTGTCTGTGGGCAATAAAGGGCTTTGACAGGCACGCATCTATGCCTGTCCCCCGCACCTGAGCTTCAGAGAAGCGTCAAAGACACAGTGGAAAGTTCTCTGGAAAGACTAGCAATTTGTCCCAAACCCTTGAACCCACCCCTCCTCCTGCCAACTCACACAGAGGTCTCTGTTCTCCGCAGAGACAGAGACTGTGTGCATGTGTTTAAAAGAGGAGAATAAAGAAAACATTTTATAACCCAGATAGGGTTAAATGGAGAGAAAAAAATAAATAAAATAATAATAATAATAATATTGGATGTCTGGTCTTGTGCATGAACCATGTAAAGGAAAGGGGGCAAATGACAAATGGGGCAAAATTTCCAAATTATTTCTAAAAGATATTTATATTTTGCATTAAGTAGAAGAATACAATTCTCTTACGGGATTTATTTTGCTTTGTGGTATTTTTATAAAGCATATTTATACACATTGGTAGTATTTTTTTAAGTGCTTAAATGTCAATAAAAAAAAAGAATGCTATTCAATGCAATAGATAGTTATGGTCCTTAAAACAGGATTCATTTTCATTACACAAAATATTGTTCCTTTCCATTTTAAGTGTATGTGTGTGAGAGTGAATGAGGGAGCCGTTTTAACCCTGTAAAATATTGCAAGGTCACAGCAGTTCATTTAAGTCACAAGAAATGTCAAAACCTGAAAATCATCCAAGGTAAAGTCCAGTTGATGTGGTTTAATTTGATAAATAGCTGGACATTCAGAGCCCCAGTTGTAATTATTCCTAAAAATGTTATATGCTACATATGTCAGGAAAATCATTTTTTTACTCATTAACTAGCACGTTATATGAGATTAACCAAAAAGGAGATTAACCCTTCACATGGAGCAAGAGGATTTTCTCAATAGATCAGAATGAAATTGAAACAATATTTTCAGTTCAATGTTCTGGCTATAAACCAGGTTTAAAATGTAAAATACGATCATTTAAAGGAGTGGTTTAAAAAAAAATGGTCATCATATACTCCTCTTTTCTTATTGGACAGGACAGTTGCTGAAGGTCTGTCAAGTGGTGATTTAAGGCTAAACGGAGACATTGAAGATAATCCCCCTTTTTCTTTCTTCAATGAAACTGATCCAAGGTAGAGATTTAGGCCACTAGTTGTAATTCTGTCTGCTTCAGCAACAAGAACAGCTGGCTTTCCACAACTAACTGCCCAAATTAAACCTCAAGCAAGTTCCTATAAATATGGAAGGCACAACTAAAATAGCTCATTTAGAAATAAACAGATGACTTTTTGCATTTCAATAAATGGTCCTTTTT
Source organism: Carassius carassius (assembly GCF_963082965.1). Taxonomy (NCBI): domain Eukaryota; kingdom Metazoa; phylum Chordata; class Actinopteri; order Cypriniformes; family Cyprinidae; genus Carassius; species Carassius carassius. The sequence goes on from NC_081765.1 coordinate 22,110,975, forward strand.
TTGGGGGGGGGGGGGGGGGGCATTACAGTAATTACATGTCAAATTCTTATATATATATATATATATATATATATAAAAAAATTATGACTATCATTTTATAACTAAATTAAACTTCAATACACATAAGCTACGATCACACTGCAGGCTGAAACGACCCAATTCCGATTTTTTTGCCCCTATGCGACCTGTATCTGATCTTTTCATGACAGTCTGTACGACACAGATCCGATCTTTTCAAATGTGACCCAGGCCACTTGGGTATGTGGTCCTGAATCCGATACGTATATGATCTTTTGAAATGTGACCTCCGTCTGAACGGCCAGGCCACATGTATCCGACCCGTACGTCATTGATACGCTACAAACGTCATACGTCTGCGTTGAAGTAGGCGGGAACGAGAAGATAAATTGATGAATTATGCATTAGTAAAGCCACTCACCTCCCACCACTCCTGGCTGTGACTCCGCCCCCACACCTTTCTCTGTACCGACTTTGCTAACACTGCTCCACAAAACGCCATGGCCAAAAACCTTGCTCTCCTCCTTTTTAATTTTCTTCTTAAAACGAGAAGATTGTAATTGTGCTGGCTCCGTTGGGAAAATAACTTTAATATTGCAAAAAGAGCTCCGCTGTTACTCTTCTGCACATACGGGTCACTTCTAGGTCATTTCACGTTCACACAGGAGATCACAAAAGATCGCATTTAATTGGAAATGTGAACGGCCTTGCAAAAAAATTTAATTTTTTCAAAAAATCGGAATTGAGCATTAAGCTCTGCAGTGTGAACGTAGCCATATTGACCATCCAAGAAAGCCATGGAGTGCACCACACCTTGGACATTTCCAACAGTCATGAACACCTTTTACCATTTTAAGATTCTTTACATGTAGCTTTGCAAATCCTATTGTACAACGATCAAGACTTGTTATCTGACAAAAGTCCAACCGTGAACATTGCCAGAAACACAATACAGCATTCTTAAAAGTAAAGGTTCTTTAAATGCCATCTATGGGTCCATGAAGAACCTATAACTTTAAAATAACTTTTGTTCAATTGAAAGTTTGCTTTAGAGTAGAAAGAGACATGTCCTGAGTCTTGACATGACAAGTCTGTGTCTATACAAGAAGTATGCAAAATACAACAGCTGTGGTATTTCTTCCAAGCCATACAAAGTCCGTATCAACTTCATGATCAGCCCTACCATGATTTTTAGATAGAAGTAGGTGTACATGCCAAGGTTCATGTCTAAAAAGAAGAACCAAGTCCAAAACTACAACTACATCTCATAACCCAAAAACACTCACAGACAAACAGGTCCAAGGAGGTGTTTCCACAGGTTACACTCAATATGCAGACAGCGCGACGTGAAGGAGCCGGTAATGCAGATCTGTCTAAATAGCATAAGCCAACCGGTAAGCAGTGTCAAACATTCACACTTCAGGCATCTGTACACTGGGTGTTCTCAGAAATGAAAGGCTGGAACAAAGGGTGAACAGACATACCAAATGACTTTCCCCTCAGACTTCTCACTCTTACACTTGTAGACATGTTTGCATTCAGACAAAAAGCTATATGACCAAAGAGGTGTTGCACTACAACAGGATTTATTGTTCTGCCATTATTTGAGGCTTTTGATGCATGTTGACTTTTGAGACCAAGTGGCAGCACTTCCAGGTACTGTCATTAAGATCTGCGCCCACAGGACATCACTTGTATCTCACATTGAGCTGGTCTGATCTTGGTCCACTCTTCTTCCACTGAAGTGAGCTTTTAGTCTGACTTCTCTTCAACATACCGAGACAGATCCTTATCCTGTTCAGCGCTAAAATGTAGAGCAATTCCAGCTGCAGTGTTGAACCGATTCCCCAATTATCTCCACATTATCCTGTCTTCTTGTGCATGAACAACCTTTTGGGGGGAACTGAATGAATTAGAATAATTGTAAAGCTACAATATTTAAGAAATAACAGATTTGGAACGAACAACTTTTCTTGCAAAGGCTGAAAGGGTCAACCCTTTGGCCTTCATCTTGACATAAGGGGTTTCGTTCACCTTAGAGCTGCCCGACATCTTGCAATCTGAGTGAACATTAGAGGAATGCTTCCAGTTTAATAGGGGATTCATACAATTAAGGAAATTAGCACCAGCAGGTAACAGATTAACACCAATAACTTGGAGGTATCGGTAAGGGTTCCCTAATTTTTTCCCCCCCAAATATCTCATTTAAGTGCTTCAGAGTACCATTTATGAATAAATAAAAACTGCCCTTCTACTCCTGCTGGGGTAACTTCAAATAGGACTAATCTGTTACCTTAAAATTTAGGAAAATGTAGTTTGTTCTCCACTGTAGGTCGGTTTCAGGTAATAAATAATTATCTAGTCTTTCAAAAGTGATTGATTTGAGTCCTGGGCAGGTGGAGACACGTGACCCTGCAAAAATGCTTCACATTCCAAGCAACAACCTGGATACTGAACAGATCTACACTACCATCACAAAACGGTAATTTTAAGTGTGTGTGACCAACTACATATGTATATAATTTTGTCTACAATTTTCTATACTACATCTCTATTTTAAACTGTTGCCATCAAAGAATTTAGGCCGATCTACAGAAAAGTGCCCCATAGAAATCTCAGATTTGATCCGAAACCTACTTTAAACACATGGTCATCGGAATGGAAGGAGTGCTTAAATTCCATAAAATCAAGCCTGTTGTTCGGACAATAAAGTAGCCTGCTTTTTACCTTTTAATAACTGTTCGTCATTTTCATATGCAGGATATAGGACACAAGACTTGCTTTCAGGAGATATGATTCACTATCAGGATAAATGTTAATGTTAAAATGTTGTAATAGTTATAGTTCTCTGAAAAAAAAAATTGTAGAAATAAGTTAATCCAAAAGTAGTCTTGAAATTTCAGGGAAAAATGGCCCTTACATCCTTTTTTTTTTTAATTTTACAACTTAAATTTTCGCCAAGGAAATAACCATGGCATTGAGAGAGAGAGAGAGAGAGAGAGAGAGAGAGAGAGAGAGAGAGAGAGAGAGAGAGAGAGAGAGAGTACGGTTTCCTTTAAAACTGGAAAACTGTACAGCTCATTTCCCATCATAAAATTATATTCTAGCCCTTTACGAAATCACACGAACAAGAATCCCTGAAGCTCCGTAAGTGGAGAGGAGCGACTGAGGTTTCCTCTCCATCTTAACAGTGTTCAGCGATTACAACAGGTTTTCCATCTCCACTACGCGTTTTCCATTTCCCTCTCAAGGCTGGTTCGCAACAGAAACCAGCACCAATCTTCAAACAACCCGCTTCTCCTCCAGGCAAATGTACACATCATTATACGTTCCAGAAACGATGAATGTGGGGAGTACGAACTTGAAGTACACTGCGCATGGTCCCTTCAAACCAAGAATGATAGAGATGGTGGAAATGCTATACAGAGGAAGCGAGCATGACTGAATGTCATCTCGTGAAACAGACGCGGGTGTATTGTTGTCTGTGCGCCTCAGACGCCGTTAATTGAGGGAAAAACCTCCTGACCAATTTCCACATGTGATGAAGCTCTGGCGCTGTTGCGGGGTAAAACGGTATAAACCCTCACACACATGCCAAGATTCAACATGCCACAAGTTTGAAAGTGCAAACGGCTCAAACCATAGTATTGGCACGTGCCACTGCTTTCTTGCCAGGCAGCTTGCTAAGTTTTCAGAAACAGCCGAATGAACAATTGGAGCTCTTTCTCATTCATTACAACCGAACAAAATGAAAAATGTAACATGCTAAGCGTAAACGTCTGCAAATAAATAAACATACTTCAAGTTGTTAGTACCCTTTAAAAGTCGTTTATTTTGTAACGGTTTACTAATACGGAGTAAACGCATTTTCATTGTAGTAGGAATAACTGGAATTGTATTTTGATGGATTTTTTTTGTTAGCGAGCATCACATAAAATCTTTGTTTACTGCACTGATCTGTAGCCTACCTTCCAGACTGAAGTCCAGCAGCACATACTCGTACACGGAGTCTGTTTTGGTCTCGACCTGTGGTCTCTTTAAAGTGGAGTAGATTTTTCCCGGGTTGTTGTCCTCCGGGTCCTCCAGTTTCCTTAATCCACATCCCATATTTGCGGGATCTCCAGCACACGCAAGGCCGGGACACGGGGCGACCCACTCGGCCACACACTCAGAGGAATCCCGCTCTCGTGCTTAGTGGGTTTGCTCCATATTCCAATTCCAACAACTTAATCCTTTGGGAGTGGCACCGAGAATGACGTGCCGTGTGTCCGATCCCGTTTAAGAAAACGGCTTAAGTCAAGCAAAGATCACCAAATCCTTTTGTGGGGTCTTTATGAGACTAATTAAATAAAATACTTTCTGAAGTTGTGCAATAAAGAAATCCAGATCGTCTTCATTAAAATCTCATTCGTGGCCTGGAAATAATAAAGAAAAAGTTGTAGTGGGCTGGAATCATGTTGAAATGAATGAGGGGGCGTGGCGACGGAAAACGATTAACCAGGCCGGGCTGAATATTAAACAGGAGGGGGGCGTGTATACATTCTAAATGTTTACACAGCAGCCAGACAGACAACGTACTTCTGTTGTTTATTAGGGCCCGAGCACCGAGATGGTGTGAGGACCCTATATCTGCTCCGTTTATTATTATTATTCCGATTCTTCTTCTTCTCCAAAATGAATCGCATGTTTGAGGGCTTAAACATGCTCAAAAAGTAATGAAACTTTGCACACGCGTCAAAATTTTCGTCTAATATAGGATTTTAGAAGAGGGTGTGGCAAAATGGCTCGACAGCGCCACCTATACTAAGAAAATCAACAGCCTTCCAACTATGTATTACGTACATGCACGAACATTCAAGTACACCCGGCTGCAGCCTGCAGATCGAGGCGGGGCTGCATCTGGGGCGGGGTTGCACGTCCAGCCCCGCCCCTACCTACTCTGATTGGCTCAATCGTATTTCATAGACTTACATGATAGGAAATGTGTGCGTAGTTGGTGTAGGATGGAGAATGTTGTTTAAAAAGCTAAAAACGCTGTACAGTTTTACAAAGCCTTTACTATAATGCAGTTTTTTATTGTTAACTTAACTCACTATGTCTGATTTATTGAATCAAGAGATGTTAGCTGCTACAAGTTTCTTCTTGACCAGATTAATTCACAAATGAATAATTGGGACATTCTAAAAGCACACTTAACGTGAAAGTACGTGGCTTTATGCATTAAAACAGTGTTTTAAAAAGACCAAACTCAGTAAACAAATTATTAATAAAGCATTTTATTCACAGACAAGCAGAATACGAACACAAAGCATTTAATTTCCACCCATAACCTGCTTGTCTGTAAATAAAATGTGTTATTGTGTTATTAAAAATGGTTTTCTATGGGAGGAAAACGCTTAAAACGTAATTAAACACATTGCATTCTTATTCTGGACTCATCTGCCTGTTAGTGAATAGAATGCTTTATTATTCATTTGTTTACTGAGTTTGGTCTTTTAAAAACACTGTTTTAATGCATTAAGCCACATTAAACGTAAAATGTCCCGAATCATTCCAGCTGATCAAAAAGAATCGGCTCAATGGTCACAAAATGGATATCGGAGAAGATACCAATTTCATATAATATAATAGATGATACTTTATAAAGTTTATCTCAATATTTGACAGTGGCTGTGAGACTGCAGTAAGATAAGAGCACAATTATCATGAAATTGTGTTCGTTACTATAGCAACGGTTTACAGGTATGTCCTTTCAGAATCATCACTGGCCGATAGAAATAAAAGTTTATAGATTTCTTCACTTTCAAATAACGAGGAGCAGCATATTCCTGAAATAAAGGGGATAAAAAGTCTATGTTTTGCAATGTAGTAAAGAAAATTAAAAGTTTCATAAAAATTGAATTGGCAGACACATTAGACTATTGCAGTGTCATTTATCAACTGCATGACGGATAATTATATGTAAAAATAATTGTCTTGTCATGCTATATAAATTAAAACAGTAATGATACACCCTTTCGTTTTTTTTCTCATACTCTGATGATATGAAATAATCATATGTTCTAAAATTATTTAATTCATAATTCATTCTTCTATCTGAAGACCTGATCGTCTTACTCCCTTACGAAAATTAACCATGGTTTTACTACAAATAAAACCAAAAAACCATGGTAACTATAGTTAAACCATGGTAACCACAAATTAACCATGGTTTTGCTATATTAACCATGGTTTAACCATGGTATTTGTAGTAAATCTGTGGTTATACAAATGGTAGTCAACACGCCAAAAAACCATGGGTTACTACAGTTTTACTATAATAAAACCATGGTTATTTTTCGTATCAACCCAATTAATTTACTGTATTCGTATGTTAGCCTAAAGATCAGCTTAATTTAACAAAACAATCATTTCAGGGACATGGCGAGTTACAGGCTAATATTTTTTTTCTTCTTTTGTGCATTATGAAGGCTTTATAAAACTGTACAGCGTTTGTAGTTTTTTAAACCGCATTCTCTGTCCTACACCAAGTACGCACACATTTCCTATCATGTATGTCTATGAAAGACGATTGAACCAATCAGAGTAGGTGTAGGGTGGTGCTGCACGTGCAACCCCGCCCCAGGTGCAGCCCCGCCTCGATCTGCAGGCTGCAGCCGGGTGCTTCATGTAACTCTCCAATACCTACAAAAAAGACTCTTGGAGCAAAATTCTAAACCCAACAGGAAGTTGGTTATTTTTAATATTATGAGCAAATTTTGTGTAATTTTTGTAATTTTTATTAGTTGTATTTTAACGAACTCCTCCTAGAGATTTATTCAGATCAACACCAAATTTGGTATGCCTAATCTAAAGGCCTTTGCGATGTTAAATTGCGAAGATCATCTCGATTACGTATGTAACCACGGTTCCCTGAATAGGGAACGAGATACAGCGGTGACGTCACAGTATGGGAACACCTCTCGATGTGACGAATGTCTGAAGCCCTATACCATCCCACCAATCCTATTGGCCAAATAGTGCTTGGCACCGCCCTACGCATGCGTACGCATCGTATACCTGAGTGCCGCGCGCTATTTTGCTCAGATTTCATGAACTGAAGAAATGCTATCAAGGTACGGTACGGCCAGGACCGCAGCATCTCGTTTCCTATTCAGGGAACCGTGGTTACATACGTAACCGAGATGTTCCCTTTCATAGGTCACTTCGATGCTGTGGTGACGTCACCGTATGGGAATCCTATACCATAACGCCTGACGTACCTGATAGTTGGAATCCAAGGAAAGCATCTGCTCAAGTGGACAGAACCCTGGAGGCAGGAGCCATCCTCGCATCCAGACTGTAAAACTTGACAAGAGTGCTTGGTGAGGAACATCCTGCTACAGCACAGACATCATATATAGAAGAACCACTGAGAAAGCTTGTGATGAAGCCACTGCTCTCGTGGAATGAGCTCTAACTCCTGAGGGCGAAGCGAGTCCGCGCGCCTCATAGGCTAAAGATATAGTCTCCACCAGCCAAAGGGACATGCGCTGCTTTGTGACAGCATGGCCTCTATTTTGTGTCCTAACAGAAAAAGCTGGTCGGACTCACGCCATGGAGCTGTTCGATAGGGCTGGGTAAAAAAATAGATTTTTCGATTAATCGTTTTTTAAAATGTGGTCGATTCAAAATCGATTCTCAAAGACCATGAATCGATTTTTTTCCATATTTAATTCCGCAGACATTGAACGTAAGATTAGCGTTAATCTAATTACATATCTTCTCCACTAGATGTCACCCTCTTATTGGCCTTGTGCGATGTTACAAACGAACCTTTCATTCCTTCCTTCAGTTTAAAGCAGTGGTTCTCAACCTGCGGCCCGTCACGAATTCAAATGCTGCCCACCATTTGCTGAACACACACACACAAAACTTTTGCAACTCACTTGAAGAAGTTAAAGCAAATTGAAACATCAGATACTACGCAGCAATCATCCTTAATAAAAGAAATGTGGCAAAACATCTCTGGAGAGAACCGCACATTTTCTGCAATGTCGCGCGTCAGGTCATGCTCCCGTTCGCGTCTTACAGACTGCATCTTAAAACCTCTTATACTTTCTGCGTCCGCGAGTCCGCTATGGACCGCTAGGCAGGCATGATGTAAACATCGCCATCGGAGAGTGTGTACCGAGGCTCTGAGCAGACGACCGCGTGGACAGGTGCGCGTGGTCAGTCTTTAAAAGCACAATAGCTCATGTTCAGGCAGTGCGAAGAAGCCCATTGCCAATCGAACCAATCGGACCGGGCTCGGACTTGTGCGGTAAATGAGCGGTCATGTAATGTGTTTCGATTAGCGCGAGAAAGATGCGAAAATGTATGCTGAGTAGGCTAGTTGAAACGGAGGCTTGCCTCTGACGATTACGTTTTGGTAGCACCAGCAACTAAAGCAAAGTCTGAGGTTTGGAAAAGATTTGAACGTGTTTATAATGAGAATTATGAGTGAATAATGGCGCCCTTAAGTGAGCGCAGGAGCGCGCTGAAGACATCTACAGTGGATTCAATCATTTTCCTCCACAAAAACATGAAGACCTAGCCTAATCTTGGTGAGTAAATGTTTTTCAAATAATAACTAAATATTATTTGAGTCTTAAATGCATAATGTAGACTATATAGAGTAGAGTAGGCTATATAATATGGGGAAGTCGTGGCCTGGTGGTTAGAGAATCGGACTCCCAATCAAAGGGTTGTGGGTTCGAGTCCCGGGCCGGCAGGAATTGTGGGTGGGGGGAGTGCATGTACAGTTCTCTCACCACCCTCAATACCACGACTGAGGTGCCCTTGAGCAAGGCACCGAACCCCCAACTGCTCCCCGGGCGCCGCAGCATAAATGGCTGCCCACTGCTTCGGGTGTGTGTTCACAGTGTGTGTGTGTGTGTTCACTGCTCTGTGTGTGTGCACTTCGTATGGGTTAAATGCAGAGCACAAATTCTGAGTATGGGTCACCATACTTGGCCGAATGTCACTTCACTTCACTTCACTTCATAAGCTAATGTTGGCATTATTCTTTAATTATGTCAGCTGCTATGGCGAAACAAATCCGGCAGAGCCTTTATCTTAATTCATTTCGTTATTGCCAAATACCCATCTTAATTTAGAATTTATCTTAATTAATTATTTTAAGAAATACTTGATTTTATTGGTGCATTGGCCTATTTATATACTAAATGAGTGCTGAGATGTTACGATGTTACAGAGGACTGATTTTATTTCTTTGTTCAAACTTCCAAGTGGCCTATTACGTTAGTCACGTATAAATTATGTTAAACCATGTATAAATGTCTCATTCCTGACAAAAGGCAAAAGAGCTGTGTGCGTGCGTACATTTGAATAATGTCGGGCTGTAAATGGGTTCGGGCTTTAAAAAAGCTGTCAATCTACTTGTCGGACTCGGGCCGAAATCTGTCGGGCTTAACTTTTAAAGCCCGATTACAGCTCTAATAGAAAATCGAAACGAAAATCGAAATCGAATCGAGAATCGAAATCGAATCGATTTGAGAGCTTGTGAATCGAAATCGAATCGATCTGGAACATCTGAATCGATACCCAGCCCTACTGTTCGATCAACATAAGTCTTCAGCGCTCTGACAGGGCAAAGACTCAGATCTCCTGACCCCGCCTCTGCAGGGGGTAAAGCCTCCAAGACCACTTGTTGAAAGTGAAAAGGGTTCGAAGCGACCTTAGGGACATAATAGGGCTCGGTCGCAGTAATACCTTCACAGAGCCTGGTGCAAAATCCATGCACGAGGGCGAAACAGAAGAGCCTGTAAATCCCCAACTCTCTTGAGGGAGGATAAAGCGACAAGAAGAACTGTCTTTAAAGTCAGGATTTTATCCGGTATAGTTTCAAAGGGCTCAAATGGATGCCCTGATAAACCTTGCAACACAATGGATAAATCCCATGAAGGAACTCGCACAGGGCGGAAAGGCCTCAGCCGTCGCGCACCCTGTATAAAATGAGAGACCAGCGGATGACGGCCCACTGAAGCACCATCTATATATACATGGTTAGCTGAAATGGCTGCCACGTAAACTTTCAGAGTGGCTGGCGTTACTCCATTCAGAAAAACGTTCTTGAAGGAACTCCAGTACTGAAGCCACTGGGCAGTAAACCGGATCCATATTACGAATTCCACACCAGGTCGTAAACAGTTTCCATTTGAAAGCATATAAGCGTCTCGTAGAAGCTGCCCTAGAATTCATTATAGTCTTGGTGGTTTCAACAGAAAGACCAGGACATATTAACTCACTCCGCTCAGAGGCCACGCCCACAGCTTCCATAGATCTGGCCTTGGGTGCCAAATCATTCCCTGTGCTTGCGATAGTAAGTCCTGTCTGAGGGGAATCTCCCATGGAGAGCCCGCTAACAGTCTGACCAGGTCCGCAAACCACGGCTGTGTGGGCCACCACGGAGCCACCAGCAGCAGCTGCTCCACTCTGTCTTGCCGTATCTTGGATAACACCGCTGGAATTAGACGAATCGGGGGAAAAACATACAAGCTGGTTCTGGGCCAATTGTGAGCTAACACATCCAAGCCTAGGGGCAATGTAGGGCATAGGGAGAACCACAGCGGGCAATGCGTAGTCATGCTCGATGCGAATAAGTCCACTCTTGCTTCTCCAAATATTTGCCATAAAAGGCTCACCGTTTGGGGGTGCAACCTCCATTCCCCCTGCTCCAGAGTCTGTCTCGATAGCAAATCCGCTCTGAAGTTAAAACGTCCGGGGTCATGAACCGCTCAGATCGACAGAAATCTGTTCTGAGACCAAAGAATAATATTTCTCGCCAACCTGCACAGGGGGCGAGAGCGTAATCCTCCTTGATGATTCAGATACGACACAACCGCTATGTTGTCTGACCTGAGTAGTACATGACGGACGATCAGCAGATTCGAGAAATACTGGAGAGCTAGAAAAACCGCCAGTAATTACAACCGGTTTATATGCCAACTGTGTTGTGTCACCGTCCATACTCCGTGAGCTGGGCGCCCTTGACAAACAGCTCCCCAACCGGTCAAAGACGCGTCCGTCGTGACAGACTCTCGGGAAGCACAAATCCCCAGCCGAACTCCAGCTAGAAGGAACTCGGTTGGCATCCATAGTCTTATTGACCTAACACACCTCCGTGTCATCAAAATCATCCGATGCGGAAGACAAGGGGGTGAAATGTTGCGGCTTGTCGTCCACCACTGAAAAGGGCGCATATGAAGTAAGCCCAGACGTATTAAAGGGGATGCTGCTACCATTAGACCTAAAAGTCTGAGGCACAAACTCGCCATCACTGTGCGACCCATTTTGAAGTGACGCACGCATGACGCGAGAGACTGAGCGCGCGTCTTGCTGTCATCGCGCGGGAGTCCAAGTCTATTCCCAGAAGGTTATCCGCTGAGAGGGAATTAAAACACTCTTCTAGAAATTCGTGCATAAGCCCAGGCTGTTTAGATGATTAGCACCCAATGGGAGTGTGCTTGAGTCTGCGATTGTGCTAACACCAGCCAATCGTCCAGGCAATTCAATACACAAACGCCCTGGAGCCACAACGGGGGCAGAACTGCGTCCATGCGTTTCGAAAATACTTGATGAGCCAAGGCTAAGCCGAAAGAAGAACACAGTATTGATACGCTTTGCCTTCTAAAGCGAATCTGAGGAATTCCTGTGTCTCTTGATGATCTGAATATGAAAATATGCATCCTTCAGATCGATCGTGACAAGCCAACTGTTTGGTTGAATCTGAGACAGAATAGACTTTACCGTTAACATCTAGATTTTGCTCATCTTGAGTGCAAGATTCAAACGGCGTAAATCATCACTTTTATATATTTTACCAAAATAGCGGCTGTAAAAACTGACTCCATCTGAGAGGGGTCTACTTTTATAGCCCCTATTCCCCGCAGAGATGCTCCTACCGCAGCACCACGATTGGTTAACAACCATGGGAAGATTTCCACGGCAAAAAAGCGGGCCTTTCTGAACTGAATGGTGTATCCGTGACGAATTGTGTGTAACACCCATAGTGAAAATGCCGGGCAAGCGCTGCCCTGCGGCCCATAAAACGTAGTGGTTTCCAAGCCTCCGTCTGCAGCATTCCCACATGCATTAACGTCCGAGCACGGAAAGCTCACAGCGTCCGTAAGCAAGGAAAGTGCATGTGTCAAAGTCAAGTTACGTTTCTTTGTGTCTAATCCTGAAGCGTATCCACGGCAGAATTAAATCCAACGAAATTAACATCGGGTCACGCCGCTAGCGTGATTACGGCAGCTGCGTGAGCCGTTATAAACAGGCCGTCTTAGTCAGCCTCTTGTGCCGTCCGTCAAACTCTGAAGGCTGGATTGTGCAGAGTGTCTGAGGGGGCGCTCAAGTGATAGCTCGACCCAATGATGCTCGAGGTGCCTTTGCTGCGAGACAGTCAGTGTTAGAGCATGGGGACTGCAGTGAGAGGGTTGGATGTGCATTAGCGGTCCAACAGCGCTCTCTAATGGAGGGCACAGTCCCTGACGAACAGGAAGGGAAGCGAATGCGTCAAAGTCGCTGTGTTTCGTTGTGTATAATCCTGAAGCGTATCCACGACAGGATTTAATCCAACAAGCGTATCCACGGCAGAATTAAATCCAACAAAATTAACATCGGGCCACGCCGCTAGCGAGAATGCAGCAGTTGTGTGAGCCGTCATAAACTGGCCGTCTTTGTCAGCCTCTTGTGCCGTCCCTCAAACCCTGAAGGCTGGATTGTGCAGAGTGTCTGAGGGGGCGCTCAAGTGATAGCTCAATCCAATGATGCTCGAGGTGCCTTTGCTGCGAGACAGTCAATGTTAGAGCGTGGGGACTGCAGTGAGAGGGTTGGATGTGCGTTAGCAGTCCAACAGCACTCTCTAGTGGAGGGCACAGTCCCTGACGAACAGCCGAAGTATAGGAACTGCTGTAAGGGGATAGAGGACGAGAGGCTTTTGCCATCCAACTCAGGTTTTTGTAATGTCGGCGAGATTAGCCAAGGTGGCGCTCGACCGTTAAATGCTCGGGCAGTATGTTTGGTAGCACTTAGCGCCAAATCTGTTACCCCCCACAGCTTTTTCACAGCCTCCGGCAGTGGCGGACTGGGACAGTAAATCAGGCCGGGAATTTGACTCATCCCAGGCCACCTCTGTTGTTGCAGTCACCACCATCCAATTCATGTGTCCACCAGACTGCTAAACTCTTTGCCTCTTTCAGTTGTTTGAATTGGGTTATACTTAAAAAAAAAAATCAAAATCCTTAGACTGTGGACGGGCAAAATAATCAAATGAAGTATCAAGAAGTATCAAGGCATTCACTGTCTCTATCATCTTTCCCTTAATCCCCCTCTCTCTCACTCTGCACATTGAGTTTCTCTGCAATATGAAATAAGCACTTTCAATAATCTATATTAATTATGCAGCCATCAATTTTATGTCCCAATGATCATAGTCCTACTAATATATATATATATATATATATATATATATATATATATATATATATATATATATATATATATATATATAATTTTATTAATTTTTTTTAAATAGATTTTATCTATTGTAAGTCGCTTTGAATGAAAGCATCCGTCTGCCGTTTCCTGTTTATGGAAAAATTATATACTTTCAAAAAAATATATATATTATCATATTATTAAGAATATTTTAACTACAAGCAACAGCACAAATACATACAATAGAGTAAAGATACAAATAAAATAAACTGACTTTCAGGTTTTTTTTTAGGTAGGTCTTGCATTAGTTATAAGGTACAGAAATTAAAGTAATCAAATGTAAAACAGCATTGCATTTTGGACTATAAATTAAAGATTATTCTTTATTAAAGTAAAAAAAGCTTTTTAATCAAGAGCAATGAGTGATTTTTTTGTTGTTGTTGCTGTTCGATTAATATAAAGACTGTCACTTTCAGAGAATGCGCTGATACAGTGTTCGTATTAGTATTGAACAAGAGCCAATGATTTGTAGAGGCATTTTTCATCGCTGTTGTTGTAATGTCTGGGAATCCAGAATGTGCTTCCATCAACAGAAACATATATTAGCTGAATCCTGTTTGTTTAACGTGTTATTTATAAAGTGAAAGTGAAAGTGAAGTGACATTCAGCCAAGTATGGTGACCCATACTCAGAATTTGTGCTCTGCATTTAACCCATCCGAAGTGCACACACACAGAGCAGTGAACACACACACACACTGTGAACACACACCCGGAGCAGTGGGCAGCCATTTTATGCTGCGGCGCCCGGGGAGCAGTTGGGGGTTCGATGCCTTGCTCAAGGGCACCTAAGTCGTGGTATTGAAGGTGGAGAGAGAACTGTACATGCACTCTCCCCACCCACAATTCCTGCCAGCCCGGGACTCGAACTCACAACCTTTCAATTGGGAGTCTGACTCTCTAACCATTAGGCCACGACTTCCCCAGGCCACTGTAATATTGTTTTATAGTAAACAATATTACAGATGCTTTGTCAGATTTAAGTTGAATAGCGGTCCCAGCGCGTGTTTTTTCAGTGAACCGTCCCATCCTTAGTAAATATAAATGTAATTCTGACCGAGATGCTCCCTTACTGGTGAACATGCTGGGATTTTGCAGCAACGTGCTGCGTCTGTGGCCAGGGCTTTTCTCCTCCTTTGCTTTTACACTCCAGGATTTATTTTTTTGTGCGATTAGCCTGCCTCTGGATATAGCCAATTAGGTAGTGCTTCGCTGATGTTTGGTCATGTGGGGGTGTCATTTTCACTCCGCGATCGCCTGATTTGTAGACTCATAAGACCGTCAATTAATTCGCAGTTGCATAACAGCCTATTGCACGTCAGCCTGATCGACTACACAGTGGCAGCCGGCAGGCCAGAATGACCGTCAGGCCACCGGGAAATGTCCCAGTGCTCCCGATGGCCAGTCTGCCCCTGGCCTCCGGTTGTAATATATTTCTCGTTAAGAACCGCCATAAAGTGAAGTAAATTTGCCGAGATTAGACACGACTCGACACGCCATCGACGAGACTTTAGGCCGCGGCCGAGTTCGGCGCGATCCGTTCGGCTAGAGAGTTCGTCCACCAGCGGCATTGCTGTATAACAGCAGTCCGCCATGTCAGCAATGGTGGTGAAACCCGCGGCGTTCGTGACGTGCGCTGATTAAGGCTGCTTCCAGGACCTCGAAACCTCTTGGTGGAGGTCTGTGAAGATGGGTAGCGGCTCACGGGGGGATAGTTTATCCACCACGCGGGTTACCACATTCAACAGCTCATTGAGGAAGGGGAGGCGCGTTTCTCCTGTCCGCTCGGAGGGAGAGAACCGCATGTGCCGGCCAGAGCCTACTCTGAGTCCGAAGCCACGGTGGATAAACATAGTTTGTAAAAGCAAATCTGATTAACACACTCGAGTGGGGGAGAGTGAGCAAAGTGGAAAAAACTCCAGTGCATCACTGTATTCATAGTCCAAGCCACACACATCGCCCCAAACCACCACCTCGTGCGTCTCCTCGGCGACCGCAGAAGCGTAACGTTGGGGGTTAGACGCGAGGTGACCTATAGAAAATACACTCCAGAGCGCAAAACTGTAGCCGCAGGCTATCACGGAGAGAACATGTAGAGAGGCTGCTAAACGAACCTCTCATGAGTGCCCGATAAACCCATTATACGGCTCTTACCTTTCATTGACTCATCGCGTCCGCGAAGAGGAGTTGAACACTGTTCGAAGAAAAAAACGCTGAGAACGCGAGATGGTTTCCTTAGGGCACAGATGATTCGCATTCATGAAGGAAATGAAATCTAAACGAAATAGCGCACGGCACTCAGGTATACAATGCGTACGCATGCGTAGGGCAGTGCCAAGCACTATTTGGCCAATAGGATTGGCGGGATAGTATAGGGCTTCAGTCATTCGTCACACCGAGAGGTTTTCCCATACGGTGACGTCACCGCAGCATCGAAGTGACCTATGAAAGGGAACTTGAGTTTTCCTCGAAGGGCGTGTGCGTGGCGGCCTGGCGAATTTCGCTGATTCCCCATGAAAAATAAAGTTGCTATAACTCAGACATACAATGTCCAATCTGCCCCAAACTTCACATGTTTGATAAGACTCCAAACCTGAACAGATTGACAGGCCCACATTCAGTTATAGTCACAGCGCCACCTATTGGCAACAGGAAGTGACATATTTTACACTGTGACAAACTACTCCTAGAAATTTTATGACATCAATGTCTTTTTTTGTGGTTAGTCTAATCTAAAGGCCTGTGCGAAGTTCAGTTGTGAAGATCTTGAGTTTTTGTTAAAAGGCGTGTCCATGGCGCCGTGACGAAGTTCGATGTTTCGCCATGGGAATAAAAGATGTTATAATTCAGGCATAAAATGTCCGATCTTCCCCAAACTTCACATGTGTGATAAGAGTCCTGGTCTGAACAGATCTGAAGGCCAATATTCCATCGGGTGTGGCAAAATGGCTCGATAGCGCCCCCTATACACTTTCAACGGAGTGCGCCTCGAGCTATGTTTCATGTACGAAATCCGAATCCCAACCGGAAGTCGGTTATTTTGAATTTTCTCTGCAAAATTTGTGTTGTTTTTGCCCTTTCCAGGGGTTGTACTTTAACGAACTCCTCCTAGAAAATTATTCAGATCAACACCAAACTTGGTCAGTGTAATCTAAATCCCTTTGCGATGTCAAATTGCGAAGAACTTGAGGTTTCGTTAAAGGGCGTGTCCATGGCGGCATGACAAATTTTGATGTTTCGCCATGAAAAAGGTAGTTGCTGTAACTCAGACATACAATGTCCAATCTGCCCCAAACTTCACATGTTAGATAAGACGTCTGCCCTTAACAGATCTACATGCCCATAATCAGTTATAGTCATAGCGCCACCTGCTGGAAACAGGAAGTGACATATTTTACGTTGCGATAAAACTACTGCCAGAAATTTTTTGACATTAATGTATTTTTTGTGGTCAGTCTAATCTAAAGGCCTGTGTAATGTTAAATTGTGGAGATCTTGAGTTTTTGTTAAAGGGCATGTCCATGGCACCATGAAAAAATTTGATGTCTCTCCACAGCAAGAGAAGTTGTTGTAACTCAGCCATAAAATGTTCAATCTTCCCCAAACTTGACATGTTCGATAAGAGTGCAGCCCTGAACACATCTGAAGGCCAATAATCCATTATAATGATAGCGCCACCTGCTGGCAACAGGAAGATTGGAACATATATGGAATATACTTTGATATATTCGACTTGTATTTATGACTTTAAATGCATATTTCTCACCGTTCACCTTTTTACTAAAGCAACCCGCTGGTGGTGAGCCCGGATGCCAGGGCCCATTCATCGCTGCTTGCAGCTTTAATTGCAGTTATTTTGGTAACCGACTTCTAATGTTTTTGGGACATTTTTCAAATTCTTATTACACAAATTAATATTTTGAGATATGGAGATTAAGAAAGAAAAAACAATGCTAACAGTAACACCTATTAAAACGCCTTTATTTTCATTTTATTTTTTAATAATTGTTTTATTAAAGAAAGGGATGTAATAGTCATTTTTACACCCACAGACAATGATTCATGGCGAAAAATTCCCACCAAAACCAGCAATGAAGCAAATAACTTTTAGGTCACTTACTGGCACAGTGTTATGCATGGATGGAAATTCTATAAAGTGACTTTTAAACCACATTAACTGACGACTGTAGCACTAGAAACATCTGTTCAAATAAGTGGTAAGCTAAATTTGTTGGGCATACAAAATTTAAGGAGCTGAGTAGAAAATTATATGTATGAGCAAGAGCAAAGGGGAATTTTTCAAAGATTAAAGTCTAAAATACTTATTTTACTAACCATTTCATCATTCATTTAACCCATTCCATCTATTTAGGAGCTTTTATGCTATACCTTCCTTAAACCAGCAACACAGCCATTCAGATGTATTGTATATTATACCCATGACTATCATAATTTTAAATTAAATAAAAATTAATAATAATAAAAAAACCTGGCTACGTGGTCTGTACTAGACTAACTGAGACTTGTCATGGCACTTGTATACTGTTGTTGTTCTCTTGTTGGTCTGATTGCTTCTATTGTTCTCATTTGTAAGTTGCTTTGGATAAAAGCATCTGCTAAATGATTAAATGTAATTTCAGTTACCTATTTGAAATCTACAGACTTGTGGAAGTGAGATGTTGTGTCACACCTGGGCCAGCTGTAATGTTGGCCTAATGTAGGAGTGTTTACAGGGCATCTGGATCTTGGTTGTGCATTTTAGAAAGTAGCATGGCTAAAGAGCAAACAGACATGCACCACTGTGGCTAGAAAACAAAAATAGTACCTTTTCTCTTTAATAAGCAATAATAGCATTTTGTCAATAAAATAGAACAAAAGAGAGATAAGGAAGGAAGGAGGCCTCCAAATGGGGGGAGCAGAGGAAAGCTAAGAGACACAACACAAATCATTCAATGTGTTTATCATGTGGCTGTATTTTTACACAGTTGTGAGTGAGTCAGACCTCACTCATGCTAAAGCAAAAAACAAAACATGAAACTAGCAAAGTAGCTGTACCACCTGTCAAACTTACAGCTGAAAACAGTGCCCACCTGCTGGCCGTGAGCACCACGCTGAACAACAATCTCATTAACCAGCCACAAAGCAGCAGATTTCTGAAAGCAGCTCATTTTAGTGGCTTTGTGTGTCACTTTATGTTTTGGCTCTTACCGTGCAGAACACAATAGTTATGATTAGGGATTAGTTTCCATAGTTTTCCAAACTGATCCTTTGAAAACATATTTGTGTCAAATTTCCTGTAATTCTTTTTTGATCATGTAGCTTTCGGTTGTTCTGTAAGACAACAGACACCTGACGCATTTATAGATTATTAGAACCAAATCCAAAATTGAAATAATATGGATATTTGTTAATATTTCACAGAAATTAAAGAACATACAAACTGTATCATGCCAGGCTCAGAAACATCAGTTTCAATCTTCTCACATGTCTGTCTGCCTGTGTGCTTCTTAGTAAGTGCTCAGAAATAACACTGAAAAACCAAGCCTGGGTCCTAGACCGGAAACCACTGTCATTCTGAGACCACACCCAGAGGATATTGGGAAGGAAACCCAGTGTAGGAAGGAAACAAACATACGGTAGGTGGGTAAACTGCCACAAAACTGTATGCAAATGTTAAACACTTACACAAATTGTTTATTTTCAAATTAGGTTTTCCAAAAATCACACTTGGTATTAATTTCTCATCTGTCTTCATATTTTAATCCCAAAATGAATCCAGACATTGTCATTTTATACACATCACTCCACATTATAATCCCACCTCTGTTCCTGTGAGATTAAACTGGCCTACATCAGTCACTCTGACACACAATCTGGACTCTATGCACCATATTCATCTATTCCTGAGCTCCAGTGAGATCATATCTGATGAGAATCAAATGTCACCTCACGACATGAAAGCCCCTGTGGTTTTGAGAAAAACTGGTTTGAAAATGTATGGATGGAGGGATTGATTTCAACATTAAGGCTAAAAACTGACGCTTATTTGTGTTTGATTTAGTGATGGAATTGTATTTTCATCTTGTGATACTTTGAAAATACTTTTGAAAAGAAGATAAAATGTTAAACTCTTCCCGTTCTCTTAAGCAAATTCTATTATTAATACTATTGAGAAACAATCTGCCAATAAATAATACAAGTAAGATTGCTTAGCTCTGATTCATCCTTAAGAAAATGCAAATTCAAACTGGACCTTTTAAGGACAAAAATTCCGTTAAACTGTTGGCCTTATGAATAGGCAAATTAATTTTGGTAAATGAACGTTACACGTCTCTTCGGCAATACTTGTGACACAGCGCCATCTAGCGTTCAACAAAAAGTCATTCTAACACGTCTATTAGATTGACTCATCTCATTGTGCAATAGAATTTGTTGTGGATCTTTTGCCACTCACCTTAGTCAGTTAGATAACATTTACCAGAGAGTGGTACTCTGACTGTGATAAATTATTAAAATCAATTATTATTATAAATAAAATTTTAAAAAAAGTGTGTATGTATATGATACAAATAAAATGTGTTTGAAAATGTTTACTAGGCATTTTTAGAATAATAATTTAAAAATATATATATATTAATTAATTTATTAATGAATTGACTGTAGTAGTTGTTTTTCATTCCCAAACTATAATTCATATGAATAATTTTTTTATTTCACTTTGACAATGTAAAGCAGGGATGACACCTGTTCAAACAAAGTTATAAGCTAAATTTGTTCGCAATACAAAATAATATATATGAGCATAAATGTATAAATGTGTTAGAATCACTTAAATGCAAATGAAAAGTTTGTAGCTTCTTCCCTCTTGTGAAAATGTGAGAGTTTGTAATCAGTTGCTTCTACTCTTTTAATTACTGTCGGTGAAGACCTTAAGAGCATTTTCAACACTTTGATCCAACATGAGAAAAGCAATTCAGTTTTGAATGTTAAGAGATGTAGAGTTCAGATGGAAATGACAGACGGAAACAAACAGTGCTGATAGAAACTAAGATTCTGTGTTGAAACATTTTACATGATAAGAAGCAATTACGCAATAAAGATTCTTTCAGATAATTTTGCCTTCAAAAAACTTTTTTTAACCTTCTATAAAGCTTTTTGTGTAGTGCATTGAGCACTTTTGTTCAAAACCTCTCATAAACACAGTGAACATTTGATTTGGTTTTTTTTGGGGGGGGTGGGGGGGTAGTTTTTTCAACACAATTGAAGCAATAAATGACTTGAGATACAAATACTCCTTGCACCTGCTTTTGTTTTCTCGTTCTACACCGAACAGGGAGCAAAGAAACAGAGCTGAGGAGTGAAGGACGCTGAGATAAGAGCAACACGACCCTGACACACATCTGTCACCTCTCACACTCAAGCTCTTGTTTTGGACGGAGTGTATTAGGCTACCCACAATTCACTTACATAAAGTAGAAACACTGAAACATTTAAACGTAGTTTACAAGACAGCTACTGGGTAAACAATTAATTTACGGATCCTGATCCTAAATCACAGAAGCATATAAGATGACCCATATTTTCAAAGTACACTTTGTATTTGATACATTTTCTTACTGACGTTTGAATTACTGTAGTTAATGTTAATGTTCTTAAATTGTTGTAGTACTTCACGTCATACACTTGAGGGCTAGTTCTTAGTCAAAACTATTAAACACTTCCATGAATAATGCTGTATGTTTTGGAATATTTCAAGATATGCATGCACATACATTGAGCATAACAATCAGTTATTATAGTGGACATAAATCTAACCTTATTCATATCATTGTGCCGTGTTAAGTGTTAACCTGGTTCTAAAATGTAAACAAATGACAGAAAAACAGATACAACATAATCTTTTATAGCTGATTGAGAATATTAAACCAATTGTTTTTTTTTTCCAGATATACTACATATAATGCTCAGCAGGCTAATTCATATTTAATGGACACTGCCAAATTCTCTAAGAAGTAACATAAATAGAATGTGGCAAAAGTTGTGCAGTTGGGTGTAAACTAGCTTTGAAATGGGAAGATTTCGTTTTCAAACTTCTGTGCCTCATAAACTGTTAACTCTCTCACACACGCACACACACACACACACACACACACACACACACACACACACACACACACACACACATTCAACATCTTACACCAACTGCCAACTGACTGGTTTTGGCTGAACAGGCTGACTAAAACAAACTCAATTTTTACACACTTATATTTCTTGTCCAACATTTCCATTTCATAACCCTCCTTTGCCACCCAGTGTGCTAAACATTTAAGGTGTGGAAAAGTAAAGTATTATGTTAAAACACTAATCAGTCTTAAAGTGCCCATTAGAGCTCTTTTTAATGACACCCTTCCATAGAGAGGGTTTAGTTTAACCATGACAACCTGACGCAAGGGAAAAAGCTGCAGAGAGGTGTAAGAGTTCTTAGCCCTATGCCAATGACCCTCGGGTTCTGTCAACTTCTCACAGAGGACTCTCATCTCCAGCAAGCCCTCATGAGCAACTGACTCATCACAGGTTTTCACAAGGTTTTTTTGAATTTACATTTCTCTGTGAGTTTGATGAACCATATTCACATACCTTTGTCATGTGTTCTAAACACATCAGGCACACAGAGGACAGTCCAGATATCATTTAGGATTACATTCCTCATTGAAGTGTTAAAGGCCTCATGTCAGTGTGGTCCTGCCACTGGTCTTCAACAAATAGGCAACATCTAATAGTGGAAAATATTTATATAGCAAAGCCTGCTATAGCTGCTATAAGGACTTTTGAATCAGAATCAGAATGAGCGAATGAATGAAAATGACATTCAGAATGTCAGACACTTATTTTGTCAGGGACTGTCATTAACAAATAATAAAATCACATTTTATCCATTATAGACTCAGAGACTGCCAGTATACTTTATATCCTTTGATAAGTATTATTATCATTATCACATTTATTCTTGAAAAAGTCTTTATATATAAGCTAAAATAAGTTGTTTGTGTGTGTGTGTTTTTATTAATATTTATGAAGACTAAGCATGCCATTAAATTACAAAATTTACTACAAAACCTTTTTTAATAATTTTTATTTTACTTTACATTTACTTTTTATTATTCATGTATTTGCTTAGAACTGCAATGTTTTGAATAGTGTTTATTTTTATATGTTTTTACACTTTCATTTTGATTGTAGTCGAAGTTGCCTCTATAATTTTTTTAAAAATTTGATTTCATTTTAGTTATTTAACTACATCAACTAAATGAAAATGAGAAATGTTGCCTAGGTAACAAGCTGAATTAAAACAATATATTATTTTATATATTTAAAAATTATATATATATATATATATATATATATATATATATATATATATATACACACACACATACATAACATTTATTGTATTTCAAGTAATGGATTTTTTTAATGGTTTTATTTTTGGTTAAATATAATAACCCTGTGTGTTTAGTCTAATTTATATCTTGATACAGTGTCTTCCAAGGTTTTGGGGAAAAAAATTTTGTTTGTCACATAAAACAACTCAGGAGGTTTGTTGAACTTAAACATGTCTTACTCTACTTTGAACTGACCACCCCCCAACCCCGGTCATTTGGAAAAGTGGTACCCCGTGCTTCTTTTCTCCTAAACATCTGGTAACGTAACGTCACATTCTTGAAGCTCAGACGCATCGGCTCCTCCTCTTTGAAAGACGAGCGTGAACATGAGAATGTCTGATTGGTCACTACACCCGTCAATCACGAGCTTACGGATGCGAGGGGCGGTCTTAGCGGATGTAAGAGGTTGAGCCAGTGTCAGTGAGTCAGTGGCGTCTCTCATGCTTATCTAACCAAACACCACAGTGAGATGAGGCGAACAACGTCCACAACCAGTTCTCCGGCGTTTTTTCCTATCATGCAGACACAGAACGCGCACATTCGGGTTTGTTTTGATGCCCGTTAGTAATTGGTGACCCGCAATCCCTCCGCTCTCCTGCATATCTGTAAACAAATATGCATTTTTGCACGTGTTAGAACAGATTGTTTGATGTGTACTGGATCAATGAGAGAAGTTAGGAACCGGCGGTGGTTTTTAACTTGTTGCGCGGTGATGCAAGTGTCCTCTTGCGCAAGAGAATGATTCATGAGACAGTTATTATACACCATTTCTTCTTCGAGGTGTGTGATTGGCAAAAGTTGCTTTAGGATGGGCTCAAGGAATGAGATCCATTCCCAACCTGCCGTAGGATCTGCGCAATCAAGTTAAACATTGGACTACCGGAGCTACCCAAAGACCCATATTAAGAATTGGATGTGGATGTTCTTTGGTCCAAATATAGAGTAAAAATATATTGATTTCCTAACCAAATAATCCTGGAGATGTCGGAGTCTTACGAGGACGGGGTGAGCGGGGTTGGAGC
Source organism: Carassius carassius (assembly GCF_963082965.1). Lineage (NCBI taxonomy): Eukaryota > Metazoa > Chordata > Actinopteri > Cypriniformes > Cyprinidae > Carassius > Carassius carassius. The sequence goes on from NC_081765.1 coordinate 22,134,999, forward strand.
TCCGGACTTCATCCCACCGAGAGCGGTTCGATCAGGCCGGCGAAGTGGAGTCAGCGTGTCGCTGGTGGAGCGCGACGAGGCGGCCCTTCTGGAGTCTGTGAAAACGGCACCGAGGAGGAGCAGCATCATTAAGGTAATAGCAGAAACACACCTGTGAGTTGTTAAGAGTTTGGTAGTGTGAATCATACTAAATCTTGTCTTTTCAGACGAAATTGTAACAAGAATTCAGATTGTGGAATAGAGTGCGATCGACCGTCAACACGTAGGCTTAACAACAGCCTGTGTCTTTGCAGTTCATACAAGACACGTTCACTTCTCACCGAGATGCTTTAGGGTTTATGACTTGATTAAGGACAGAGTCGTGGTACTTTATAGATCCGTGTGGGCTTTGAACCTACAACCAGTTACCACCCTAGATTACAGGATGCACCAGGGTGTAGCAGCCCAGTCTCAACTGGTTTTGCTTTAGGACCCAGATGTGGCAACCCAACACTCTGCCGTAACTGTCTGTAGTAAATTTAATCACAATTTTTCTTAAAATAAAAAATTACAATATTTTTACATTATGTTTTGAGAATGAGGGTGGCTGCCTGTTTTACACCTGGCCAGATTCTGCTAAACACAAAGCAAAAGTTTGACTGACCATACAGAATTTGATATCAACATTTTTTTCATCTTTTTTTTAGAAATACTATGAATTGTATGATTTAATCACGTTTTAGTATTTATTCTTTGCATTGTTTTTTCCCCTCTTGGTATCTGCAACCAAGAACAGACCCGTGTCCCATTTTGGGTTTAGAACCTCCACAACCTGCTTTAGAACCATTGTTCACATTCCTTATGAATTGATATTTTGTTCAGTACATATTATACATGCATAAATATAACTTTGAGGTCATTGGTTATCATTACAGATCTTTCCGTTGTGCTTTAAGTCCTTGAAGTTGAACCCATGAATTGATCTTGCACAGATTACCTGCTGGATTCACACATCCTCAACTGCCATATCAGCCTGAAAGTAGACATGTAATCACAAGAGAAATGCTATCGTGCTTGCTTGTAGTGGGATTTTGATTTTGACATATATTGATGTTATTATAAGTTGTTTTTTATTTTTAAATGCCGTTCACTTGTCTGTTATTCACATAGGGTCAAAAACATTGGGGTTTTCAGATCAGGTACGATTTTGTATGTCACTAAACTAGTCATTAATTAACACAACCATAGATATTTGGACTATTTTTCTTGGATTGGAGCATTTAAGTCCCCTTTAACACAAAATGCAGTAAAATGAAAAGAGCCAGGGGCCATTTTCCACAGCATGGTTGTTACAGTATGTAAACAGCAAGGCCATTGTGACTTAAAGGTTGACCTGAAACAATTCCATTTTGCAATAATTAAGCATAGACTATAACTTCAAAGACCTGAATGAAATGGAATACCTGTACCCATATTTACTAACTTTCTCTGCGCTTAAGGATTTCGGAAGAAAAGGACATGTCAAGAGTTCAGATTAATAGCACGAAATGTTTGAAACACAAAAATTCCCTTTGGGTCTTGGGTTTACTAATGCTTTTAGACAATCATTGATCCACGGTTACGGAGTAATGCAGCAATGACTCTACATCAGTGCTTTGCAGTGAAGGTCAGACAATAATCTTCAGCTTTATTAGTTAGAAGGATTACAGAGCAGGACAGCTGGGCCAGTGACTATGAGGGGTGTCTAGCTATTAGACACTGTACATATATGATTTATATGAAACGCATCACTTGTTAGTTACTGTTTTTGCAATGTGATGTAAATTGTTAACAGCACTTTCTGTTTGCATGGCTGTAATTAAAACTTTTGAAACTTTATTTGTGACATTTTCTTGTTTAGATTTTAGATTTTGCATTTGCGACAGTAGGAGCCTCCCGAGAAGCTGGTGCTGCTGCTACACCCCACAAGACTGTAATCTGTATTTGGGTGTTGCCCATAACCAAGTTCAGTACTTTCAGTGCTCGAATAGGCTGTTTTAGTTCAAATGAGCAGGAAGTGGCATAGAGTAATTGACAGATGGCAAAAGAAGCTGATGATGTCAGTGACAGGCACTGTCGATAGAATGGAGAGAGGAGGCGGCGTTCATGTGACTCATCCCAGCCTGGGTTCTTGGTTCAGTTTGTTTGAGATCCAGAATGTGAGTAATGTTCCCTGTCCTCAGCCAAAGTGCGTAGCCTTCCAAGACAATGTCCAGAGCCATCATTGTTTTTTAAATGGATGCAGAACTTGTAGCTTACACCTATTAAATACAGACTTGAGAACTTGTTGCTTGTCTGATATCTACAGAGCTCCCTCTGTGCAGTTGTGCATGCACAAGAGCACCACACATCAGTTTAATAGGCAAATGGAGTTGATCCTGCAGCATTCCTTAGCATGCATTGACCTAACCTTTCCCCCATGCCTCTATGTTCTTGACTGAGATGATAGTAAAATCTAATTTTCAGTTCTGACTGTCCTTGGTGAGAGAATGTCTTAAAGGTTTCCCAGATTAATTTGCCGTATGTTTTCTTGGACTTCTAACATGATTAAGAGTTTGCAGTTATTGACAGTGTATTTGTGTGGTGCTCAGGAGATCTGGATTATAGCCACTTGTTGACTTGCTAGTTGTGAAGGTACTTGCGTTCTCATGAATAAAAGAAATTGTAGGACTAAAAACATTTTATTGTATGTGGATGGAATGAATGGAAGAGCTGTTAAGTAGGAATAAGTGGATGAGTTGTTAGGAAGGAATGTGTACTTTGTCAAAATTTTGTACATCAACTCAAACTCAATGTACATCAAAGTATCTGTTCCAAAACATACATAAGTGAATGCAAAATGTAAAATGTTAAATTTTAGGTACTTAATAATTGAAAACTAATTTTTTTTGTTGACTCTTGAAATCAATGATTTAAGTTTAATTCACAATTACATTTTGTAAAGTAACCTGTTATTCATTAGATTTAAATATTTCAGTAAAGCGGGAGTCATGAAGACCTGTGTTGTTTGTTCTCTGAAGGTCTAAGTGACAGAATGAAAGAAATTGAAGAGAGCACAAATATTCAGATTCTGTAAAAATTTAGTAAAGAATAATAGTTTCTAAAATAGCTCATGCCACAGTGTTTTGGTATGATTTTCATGAGGAAATAGGAAACCACTTTGCAAATTTATTGAGTTTTCACAGTGAGCTTTAGGTTGAGCAGAAAAACAAACTTGGGGAAGCCGGAGTACAGAACCCTGGGGAACACCTCGCTTGTTTTTTTTTTAGCCTCATGAGTACTTTCCATTTAATCAGTGCTGTCTAACCACAGCTTAGTTCAGTTCTACAATTTTCCACACAATATCTACCTCACATTTATTTGCTGTAATTCAAGATACCTTTTCTTTCTACTTTGCCATTCTCTGCCAATCTCTGTCCCTTTTCCTTTCCCCCCATGTTTCTTTAGCTGTCTCTCTCCTCTCAATGTTCTCATGCAGAAAAAAACAATATCTAATCTTACTCATTAATAGGGTTGCAAAAAAGTGGAAAATGTCCAGTAAATTTCTGAAATATTCTAGAAATTTTGGAAACTTTCCAGGATTTTTAAAAAATATTTACCGGAAATTGTCCATCACTTTGCAACCCTACTCATTAAAGATTAGTTCATCCAAAAATGAAAACTGTCATCACTTCCTCTCATGTTCTTCCAAACCTCTATGAGTTACTTTCTTCCATAGAACACAAAATGAGAGGTTTTGAAGAATCTACTGGTCATTCTTTTCACTGGTACTAAAATAAATGGGGAGTTGATAGAAGATTTCAAACTTGAGGGTGAGTAAACTGACAGAATAATTTAATGTTTTTCATAATATAATTTAGACCAAAATCTAAATTATATTATGAAATTAAATGTTTGCTGTGAAGAAACCCCCAGGCCCTTTTTTTCTAGGTAATATAACATGCTTTTTCATATTTTGATCACAGTAAACTTTGTTCTGCAGCATTGCACTCTGTTCTGGACATTGTTGTTTGAAAATGTCACTGTCTGCTGGTCAACAGCAATGACGGTGTAGCTGCCTTGACACTGTGTAACTGACTTTGTGGTTAACCGGGCTTGTGTATGAGTGTTTGCCGGTGTCCTGAAGGCAGACTGGGAACTTTGTGCTTTAGTGTCACTCAGCTACTGGTGCCACAGACCTCTGATTGCCATTACCCTTCCTATCTGACACAAGCGCTCATCTAAGCCTGTGGGGCCTCACTTGTGATCAGCAGCCTATTGTGTAGTGTTTTCAAAAGTACTGATGTCATTGTGTCCTCGTGCTCTACAGATATGTCTGTGATTGGCTACAATGATCATTACTTCACGCTCTTCACGGAGCGCTCACAGGAATACACACAAGCGTTTGAAAGCCATGCCTATCAGTGGATCCATCTATGATCAGATGTATTAGGGATCTGCTGAGAGAGAGTCATCGAGTCATTCATTCTACCAATTTGTTTAAACAACTGAACTTGTATTGAACGGTTGATTCAGGATCAAAACACCATTCTAAAAGCATTTAGAATAGTCTATGGTGCATGACATTGCACAGTATGTTCATAACCCTTTCAAAAGTATAAATCACATGTAAATATTAAAAATGTTAACTAACATGAGATAGGTATGGTAGAACTGATAGGTATGGCAGAACTTTTACATGCAATACACATTCAGGAGCTACTGTAATAAAATATAAATAATATTTTTTTAATTTAGTAATGATACATATTAATCGAAAGTGACAGAAAATACATTTATAAATGTTTAAAAAATATTTGTTTCAAATAAATTATATTGTTTGAAACTTTCTATTCTTCAAAGATTTCTGAAAAAAAGTGAATAAGCAGCAATGAGAAATAAACACCAAAATATACACCAAATCAGCACATTATAATGATTTTTGAAGGATTATGTGACACTGAAGACTGGAGTAATGTCTGCTGACAAAGCAGCTGTGTCTTCATAGGAATAAATTACATATACAAAATTATATTAAAATAGAAAACAGTTGTTTTACATTGTAATGATTTTAACAATATTACTGTCTTTACTGTATTTCCAACAAAATGAAAATATATACCTTTATAGAACCTAGGTTGAAAACTCAGTCATTATTACAGAAAACAACTGTAGTTTTTTGCTGAATTCTAATGTTAAAACTCAAAACTAATTCAAAGACCACAAACACTGAACATTTGATGAGCATGTCATCCAGTATTCTGAGAACATTTGTCCCTTTAGGGGTCTCAGTCTTCCGAGACTCTGTGCCTTGTGTGCCAGGCCGAGGGAGGGCTGGGAAACCTCGATGACAGACTGCAGACTGGAATAGCAGTGTAAATTTCACCCTGACATAGGGCTGTGCAAAAAATCGAATGCGATTTTCATGCACATCTCATCAGTAAAGATGCTCCTGTAATTAGAAGTATATCTCCAGCACGTGCGTTCAGATCAGGGTTGCCAGGTTTTCACAACAAATCTTGCCCAGTTGCTTCTTAAAATTAGTCCAAAATTAGCCCAATCCCGTTTCTGGGAGGTTCCCCAATAAAAAATTGCTTCCCGGGGTTAAAATATACATTTTTTGTAAGGGTTGCCCTGGTAAAATTCACATTTTAGGGGCTAAATATCACGTTATTGGTATTGGGGTTGCTTCAAACCGCAGACTTGGCAACACTGGTTCAGGTGGAGCAGCAGTTACTACACAGAGCCGTAGTCTACCGACAACTAACACAAAATCGTTTTCAAAATCGACAAAGAATCGCCTGCAATTTTAACATCGATTTTGTGTAGATTGTCAGTGAATTACGGCTCGGTGTAGTAAATGCCAACCAGTGTTGCCAAGTCTGTGGTTGTTTTTCATGTCCGCGGGTCAAAGCGACCCCAATAAAAATAACGTGATATTTAGCCCCTAAAATGCAAATTTTACCAAGGCAACCCTGCTAAAAAAACGTATATTTTACCCCGGGAAGCAATGTTTTATCGAGGAACCTTCTTGAAGCGCGATTGGGCTAGTTTTGGACTAGTTTTGAGAAGCAACTGGGCAGGATTTGTTGTGAAAACCTGGCAACCCTGATCTGAACGCACGTGCTGGGGATATACCTAATTACAGGAGCGTCTTTACTGATGAGATGTGCATGAAAATCGCATTCGATTTTTTGCACAGCCCTACCCTGACAGGGTGAGAACTTCACCCAAGATGTGCATACACAACTATGCAAAGAACCTGAACAGATAACTATCCTTTTTGAGTCATATCCTCCCTCATTTGTTAACCATGCATCACTGAAGACGGTAGGGATGGGACGGTATGAAAATTTAATATCACGATTATAGTGACTAAAATTATCACGATTATCAATATTATCACGGTTTTGTTGAAACGAGATGAAAGTGTTCAAAAATAGTTGATGCTCACACTGAAAACATTTCAGCAAGTTTTATATTTAATAATCAACAAACAACTAATAAAACAAGCAACTCTATGCACTTAATTTAAAGAAAGATTAAATTCTGTGGCATTTCCTTCCTTACAATGAAAAGTGTAGAAGCATAGAAAAGCATAGAAAAGTCACTGACTTTCGCCATTCCTTCTTGAAAAAAAACAAAAAAAACATTTTTTTTGCCGCTTGCCATGTCAGACTGTTGCTGGCTGGACATGATTTAATAGTGAGTTATTAAAACCGCGATAATCAAACACGGTTTTAATGATAATTCATTTTTAAACGATATTACTAACCTTCAGCACATTTTATCACGGTTATCAATAAAACCGGTTATCGTCCCATCCCTAGAAGACGGCATGTTTGTGAGCATGTCTCGGTGTGTTGGCCCCAAACATCAAACAGTAGCCAAACACCCCCCCCCCCCCCCACAACCAGAAATCACTTTCTTCTGGGCCGTGGTCTACCAAGGGAACAGTTCTAATATGGCTGCTCTCAGTTGATCAGCCACATGCTGAACTCCACCCTAAAAAGTGCAATAGTGATGAAATTTGCCAGCCATTTCAACACTACTCAGTCTAATTCAACTTACTCATATTTTCATTTCATGCTATCATATGATCTGTTGTACTGTACTTCCTGTCTACGCCCAAGCACACATGGCCTTCCCTTGCACCACTGTTCAGAGTCACACTTCTGCCTTTCCTCCATCCCCTAAAGTCGCTTTTTTGGATACTGTTGTCATCGTAATGGGCATATGTAGTACATTGCTGATATCAGACGTACTTCTGATCTAGGTGATCACAAGTAAAAGCATGCACTAGACAAGCAAAACATCAGATGCTTGTCACGTTAACAGGTTAACTGCATACACGTCCTGCATTAAATGTGTAAATGCATCTAAATGCCACTTCTGATACAGATTGTGTGCCACCTCTGCATTGCAAAGATTTTGTTGATACTGATTTAATTTGTGTGGTAACAGGCTTATAGTGTCTTACTACTTGAATTTATTGAATACATTTAAGAATTTGAGAAAAAAAAGATGATGCATACTTAATAAGGCTATAGAAAATTGGCCTTATAAAGGTAAAAATACCCATAAAAGATAAAAATCAATTTAAACATAATTTCTGTTTATGTCAATTTCTGTTACTCCTGCAAATTAATCACCACAAAGAATATGAAGAATATCAAAAGCTTTGGGAGTCAGCTGCCCACGGCAGTCCTAAGCATGTCAAAATACCAGTACAATAACATGCATAGCAAAATATTGTCTAATTAGAAAATATTGAGATATAATTAGTTTTTTCGTTACTGCACACCCCTAAATGATTTACAGTAAAATGCATTTTTGCTTTTTTTTTTTATTTATTTTTTTACTATTTTACTTTTTTTTTTTTTACTTATTGAAATGCATATGTTGTATTTTTAATAAGAGAAATTCATAAAGTTGATGCTGGTGCTTCCTTTACCGATTTAAACTGATTGTTGTACATCTGAGATGTTGCAAATTATTTCAGCAAGTTTAGCTAGGAAGGTGAGTCCAAGAAAATAAAGGGCAGACCAGCAAGAATGTGATCTTGGATTCTGAATTGCGATGATTTCACTCCAATTCTCCATGGAAATCACTGGCGCGCAGTTGGGCTACCATGGCAACCGATGGGCCTGACTCAATCCACCTCAGTGTTCACTGACATGCAGAAAGCGGTTTTGTAGTCCGGGGTGTGGTCACAACTGTGTCAGCTGAGGTCTACCCAACATGCACTCATGTTTTTGTTTCTCTCTTTTAAGCACGGCCTGGCGTGTGTCTCTTTCGCAAATGTCTGAATGTGATATTTCACTTTGGAAGAATTACAAGAAACACTTAAGGGTTCCGCAGAGTTTCACCCATCTGCACTCTGTCAAAAGAGCTGTCCCTCGAATAAAAACATACCGAGAGATTCTCCATGCACAAGCACTTATTTCCTACTTTAAATTTGTTATTTTCATGCCTCCTTCCGCCAATTAAAAATGGCTTTTAGTCCTTTGACAGTTGAGAACGCATGTTTAGGTGGTGTGAAAGAGGCATACTGTGAGAGAGGTGATTTCTAAACGCAGTTTCTGTAACAGGATTATATTTCTAATTGTCTCCTCATCCACTCAGTTCTCTGAGCAGCAGTGAGAGGGGAAATGAGAGGAAGTGAAGGTTGACAGCTTGAGGCAGGCGTTAGAGCATTTGAAAATAAATATTCCAGGATAAATGCAATTTAAATGCAATTTTTTTGGCATGCACTGGATTATCATGGACTCATCCCTCAGTTTGCAAAAATATGCAAATATTGTGTGTACAGTAATGCACTTAGTATACTGTATGATGCAGGACATTGGTCTGGGATAAAGTGTAAGTTATTACAAAATCACTGATCACCCTATTTGACCCTGATAATGATGTGCAATCAGATTATCACTTGATGATTATTGTAAAGAAAAATATGATATTATGATATTATTGTTAACATGAGATTATTACCATGTATAGAAATGTAGAAAATTTCAGTAAGGTTTGTATTAAACTTCATTTTTTATTTATTTGGTGTAGGGAGGAGGAGAGGGAGTTTGTAACAGTTAATTAAAAAAAATTACAAAAAGAGCTTGCGGTTGGCAAGAACTTGAGATGGATTTTCTGGAATTTTCACAAAACGTATTTGCCTTGTTTTTATCCAACTAAACAAATATTGATCTATAAGCAAATTTTGCAAATTTTGCAAATGTTTTTGGGCTCTAATTTTTTCCATGTCTTTCCAGGCTCCTTCAGAAACCTCAAACCGAACCCTTTACAAATCCGTTCTTGTATCCATCACAAAACTTTGTTGAATATTTTATCTGATTACCCATAATGCCACTATCCGCATGCATATCCGATTTTAAGTTGGCAGTTTTTAGTCATCAGGCAGTTGTTCTCAACTAATTTTTTCATAATTTGTTATTTTGTTGTTTTGCTGAAATTTGTTGTTTTGCTGAAATTCATTCGTTTCTCCTTCTCTATCACTGATGATTAGCAGTTACAGAGCAGGCACTTCTTGTGCCGCACCAGGAATTACAGTGCCACTGACCCTGTGATCCTTGACTCTCAAAAGAGCAGGTTGGGCAGTTTCCATAGTAATAAATGGGAAATGTCCGATTTTAGGCTTTAGTTGTCTTTCCCTTTGAGTATTTTCGTCTCTTGCCTTATCTCCATCTCTGCACCCTCCCTGCTGTCCAAGAACACTTCTATGAGAACTGCAGTTCAACACGTTACAAATCGCTGCTGCCAAGAACCTGGCTTATCGCTTTTCATCTATCTTTTTCTGCCTCTTTTCCTCCATTTCTCACTCTGACTGTCTTCTTATCTGATCCCTATAGTTTTTTTTTTCTTTTTCAGGGAGACCTAGACAAATGGACAAACTGGATGAGACCAAAACAGACATGGCACGTTATTAATAACTAACAGACTACCGGATATTGATAATTATTATAATTGTATTTCAGATATCCATCTTCCTTTCTGTCTGTCTGGCACATTGACGACTTTGCATTCTGAGCGATTTTTGCTATTGTGTTGTAGGGGTTTTCAAAGGATATGAGATGTGCGTCAATGAAACTGATTGGGAAAAAATTCTCTGCTCCACAAAGACAAAATTTATTTGAGTCACAAGTTTGTTTATTTTATATCCATAAATGTTTGATTACGATATATAACCAGATCTGTATTTTATTAAGTGATGACATTTAAAATACTCTGAAGGTCTGACAAACCGCCTTTGTTTTGATCATAACATTTCCCTTGGGGATCTGAGTTTTGATAATTTAATTGAACTTGACCAAATCTGGCTTTTCAGGCTCAAATTCAGACTATGTCCAATATCATGGTTCAATTTTACGTTAAAGCCACATATTTTAAGTTGTTTCACACTTGTAATTTTCATAGAAAAACTTTTATCCTTGGAGTAGCTTGGAGAAGCCCATCTCAATGTTGCCAAAGGTATACAGCATTGTCAGATATTAATTTTTTTGTATTAAGCTAAAAAAAAATGCCATAGTTTCCCGCTTAAGGCGGACCAATCCTGCATAAATTAAAAATAAATAAATAAATATATAGATAAATAAATAAATGTAATAAAAGGAAAATAATAAATAAATGATGTGATAAAAACAAAAATAATTCATTTGAAATAAAATTTTACCCTGAACTATATTTTAAATGACTTTTTTCCTTTTATATATTTATTTTACATTTATTTTTATTCTTTTTAACATTTATTTACTTATACTTTTATTCATTTTTTAGATTTAATTTATTTATTTTTAAATGTATTTATTCATGCATTTATTTATTTATTTATATGTATGTATTCTTTATTTCTTTATTTTTTCCCACGTGTATTTATTTCCAAATTGATTTATTTATTCATTCATGTATATTTTTTTACTTTTCTGTGTGCAACATGGAAATGAGGGAGGCGGTCCTTGTGGATTTCTGTTGAATCATTGGTTGAAAGCTCACGCAGAAGCCTCTGATTAAACTAAGACCGGAGTTTGAGAGTTGGATGTGCCAGATCGACTGGAGAGATCCAATATATATTTTCACAGATTCCCATTTATTATATTGAATTATATTAAAGCGACTGAATTCAGTTACTTACATCAAGTCCGGAACCATCAACATCGTCAATGGTCTAAGTTGATCACACCTCAAGACACACTCGATGGAGGTTTCTACGGCATGTGTTCATTTTGTAATTACAGAGAAAATCTTCACTCCCAAAAATATTGTGAGCACAAGTTTATCGTAAACCAGTTATACATAAGGTCTCTACGGTCTATTCAGGCTTACAATGCTTTTGGAAACGCAACCCACTGGCATAAAGTTGGTTTGATTTTTAGAAGCTCGGTATTTGCTCGGTATATGTTAAATACATTAGTATAAACGTTTCTTGTTCCAATAACATTTTAAGAGAATAGCTTACACTCACAAAACCAACTGTAAAGTGTTCTTTTACGAGTCAGGTATATTCAGTAATAATAACATATGATTTTAGTTTATTTTATAAATATAAAAAAATCGAACACATATACCAATGTCGTATGTAACCTTAGAGATGGTCTCTAAACTTGCGAATATTGAGCATCTAGCGCAAAACCAACTTTATGCCAGTGGATCGCGTTTTCCAAAAGCATATTGAGCCATATGGAGACATTAAATGCAACTGGTTTTATGATGACCTTATGCTCACAATGTTTTTGAGAGTCTTTTCTCCGTGATTACAAACTGAAGACAAGGCTTAGAAAACCTCGACCGACTGTCTAGAGGCGTCATACAAACTCATCGACGATGTTGTTGGTTCTGGGCTTAATGATGTAACTATGAGAATAAGTAACTGAATTCAGTTGCTATAAAATAATTAGAAATAATAATGTGAATCTGTGAAAATATATTGGATCTCTTCAGTTGATCTGGCACAACAATATACTAAAACATGGGCACAACATGCTCGCAAATCTGATGCTTCTGCGTGAGCTCTCAACCAATGATTCACCGGCAATCCAAAAGGACCACCTCTCTCATTTCAGGGGTGTGATTCTTCCAGAAAAATCCGGAAATCCGGCTTTTCCGACCTGGAAATGATGCTCTCGTAAATCAAGAAAAAAAAAAAAAGTGTGGGGTGGGGGTCGGGGTGTAGGCGGTTGCGATGGGTCGGGTATTGGTAAACATAATGATCGCTCACCGCTGTCAACGTTTTTTGTGCCTTTGAATCATGTCGTCATGTCACTCTGCAATTAGTCCAATAATTTGTCACGATTGAAGTTCAAAGTGTACGTGCACAATTCTGAATGCGCAACCCACGTAGGAGGGGACGTTCTCGCGACCTTGTGCAACGTTCCCTAAAAGTTATCTAAAGGTAACGAAAGTTCCGAACCTTTACAGAACATTAGGGACGTTCTTGGAACGTCCTCTTTTGGTTATGAAAGTGCTGCAGTTCAAGGTTCCTTAAATGACTTTAGGGGGACGTTCTATTTGGGGCATTTTATGGTCACATAGCAAACGTTACAGAGAGGACATTTGAGACGTTAACAGAACGTTCTCGCATGGTCCTCTGTTGGTCATATAATAACGTTCCCAAAGTGACTTTAGGGGAACGTTCCATACTGGTTGTTATATGGTCATGAAACAACGTTACAAAGAGGACATTCGGGACGTGAACAGAACGTTCCCATACGGTTCTCTGTTGGTCATATAATAACGTTCCCGTTATTACTTTAGGGGGACGTTCGATATTGGTTATTATATGGTCACACAAAAACGTTACAAAGAGGACATTCGGGATGTTAACAGAACGTTCTCGCATGGTCCTCTGTTGGTCATATAATAACGTTCCCAATGTGGTTATTATATGGTCACACAACAACGTTAAAAATATGACAAATTAATGAACGCAAAGATGTATTAAATCTACATCTAATTAATGAAAATATTAAATAATAATACAATAAGTATTAAACTTATTTGTTAAATAATAACACTAACATGCTAGCCATTTTATTAGGTCCTCTCTGCTAATTTTGTGGGTTAGGATTTGATATGTGTTACTTCAAAATAAAAACTATGGCTTTTACTCTACAGATCTAAAATCCTTGATGTGTCCATAAATCCCTTATTAACAAATAGACATACAAAACAATACAATGTCATAGATCAAGGCAACGTGAAAATAAGCGATGCATAAGTGATGCAGTTCAATTTTTCACCACATTTACATTGGAAAATTGTGGAGTTTTGTGGAGCTCTGACACTGTTTCATAGCACCCGCTTCGAAGTCGTGCGTTAATTTTGAATTTATTAAGCGCACTTTACAACTTACGACACATTTACCATTTATTATTTTCTATATAAATGTCTATATAGCCTACTGTACATTTCTATACAAATATTAAAAATGAATATTTTGGTGAGGCACTGCCACACCCGCGGCTGACTGTATTCAGAAGGGAGAGCTGCAGCCCAATTCAACTGTAAGCCACTGCTGCTGGTGCATCGTCCTTTCTTTATGTGCGGAGTGGGGAGCGCGCGCACTGCAGGGCATGGAAGCGGCCATGCAGTCGCTTGCATTTTTTTCCTGTCAACAGTATAAACAACTTAAAATACTCAATTTTTGGTCATAAGAATAATACATTATTTAAAGCTTTTATTTGTGTAAACTCACAATATCAAGAAAACTTTAGCAAAATAAACCACCACAAAAAGGACTGTTTTAAATCTGCTATGAATATGAAGTTTGCAGATTGTTGTAGGCTATTGTACTGTATCTTCTATAAAGATGAATATTACATTTCGTTAATTTAAAAAGCACGTTAATGTTGTATAAATAAATAAACTTTTGTTCTGTTAGATGTGTTCTGGCTAGTTTTTGTCAGGCGCGGATATATGGGTGGGCCTGGGTGGGCAGATTGACTGGTGGCCCACCCAATCAGATTAATAAAAACAATTAATTTTTTTAATTTTAATAATAACAAATTAATAAATAATTTAATTTTAATAGTTTCATGAGGACATTTAAGTAAAGTAGCTACGAAAAATAGCTACAAAATAAAAATATTATGTCGGCATATCACGTGTCAGTCCAGTGATGCTATCATGCAACACAGCTGGTTCTCTTGTGAATTTGTTTTCTGCACGGGCCGGCCACACGCTCTCCGTGCGCGCACTGACTTAAAAGTGGCGTAACACCACTGTTACACTGTTACACTGTGAAACACACATACTCCGTGTGCAGTGCGTCACTGATCCAGACTGTAGGCTACCACAAACACATACTCACTATTTGTATTTCAAATCCAGAAGTTATCAGAAACTTTTATTAAAAAAGTAAAAAAAAGGGTTGTCAGCATTGCGATTCTCTTTGTACATATACACTCTTTAATAGACGTTTTAACACAATTTAAACAACGTATTCAGCGCTACTTATATATATTTATATATTAAGTTGCTCAAACAAGTGGTAAAATATTTAACCATGTAGTACTTCGCAAAATCGCAAACATTTCAAATCTTAAAATTGACAAAAACAGCCGACTAACATGCCTTTTCTTTTGCATTTAAGTTTTAATACAATAAATATTGCATGTCACAAAGAAATAGTTTTTTCACCTCCACCATGAATGAGACGAGAGTTGTTCATTATGTCGCCTTGTTGAAGTAAATTTTATTTTTCCTTGCTTTACCCTGGTCCTAAAGTAAAAAAAGATGACTGTGTAAAAGTATAAATAAATTAAATGCATTTATGGTGAGATTACTACATTTTATTTAATTAAACGCATTTATGGTGAGATAATTATATTTTCATGTCAATCTGTGTTCATTTTGACCACGAACCATGCACCGTCAGCCTGTCACTTTAATTCAGCGCGTGCAGCACATCAGAAATAGACTCGGTGCGGAAACGATCTCTGCACTGCACCGCACATGGAACGGATCGCCGGACCGCATCCGCGCGCAGTGTGAAAGCTCTATAATACAGAGCCCGGGAATCAGGTGTATAAGATTAAAAAACCCGAGGCCCCTCTGTATATTCACCAGGCCCACCTATTAATGACGTTCTGTATCCGCCACTGGTTTTTGTATGTTGTATAATTATAATAGGCCTATATGTATCTAGGTAATGAAAAAAAATAAAATAATAATAAATAAATAAATATATAAATATATATATACATACAAAAGGAAAGCAGCTGCTTGAACCTCATTCTGGGAGAAGACTTATTTATTTATTTTTTACCATGAAGAAAAAAATCAATCGGATGAGTCAGGTTCTACACATCTGAGAAGAAAAAACAGGTAAGACGTTTATAATCTTATACATTACAATAATGAACGATTATTCATGAGAAATGTTCGCCTATCTATAAGACGAATAAAACACGACAATTTTACAACCGGGAAATATGACCTATTGGGTTTATTTGCAATTAAACATTTTTAAATAAATTGTAAAAATAATACTAAATTACAATTATTATAATATGAATTATTTATTAGTAAATAATACTAAATTATATGTATATATATTAATTTATACTCATTTAATTTATATATTTGAATTCTAATGTATTATTTATGGATAACAGGCGCTGCTAAGTATAACACACCGTTGCCATGAAAAACAAAGTGTTGCTATGGACGCAGGTATCTAGACGGAAATGGCTATTTTCTTTATTATTTTCTTTATTATTATTTTTCACATTATCCATTACATAATATAACGAAATTATTAGTATTATAACGCAATATATCATTATATAAATATACATATTTTTTTTATAAAATAAAAAACGTTTAACACCTATATAGGTCACAAATTCTAAATCTGGCAGCGGGTATATAAGCTGGGGTCTGTGACCATCGCGCTCACACACAGCGTACTCACACCTCACTCACTCAGTGGACATCCCAACTGGACATCCCAACTGTCAGTTTCTCTGAGGTAATTCTTCTAATTAACCATTCTATTTAAATTAAAAACACAAAACAAAATGACATATAATGTACGTTACATGATATAAATAATAATAATATGGAATTATAAGGACAGTAACGTTAGCTTTTGAGCGAAATTTTCTCATGGTAAAACGGCCGTTTCCACAAGAAATTGAATAAATTGTCATAAAATTGACGGACTTTCTTTTCCAGTAATAAATGTACCACATTTACTCAGACAAACTGTTTTTCCGTCTTTTTCTTTAACTTTATACCACTGGTCCGCACTGTCATCGCCGTTATTTGTCGTTAAATACCGTTATGTTTACGTGACGTCATTTGGTCTAAAGAAGTAGCTTATCCTTTTCAGATAAGCTCATTAATTTTTTAGGGTCTGTCATGTTAACATTAGCTACTTTAAAATAAATTATGAATACAATTAATATCATTATTGTAAATTATACTTTATTTGAAATTTAACGCGCCTTCTCACAGGCTTGGCTGTGAGCGTGCGCGCGTCCCTCAACCTCCGCACAAGCGCGACGGTGCCGCCATCACAGTGGGCGCGAGACCCCATTTCGCGCAAATGTGTGCACGGCATTTTTTGTAACTTTGCACGAAACTCCGCTTCTAGAGGTGCACGACTTTGAGCTTATTCTGGCCAAACAGCCAGCACCCAGTTTGCGCTTGCATTTAAAAAAAGAGCCTAGAAATAAGCAGAAAAAAAGAAGAAATAAGCCTTTTTGGTGAAAATAAAGGTCCATGTTTAACAAAACATAACAAAACCAGAACAAACTATAAATACATAAATACAAAACACACAAACAAAATAAAATAAAAATAAAATAATAATAATAATAATAATTATAGTAATAATTATAGAAATTACAATTTAATGCACAACCGGTTAGGCAATTCACAATTCAGGCATTGTATCTAATATCATCTGTATCCTTTGAAGTAACAAGTGTAAATAAAATTGTCCCACGTCGACGTATATGTGATTTCAATTCACTTTGTCTCTTTTCTGTGCTTTCCAGACCCTGCCCTACAGACAGATTACCATGATGTCATCTCAGAAGGTAGGCTTGTTTTGCAAAAAAGGTTTTCAAATTTACAGCATATTGCTGACATGCCAGAAAAGGGATCGATTTCACAGCAATGTGATAAGTTCAATGTTATATCAAGATGTTTTTCACCTTATAATGTGGCGTGAAAGATCACTGTATTTGCCTAAAAATTTACGATCTTTAGGTTTTTTACTTAAATAACATGCGTGTACACATTTGCAGAGAAAAAAACACATAGCTGTGTCACACAACTGGATGCCTGCAGAAGCTAGGAAAAGAGAATACAAACGACTATGGCAGAGGGTACAACGGAAAAAGAGAAATGTGCACATTAACGCAGCTGGTCCTAGTACTGTGCTAAACAATGAAGCACACAATCCCAGGGACACTATGCCAATCTGGAACCCAGGCCTAAAAAATGCAATGACTGGAGAATCTAATAGTGACAGCGATGAAATGTCGTTTGTCAATACTGACATCAGTGCAGTCACATCACTACAACATACAATGGCAGAAGACACAGAGAATATGGTTCTTGAATATTCCAGTAGTGACATGGATGGAGAGTTTTTTCAGAATACTGCCAACATTGATATGCCCACTGAAAATTTAGAAGAGGAGTTAAAGAGGTGGATCAATGAATATAATATCAAGCACAATGCTGCAGAAAAACTGCTCAAAATTCTCAGGAATCACGGGCATAAACACCTGCCATCTACTACTAAAACATTATTAAAAACGGATCCTGTTGAAAGCCAAATGGTGTCTGGTGTGGAATGCATTAAATTAGGAGTGACTGAACAATTAATCATGTGCTTGAATCGGTATCCCTACAATTATGCAAAAGACATCACTGAGCTTGAGATTTCCCTCAATGTAGATGGACTGCCACTCTTTAAGAGCACTGGTAAATCTTTCTGGCCTGTACTCTGCACAGTACATCTAAAACCAGCAAGCACATTTCCTTTGACCATTGCCCTCACTGAGGCCAAGCCCAAATCACTGGACTTCATTAAAGTCATATCAGATGAACTGAAAATGATTCTAATGAATGGCTTTGCATGGGGAGAAACAACACTCAATGTAAGATTGAGATGCATTACCTGTGATGCACCAGCAAAAGCCATGCTGAAGTGCATCAAACAATTCTCAGGTTACTATGGCTGTGACAAATGCACCCAAAAAGGCAACTGGGAGGGGCGCATCACTTACCAACAAGTGCATGACCTCACTTTGAGGAACGATGTCTCATTTAGAGAGCAACACCAACCAGAACATCATCACGAAAATGCTGTGTCCCCTTTCAGCAATCTCCAAATTGACATGATCAAGTCTTTCCCTGCTGACTACATGCACCAGTGCTGCCTGGGAGTGATGAGAAAAATGCTCCTACTATGGTCACAGGGCAAGTCGGGGCAACGACTATCGCCGGCTCAGCTGAGGGAGGTCAATCAGAGGCTAAGGAACTTGAGAAATGACATACCCCATATTTTTGCCAGGAAGCCACGCAGTCTGGAGGAATTGGAGAGGTGGAAGGCCACTGAATTCAGGCAGTTTATGCTCTACACTGGCAAAGTTGTTCTCCGGGGAATCCTGCCAGAAACCCTATACAGTCATTTCATGGCCTTTAGTGTGGCTTTGTGTATACTAGTGTCTCCACATTTAACACAAACCCACAATGTGTATGCCCATGAACTCCTCACATATTTTGTAGAACAAGGCCGGCACATATATGGGAAAGAATTCCTAGTGTACAATGTGCACTCACTGCTTCACCTCACTGCTGATGCCACCACATATGGATCATTAGACAAATGCAGTGCCTTTGCGTTTGAGAGCTACATGCACCAGCTGAAGAAGATGGTTAGATCAGGAAACCATGTTCTAGTCCAAGCAGCAAAACGGCTCCAAGAACGTTCACAGATTCCTATACAAACAAGTGAAGAGAAACCAATACAATTGAAACATCCTAATAATGTTTACATTGTTAGCCCAACATCCTGCTGTGAAGTTCTGGAGAGGACCAACTCCGGAAAGCTCTTATGTAGAGTATTCTCGCACTTAACGTCGTACCTTTACGAGCCATGTGACTCGATGATCTATGGAGCCTATGTATGTGGTCCATCAAAGATGGAGATCCTGGACAAGGCAAACTTGCAAGGAAGGGCAATGATCCTTGAGGATGGGCATGGCCGCAAAGTTGTCTTTTCTCTCCTTCATGACCTTGATTAATGAAATATGGAAATATGTACATAGTTAGTATTATTTTTTTTTCTGTCATTGCTTTAATGTCTTAACTTAGATTTCATATACTGAATATTGACCGTCTTTTCTAAGGAGTGTCTGTTCTTCTGTTTGTAATGTAGGTTGGATTTTACATAGTTATTTTTGAACAAGAAAATGCAATTGCTGTGGCGCCTGCATTATGGGTAGAGGAGGTGAATGGGGTAAGGGTACATGCGCACACACACACACACACACACACACACACACACACGTAATACCGGAAATAACATATTCCCTGAAATGTTTTAGGTTCTGATTTGCTACTGGCCCCGTAGAAACGCTGCTGCCATGGCAAAGGCCTCCCAAAGGCCAGATAAGGAGCTCTGGAAGCGGCACAAAATAAGAATACTCTCCGAGACCGGTGAGAAAACTGAATAAATATATAGTCATATGAAAGTACACTGCCTTTACACAGTAAAATGATTACAAAAACTAAAAAGACAACTCAAATTTACTCTGTCCTTAGACAACTATAAGACAGCCAGAGAACGAGCCAAAAAAGCTGTAGAAAGTTCAAACGTGGGCACAGAAGAAGAGGTGCTAAAAGAGCGGAAAAAAAAAGTACCATCAAAATACTGGACCGAGAGTGAAGGTAAACATATGCGATTGCTTTTTGTCATGCATTAGTCCACTGTTTATGTATAAAAATCATGCCATGATTACAGAGAAAACTACTCTATAAAACTAAACTATATATAAACTGTTTCATCCTGAATGAATAGGAGAATGTGAGATTCCTACCAAAAAAAGGAGAAAAATGTCAACATCCTCTCAGAAGCCATCAAGCCTCCCAAAGCCTCCAAGTTGTAAGTAACAGATTTAACTTTTGGTGTAATTTCTTGTGTTGTGTTGATTTGATGGTGGTGCGTCAGCGTCAATTAGTGAACAGGCAAAATAAGTGCATTGCCAGCTGACGGGAAGAAGCTATTTTGTGTGAAATACAGTACAAACAAATTTCTAATGGAAATCCTATTTTAAAAATGTTTTGAATTTGGTTGGAGTGTCTTATATTGTGTGAGTTGCAGGTTGGTATTTTTTGTCATGGCATTTTGTGTAAAAGTACTCAACTCCCCTGAACTTCGTTTATCGCATGCTTTCAATGTCTGTTTTTAGACAAACCACCTACTGACATCACAGCTCACTCACCTGAGGAAGATGAGCCATCCCTTCCAAATCTTTCAGCTAATAATACTTTTCATGGTATGCATTTTTAATGTTGATATTCTATTCATTTGTTAAGATAAATGGTTTTTTTTTTAATCTTCAATAAATTAAGATTATGGCTGCATTTTCTAATCTCAATCTCTGTTACCTTAAATTATACATTCATCTCTGTAAAGCTGCTTTTAAACAATCTGCATCGTTAAAAGTGCTATATAAATGAAGATGACTTGACTTACTATCCAAATTAGACCAGCTATTGCATCTGGCAATACAGTCATGCCAATGTCTATATTTTATTTCTTGAAGTACCACACATATGCCTGAATACTAAGCAAATAACTAAATGTCAAGATGAACCCCCCCTTCCATCATCATCATCTCACCCATCTAAATTTTTCAGATTTCCAGCATCTCATCGAACAATCTGAGCAGCGGATGCTCCTCGCAATTGAGAGAATGTCAACAGATATTTCCAATTCTATTGAGCGTCTGATCCAGGCTATTCAACAGAATCGTCCTGGTCCGGCAACCATCACAACACCACCACAGGAGACCATTGAGAGGCCCTGCAAAACATTGCAGGAGCTGCAAGCTTTCCTATTAAAACTTGAGGGCCCAGAAGGGAAAAAAAGGATGGTATGTTGATATAGCACAGGGGTCAGTAACCTTTTTGTCACAAAAGTGACATTTTTAAGTTCAAAATGTAGATCTGTGTGCATGTAGGCTAAATTATCAGAATTAAATACACCTCTCGCATTTGCTTGTGTGTCAGCAGTTACCCTGCTCCATGTGGCATTGCAATACTAACATTTGCTTTATTTATCTTTATATGTTGCATAGATACAGTTTTTGAGCCTGATGGGAGGTAGCAACATTGGAGACGCTGTGAGGAGAATCCTTCGGAAAATAGCCACCAATGAGGCCTGGTCAAATTACAGCCTGAAAGGCCGAAAAGGAAAACTGACCTTCATTGGGACAGCCCTCCACCATATTGTTTTAAGTATGCTTTTCAAAACTTCTCTCTTCTTTTCACTTCATCATGCAACTTTTTAAAGAGCAAATGATAAACAGAAAAATGTCTGTACTTACCCTGTACCTTCGAATAATTTGTTTTCTCGTTTTTGACTTCTAAACGGAAAAAAAACAAGTAAAAAAAAAAAAAAATCATTTTATTCAGCAAGGATGCATTAAATTGGCCAGAAAAGAGAGTTAAGATTTACATTTCAAATAAATGCTGCTTTTTTTTCTTTCATTCATCAAATAACCCTGAAAAACACAAAAATGTGAAGAAGCACAACTGTTTTCATCACTAATAATCATAAATGTTTCATATGGTTTTAGTTTTACTTATTCACTTATTCATATTGCTCATAAAGTGTACTTTTGGATGTCAAAACTTTATTAAAATAAACTAAACAAATAAATGTAAATGTAAATATGAGAATTTAAAAAATAAGAAAATAACAGATGCATTGTGATATAGGTGACAAAATATTGTGAGAAAATATGAATATGAAGTTATTTAATGAGCTTCCTCACTTAACCAGTTATCTGTGCTTCCTCAGCAATGAAGTTCCACATTTCCGAACACGAAAATGCATGCAGCAAATAAGCCGTTCACAATATTTTCTTCAGTTAACTCCAAATTTCTCCCACATATTGGACTTGATTTTTGATGACGTATTGTCGACAACTTTACAAACTCCTCCACTAGCTATTCTTTTCTTAAACTCCTCAGAATCCATCTCGACGACTGCAAGCAGATCGCGCGCGCGGTTATGATGAATTTTTAAAAGTGGAAGTATAGTTAACGTTATAGATTCCTGGGACGGTGTGGCGCGTGGACACAAATAAACTGATATGGATTTTAAATTGTTTTATTAAAAATTATTTTATCAACTTGAAATACAGGCATATTTTTGTAGATGTGTTCCTAAAAATATGCATTACGTTTGCATGTGATTGTCTTAAACCCATGTTTCCCCCGTGTCCGACCCGACCTGCACCCGTATCCAAAACAGGTGGATATTTTTCATCCGTTTGAGCAAAAACCTACAGGTACCCGAACCCGTGCAGGACTCTAGCTGTAAACTACACCATATAGGCCTATGCTTATATTTAATTTCACGAAAACACAAAAACATTTGCAATATTACAAATACAAATTATTGTAGACTATCACAAGACCCATTTATGAATTAGTTAATTAGTTTTTCCGATTACAAAATCAAGTCGTTATTTTAGTAGCATGGAAAAAACAATAGGATTATAAATTAATATCTCACTTACATATACAGTTTTCCACGAGTGAATTCAGTGAAATCCAGATTGTGTCTGTCTCTGTCTGAGGTGAGCGGCACTGGCGTGAACGCGGCAAAAACTCCCGCAAACCAGCAGTTTTTTTTCTTAACTCTTATCTAAACTCATATGATTGGTTATTGCATCATGAGCTCATCAGATTCATGTCTGATTGTTTATAATGCTCAACGCTTAAATAAAAATTCATATTTTGCATGTCATAACTGCCTACTGTAATATGGCGTAACACTTTTAATTTATTTTCACATTTTATGTCAATAGTGATAATCGTCATATATTTATTTAGATTATTTTAACCCCCTTGTAGAATATGCATTTGTATCCATTTTGGAGGGAGCAGGGCAATTGCGTCATCAGCAATATTATTTCCACATCGCGCCGTTCCCCGGTGCTGTCCGAGGCGATGGTGCTGAAACGGTTGATCAGTTCTTATTATAGAATCAATTATTCTCTCGTGCAGGGCTGCTTCACTGCGTTATGTGAAAAAGCGGTGTTCTTTATGAAAGTACTACAGAAATAGTTGAAATCGCATCTATTAGGACTAATGGGATATTATAACAAATATAAAATAAAAATATAAAATAATCCAAACTATAAAAATACCTATAATAGCCTAGTCTACATATTTAAAAATGTATAACAATAACGTCATAATAATGGTCCATTTTAAGTGTTTAAGTGTCTCTTTTTTCAATTTTTGTTCGGTGGAGCTGTGACTATTGTTCTTGTAAAAACTTTTCAGCATAGTTTTGAGCCCTGAGACTTTTCACATTTATTTTGTTACATTTTTTTTTCTCTTCTAGGTGCTTGTGCCAAACAATTTCCGAAACACACAGAAAAGGAAATTGATACATGTATAGGGGAAACCCTCAAACATGCACCTCACCGTGCCAAGTTGGTCGCAACACCTGTAAGTTGTTTTATTCAATGAGAGCTCTCTCTCTCTCTCTATTCTCTAGAATAACATAACTGTTTTGATTTATTTACTTAGTACCGGTACTTATAAACAAAGTGGAGTTAAAAGTAATTAAAAAGTCGTTGAAGTGATTGGTAAATATAATGTTTAATTTTTTCAGGCAGCGGAAGAAGAACTTCGGGCACCTCCTGAGGATGGAGACAGTGACTGATACACATATACACACACACACACACACACACACACAGTATATATTTAATATAAATTATTGTTTTTGTTATTTGTTGTTCACCATTTACGCAACATAAAATGAATATAAATATGTGTTCTTGTTGTTATTACTGTTTCCTAATATTTGTGTGTGTGTATAATATATATATATAATTTATGTAATATATAATTTATTTATAATCTGTTTTTGTTCACACAAAATAAATGACTGATTTTATCTTTGAATGTGTTAAACGTGCATGCTTATTCCTGTTTAAAGTTCTGAAAGAACAAGTGTTTTTTGCAGTAAAATTCTAGTTTGGTTCCCTACAGGTCCTTGAGACCAGTGGGGACGTTCTGAAAACGTTCACATAACGTCCTGAATGTTCTGTGAAGGTCCTCAAAATAACGTCCCCCGACCCTTTAAAGAACTCCACATCATGACCGTCTACGAACGTTCCCGGAACGTTACTAGGCGACGTCCTTGACACCAGTGGGGACGTTCTGAGAACGTTCTGGGAACATCACATTTGCAAATATAACATGGTCCCCTAAACGTTCCGATAACGTCCTGAATGTTCTGTGAAGGTCCGCAAAATAACGTCCCCCGACCCTTTAAAGAACTCCACATCATGACCGTCTCCGAACGTTCCCGCAACGTTACTAGGCGACGTCCTTGACACCAGTGGGGACGTTCTGAGAACGTCCTGGGAACGTAGCATTTCTAGCTGGGAAACACCCAACCATCTACTCACGTGAACAGCTTCAGTTGACTGACGAAGACCGTGAACACGGGTTATTTATGTAAGCAAATCCAATATATTGTCTTTCATTTTTATATGCAGGTCTAGTAAAATTTGACCAATCAATTGATCACTTTTGTCATGCTTCCATAACATTAATGTTAAACAATTCTGGGCTAACTTGCAAAGTAACGCCATGTTGGTTATTGCTTACTACTTACGTTTAGCAGCTTCTACAAGGCTCGAAATTGCCAACATTTTTGTCGCATATGCTCCTGAAATTTAATCTGTGCGACCTAAAAATATATTTGGGAGTAACGTTATATGCGCGGAGCATATGAGCATATCTGTCCACTAATGACTCGTCCGATTTGCGAACTAATGACTCCTTTGAACCGATTCACTTTAATGAATGCTTAAATCTGATCTGGGTTGAGTTTCCCGATAACAATGCATCTTAGCTCTGAAGAGCGCTCTCAACGTGCAAGGTTAGAAACGCTCGCCGCAATTCCATGCGCTTTTCCCAAAAACTTTACTTGACATGAACGCGTTCTACGTGCTACTTAAGAGTCGTTGTCCATTCGCGAAATTCGTGCTGAAAAATAACCTATGGAATCGTATTCTGAACGTTCAACCTAATAATCATCTTCTGTTGTGAATTAGCAATCATAGAAGTCTATAATAAAGCACTGACAAAATGGCTGAACAAAAACACAAGAAAAGATACCTTTCAAAAATATAGAGGCAAATAAAGATGTTATTTTTAATAGATGTAAAGGACACCATAGAAATAAGGAAAAACCTTTTGGGTAAGTGCACCGTATAGTTTCCTGCTTTTTTGTCCTTTGTCAATCACACCTATGCTCATTTCCATGTTGCACACGGAAAAGTAAAAAGAAAGAAATGAATAAATAAATAAATTTGGAAATAAATACACGTGGGAATGAATAAATAAATAAATGCATACAATGAATAAATAAATGCATGAATTAATACATTTAAAAATAAACAAATAAATTGCATATAAAAATGAATGAAAGTATAAGTAAATAAAAGTTAAAAAATAAATAAAAATAAATGTAAAATAAATACATAAAGGAAAAAAGTAATTTAAAATATAAATTCAGGATTACATTTTATTACAAATGAACTATTTGTGTTTATCACATCTTTTATTTATTTAATTTCCTTTTATTACATTTATTTATTTATCTATTAATTTATTTTTAATTTCTGCAGGTTTGGTCCTCCATACCCTCTAATTGTAAAACATACTATAAATTGCAGCAAATATCAATCTGAGTGGCTATGATATTTTTAGTTGTAATTTTTTTGGTGACATGGTATCCATTTAAAAATCTTTTAAATTGCATTTTGCTAAATGTTTATGCATGCAGCTTTTAAGACCTCATATTAATAGAGTGACTACTTAAAAAAACATTTTTCCACCCTCAGCAGGACCAAAAATTTGGTTTTAAAATGTTAAAAACTAACCAAAATCAGAATTGTCAGTTTAATTTCTGACCCTGAGATATAGTGTGAATTACTTGGTGATAGTGAACAATGTAAAAGTTTGAAAAGACCATGAATGTGCATTTTCACAGGATTTGTACACAAACCTTCAGCTGCCACTTCAGCTTTTGTGGACCGTATAAATGATTGTAACAGACTCCGTAACACACTCTGAGCTGCAGACCAAAACACACACATACACTATGTACAGAAACAGCAACATACACATATACACCACAAAGGTGCAGCGAAACAAAACAACCCTGGGACTGCATTCAAATACGAACCAGGAATAATTAAATTAATTAGTGTTAAGTAGTTTAAAGAGATCTCTGAAGAGAAGTCAATTTGGTGCTGTGGTTTTGCTGCTGTGGCTTTTTTCCGTTTGCCCTCAGGCTTCAAAGTGTTCTTGGAGTGAGCAAACTGTTGTGCTCATGGGGACAGAGGTTTACTTCTGGCCTGTTTTCATTCCTCTTCCCTTCTCTGTAATATGTAAAATGCTTTATTTTCATTTTATTTTTTTTTTTTAATATTGATATAAATTTAGAATTTCTTTTGTGTTTTGTGAAACCTCACATTGTTCTACTTATTTCCTGTATCTCAGCTTTTGAGCATGAAGCTATAGCGACGGCAAGGTAGTTTCTCAGGAATCATGCAAACTGATCAAATGCTTACTGTACCTTGAATGCACGGAGTTGTTTTGGATAAAATGTCTATGAGATGATCAAGTATACATGCATACATTAACATAAAACGAATATTTATTTCAAAATGGCCTTTTAGTGCAGATTCTTGCTGCTGTGTGAAATTTACTTCCCTCAGTGGAATGTAAATGTGTGGCTTGCTTTTTTGTATCTCATGTGAAACCAGGATTTCTACTAAATATTTTTTTTTATATTGAATAATTCAGCAGATGCTTTTATCCAAAGTGACTTACATATGAGGAATACACAAGTGAATTTAATGCAAAAATGTACCACGTTGAAAAATAACTGATTTGGCCAGAAGAGAAAAGGAACACCCCATTAACATAGCATAGTGATGTAGATTAATCCTGAGCTAATGACAGAATTCTAATCTCATTATTCATAATCCTTTCAAAGCACTACAACAAAGAGAGATTTACACCAGCATTACAGTTATAGTTTGAATATTGCTGTGTGTAAATATACACAATTGCTGAATATGCACATTGTTGCCTTTTGCTGAACTGCTTTTAGCTGAATGATGAATGTTACACTGTTATTGATCTGAACTAAACCAACATTGATTGAACTGACTTGAGCTAAATAATGACACTGTTGTCTTGTTAGAGCTACTTTAACAGCAGAATCTGAACTGTCTCTTAAACTGAGTTTCCATGATTGATTCAGCCATTTCCTCTTTATTATTGTGAAGCTGCACTGACACAGTTTGTATAAAGCACTATTGAAATAGATGTGACTAATTTGTTTCTCATTAGCTTAAACATTTTACATTTATGTATATTTATAAACATGCATCATTTGCATCCCAATTTTCCAAAATAACCTAAATAAATCTTGAAAGCAAGAAAGAAAGATGTTTGTAACAATAATCACTATCATCATGTTTTCATTCCCATTTTTCCGTCATGTCACAGTCGATGAAAAGTGTTGTGCTGGAAGAAGCTTTGAGTCGATGTCAATCGGCTAACCTGTAAATAAACCCAGCAGGGCCACACGCTTCCCCTTCCACCTGCCCTCCACTGATCTCCAATCAGATTAAAGTTAAAGCCTTCCAGTGATGACTTCTTAACGCTTCCTCTGCAGTAATCTTTCGGCCTAGTTCAGCTGCCAAGCTGTGCAAATGAGAAGGCCTCCCAGAGAGAAGGGATAACAGCAAAAAAAAACTTTTTAGAACATTTTCTAATAGCTTGCTATGATATTTGAGGTTGAGTGGTTGCAGGGTGTTGCTATACGATTAACAAGGTATTCTGAGTAGTTTTATAGTGCATTGCTACATGGTTGCTTGGGTGCTCTGAGTGGTCACTTACTAGCTCAAGTCAAACGAGCCCATCAGCATGTCTCTGTGATATTCAAGTCTTTAGATATGACTCTGATTTTCTCCTTCAGTGTGTATATGTATTGGTATTTCAGTGTTTCTATAGTTACCCAGTATGTCAGTCAAAGTCAGGCACACTGTCGCTGAAAGAGTATCCTCTCTATATCTATGATTACCCCAGCTGTCAGTCAGTTTCTCACTATGAGCTTCCACGCAGGGGTAGAATTGCCGGAAGAGCTCAGGGTAAAAAGTAGGGCAGGTGGTGATATTGGTTCTTCCTGATGGATCTGGTGTGGAGTTTCAGGTTCAGTCAGGAGCCTTCTGGAAAGCGTAATCAACAGTAATCACAATTATAAAGTTCCTGCAGCCGAGTCTATTATTTGACTCTGTGTGCCTGGTATAATTAAAACAGCATTCATTTGATTGTTATATCAAATGTTCTCATTCACAATATTCATTTACAGTAATTCAACAATGATAATCTTGTGGTAGCACAGATCAGAAATATTGCAAACGGTTACATTTGAACAAGAAAATAGCTTTTTTTTTTTACTTTGTATCTATAGTCCTTTAGCTTTTAATTTAATTGTATGCTAAATAGATGAGTTGAACTGGATAGTCAAAGCAGCCAAGAAGTATCTAGGATTCTAGGATACATGCTTTCAAAACTGTGGCACTTCATGAAGTTGAAGTAAATGTTTAGATTTGTTTTTTTTAGGTTACTAATTAATTGTAATTAATTTGTGTTTTAATGACTTAATAGTTATACTAAATTGTTAAAAATAGCAACAATAAAAGATTAGTTTTTTACTTTTTTAAAAGTAATTATTTTATTAATTGATCACGTGGCACTGAAGACTTTTGTAATTGCTGCTGAAAATTCAGTTTTGCCATCACACAAATAAATTACACTGTAAATTATATAATGGAAAATAGTTATTTTAAATTTGTTGTTTTTACTATTTATTTTTTTAGCAAATAAATGCAGCCACAGGGACATTTGGTGAGCAATTCGAATGGTAGTCTATATACAATAAAAACTGTAATTATTATTAATAAATATAAATTAATATAAATTTAATAAATAAATTTTATAATTTATTATTATTATTATTTACTTATTTCCTTTTTAATTTATAACTAGTGTACTTTTTGTGCTTGTATATAAAATTATATAAAAAAATTTTGCCCTGAATTATAGATCCTGAATATTGACACAATATTGCATAACATTCTCATAACTTCATTTATATCCTTCTGCCATAGATGGCTTTATCACTTGCTCACACTCTCTTTCTCTCTGTCTCTCATGGTGTTGGTGTATCATTAGCATTTCAGTCATACTTAGTCACGGTGCCAGCTGATTTATTACATATTTCCGTGTGTCTGCCTGCTCTCTAATCATCCCGCTCCATCGTGGTTTCTGCCTGTCACTATCTTATTTAATGTGTCTGCACACTCCCTGTCTCTCCCCTTCTCTCTTTTCCCCTGTCCATCCGTCCATCCCCCTTGCCTCGTCTTTCTGCCTGGCTGTTTTGTTTACTGCTCTTGATTCATCATCTTTGTGCCTTCCTTCCTCCTTCAACATCCGCCCCTTGCTTCTATTTTGAAGAAGGTTTGTCACACTTAACTTGTGTGTCTTCGATCCTCGAGTGAGTCTGTGTGTTCTCTTGTCATCCATCTCTTTCTCTTACACTGTCTCTCCTCGCGTCCCCATGTGCCATTGCCTCTCCTCTATTTCTCCTGTCCTCTTTGAAGTGTCCTTCCTCCTCCTCTTCCTGTTGAGCTGTCTCCCACC
Organism: Carassius carassius; assembly: GCF_963082965.1. Classification (NCBI taxonomy): domain Eukaryota; kingdom Metazoa; phylum Chordata; class Actinopteri; order Cypriniformes; family Cyprinidae; genus Carassius; species Carassius carassius. The sequence goes on from NC_081765.1 coordinate 22,165,008, forward strand.
TGTCCATTCGTCTCTCTATTTCACTCTCACTCTTGTTTTCTCTCACTTTCTCTTTATTTCTCACCCACTCCCATCATTTCTTCTCTCTTTGGCCTCATTTCTGTTCACAGTTTCATCACTCAGTCATTAATCCTGCTGGCCCATCCATTAGCGAAATCGGAGAAATTCTCCTCACAAGCTTTTTCACCCTTATCTTCTGGTAACATAATAGGATAAAAATTGAAGTGTGCCATTTTTTGGCATTAGAATTGATCATTGTGTCATCATTTACTCGTGTCATTTCAGACCAATGTATGACTGTGGAGCACAAAAGGAGAAATGAAGAAGACTGGACTATTTTGTCTAGACTCCTGCCCATACAGTTACAGTGAATGTTGAGTGAAGTTTATCAGTGATGTTTTACTTTTATACTTTTATATTGATATATTTTATATTTATAGGCAGTCTAAATGTGTTATGCGCAATAATCTAATTATTTTTTAACACTAATTTATTTACTTAATTTTATCATTTCATGTAGTCTGAAACAACTTGTACACTATATTCTAACTTTTATTTAATTTTATTTATTTGCTGTTAAATTTAGTTGTTTGTTTGACTACTACTTTACATTGAAATATTTTGTATTTGTTTTTTTTATCATCTAAATAACTTTTGAGCTATGTTCTAATAATATCACAAAATTCAATGTATTTATTTTTTACTGTTAAAGGAACACTCCACTGTTTTTTGAAATAGGGCTTATTCACATTATTTCCTACATTTAGATAGGTGGGCAAATGCATTTTTGTGTCAGTGCATGCATTGTTTTAGTTTGACTGGGTCGGCATTAGCTTAGCTTAGCACAATGAATGGAATCCTTTGTTGCCAGCTAGCATGGCCTGAGTAAAAGTGATCAAAAAAAATAAAAAAAACCACCTAATTACTTCTTGTGGCCTGCGTATTCACAACGAGTACAAATAGCGATCCAGATTAACACTAGGCAATTTCCTAGGCAGATATTGACTTGGGACTATATTATTGGGAAGCACAGGCGAAGCACTGCTGCTTAGGCGAAGCACTGCTACTTCGGCGCAGAGATATCACGCAACACATGAAATCCCACGACTTCCGTCAACATACCGGCGTGAATAGTAGCTGCCTGGCTATTTTCCTTACAGTACACGAATGGCGATGAACATGGCTGATTTTGAGAGAGACGAAGAGGGTGACTTCTCAGACAGTCAAGAACCAGAACCATACCTATTTGAACCAGAGTTTACAGAAGACGAGCTGCGTGCTTTGGAAATAGAACGACAGGAGGAGGAGGTTGCGATCGCTCGTGATGAGAGCCAACATGAACTGGTGGTGTGAATGTGGGGGAATATGCCAATCTATGCCGACGGAAATAGAGTGTCTATGCTGTAGAGAGTGGGACATGTTTTTGCCATTGATGACCAGGCTCAACACGTCATATCAAGATGAGCGTGCCCGAAGTTGTGTCACATCTACAGAGGATTTCACGGCGCTGATCCATTCTGCAGTACTCTATTTTTTTTCCGGTGTGACAAAGTGAACTGGAAAAAACGCCCCACGCCGAATGGACCAAATGGACAGCTGTCCACAGAGTAAGTGATTATTTTAATCATGACGCATGTATAGATCGACCCATATTATAGCTGTATTCACATAGAGTTGATGTTTTCACAGGCAATATAGGTTATATAGGAAGAGAAATAAGACAACTTACATGTGCACTTTGTTCTTCCTGTGTTTTCAAAGTAGTCCTCTGGTGCAAAATGTTCTTCGCAAACACGATACTGCTTTATTTTGTTGAGAGGCGTTGAACTACAGATCTCCAGAGCTGCTAGCCATTTATTTCTCAGTTCCACATTAGGTGGAATTCTGTGAAACATTACATTCGTGTATGTCCTTTGCTTGTTCTCACAACCTTTTGCTATGCAGGTAATAACCATGTTTGCTGTAACTTCTCAAAATAAATCATCCAAAAGCGAAGACACTCGGTGCAGGTCACGCCGGTATGTTCTTCTTCTTCTGTTTTTTTTGACGCGTTGCACGCCGGTATGTTGACGGAATTCGTGGGATTTCATGTGTTGCGTGATATCTCTGCGCCGAAGTAGCAGTGCTTCGCCTAAGCAGCAGTGCTTCGCCTGTGCTTCCCCATAATATAGTCCCAAGTCAATATCTGCCTAGGAAATCGCCTAGTGTTAATCTGGATCGCTATTAGTACTCGTTGTGAATACGCAGGCCACAAGAAGTAATTAGGTGGTTTTTTTTATTTTTTTTGATCACTTTTACTCAGGCCATGCTAGCTGGCAACAAAGGATTCCATTCATTGTGCTAAGCTAAGCTAACGCCGACCCAGTCAAACTAAAACAATGCATGCACTGACACAAAAATGCATTTGCCCACCTATCTAAATGTAGGAAATAATGTGAATAAGACCTATTTCAAAAAACGGTGGAGTGTTCCTTTAAATCTAGTTGGGGTTGTTTAGACTCGTTTTATACATATATATTTTTTTCTATTTATACACAGACAGACCGATACAATTACCATCAGAAATCCCAAAGCTCGCAAAAGACAAAAATAAAGGTTCCACTTTAAAAGTTACCTTTCCATTTACAGTATCAGCGCACACTTGAATCATCGTATGTATCCCCTCTAACAATATTAATCATAATGATAACAAGGTCTTTGCCCTTACTCCTCTCTCTGGTCCTCATCCTCTGACTGTGTCTAGACTTCTTATTAATGGAAATTGGACTGTGCAGTCCACTGTACAAAAATGAGCCCGGAGCATCGGCCAAAAGTAGGTCATTATTTGTTCTTGGAGCTTCTGTGTAAGTACATCGCTTTTGTCTAGAACACATTTACATTCATGTTGGTTCAGGTTAGCTAATTAGGAATGCAGTAAACTGAAACCGTGACATTACATGCAGATGCTGATTTGTTTATTTCTATTTGAAAACCATGTGAAATCAGTGTTAGAGTAGCACATTACATGCAGAGCATTAAAGCAGTCAGCTTAAACTGTGCCCCATCAGCACATAAAAATTTCACTGTAGTTGTGCCATCTCAACCCCCATGAACCTTTCCACTCCTGTATGCTTGTATGACCTTCAGTTGAGTGCCTTTCCCATAAGAGCAAGAGTATATCTGTAATTTCTAAGTTACTGGATCATCCTACTTATAACGTTTAGATTTCAGTTTTCACCATGTTACATGATTCATTAAATAAGGAGCAGTGTTGATTTTAAATATTTGTCCAGGAATCACTCCAGAATGTTTCTTATTATGGTCAAAAAGACCCTATTATTTTTCCTTTGTATTCTCCCTTTAGATCATCTTTTCTATTTCCCATGTTTTTATTTTTCTCAAACTGCATCCTATCATGTCAACATGTCCTAAAGCAATCATTCCTTTTCTTCAATTTTTCTGTCGCCCTTGTTCTTTTCCATCCTCTCTCAATAATTTGCTGTTTCAGCCATGGAAGTGCCTCATTGGCTCTGTTCCTAGGGAGCTGAGTACCTAGACAGCATTTTAAGTATCAAGCTATACCTAGGGAGCAAAATTATGCTCATCATTTCTGTCTAAAATGATAGCAGCATCACATGTATCCTTCAAAGATTAAGGCAATCCCAGAATGCATTGTGATGAGCTGAGGGAAATTTCATCTGAGGCGGTGAGAATTACAAATAAAATAGTTTTTGCAGTCTAATTAAAAGAGAACACACATGTAAGTTGCTAGCTTAACAAAATGCTAATATCAGACTGACAAATGGTCTACATTTGCAAATGGCATTAAAATGTTTGGGGCCTGTAAGATTTTTTTTTTTTTTTAAATGTTTTTAGAAAGAAGTCTTTTATGCTCACCAAGGCTGTATTTATATGATCAAATATGCAGTAAAAACATTAATGATGTGAAATAATATTACAATTTAAAACAACTTTTTTCTTTATTCTTGTGATTGGCAAAGCTTAATTCTCAGCAGCCATTACTCAAGTCAGTGTCACATGATTATCTAAATATTTGTAATATTTTGATTTTGTCAAGAAACTTTTGTTATAATTAGCCCTCTCCTTAATATATTTGTGAAAATGTATTTCAAGGTTTTTTTTTGTTGATGAATAGAAAATTCTAAGGAATAGCATTAAAAAAGAAAATAAATCTTTTATCATATTATAAATGTCTTTACCATCATTTATTTGACATGATTTATTTTGTCTTGCTGAACACAATTATTTAAATGCCTCGCCTTTTTTGTTGAAAAAAAAGAAGAGTTTAAGGGGCCGCTCACATGGGTGATCAGGGGTCACCACATTGTGTCCGGGAGGGCCAGTGTCCTGCAGAGTTTAGCTCCAACTTGCCTCAACACACCTGCCTGGAAGTTTCAAGTGTACCTAGTAAGAGCTTGATTAGCTGCTTCAGGTGTGTTTAATTAGGGTTGGAGCTAAACTGCAGGACACCAGCCCCCCAGGACCGAGTTCGGTCACCCCTGCACTAGTGGTTTTCAACCACATTCCATAGCTTTGATTGTTGCAGCGTGTCACACTGTTTTTTTTTTTTTTTTCAGCCTCTCATTGTTCAATTATATTATGTTCTTTCAAGCTTTTTTAAATGTTTGAATGGTAGCTGGATTTTTGGACAGTAGAAACCCCTCTCTTGGGGTTTGGAACAGAGCTTTTGTTTTCAGTCGTCCTGTTGAGCTTGTTTCCTGAGTTAATCTATCACTTTCTTGCCAAATTCACACCCTGACAGAGAACCTTATTTTCTCTGTATGTCAGACAGTGAGCTGACCTTCACACCTGAGTAGCGGGTCAAGGCTGGTTGCTCAAGGAGTCTGAAAGAGGCATTATGGGGCTAGTTTAAGAGGGCTTTTACACTGGGCTCGTTTGAGCCCGAGCGGGATTGTTCCCGGCACCGCCCGCAGCGTTGGTCTGCTTTCACACTCAATAGTTTTTCTCAAACCCAGGTGTGTTTGCAGTCACCTTACGTCATCGCAAACGCACACGGAAAATTATTTATTGTTTAAATTATGAAAATTAATTATTTATTATTTATTGCACAGCATAATAATTATTTTAAATTATTTTAATTATTTTATTTTAATTTATTTAATTTTGACTTTTAGGAGTGTGTGGAATCAACTTCGCTCTCTCGTGTGTTGAGGAAACAATGATATCGACAGTGTTATGCCTGCGCGGGAATCTTTACTTCCTGAACAAGTGCGCACTCGAGTCCTTGTTGCTTGCACATTCACACGAACCACGCCACAGCTCGAGAGCAACCGAACTCAGACCACCTTGTCCAGGTAGTCTCGGGTTTGGTACCCCAGTGCTACCAGGGTCCGATGATAGCGTTCACATTAGTGATTTTTCATGCGAACTGTGCCCCGTTCCGCACTAAACTGCCAGTGTGAAAGCTCCCTAAGAGAAGCTTGTTGTTCCACCACCTCCATGATGATCTTTTGCCATCACACAAAAATGATCCCTGACAACAGGTGTATGCAATAATTTAAATGCGATATTTGGCTGTGTGCATTGCATCACCTGTGTATTGGTTTTTATATCACATGCCTTCCTTGTAGGCAACTGCAGGTCAGCTGTTCACCGTGATGGACTTCATTATAAGTTGAGAAGCATTTGAAATGGAATAAATTTGCGCTTTGTGTTTCATTTAGTCCGATTGGAGCATCTGTGAACCCATGTGCCATGGCCCCCATTGCCATGGTGACCATTACCCAGCAGCACTGATGAAAGCATGTCTCCTGCAGACGCACGCCTCTGAATTGGTCCTCATTACCTCACCATGTGTGTCTACCACCGACAGGGAGAGTGTGAGTGAGCATGTCCATGTGCATGAGAGAGAGAACGAGGTGAAAAAGAGAGAGGGGGGAAAAATATTAGGAATATTTATTGTGTTTAGAAGAGCAGAAGGGAGAAAGAGGGATTTGATTATGGAGCATTATGCCTCCTTAACCTGATGCAGGCATATGTTGTTTTTTTCCTTTTTTTTCTTGCTTATTTCTCTTTAAAGTGGGTGTACATTGTGTTCTCATGTAATTACTCCACCGTCAATCATCTTATTTAGCTAAACTGATAGCGTCCTCATGATCTGTATAAAATAGTTCTTGCCAGGAAAGTATGTTTGAACTTGAACAAAAACGAACGGGAAGGAGGAGGCGCAAAGCAATCCTTTCCTCTCTCCCGGTTTGTCTTTTAATAATTTCTCTCAAATGACCTCTTTAATTACTTCGGACATCATACTGACAGACCACCTGTGGAAAGCTCATGCAGAGTCTGGTTCATATTGCACTACAAGATAGCAAAAGCCATTTCGTAATGGAAAGCTCCAATCTGATTGAATGACTAAATGCAGTTTGTGGGATTCAGGGTGCATGGGTTTTCATCAACGTGCAAAGTCATGTTTACAAATTCCCAGTTGTTGATTTGCAGGATTCATGGCATTGAGTTAGTCAGTTTAACAATTTTTTGAGACATTTATTTATTCATTTCTTTTAGATAACTAATTTGTCCAATACCTAGAACCTTAAAAATTGTCTTAACCAGGTTATTAACTAAAAAATAAAATAGTTTACATTAATTTAAATAAGGTTGAAATAAAATCTAAATAGCAGATGAAAAATGTAGATTTAAAAAAAACATTCTCCTGTTAAAAATATATAAAATAAAATAAAAGTTAATGCAAAATATTCTTAAATTATATAATAGTATTTAAATTATGCTAAAATAAGTTTTCAGTGTCATGCCATTTTTTTCTGAACAGGTCAGGAAAAATGAGTTTCATCTTTTTCAATTTCTTTTTAGTGATAATTAAACATAGTTCATGCAAATAACTCTAACTATCAACACTGTGGGTTTGTATGCAAGCAAAGAAAACAGAATTACCAACAGAAAGCTTTTTATATGGGATTATTGCGGGATATTTATGTCTGCTCTATCCTTATGTGATTTTATGTGCTACAGCTTGATGTGTGAGGCACACTTTATAAAAAGACCAGAGTCATTAACACCTGTCAGATTAACACCAGTCTCTGTGTGTGTGTTTGGTGTGTGCTGGCCCAACAACTCTTGTTTTGCAGTGAAAAGTTCTGTATAGTAAAGAGCAGCTAACCTCTAAAACCCAACAGAATAAACTAAATTCTTCCTCCTCTCAGCTCATCCATTGGCCAGCATGCACAGTCACTTGTTTTGATGCTTGTTTCACTGACACTGCAGAGACAAAGGCTCATAAGCCAATCATGCATCCCACAGCAACAGTTGTCAATTTGGGTCGATATATGGTTACAGTGTTGACCTCACACTGTGACCAAAATCAACAGGACAAACAAGAAATAATAGGATGTTATTATAAACTCACTGAACAAGTAGCCCTTCAGACTGAGTGGTTATTATGAACCCATCAAATCTAGTGACTGCACTGGTCTCTGAGGACAGAGGGGAGTTTATATGTCTGCATGTGTGTCTGATTCTTGAATGGTTTTGCTGATCTGGTTGATTGGTCCTCTGGGTGCACTAGCAGGAAAAAGCGCTGGAAAACGCCATGTCAACTGTGTGAACTAGATTCATTGAGGTCATGCTTGGTTGGAGCAGTGAGATCATGTGAAAGAACATAAGAGCGTGAATTGCAGACACATACTGAGATGCCTGTGCTCAAGATGTGGCTTAGTGTGCCATGGGTTAAATTGGGATTTTAGAGAACCCTAAAATTGTGTGGGGATTAGTTTCACCCTCCAAAAAAAGCTTGATTATCAATGTTGAAGTCTGTTTGTGGAAGTATTATTGCAAGAGAACATAAAAAAAAGAGAAAATAAAACTTTAACTAAAAAAAAAAGGTAAATTTAAATAAAAAATTTAAAGAAAAAAAAGTGACAGTGACGTGACATTCAGCCAAGTATGGTGACCCATACTCAGAATTTGTGCTCTGCATTTAACCCATCCGAAATGCACACACACAGAGCAGTGAACACACACACACACACACACACTGTGAGCACACACCCAGAGCAGTGGGCAGCCATTTATGCTGCGGCGCCCGGGGAGCAGTTGGGGCTTCGATGCCTTGCTCAAGGGCACCTAAGTCGTGGTATTGAAGGTGGAGAGAGAACTGTACATGCACTCCCCCCACCCACAATTCCTGCCAGCCCGGGACTCGAACTCACAACCTTTCGATTGGGAGTCCGACTCTCTAACCATTAGGCCACGACTTCCCTAATATGTCTGGTAGCACATATTAGGGTAGTTCAGGTAACACTAGTTCCTCTATTCTTTTTCTATTCAGTCCGTTTTCTTTTTCTTTATTATATAATTTAAAAAAACTTTGTGTAGTGCTTTAAGTGAACTGAGACTTGTTATAGAACTTGCATATCATTGCTCTCTTGTTGATTTTGATTGCTTTCATTGTCCTCATTTGGGTAAAAGGATCTGCTAAATGACTAAATGTAAAATGAGATTAATGTTTAAAGTCTTATACTGTTTAAAACAGACTAAAAAACTGAAAATGTGTTTTGGTTGTTCATTTAAACGGAAACATTACACAGCTTACACGGTTCTAGGGACCTGAAAACACAAACTTTTGAAAACTTTTAAAAAAGCGACAAAATTTGTTAAAATGGTGTCAGGATGTATACGTATCACTGTACATGTGTATGTTTTTATAGTTTTTATTGTTATATGCTATCGTACTAGCATTTAATATGCCATCGGATACTGAAACTAAGAATTTTTTATTTAAATCGAAGATGGCAGGATGTCATGCCCAGTTTTCCCCAGTCTGTGACTCATGGTTTTTAACATGATGTTGATGTTTGCATGGGGCTTGTGCAATCTGCCTTTCAGCACATGGTCTGTGCGGGTTTGTAGAGCCATCCGGGTTACCATAGTTTAGATGACACAGTGTGGGAACTCGATGCAATATGTCTCCCTCTGCCCTATTCCCACGTCGATCTCTGAGCACTGCTCCCATAATCACACACTCACTCATAGATACACATCTGGCCCTCAGCTAAGCATTGGGCTTTATATATGTGTGTGTGTGTGTGTGTGTGAGAGAGAAAGAGTTAGAGGATTTCAGTGCATGCACAGCATGTATGTGTGAAGAGGCATATTCATATTTTGGTTGCATTACCCTATGATTTGTTAAAATAGGTCTTTTAGCACAGTGTTTATTTACTCAACATGGGCTTACTGATGTGTGTTTATGGTGAAGCTTTGTTTGTGAACTTACCTTTTACAATGCATTATGTGGTACTTTTTCGTTAGAGAATGTTGGAGTGCTATGTTAAATGAATAATGGATAGTCAAAAAACACAGTACATGTACAGTAAATCGCTTTCAATGCATTACATGTACTAAAAAAATATATTTTTATATATAAATTTTTTAAAAATAAATATATTTTTTTACATCCAAGTTTGACAATGTGATGGCTGGTGTGTGAGAATAGAATAGTTTATCAGCGTCTGTATGTTTGTTTCTGACGGCCCCCCAGATCTGTTGTGTCTTTCATTTGTTTGTGTGTATTTGTGTGAATGACGTGTGCAGAGGAGGTCATCTCTCAGAGGAGCGAGAGGCAGAGAGAACCGGAGCGGAGGGCAGGGAAGGATGCTGTGGCTCTCATATGTTGCATAAGCAGATTAAATTATGTAAGAGCCCCCCAACCCACAACAGACAAATGCTTTTTCTTTCATTTGTGTGTTGGCTCCTTCCACCGTCCTGACTTTCTGCCCCAGCGTCCTCACACACCCTTCGGTTCCCAGAGTTGGGGAGTAGCTAACTAAAAATGCTGCTAACTAAACTACATTTTTCTGTAGCTCAGCTGCTAAAAACGGTTGAGCTTTTATAGTAGCAAGCTACTTTTGACAATGAGCAGCATCGTGGTGTGACAATATGCTACATCACTGTTGAATTGTGAGCATAGATTTCAGCTGACTGAGTCGAGCCAGTAATTAAATTTCCTGAACTGTCCTCTTAAAATTGAACTTTGGGAAGTACAAATCATTTTTTTCTTTCTTTTTTTTCTTTCCTTATTTGTTGTTGTTCCTTTGGACATTTCAAGTAATTAACAAAAATAAATAAAAAGTATTTTAAATGCTGCTGTTCACCATGCTTTAGGCATTTGTTTTGCCATTTGTTTTGTTTATTTGGTTATTTAATTGATTAGTTAGTTAGTATATAACGTTTTGACCATAATTAAATAGCCTAATTCTTTTAGCATGTAATTATACTACTGTTTTAAAGTCTGGACTAAGAAAAAAAAAACGTTTTTGAAGTCTTATGCTTACAGAAGCTTCATTTATTTGATTAAAATGCAGTAAAAACAGTAAGACTGTAAATTATTATTACAATTTAAATTTCATGTTGTTTGTTTTAAATAATTTTTTATGTATTTTATTCCTGTGATGGCTGAGCTGAAATTTCAGCATCATTACTCCAGTCTTCAGTATCACACGGTCATTTAGAAATCATTCTAACATGCTGATATGATGCTAGAAACATTTATTATTATTATTATCAATGTTGAAAACTGTTGTGTTGCTTAATATTATTTTTTGGAAAACATATTTTTTTTCAGGATTCTTTAATGAATAGAAAGTATAGAAGAATAGCATTTATTGGTAGTAAACTCAGGGGGGAAAAGTGTTCTTGCATTTATCTGCTTTTATTTCCAGTTATTTTATTAATTTCTTCTTTATTGTTCATAGAGAAAAAAACTATTCCAATAAAGATCTCTAAAGCTTATTTGGATTTTCCGAAATTATCTTAGCAATACAGTACACCGAAAAGGGGATGTTTCTTTTTATGCTGAGTTTAGTAATCTTTTGTACTATTATAAATGACTTTAGTGTCACTTTTGATCAATTTAGTATGTCCTTGCTGAATAAAAAAAATAGTAATGTCCCCAAACCTTTGAACTTTGTTGTATGTCTGTGTGTGTGTGTGTATAGCGACTTTATCATTACCTTGTAGCTGGGGATTCTAGGCTGTTATGTCAGTAGCTTTCCCAGGGTTGGTTTTCGTGCTGTCTGTGTGTGTGAGGTTGCATCTGAATACATCTGTATGCTCTGTCAGGAAGCATAGGTGTTGAGATTCAGAGCAGGGTATCGCTTCTCTCTGCCGCTCGACATCTTTTCAATCCTACCTTGCAGCAATGCTATTCAACATCCACTGTGGACCTACATGTGTGTGCTATATTGAGAAGCAGAGAAATATCTGCTTCCGTCCCACTCACACACTCCTCTATACATAGCCCTGGATATTCCACCCTTCATGTTCTTCAGTACTCATCCACAGAGTTTCCCTCACCTTTCACTTGCTTTGTTCCCACTGATCGATAGAATGCATGCAGTGTGCTTCATAAAACATCAGCAACATTACCCATTTTAGTACAGACACTTTCAAGAGCTGCAATTAGATGAAACTATGGGAAACTTTGAGATGAACTATTCAGTAGGCTTAACACCAACACACTTTAAACCAACACCTCACATTTCACTCTAAACCGCAATAACCACACATTGCAATTTTAAGGATATATATATTAAATGCATATGTTGTCACAGTGACAGTGACATGATATACAGGTGACCCATACTCAGAATTCGTGCTCTGCATTTAACCCATCCAAAGTACACACACACACACACACACACACACACACACACACACCTGGAGAAGTGGGCAGCCATTTATGCTGTGGGGAGCAGTTGGGGGTTCAATGCCTTGCTCAAGGGCACTTAAGTCATGGTATTGCCGGCCCGAGACTCGAACCCACAACCCTAGGGTTAGGAGTCAAACTCTCTAACCACTAGGCCACGACTTCCCTAGTAGCTTAATATCATGTAAATGGTACACTGTGCTATTTCAGCACTCTCATTCTGTTTTATCTTCTGTAGAAGATTAGATGGATTGCTCCGTTAAAAGGTTGGTTAACTTGTTTTTGCATTGCAGCTCATTTGTTTTAGATCAAGAAGTCAAAGCAGAGATTAGTGGACTCAGAACCAGTCAAGATGAAAATTGGCTTCTTTATCCTTGGGCACTTTTATGTCCCAAGTTTGACGATGGTAAGATTTTTTAAGATTTTTGAAATGTTTGTTATGCTCAACAGCATTTCATTTATTCCAAAATACAGTTAAAGCACTAACATTTGAGAAATATTATTGCAATTTAAAACTTCTGTTTTCTATTTAAATATATTTAAAATGTAATTTATTCTTGTAATGGCTGCTGAAAATTCAGCTTTGCCCATTACTCCAGACTTCAGTGTCACGTGATTCTTCAGAAATCATGTTGATTTGGTGCTCAAGAAACATTTCATATTACCATCAATGTTGAAAACAGTTGTCATTTAATGTTTTTGTAGAAACCTTGATCTTGTACTTTTTGATCTTGAGTCATGATGAATAGAATATTCAAAATATCAGCATTTATTAGGATTTTTTTTCTTTACTGTCTTTTTTGATTAAAGCATTAATAAAAGTATTAACTGCTTTAAAAAAAGGTACTGAACCCAAACTTTTGAACAGTAGTATATACATCAACCGTTAGTTTATAAATTAATCTAGTGAGAATGTGAAATGTGTGTTTTTTTTTTTTTTTAAACGTCTGTCATTGCCGAAAGTTCCCATAGTCGCATAAACACCCAGCAGTGGATTGCATGTATGTTCTGAATTAGAATCCATCTGATGAAATCACTGGCATGTTTGGGCTTATAGTGTATATTTCAACACACTGTCCTGTGACTTTTACATTGCCCTGATGCTGATTGTTTCTCTGAACCATGCATACTCTGCTGACCTCTTCCCTTTGGCAATCTTTTTGACCTCAATTTTTATCTTGATGGCAGCCAAAGCTGGAAAATAATGACATAAGTCATGATCTGTGCAGTTCCCCTCCCTGCTCCATTTCTTTTTGTGTGTATGTGTGTGCCTATGTACATCTGTTTATCAATCACAACAGGGCAACTCCCCTTTCTCTCTTTTATCCCTTCTCCTTTTTATAGATTTTCAGTTCTCTCATCTTGGTAACGCCCTTGGGCCGGTGGTTTCCACTTATGAGATTAAAGCTGCTATTGAATGATAAACAAAAACCTCCCATTTCAATAACACATGACAACTCGTCAATAATTATCAATTTTTCAGCAAACCTTCATGAAAGAAGATATTTTGACATACTTTGTGTCTGTACAATGCTATTTTGGACCCCACTGATGGAAAAAAAAACTCTTATAACATTCTTCAACAAATCTTGTTTTGTTTTCCACTGAAGGAAATTAAATGATTATGAGTAAATGATGACAGAATTGTCATTTTTTGTAGTAAACGATTCCTTTCTTGTGTTCCTGGGCTTTTTTTAGGCAAACTTGGATCCACTGGAAGCACAGTTTTCCATCCTGGCATTCTCCATGAGTCATATTGTTAGCATTTAACCCCTTCAGACATCAACCCCTCAGTGGCCCAGCTCATCTGAGGTGTTTAGGTGCCCTCTCTCTGGGCTGCCCCATTCCTGCGGGCAACCAGCCATTCACACACAGCTGCCAGTGGACAGCCGTTTCTAAACACACAGGCAGAAAGACATACACACTGTGTGCCCAGCTAAAGTACACATTGGCTTTCACACACACAGAGCTGTGATAGCGCAATGTTTTGATGCACAGTATGTATACAACTCTAGTAACACAATGCAGCTGTGCGCTATTTGCATAATGCTTTTAATAAATTTCTGCCTGTAGCTATGACCTCCCACTGGGCTTTTGTCTTGGTCCTTTCCAAAGCCAACTTCTCTTTCTCTTTTGGCAAGGTTTGCTCTCCACATCTCTTGCTTTTTTTCTCTCTGCATCTTTTTCATGTTGTTGAAGTCCTTTGTGTCTGTCCTCTTCCCCGTGGACAGTTTATTGCTCAGTGTTATTATTTTCCCTTTGTTTACAAATAAGCAAAAGATAAATAATAAGGCCTGACAGTTCTTTTACCAAAGGAGATATTGTGCTCATTGGGGACCAGGGTCCTTTATTGAATGACCTTTCTGGGTGGCTTTCAAGTTGCATTTATGAGTCCTTATTGTACATCTAATTCTCTCTCTTTTATCTGCTTGTCTCTTGTGGTCTTTCCTTTCTTCACTTTAGCTTATGGTTGGCTTGAGAATCGATATAGGAGATTTTCCAGCTTTGGCATCACAACTTCATGCTAATTTAGCTTGATAATGTGTTTATTTGTATGATTTTTGACCGGTTAGGCTCGTCTCTCCATCCTCAGGCAAACATATGACATTAAAAATTGCAATAATTCAGTGATTAAATTCATAAAATTATGGACAAACACTTACATGTGCAAGAATCTTTTTATTACTGGCATTCAGTCCTCAATTGTTTGCATTATATCTGGTGTTTTGAGTGGTGTACTGCTCCACTCAGGATGTTCACATACATTTCAGGCTGTTCTGAATTGTTTTATTTATTTATTTTGCTGTGCATGAGCTTGAGTCTGTGAGTTGAAGTCCATTTCAAGTGTCCAGTGGCTTGATTGAACTGTATTACAGAGAGATGTACTGCAACAAACAAAAGAAGGTACGGCTTTGAGAGATAACACCAGTGCACCTGGTTAAATCACTTTACACCTCCACAAGTTCATACAGGTCATTGTATAGATCACTGCTGCTGTTTGTTTTGTGTTATCATTTTGTTTTCTCTCCAGCAGTGTGGGTGGCTTTTTAAAAATATGACAAAAAGAACAGACCCATTGAAAAATAAAAGGAGGATGACCTAATATAAGGATTTTAGATTTAAGGAAGTTCAAGGGGTTTAAAAAAGGATGAAGAATAGGTCCAGTCATGGAGTAAGAGGGAGAAAAGATGAAGTTATTTGCTAAACACAATAAAAAACGAAATTAAGGTGCTAAAACCGTAATAAATCACAATGTAAGAGCACCATGGTGAAAAAAGGGAATTATTAATGGAAGTTGAAGATTTCATCTTTGTATTGACTAGGAGATTATTTGCAGTAAAAGTGCCATTTTAGATTGCTGGTTGTTTTGGGTGAAGACTGAAGTGTGTCGCATTTAGATTTTCATGAACAAATATGTCTTCCTCCATACTTTATGTCCTCTTTTGCCTCTCTTACACTCTTTTCTGTATCTTTCACTATACGTCACACTCATAGTCATGGTGCACAGCTGAATTTGTAGATCCAAGCTTGTTGTTTATGCAAGAGTAAATGCCAGCCAGACAGTTAATTCTCCCCTCTCTCTCATTCCCAGCCCCTGGCTTCTCTTTTGCACTTGCTTTGCTGTCTTGTTTGGCACGCTGTAATGGCCCGGATCCCTTCACTTTCAACAGACATAAGATTGCTTCCAGCCAAACATTTCATTTTGTGCACATTTGGTGGGGAAGAAAAACAAATTAAACACGAAATAGGTGATACTACATTTGGGTGTAAGTTGATTAAAAAACAGTTACACATTCAAACGGATCTAACAGACATTGTATCTAATTCTTATTCATAATGACACATTCCCTTTTTTATAAAACAGTATATTTCCATCCACTTTAGGACGTATTTTCATTAGTGCTGCCAATCAAGAAATAAGTCATTTTAAAATTAATTACATATTGCATAAGTTTCTATTTTGTGTTTGCATGGAAGAATGTAAGAACCTTTAACCTCGAATGGTGTGTGTATTCATCTAATTTATTATCATGTACATATGCACTTTTTAGTTCACTCCTTTTTTTACTGTGGGTGATGGGACACAAAACACAGATATACAAACCAATGTGTTTATGATTACAATAATAAAAAAAAATTATGATAAATACCAGTTTGCAGTATTAAGCATAATAAACGGGTTTTTAGCTAAAAATATCTGGAACCGAATGAGAACAGAATCCTCTCACGCTTGAGTTAAGAGTGGCCATACCCGCTCTTATGTTAAAAATAAGGTGAATAGCTAAACAACAAGTGTAAATCCATGAGTTGACCTCTTAGGCATGGCCTAACCTCTTCCAGCTTGTCTGCTGAAATTAACTCAATGGATTGGGACAAGCTTTGCTAATTAACAGCCAGAACAGCTCCTCAGGGTTTGAGACCCTCAGAGCAATGCTTCTTAGTCACTGAACCACATCCCAACAAGAAATCAGACAGTCCTTGGGCCATTCATTTTCAATTTATTCTGGAAGGCATTTTCTACCTAAGGTTATGCAGCGGAAAATGCTTGTGTAATTATCCAGTTGCATGTCCTTCACCTTGAGTTGCTAGGTAGCCGAGATATAGTCTAATTGCTTATTCTTTTTGTACTGTTAAACATTTTATGTCACCGTAACTGTTTAATTGTTTAACTGCCTTGTGGCTGAAGAGTCTTTCTTTGATAGGCACTTTTAATGTTTGCCATACAGTCAGTTATTAAAATATCCATGGGGTGAATATTAAAAGATGCATGAACTTGTTTGTACTATTAAGTCACTCCTATTGTGTTGGTTGTGTGCATCCGGTGTTTTCCATCTCTTGTTTTACTGCATGGAAAGCCAATCAGATATTCAGGAATTCACAGAGCATAGATGTTGTGGCAGACTCCTTTGATATAGCAGCTTGGAATGGAGCAGCAGTTGTTAATAAGGAATGACAGCACTTTTATCATTTTATAAGTCTGCTTTCAGCCTGCACTTGCTCTGGGTAAAGACTCTCAGGAGGGTCTAGACCTGTCTTTGCGGCTCTTTGAAGCAGGGTTTTACTTTTGTTTTTTTTTATTGGTATTGGTAACTATCACTTTTTTGTAATTGACAGTTTTGTGAATGCAAAAACAACAGCAGAAGTGTGGGCCAAATATTGTATTAGGATTAGCCATTTTACTAAGTGACAGATGAATGCACAAAAATACTGTAGTTTGATTGGATGCACAATCTCCAATGTCATCAACAAAAATAGAAACATTTTCTGTGTATTTATTTTGCTAATTTATCCGTGCCCTATTGAATAGATGCAGTTTATTATATTGCATTTAGCACATCCCTGTGATTCCGTTTGAACATTTGGCTTAACTAAGAAACTACGTTAAGTTTAGGTCTAAGAAAGTGAGCGCACTGAAAAGGCTTTTTAGGAAACCGATAGTGCCTGAAAAAGTGAATGTCTTGGCAGACATTTAAGTGATGACTGAGCTTTTCTCTGCTCATTCGGGCAGCTTTGGAGACTACCTGAGGACTGATTGTTTTCAGAATGGAACTTGTAAAGCGGCATAGACTGATTACTGTGTAGAGTATGTAGGCTGTGAAAAACTGTGATAAGAGGAGCTTGATTGTGGAAATGGCCGGCAATTACTTCAAGTGCTTTACTGTTGATTATCTGAGACCAGGCTTGCTTTGCAATCATGCCTATAATCGTGAGCTGCTTTTCTCTACTTTCACAGTTTCTAGAAAAAAAACCCTTTTCTGCTATTTAGATAATAAAACCTAAAAAAAACAATTGAAACTAGATTTGTCTCTAAATAGATATTTCAAGTCCAGTAGAGTTTAACAAAGTATTAAAATGTCAGAATAAAACGGTTCACAAGTCAAATTTCTCAAAATGGTTTAGCATTTTTACAAACTTTGTTATTGTACTAAACCGAGAAAATGTGATTTTTATAAAATTTGGATCGATGTTAGAGTAATGATGCATCTGTGTAGGAAGGTTTCTTAATTCCAGAACAGAGAGGTATAACAGACAGAAGGTTTAGTGAGCGTAATCATATTAAAGTCCTGCAAGTTTTACAACATGCATTTAATTATAAAGCAGTTTCCGAGTGATGGAGCATTGAAATCTCCATAGCTGCCAACTGTTATTAGGCAGGAGTTATTCCGATTGTACTGGAATACTTTTCTTTTATATTCTGCTGTACAATTCAATTATTTCTCAATATTGCTTAGAAATGTGAAGGGTAACTACTAAATTTATTACATTTTACTAGATTACACAACCCTTCCTCTATATTTGGCTGTTTTTTTGCTCCTTGGAAGAGCAGGTGTTTGATAATCTCTCTTTTGCTGTACTCATATTTGCTTTAACAACACATTTCATCTTTCAAGCTGTTTATAGACGAGCTCAATGTCAGGAGATCAGCGCTGCCTCACATTTCTTCTTGTCATAATTCCATTTTGACCCACACATCAGCATTTTCAATTAGTTGGGCTGTATAGGATTGACGGCCAGCTAAACTCATTGTTGGTTAATCCATGAGCGTTCCCCTCTAACCCTACTAAATCACTCAGCATGGATTAGCCCTCATGTCTCATGGGGTGGGAGCAGCGCATGCACTAACCCACTGCTTTCTCAGAGCTGGGATCATTAGCTGGATTGCAGTGCTGTTTCGTGGCTTGCTTGGAGCCGGAGTGGATTACAGGAAGCAGCAGGTGTTGTCCCAGCTGATGAAGTCAGTGGCACGGGTGGTATTTTGGGGTGGCGTTAGTGGACTCTGTTGTGAGTGGGTTAATGAGCTGATGGATGGAAATGCTGTCCGCTTAAAGGGATAGTTCACATAAAAAAAAATCAACATTTACTCATCTTCACATCATTCCAAACCTTTCACATCAATGACTTCCTTTCTTTGTTCTGCAGAACACAAAATAAGATAATTTGAAGAACTACTTTGGACTAGGGCTGTAGCTTTCAAATATTTTAGTAATCGAGTATTCTACCAAAAATTGTGTTGTCAAAAAAAAATGTGTTTTTGCTTAATTAGAGTGCAATATTAATTATGCAAGAGAAAATAAGACTCCTGGGTCTCTTAAAATGAACAACTAAGTTTCCTTTTTTAGAAAAAAAATATATTTTTATTTTTTAAAACCATAGAATGTAATGCATACATCAAAAATAAACATTTAATTATTACCAATTGTTTCTCTGTCTGTACTTGTACTGTGAACAATGACAATAAAGTTGACAGATGAATTAAGTGCATTTAAGTGCCATTCAGTTGGGATTTTAAATAAAGCATTTTCTGAGATGCACATTAAACACATAAAAAATTTATTTAATTTATCTTTTAATTATTGAAAATTTACTTAACTTTTTGGTAAACAAAGGGGATTTACTATAAAAAATAAAACATGGAAGAAATGTTGTGTGATTAAAACTTAAAAAAAATATATAATTTTGATTTTTTTTTTTAGTAGTAGGCTATGTACATTCTGCTGAACAACAGTCTTTAACCGGACTTTTATTTTGACGGGTTGGCGTACCTTTACAGTTCTGTGTATGTGATTTGACGCTAGTTTTACTCAAATCAAATGGTCAAATGCTCATGAAGTGACTGTCAGAGCAGTTCTGGAGATGTTGTTCATGTGTTCACATCCTTATTTAGAGAGACAGCCGACGCTGAATTCACCGCAAGCTTCATGCGCACTTCCATGTGTTTAATGAATGAAGACGCGCTTCTGCTCCATTCATTACCAAAGACACGCAGTACATGCAGGATTCATATTTAAACAGACTATTCCGGCTTAAAGGAGCATTGCGTAGTTTCTGAAATTTCTAACTGTTACTGACACCAGTGGCCGTTAGAGGAACTGCAGCCAGTCTCATGCTCGTTCTCAGTGCGCATGCTCTTTTTTTTTTTTACTTACGAGGAGTGTCCGTGGGTGTCTGAATTGTGCTGGAGGCTGGTCGCTTATTTCCATCCGCAGAGTCCATTTGAAAACACTATTTTTGCTGCTTACTATAATGGCTGGTGTGCCGTACTGTTGTAAGCCCAAGTAGACGAGAACGCGCATGACGTCACATTTTGTGAATTTTCGTGCCAATTCGGGCCCGACTCCTCCACACACAATTGAGCCTACAGGCTGATAGAGGCAACCGTGGTGGACAGTCGAGGTGTCATTCTTTTTTTTACATCATGGTTGGCTCATACATGTACAAATGAAAACTCTATCTTAAAGATTTTTTTTTTAAGTAAAAACCTCCACATAGCTCCTTTAATATTTACAGATATTAGTCCATATCGTGATTTGATGTAAGTGCAAAGACCTATTTTTGATGAATTCATTCAAAATTTGGCAAATTCCTTGCCATTCCGCATTAAACTTTAAATTCCGTTTTTATGACTGGATCCCACGATTCCCTCTGCGTTTTCTGCATCGCGGAAATCATATGGCCCTAATTGTGTATGCCAGCTCTATCTTGCAATGGACACACGCCAGGATGTTCTCTTTACGTTTGCCCGCGCCCTCAAAGCAAAACACTGCTGACTCCTAGCAGTATGAGATTTCGGAAGCAGCGCTTGTGTCTCCTTCCGTTTTGTGGGTGACGTAAACGCGTTGTCACATTAAAAAAAATAATTGCCAAAGAACCTGACGTGAGATTTAAAATAAATTTAAAAGAGGCTTCGAGGCAGAGGAATTTGCCTCTATCATTTTTTGTAATCGAGTTACTCGAGGAATCGTTTCAGCCCTACTTTGGACCCCAGTGACTTTTAGTTTGTGGAAACAAAAAGCTTGGGACTGATACTGCGCTCCTGTACTCATACTCATTAAAATGCTCAGACACCAAAAGCCGAAACCACACAGCTTGCGAACATTGCTGTGTCCAGACAAAGAAACCCCAAAAACAGAACAACATAGAGTAGAATGGAGGTTTTAGAGATTAAGGATGTCATGAAGTACATGTAAATAAATAATATAATGTTAAACATTCAATATTCACACATGTATAGCTGATGAACACGAGCTGAGTGGATTGCGCCGCAAGATTTATGCATGTTCATCGCTGTTACAAGATTTATGTATAACGAGTGGTTCCCTGAATTACTACAGGAAAACGTCTTGTGATTACAGTACTGAGCCACTGCAATGTAGCAGCTCTAATGTACTATTAAAATTAAAGATGACTATGAACAGTGAAAGTAACAAAAATTTGTACAATGCATTTTAACCAGCATAATTAAGTGTTAAAATAACCTACGGAAATATGTTTGAAGCCGGCTATAATGATTCCTATTTTTAGTTCTGTGCCCAGTATTTTAAAAACTACAAATGCTATGAAGATACAGGTATCTGTATCAGGAAGTAGTCTACCAAAAATAAAAGTATTGGTATCGGACTCATTCTGGAAAAAGTGGTATCGGTGCATCAGTGCAAAATATATTCTTTTAATAAATACATAATAACTATTTTCATACATGTTTGGAATGACAGGAGGGTGGAGAAATTATCACAGAATTCATCTCTTTAATCAATCCACACTTTCATACTGTTATGGAGAGCATCATCATGATGGCAGTTTTAGTTTCTGCAGTGCAGGATGGCCTGGGTTGCTTTTTTAAAAAAAAAATTTATTTCATTGTCAGTTATGTTACACTTATACTGTTACTTGATCTCACCAAGAAACTTTTTTCCTAATGCAAGTCTCAGCAGAATTTGTTTAACAGACTGCCATATGATTAGCTTTTTGTTTTCTTGCCCAGTATTGCTCAAAGCTCTTTTCACTGCAAATACTGCATTTGCAGCCTCCGTTATCTTATGCCATTTTACATTGCCTATTTTAATTGAACAGTTTGTTAAGCCTACTAAAACTAGGAATATGCAAAACTTTTTTTTTTTAATTGAAAGCCAAAGACGTCACTCTGAGTGTTTGGTTATAAAGATGATGAATGTGAATGTACATCATTTTCATGAAGCTTTTACTTTGTAAACAGTTTAATAGCAACTGCTAACATGCTAATTTAAAACCGTAGTATTGTGATTATTTAACTATTTAAAACTGATTTGTATTTTAACAAATTTTTTAAATGTAATTTATTCCTCTTATGTCAAAGCTGAATTTCACATGACCCTTCAGAAATTATGATGGTTTGGTGGTCAAGAAACAGCTCTTACTATCAGTGTTTTTGTGGAAATTCCAATCATTTTTCGGGTCTCTTTGAGAAATATAAAGTTTGAAAAAACAATCTATTTTAAACCGAAAGCATTCTAATAGTCTTTACTTTCACTTTAAATTAATTGAATGCATCTTTGTTAAATAAAAGTATAAATTTCTAAACTTTTGAATGGTAGTGTAACAGAAAAATCTAGACCTCGCTATTGTTGCTCATCCTGCGTTTGTCAATATAAAATATTCTTGTACAGCCTTCAATTTGTGAATTTGCTCTGTTGTCTTCCTTTCAGTCCAGAGTGTTTGTTGTTAGCTTTAAGCAGATGACAGTAGTAAACACTGTGCTGTGTGAAGGAGTCTAGCCTCAGGCAGCTTTGGAAAGGTTCATTGAGGACTCAGTAGTACAGTAGAAAAGGCTGATGTCATCGAGGGGTTTTTAAAGGGCAGGGGCTCAACTGTTATTAAAACCAGTCAGGTCTATTAGCAATATATCAAGGGTTATTTCCTCAGTTTGAACCATCACCAGTACCCATATTGACACATTTTAGTTCTTACTTTTTTTTCCCTCGTCACTCCTCATTTTCTCCTCTGTCCTCAGTTTCCTCCATCCATCCAACCTCCAATTATTATCTCCTTCTCTCTAGTGCTTGTGCTCCCCTTTCATTCTCCTCCTCTTTCCCTTGATTAAGTGGAGATGGGAGCACATCTAAATTTAACCACACTTGATCTTCCAGCTCCCCGCTTGCTGTGTTTAATACTTCTGTTATCCCTCTCAGACCTATGGTGGGAAATTGCTTATAATGTCTGTGTAATTTTATATTGTGGAGGAAAGCTTTGCGTTTTACCTACCTTCTAGGTTTTCCAGCAGTGTGTATGTGTGTGTTTTGTTGCACTTATCCCTCAATCTCAATTATTCTTAGTTTTTCTTTCTGCTACCCTTGCTATGTTTCTCGCCCTTTTTTCGTATTCCTCAGCTAATAGTCTCTTACAATCCTTTCCTTTCCGCACTGGACCTCCATTCTTTGTTCAAAAAACAAAAAGCAAATCAGTAAAAAATAAAACAAAGCAAAATGAAGCGCGCTTAGTGGGATTAAGTCTAATAGATGCACTTTTAGACGAACAATACATTAAAAGCTTTGCAGACTTGTCACCATTGTTTTCTGGAGAACCCTAATTGGTAGTAGGCATAGATGGATGGACAGGTTTTCTTTTTACCCTCTCTCCTGGTGACCTTGGTTGTCTAACCACTTAAGTTGCATTTTAACCTTGCATGGTCATTCCTGCTAAACTACACACTGTTCTGTCTGGCTCACCCTGATTGCTTCAGCTCCGCTATCACACACCTGCTGACCTGGATTCACAACGGCAGGCTGTTGTTTTGTCATGCAGTTTCTGATCCAGAAACACAATAGCTTTGAGGAATGAAGTCTGCCAGCTGCATAGAAACAAGACAAACAAAGACAAATGAACATGTCAGAGTGCTCAGTGGCTGCACACTGTACTCTCTGACCTGACCCCATACACTGCTGCTCTGGTCTGAATGTCAACGGGTTTTGCTCAGCTGAAGGACTCCAGAATTTGTGCTCGATTCTTTCTTGACTCAAAAAGAAGTGAATTTTGATAATAACGAAGCAGAATGTGAATGTGAAACAAAAAAAAAAAAACAATAATCTCCTGACATAAAATTACATTTTATAAACATTTCCTTCAAACCTGAAACACAACACATTGCACCTTGTATTTCCAAATACAGGTAAAACACCTGTGCAAAATCAATACTGAAAGTTTACCCATATTAAATTGGGGTTATAAATGAGACAGTGGTTCTTCCCAGTGTAATAAACTCGATGACATGATGCTAACGTGTTGCGGATGTTTTCTGGGTGAATTCAATAGTGTTGCTAGTTGGTAAAGGATGCTGGTAGTGGTTGCTAGTTTCTTGCTGGCCACAAGAGCTCAGCACCCAAGTTTATATATGATATTCTGGTCCCTAGACAGATATGGTGGAATCTTTAGATTTTATTATCTTCTAGGTGTGTATGATTTAAAAAGGAATAGTTATGAAACATGCAGAGAAACTGAAGACTTTCCAATGGGATTATTCATGTCTTGATTATATAAAGCCCATTTTTGATATTTGGTATGTCTGAAGTTAATTAGCTTCTGCGTGGATAATCCCTGCGTATTTGTTATGAGAGCCAGTCTGATTAGTGCCAAATGGCTTGGGGTGGAAATCCCAGATTACACATTCTAACTACTGCAATGACATAATGTGTTTCTTTTATGAGGCTTTTTTGTGGCTTAATTTTGAGGTATTAGGATATATAAAGGCCAGTGCTGCAAGCACACATTTTTAAACCAGCAACAATTTAAAAATACAAATACAGAATTAAGAACAGAATAGAAGAACAGAAGGAAAAACAGGGATATTTTAGCAGCTCTGACAATGGTAATACACAGTCCAGTGCTGCTGGCCTGTGATGTAATATAGGATGCAGTTGGTTTATTCTGAATAGGTCAGAGGAAGGGCACCATAGTTAATTCGCCTTGAATGTCATGAAGCTTCATTAATGTCCAAAATGTGCCTCCATTGTTATGTGCATAAAGTTATTTCAGGCTGAAACATGCCTTGTGTTTTGTCTTAAACCTACCGACACATAGCGCCTTCTGTGATGAATGAGACCATTTCCATATTGCTTTGTTGCTAAGATGCTTTACTAGAACAGTACTATGTAGAATGACATAGACGTTTTCTTCTTTTTTGGTTCACATTGTTTAAATATTTTTTCCTTCTTTTTTTCAAGGACCCTTCAGTGGCCAAGATCAGTGGTGGAAGAAAGAAAACGGTTTCTTTTAGCAGTATGCCATCAGAAAAGAAGGTGAGCAGTGCTGCAGATTGCCTTGCCTTCATGCAGGGTGGTTGTGAGCTAAAGAAAGTGCGACCCAACTCTCGCATCTACTCAAGATTCTTCACTCTGGACTCTGAGCTGGCCTGCCTCCGTTGGGAACCCTCCAAGAAAGATGGTGACCGGGCTCGACTTGACATCTCTGCCATCCGTGAGGTCCGCACAGGGAAAAGCACAGAGACTTTTCTCCACAATGGCCCATCAGATCACCTCGCTGAAGAAGCAGCCTTCTCCATCTTTCACGGTGACGAGTATCAGTCCTTAGACCTGGTTGCACTCTCTGCCGATGTGGCCAACATCTGGGTGACAGGGTTGCGGTACCTGTTGTCTCACCCTGGTGCAATTGGTGCAGGGAGTGGAGGGGATGGAGGGATGGGAGATGGCAGTATTGGGAGCACAATGAGGTGGAACTGGTTGGCGACAGAGTTTGCATTGGTTGATGAAGATGGACACGGAATTGTGTCTGAAGATACGGCAGTAGCAACCATCTGTAAACTCTGCCCAGGCATAAAGGAAGCAAAGGTAAGACATTCTCTTATAATTCAATTTAAACCACAAAATAAATTTAATGACCAAATGGGTTCAGAAAATGCCAAACAGTACTGAATGCTTGACTCCCCAAATTGAAAGCAATCAGAAATGCATATACTGTAACAGTTTTATGTAGGACAAATAAAACAAGATTCATACTACTAGAGCCAGAAATGTGAACAGGCAATATAATTGTTGTTCAGGAGCTCAACTCTCTGAATCATTACTTAGCTTGACTTGTTAGCCAGCCTTGCTGAGGTGCACGGCAATTGTTGGTTTTTCAATTTGGCAGCTGTGACAGTAGTTTCATGCATGCGTGTCTGTGTATGGACTGGACAGCTGGGGACAAGAGGAGGAAAGATAGAAGCCACAAGGCCAAGTTTCCAAGTCTTTGTGACAGCAAGTGTGAGGCATCTGCTTCATGTGTCTAGAAAGACAAGTAAAGGCAAAAAGGGCAAGAATTGAGGAGCTGACTGTGTAGACATGAATTCTTTTTGCTCCTGGCTGTATCCAGATTAGAAAAATGCGGGACACCATCTAGGCCCTGTGTAGATCTGCTGTCCCTGAATTTGTATGCCTTGTGACATTTTGTCTCTCAAGAATCACTCAAAATCACTCAAATCACTATCTGCCGCAAGCTGCTTTTTTAATTTGCCTCTGGTCTGTAACAGTTTTGTTCTGTGATTGCTCATTAAAGGGACGTTGGATGCCCATTTTCCAGAAGAAAAACAAAACAGCTTGATATTTGAGATTGTTTAGGTTTTTGGGGATTAAAAAATAGGAGTGAATGGATTTTTATCATTTTAGGGTGTTTGGGTCCACACACTGCTTAGACATTTATATGCAAACACCAAAAAAAATTAAATTTTGCATCCAATGTCACCATTAAGTTTCAAAGTTCTTTTCAAGGAAGAAAATCCACACCCCAGCATTTCTTATTCAGGAAACAAAACCTAAAAAAAATTATGCTTAAATTATAAGCAGATAATAATTATAGTAGATTGCTTGAACTCAATAACCATCCATCACCTGACAATAGTCCTTATGTTCTTTTGTTTATCATTTAGTAGATACTTTAATATCTAAAGCAAGGCATTCACCTAGGAACAAGTGCATTAGGCAATAGCACAATGGTAATAGTGTGTGGTTTAATGATCTTCTAATCATACTTAAAGTATGACAAATTTTGGGTTTCTATCTCAAAGTGTTGTCAATAAAATGTGCTGACAACACAAGTAGGTGTACTAAAAAAACATTAATATAACTGTCTTTTTTTTTTATTGATCAGGTGCGATTGCGCTTTAAGGAGATTCAGCGGAGCAAAGAGAAGCTAACTTCTCATGTTACACTGGAAGAATTCCAGGAAGCCTACTGCGAGTTGTGTACACGACCTGATGTCTATTTCTTGCTAGTGCAACTCTCTAAAGACCGAGAGTGCCTTGATGCCCAGGACCTGCGTCTTTTCCTGGAGACTGAGCAAGGTCTCTCATTGGCCACTACTGAGGGCTGCTTGGAGCTTCTTCGTCGCTTTGAGCCCTCTGCAGCTGGGCGTGAGCGAGGACTACTGGGCTTGGATGGATTTACCCGCTACCTACAGTCAGCCGAGTGCCAGTTGTTAGACCCTGAGCACCAGAATGTGTGCCAGGACATGAAGATGCCCCTATCTCATTATTTCATTAGTGCTTCCTACCGTTCATACCTGCTGGATGACCAAGTGCATGGCCGGGCTGATCTTGGGGGTCTCATTCGAGCCCTGCAGGTTGGCTGTCGGTGTCTGGAGCTAGGGGTTACCGATGGGCCAGAAGGGGAGCCACTTTTGGGTGTAGACCATGGTACAGATGGAAAGCATCATCATCACCACCATTATCACCACCATCACCATCATGGTTCTGTTACTCTGCGTAGTGCCCTGGAAGTAGTCAACAAGTATGCTTTTCTCACCTCCCAGTATCCTCTGCTGCTGTATTTATGCCAGCGTTGCTCAACTTCCCAGCAACGTACTCTTGCACAACACCTAAAAAAGGTTTTTGGACCCAAGCTTCATACCCCTGAATCTCTGCATGTCAGTCTGGGAGGTCGTGCAACCATTTTACCCTCTCCAGAGCAGCTGAAGGGAAAGGTGCTTCTTGTCGGAAAGAAGCTGCCCCCAGAAGAGGAAGGTTCTGAAGGAGAGGTATCTGAGGAGGATGAGGAGATTGGTGGTGGTGGTCCTCTGGCTGGCAGAAAAATGACTATCCCTGGGGAAGAGGAACTGGGGTTGGTCATTGTTGTTCCCCCACCCCCACAGCCAAGACGCCTCCGCTTGCGGCGTGAGTTGTCCGATCTCATCACAGTTGCTCGTACTGGAAGTTGTAACTTTTATGCTCACCGGATGAGTGCACAGGCATCCCAGCAGTATTCTCCCCCCTCCACTCCTTCTACACCAGGTACACCTATGACCCTTGACCCCCCTTACTGGACCCTGTGCTCTCTTGGGGAAGGAGAGGCAGGGCGGCTGGCCAGTGAGAGCCCAGAGGAGCTGGTAAACTTTACCAAGCGCAGTCTAACTCGTGTGCGGCCCAGCTCTGTAAGACTAGACTCTAGCAACCCAAACCCACAAGGCTATTGGAAAGGAGGTGTGCAACTGGTGGCACTCAACCAGCAGACGCCAGGTGCAATGCTAGACCTGACCCGTGGCCGTTTTATGCAGAACGGTGGGTGTGGGTATGTTCTTCGTCCAGCAGTAATGCGAGAGGAGGTTTCCTACTTTAGTGCCCAGTCACAAGGCTGCGTGCCTGGTGTACCACCACAAACACTCAGGGTGAAGGTCATTAGTGCCCATAGTCTACCCAAGCCACAAGGCTCTGGTGCCAAAGGTGAGGTCATCGACCCATATGTGGTGCTGGAGCTGCACGGAGTGCCTGCAGACTGCACAGAGCAGAGAACTCGCACTGCTGCCCAGAACCAGGATGACCCACTGTTCGACGAGACGTTTGAGTTCCAGGTGAGAGTGTGAGACTGCCATATGAATATAAATCTAATTTATTTCATATGTGATGTTGGAAGACTTTATTGAAGCTAAAGCTGACCTTACCACTATCACTGACATTTGCAAAGGGTTTTTGCACTTGCCCCCTAGTGGCAGTTGCAGTGAACTTTCAAACTGGTTGTGATTGTCCTCTACCCTTCTACCATGGTAAAATGAATGAACAATGAATGTACACACATAAAACAAATGATCAGTAGTACATCTGAAAGAAAAAAATTAGAGATTTAAGCACTGAGACATTAGACGTTTTACATGACACCTTGCCTGTGGGTTTTTGACCCTGTGTTCTGTGGTGTGGTCAGTGACGTGTAAGGTTATTTTAAGCTTCTCTTGTGTGTATCAGTCTTGAGGGCAGTGTCCATTCTCATGTTTCTTAATCAGAATGCTGCACTCCATGAAGCAGCAACTGAGCCATGTCCTACACTGATTACCTGCTGCATGCAATATTAACACAGTTCCAACCGAGCTCAGATATGGCCTATCATATATCCTAACACACATACTCATTGACCTCCCTTAGCAAGGTGACAAACTAACATATGTTAACATGTTATATTTTGCCACCATTTGGTGACAACACCACTGACAGGCTTGTGTTTCTGTAACAAATTGGCACTGCCTGAGCTAAGCATACACAGATTTCAGAGGACAACAACATGGCTGAAAGCTATTTCTGCTGTTAATGCTTATCTTAGACAGAATCTGAGTTTTATTTTGAATGCTGTTTTGGAGGCATGCAGTTTTCCTCTCCATGTAGTTAGACATGAACATATCTGGATAGAATACAGCGAGTTTATGAAAGGTGAGCTTTCACCGGTTGCTACATTTGCTTTCATTCCTTAGTATGCATTAATCTGAGCTGGCAACTATAACAGAAATGTCACATACATAAATAACGTGAATGTATAGAGTACTGACCTGTGATTCACAAACCAAAATTAGGTTAATGGCGGCAGTCTGTCCTCATGGATGCACTGGGATGACGCAAGTGTGTGCAACTTAACACAACTCCTTTTAGATCTGTAATTAGGGAAGATCTACATCAAAACATAATGGCCTGCTAACACTAATGCTCTTGCCCTGGATTGTAGTTTAAATGTACAGTCAAGATAACTCATTACACTGCTCCTTAAGTGGGTGCTAGTTTCTTCCAGCATATTTTTTTCAATGATTCTTTTAGCAGGGCCTAATTACAGTTGCATGCCAAATTTAAACTGCTTTAATAACGAGGTGCAGATGAAGGTTGTTTCTTGGTGCAGGAGAGGGGTTGTTTTACCTGTGATTTCCAGTGAAATGAAGTGGACACAAACATGCAGCACTCCAGGTGTGGAGCAAGACTGCTGAAACCAATCACCAAATTTTTTTACAGTTACAATAAGTTACAATAAGCCACGTTTCCACCACTGGAACTTTACCCAGGAACTAGGGAATTTGGGTTGGGACTTGATGTGTTTCCACCACAGGAACCA
The DNA here is from genome assembly GCF_963082965.1 of Carassius carassius. Taxonomy (NCBI): domain Eukaryota; kingdom Metazoa; phylum Chordata; class Actinopteri; order Cypriniformes; family Cyprinidae; genus Carassius; species Carassius carassius. Next base: position 22,194,792 of record NC_081765.1, read on the forward strand.
GGATCTAAATAAAGTTCAGGGTAAAAAAATGGCCCTCAGAAGCTGCGTTTCCACCACTGGAACTTTACACAGGAACTAGGGACTTTGTGCTGGTACTCAGTGTGTTTCCACCACAGGAACCAGGATCTAAAATAAAGTTCCAGGTAAAAAAAATGCCCCTCAAAAAGTCCCTGCTTGCGAGGTAGCACTTTTCAAAGGTCCGGAACTTTTAGGTGAGGGACTTGGGCGCTGAGCATGCTGATTGGTTGAGTTCACGCAGCATTGTGATTTCAACCACAATTTATTCTGATAATTTTCAAAATATAACTGTTATTGTGTCATGAAATGTAGTTTTAAAAGTATTTCAGGTGAGAATGTAGTTGTTTAAAACTAAAATCTGCGGTTTATTTATAAAGACAGTGCCTATTTTATATGTTTCTGCGATTTCGGAGACGATCCGTTTAACGTGATCAGCTCAGTTCTCATGTAGCTATCTTACTAGAGCAGTCTCAACTCGGCTAGTCCTTCTGTCATTTGCCGCTGGCTCTGATGTCTCTTTAGTGGTTAAGCATAAAATATAATTAATTTTGGGTAAATCTAACAGTTAAATCTTTGGTCTTTATTCAATTTATCTATATGTTAAAATGAAAATAAAAAGTAGTTGATATAATATTGCTATAATATTTCATTTTATTGTCATGTAGAATATATAGGCCTACACATTTCCCTGAACTACATTTCTGCAGCTATTAATATGTTTAAATGAAAACGAAAAGAGGCAGTGGTATTTGATAGTACAAGTACGCTGCTGTTTGCAGAATTACCAGACTTGCGTCGTCCTGTCCACGGGAGATCACACTCCCGAGTCGAACTCGCAGAGTCTGAACTACAGAGGATGCAAGTCCGAAATTTGCATACTTTTGTTTTGAGAAACGCGCGCAGGCATCAGACCATTTGCCTAATCTTCACGGTACTTTAGGAATCGGTGGAAACGCGGCATTAGTGTGTGTTTGAGGAAATTGTCTTGCTAGCTAAAAAAAATGCAGAGAGTGTAAGCACTCAATAAACACGCTATTGTCAAGTTTCTTAAAAAAACAGTAAGTACCATCATGACGTCTCTCTGCTTCTGTTTGCTTGTTGTCCCTTTTTGGTTATGTTAACAACCCTTGTCAAAGCTAGAAACAACAATAATCTTCCAATATGAATCTCCAGACACACTGTACTTCCATGTTTTGTATAAAGGTAGATATGTGGCTTTTGGATTGGTTTCCACATCATACACATATTGTACTGCAAGTAGACAGTGATAAAAATTATGGGTGAGTCTTGACCTTAGCACTTTTAAATTTAAATCCCTGCTATTGGGATTTAAATCAAAGACTGTGCCACATGGTTATTTGAAGGGGAGGTTTTGAGAAGGATCCAGTGAAATCACAAATATATCTCTCACGCACACACTTATTCTGTCCTGGGGAATTGTGCATCTTGTTGTTTGGATTTGTTTGTCTCTTGTTGCTTGGAGCTCAAGGACGTCATGCAATTATAAGTCATGGGAGGGGTACACCTACCAGAGTCCCACTAACTAACAAACATACGCACACACACATACAGAGGAATAAATGCACATCCCCTGGAGGGATCCGATAGAATGCTTTTGCATCTTTGCTGTGTCTCAATGTCAAGTTAAATTATAATTATTTGTGTAGAACTTTTCACAATTTGCATTGTTTCAAAGCAGCTTTACAGAAAATCATGATGTTTGATAAAATTTTAATAACTTAATGTCGCATTTTACACATTAAAGCTGGTAATGATAATATTTTAATACACTTAATTTTTGCAACAATATTAGCAATTCAGCAATTGGGATTTGCTTTATAACTTTTATAAAATGGTCTTTATGTGACTCTGTATGCATGAATTTGTCATATACCTAGATGTGTGTATGATCCTTTCTCTACTGTAATTAAGTACTATTATATTTACAATATTTATGTGGTACTCTTATATTATTAGAACAACATACTGCCATGGCCTTAGCATGGTATTACCATGATACATGTCCAAAATCATGGTAATATCACAGTACAGTTTTGTCTGTGGAGTTAAATTTGTCCATGTGAACAAATGTATGCAATTTCCGAAGCAGGTCCTCTGAGATGCTGCACACCTGTCTTGAACTATTTTGTCTTGAATAAGCTGTGTCCAGGCGTCGGTCTGGTGCCAGCGGAGGCATTTTATCTTTGTTGTTTGTGTTTTCTTTTGGAAATGTTCAAATAACTATATTAGTACTTATTAAGCACAGGTCCCAATTTTCCTGTTTTTCTGACACAAAGGAAGCAGTGAAAAACAGACTTCCTGTTATTTTCAATGTATCTTTTACTATGTGAGTGCGTTAGTTATGTGAACCTCTAACAACAGTTACACAGTCATTTTTGTAAGTTGTTTCAACCTGTAACAATCCCTCAGTTATTCATGTTGTGCAAGATGCATGATTTTTATTGACTTGTGTCCTTGCTTATTAATGTGTGTGTTTGTCCTACATAGCCAGATGTTCAGGTGATTGTATTTGCATGCAAACTATTTCCATATTTTAGTAGATGAGACTGTGGAAATGCACTTTATGTAAATTATCTTTTATTTACCATATTCTGCAGTGTTACAGTGGTACATTGGTTTAGTGCTTTGCACTCAATTTTGCATGCTTCATATTTCAGAATGTCTGCTCATGTGTCAAGTGTCTGTTTACACACCTTAGATATTTAATTCTCCTAAAAGCTGCACCTGTAGAATGTTGCACACCTGAAGAAGCCAAAAAATAGATTTAATGTTTGTTTTCTCCTTTCAGGTGAACATGCCTGAACTAGCCCTGCTGCGTTTTGTAGTTCTGGATGATGATTATATAGGTGATGACTTCATTGGCCAGTACACCATCGCTTTTGAGTGTCTACAGCCTGGTTACCGCAATGTGCCCCTGCTGGGCCTTGCTGGAGACCCTTTGCCCCATGCCAGCCTGTTTGTACACATCGCCATCACTAACCGCAGAGGTGGGGGAAAGGCCCAGAGACGGGGTCTGTCCGTCAGGAGAGGAGTGCGGCGTGGACGAGAGTACGTCACTCTGCGTAACACGGGAATCAAAGTGCTGGATGATGCTTTCCGCCCAGCCAGCGGACCTCTGCGAGAAGCTACAGACCTGCGAGAGGATGCACTGGTAAGGGAGGTGGTGCATGTTCAGACAACATTAATACTAGCAATTTGACTTCTTTACTACTTGCCAGACACAGCCTGCTGAAAAGACCAGGATAAAAAGGCTGAAAAGACCATTGGTGCAACAGGCGCAATGATATTAGGCAGTGCCTGAAAACAGGCTTATTGGAAGTTACCTAGCTGGGGACTATTTTCAAGTGCTAATATTTACGGGCAGCAAAGTTCCTTGATTATTACGCCAGAATGAGAGTATAGTTCCTAGCCATATCAGCCTAGAAAAAAGCAACTTTTAATTTTCCGTCAGTCTTGGTACACAACCTAACTACAGAAGAGTCAAGATTTAAATGCAAAAAATGTAGAAACTCTTTAGTCATTTTTGAGTGAGATGCTAACGGTCTAATCAGATTCAATGATCTATGCTAAGCTTAGCTAAAAGTACTACTGCCAGACCCGGAGATTGGCTCAATGGATTTAAAATGGTAAAACTCAACTGTTTAACTCTAGGGGAGTTGGAAAATCAGCCTATTTTCAAAAATAAAAGTGGCGTGTTCCTTAAATAATCAGCTGACATGAAATTGCAAGTCTCAGTTCTGAACATGTAAAAACCAGACACCTCCTCACTGGAGTATGGCCAATCATTGTGAAAGCGAAGCTCAGTTCACTTGCCATTTCTGGGGTTTAACTTATCTAAATTATGCAAGCACACACATTTCTAGCATTACGATGTGTTGTTCTGAATTTTCAAGCAAGCTCAAGAAATTAAACCAAGCAATAAATAAATAATAAAAATAAATAAAAACAAACAAACAAAACCACCACAGTTCTGCTGACCTAGACTCTGTGTAGTCAAGGTATGATTTATGGGTGAATGTAAGGAGAGGAAGGATGGAGGCTAGAGTATCTGTGGGGTAAGGTGACAGGGCCAGGATCAGATGCAACTGCAGTGTGTTGTGTTGAGGAAGAGGAGTTACTCTAAATCCATAATTACTGTGTTTACAAAACCTGTTGATCTCTGTGGTAAACACACAACCAGACAGTGGACCCAAAACTAATTGAACCATTACTTTAGTCTTACCTTTGCGCAATTACTGTAAGCCGTCTGTTCCTATAGTCATTATTAGTAAAATAATAAATCTGTTGCCTCACACACCACAGGTATATATTTTGTGCTTTGCTATCCAGACTATCACAGACTTGTTTGTGATATATTTAGCCCAAAGGCATACTTATCTTTCTTTAAAAGCCACTTGGTTTTATATTTTCTTATCTAATGCAATGACATTCATAGATTTTCAGTGTCTAGATTCTTTATGGAGCCACTTTACATACTGTACATACACTTTGTCCTTTCATTTCCATTCCTTTTTCTTGTATAATATATCAGAGACACAACATTGTCCACTTTATTCACAGCACACCCTATGGACTTCTTTCTCATGCGAATAAACAGATATACAGACTAATCACCCACATGAAGCCTCCTGAACACACACATTCATCTCCAAATGGCTTTGTTAATCATGGTTGTGGCTGTGTGATTCTGCCAGGTAGGAAATAGAAACGAGCTCTCTATCTGCCAAAATTTAATGAAGGGAAATGTATGATAAAAAGCTGAAATGTGATTAGACTTAAAGCTGGGGCTTTTAACAGTCATACAGACATAGAAAACATAAATTGCACATGTTTATCTGTCTGTATAAAGAAAATAATTCATTATTTTGCCTCTGCCTCGTGATAGTAGCTTTGCATATTACAATCAGTGTCAAACAATATAAATGTCACCATTTTTCAAGTTCAAGTTCATACTCTTAGCTGTCTTGTATTTTAGAGATCTTGCCGTTGTGGTCGTATACTTTGAGTACTCTGTACTCTACTATTAAAAAGTTTGGTGTCTAATTTTTTATATTATAAGAATTTTAGCAAGGTCACACAAAATTGATCAAAAGTATATAATGTGTAATGTTACAAAAGATTACTATTTCAAATAAATGCTGTTCTTTTGAACTTTCTATCTTTTCTATCTTTATTCCACAGAAATATCTCCACAAAAATATTATCCATGTTGAAAACAGGTGTGCTGCTTAAGAAATAGTTCTTGAGCCTTAATCTTTCAAAAATATAAAATCTTTTGGAAAAGTGCAGATTTCACGTTTCTTTTGTGTTTATTAACATTACATTTGTTTGTGCTTACCAAATTGTTACTTACCTTTATCTCTGTCTCTTGGGCTTACTGAAGTATTTGTGTTAACCAAGTGTGTGCCTGTGTGTTCATGTTTTCTCTTTCTTTAGAGTGCCACAGTGGCTTTTAAAGAGCAGTGTGGGCTCCCCCCGATGGCCACACTGAAGCAGAGCATCCAGAGCTTGGCCACGAGGCTGCAGAATCCAGATGGGCCCCCAAGTGCCACACTCACTCTGAAGGAAGGTTACCCATGCCTGGAACCTTTGGGCAACTTGACTGACGCCACTCGTAAACTGCTAAATGGTTATGACACTGTAAGAGACGGTTAATGTAGGCTATTTTAATGTCACGCATCATTGCCATGTGTTTTTCTGTCAGGCTGTTGTTGGTTCAGTTTCATAGACTATAATAGGCCAACTTTATGCTGTTAAATTTCTGAGGCATCTCTAATGTACAGATTTCATTTTTCTAAATAAGCCAGAGAGACCTTTCTCTTTATGTAAACAAAGCAATTTCTAAAACATTTACTGCTGCAAATATATACAATATCATATTGACATGTGATATTATTATCTTATTATATCAGTCAGCTGTCCTCTCCTCTGCATTACCTGCCTTTTAGAAAGGCATTTGTCTTTTTAGCCATCCCACATGTCTGTGTGTGGGAGTAAGAACAGGCACATCGGAGTCAGTGAGATATCTCAGGCTTTAGTCACCATCCTCCTTCTCTTTTTTTTTAAGGTCCCTCATTCCCTGTCTGTCCCTGTGTGTTGACTCTGGGTCCTGTTGTGTGTTTGAGTCCCGGAGAGTCAGACAGCACTGACTGGCAGGACTACATTTTATAAATATCTTCACTGTGAGAGAGGGCAGGAAGGGTCTGCTTAGAATTTTAGTGCTTAAAGTTAATAATGGAGTTCTCAGATGTGTTATGTTTGAGGATTTTTGTCAGATATTAGACAATAGTTTACATACAGTAAAAAAATAGAGCTATAAAATTAACGTATAATGTATAATTTAGCTTGGATAAGTCATAGAAGAATTTAATGCAAAA